>NC_067141.1:42599965-43263465 GCF_903995435.1 Acomys russatus | reverse complement strand
TTCAAATAATTCTTTCTTATAGATCTTAAGTGGATTCTGGAAAAGCAGAGTTGGATGAGTATACTCAAGACATCAATACATCTAGAACTTTAATCTAGAAGTCAAATCTCACTGACCTCCCCCTTAGGGCAGATCGTTCCAAAGATTAGGAGAACTGGACTTCTGTAGATCTTTGCTGAGAGAATTGTTAGAGGATGTGTTTCCAAGATGTTAGAAAGAAAGAAAGATAGATAGATAGATAGATAGATAGATAGATAGAAAGAAAGAAAAAGGAAGGAAGGAAGGAAGAAAGAATCCTTGAAGGAAAGAATACAACAACAAAAATACCAGAAGGTCCAGGAACCTGGTCAAAATGGTGTGAACAGCACCTCCAGTGGAGAAGTCCCCTCCTAGAAGACTCTGGTGATACCCAGTATGGTCCATCAGAAGTGCAGAAGGCAGCCATGATAAAAGGCATCAGCACAGCTAAAAGCCATTCCAAACCTATTGCTTTGCTCTTCATGAATCTTAGAGGTGAGGAGCCAATGTCCCTGGGGAGCATTTCCCTCCTTGCCTCAGAACCATTCTAAGTCAGTAAGGTAAATACTCAGATATCTAATATGAACTTGTTGTAAGTGACCAAACAAATATAAGTTCCATACAACAAAATGAAAAGCTTAAGTATGTATAACATTATAAGTGGGTAATTTAAAAGTCAACTTTCCAGATCTTGGGGAACATCTATAGGGGCTTGTCTAGCTGGTTTAAAAGCAAGGCAGCTCCTTAATAGTCCCCCCTCTGTTCTTCTCATGCGTTTGCTTTCTCTCAGAGTCCATTTTTATTAGACGTCCCCTGACCTGTAATGAAAGTGTAAGACAATTTCCTTTCGTCCCCTAGAATTATAACTTTGTAAAATACAGATTTATAAATGCAATTCCATTTTGCTTGAAACACCCCATGTCATCAAGGAAAGATTTTCATTTTAATCCTAGAGCCATTTTCCACATGACTATTTTTAACGTCCTAGTTGTTGGTTTCTAAAATGGTACCCATTCGATAGCTGAGGCCATTCATCTTCTCTGACACAACATCAAGGCTGCAGATTATTAATTGTCCAATTTGCACACATACATTTTTAATTTCTATGTCCCTCATCCTAAAGGCAGGATCCCACATAAAAGCCTATTTTGATGGGTAGACTGTCTCATAAATGTCAAGTACAAGCCTGGACCCATGAAAAGCTCTGCTGTTAGAAAGTAATAGCAAATGTTTGTACAGTACTTGGACAGCATGCTAAGCACAGTGTGAAGCACTTGGGCAATGCAATTCAAACTAGCATTTAAGACTGTCCTGTGAAGTGGCATTTTTACTGTTTCCATTTTTAGATATGAGGAAGACAAAGCACACAGGGACCAAGTAATGTGTTCTAGGTTCACAGACAGTAAGCAGTGACAAGCTACAAGTTGAACCCAGTCCACCTGGCTTCTGCTCCTCCTTCTAAAAAAAGAAAACATGGTCCCACTCTTTAAATAGCTTTTTACTTCTCTCCTGTAAATAGAACTACTGCTTAATTTTGTTGATGATGAAAAGATTGTCGTGTTCTTATCTTAGTTACTTGTCTATTGCTGTGATGAGACAACGTGACTAAGACAACTTATAAAAGAATGCATTTAATGGGGGGGATTTCTTACAATTTCTGGAGATGAGCCCATGACATTCATGGTAGGGATCATGGCAGTGAGCAGGCAGACATGGTGCTGGAGCAGTAGCTGACAGCTTATAGCTAGCATATAAACACAAGGCAGAGAGAGTTAATTGGAAATGACGTGGGCTTTTTGAAACCTCAAAGCCTGCCTCTAGTGACACACCTCCTCCAACAAGGCCACACCTCCTAATCCTTCCCAAACAGTTCCACCAACTAGGAACCAAACATTCAAATATATGAGCTGTTCAAACCACTATAATTCTTAACCCAAATAAACAGAATTGTATGATGCTTGGTTCCATCCCAGGAATTCTGATTTAATTGGTCTGGTAAGGGCAACCTTTTTTATTGTTTTTTATTTATTCATTATTTTGCAGTGCTGAGACTTAAAACACAGGGTCTTAAAAATGCTCAGCAAGCATTCTGCCACTGAATTCTACCTCCAACCACAACCCTTGTATAAAAAAAAAGAAAGAATTCCCCCTCCCGCCCCTGCCACTGGCCAGATGGTTCAATGTACACCTAAAGTTGTAAGTCTCTGGTCTTGATCACTGAGGTGTTCTGGAATTCTGGAGGTTAAGTTTCTTCCAACTGGTGACACTGGGTACTTGGAAAATCTGGAAGAACCAATGTTATTCAACATTATTAACCTGATGGTGGGCCCTTTGCATTGAAGGAGTTGGTATTCATAACTGTTCTGTGACTTAGCTGCTCAGTAGTGCTATATCTGCAACAAACACACACACACACACACACACACACACACACACACACACACACACACACACCACTAACACCACCAAGAAGTCAATTTGCCAATTTTTGGGGCCCTCTACTTTTTCACTGATCATGAGAGGTGACATGTGACCTTAGTTCCCAGGGTTTAAGAGGACATTCAAGGATGGAAGTACTCATGAAACAGCTCATGACAGCAGGACAGAAGTCATGCTGCCCCCTCCCACTGTGTGCAACTTGAAGTGCAATGGAGTAGTGATCTGCAAGAGAACAGGACACCATCTACCTGCTCTGTTCTTACCTCGGTCACAGTCGGCATTAACACAGGCCATAGACCTGCTGAGGACCCAGCATTCTGCAGCGCTTTCAAGGCAGAGATGTGGCCAGCTTTTCCAATTGCTCAGCCTTTCTCCTCAAGCCAGATAGGCATCCATGGAGCTGATCTGGCACAGACTCAGACAGCAGGATCCAGGCTGCTTTGTAATCCGTTTCCCTCTAGTACACAAGCCTGCACTTCTAATGCCTAAGGTCTCTGGCCCTGCCCTCCTTTCCTGCCTCTCATGACTGTGGCCTTGTTAGAGTTAGCCTCTCCACTCTGGTTTATAGAATATTCTGCTCTCATCCCTGAGAGCCCGCTTTGCAACTGATTGCAGCTGGCTCTCTGGGAACCAGAATCTCAGCTCAGCCCTCTTTCTGCTAATCAGGGAATTGTAGTTTTGGCAAACATCCAGATTAGGTATACCAACAAGGATATGCCATTCCTTCATCTTTACCTCAGCATACAGTTACCAAGCATAAAGAGAATGTGGGCTGGTTTGCTCTTAAAACCTCCGTTTCAATTGTAAACAGCAGAGACATAGACACATAGACGCATAGACATAGACACAGACACATAGACAAGCTGTTGTGTCACCACTCACCCCCAGCTTCCCACACATACAGGACACCCTGCCAAGTTCAAACATTAAATTCTCACCCTAAGGCTAATGGTACTAGAAGGTCAAGCCTTTGGGAGAATGGGTGGGTTATGGGACCAGAGTCCTTATGGCTGGGATTAGCCTCCTTATCAAAGGTCTCCAGAGAGACCTTTTATCCCTTATGTCATGTGAGGACCAAGTGAGAGGATTGCTAGCTAAATATACAAACCCTCCCTGGACAGCAGCTTCCAGAGCCATTAGAGGTAAATTTATTCTGCTGTTTGCATAAAACCTGTCTGTGACATGTTGTCCAGCAGCCTGAGCAGCCCGAGACATGGCTCAGGGAGATAGCAGGAGCATTTAGATTGGGTCTTGAGAAATGAATAGGAATGTTTACTAAGGCTGTTGAAAATATTGCACACTGGGTAGCTTAGCCACACAGTGCTCCTTTCTCGGTGCTAGCAGCTGCAAGCTGGCGATGAAGGCGCAGTGGTGTTGATTCCCCAAGGGGCACTAAGAAGGAGCTGATGCTCCCAGACATGGGAGTCCTTGTCTTCAACATTCCTTGGCTTCTGGAACTATCACTATGGTCCCTGTCCTCATCTTCACATCAGTTCTCTGTGGATAGCTGTGGCCATATCTCTCATTGTGTAAAGATGACATGAATATTGGGTTGAGGTATCTACCCTACTTCATTGCAAGTACAGTGATCCCATTCCCAACTATTGTCACATTGAGACGCTGTGGGTAGGGGTGTGAGTTCTTCAACATGTGAATTGGGTGTATGGACAGGGACACAATTCAACCCACGACCCAATCACAGAAGGGAAGGAATTTGAATTCTGGGTGCAGGGGAATGTGTGAGAGCTCAGGATGGTAGAATGAGGAAGAACACATGGCCAATGCGGAAATGTCTGACAAACAGGAAGAGCAGGTGGACCTGAGGCAAGGAAGTAGGCTCAACTCTGAAAGCACATGGCATGAGCACTATGGATAAACAGATCTCTGTGGCAGAGTGAAGCTGGCCATACCAGCCTCCAATAGGTGCAGTAATGGAGACAGGACTGGGGAGTATGAGAAGATAACATGTCAAAGTTCAAGTTCAAGCCTGCCTGGGGTTAGAGGATGCCTTGGAGATAAAGGGCTTTGGTGATAGCTGGGAGCTGGTTCATGTCCCAGCTTTGTGCCCTTAGGCAAGTCATTCAACTCATGGGATCTCTAGAGATTCACCCTGGGAGCCTGGCCTGCTAAGCACTCCGTAAAAATGGTAGCATTCTTTTTTTAAAAGAGTGACCAGCCGTTTATTTGGCTCAGGGTTCTAGGGCCTGAGACACTCAAAAGCATAGCACTCCCATCTTGTGAACATCTTTGTACCTTTTTAAATTTTAATTTTATTAATTTATTCAGATTACAACTCAATTGTTAGCCCATCACTTGTATCCTCCCATTCCTCCCTCCCTCCTGCTTTCACCCTATTCCCCTCCCCTAGGTCTATGACCGAGGGGGACCTCCTCCCCCACTACATGGTCATAGGTTATCAAGTCTCATCTTGGTAGCTTGCTTATTCTTTCTTTGAGTGCCACCAGGCCTCCCCACAAAGGGGAGGTGGTCAAATAGAGCACCAGAGTTGACCCATTAGCCAGGAGTTTAGATTAAACAAACAGAAAGCGGTTGTATTCAAGTCATGGTGAAGGATGTTGTCTGGCAGCAAGGCTGGAATTTGGAGTAAACTGATGGAGAAAAGATGAGTGGCAAGTGTGAAGCACCTGTTAAGGACCCGTTCCCTCCAGGAGAAGCGCTTACGTCATGGGTCCGGGTTGTGCGAATGTGGCCGCGTGCACAGTGAACTATCTATGTTTTGTAATAAGAAGGGATTTGTTAAGAACTGACTGGCCTGAATCTACTTCCTAGCAGTGATGATTCAGATCTGTGGCAGGCACATGTTTGCCCTTTGGGGGTGAGAGGTAGCTGGTTCTGGGCAGTAAGCAAGAGACACTGCTGGCCCCAGGGCAGAGCCCACAGACAGCACCTCCTGCTGGAATGCGACAGAGGTCACTGGCAGGACAAACCAGGAGCCTGGAATCGTTTTAGCTCATTTTCAACCTCACAATGTGTAATGAGCAGGGACGTGTTATGTTGGGTGCCTTTGTTGAGAGACAGACAGACAGACAGACAGACAGACAGACAGACAGACACACACACACACACAAACACACACAAACAACAAAAAAACAAGACAGAGATAAATACTGCAAACATAGCCTTTTCTTACTTCTGAGGAAAATTGCAGACACTTGTAAACGTTATATGAAGTTATGTTTTTAAAGCTTCTGGTGTGTGTGTGTGTGTGTGTGTGTGTGTGTGTGTGTGTCGATGGCTTGTTCAGGGCATGTACTATTCTTGCAGAAGACTCAAGTTCAATTTCCAGCACCCACACTGGCCAGTTCACACCTGCCTATAACTCCAGCTCCAGAAGATCTGACATTTCTCTGACCTCCTTGGGCACATACACAGATACACACGTAGACATAGATAAATAAAAATAAAATATTAAAAAAATTAAAAGTTACTGGAAAACATGAAAATGTACACTGGACCAAAGTGAATAGGGGTGGGGTGGGAAGAGCTAGAATACTAACTAGCATAGCCTCAGAAACGTGTAACAGTTACCTGTGATACTGAGAGAGCCTGGAGGCCAGCATGCACTTGGTATGCTAAGAGGCACTGCAGACAGCCATTTGCCCCTTCTTCCAGGGATAAGAAAAATAAATGACTCCTTTGGTTAGAGAGGAATCAGCTTCGCAAGTTCCTAAGAAATGCTGGTTTTTGTCTAACCACCAGAATTTGTGGAAATGGAGGTTTTCTTTGGACCTGACACATAGCAGGGGGAACACAGGAGAAGAAGGAAGAAAAGGAGAGATGAACAGAAACAGAAACAATGAGAGATTTGAAAATTCCAAACACAAGGTCTTGACATGTATCAGAGGAGACCTATCTGCTAAGAGAAGGGAAAATATATATTGTTGTTTTTAACAGAAATCTCAATTGTTTCATTTTACCCATAGAGACTCAGGAGCCAGATGCTGGGACAAAAGCCTACTAGCTCAGAGGGACAGAGAAAGCACCCAATCAACCTTCCTCCTCAGCTGATGTCCCAAAAGGAAGCTCTCCTTTTCAACGCCACCTCAAACCCCTCTCAAACTGATCACCCCTCCCTTCTACTTCCTCTGTGTCTCTCTGCTTTCCTGACTTCCCCTTACTCTCTCTGTTTTTTCCTACATTCCATGTTCACTTCCTGTCAACTGGTTGGCTGCTCCCCACTCTTGACCTATAGTTGACTTTATTTTATCCTGTTTACAGTATTCAAGCAGAAAGCTCTTGGATTAAAGGTGTGTGCCAGTGCTGAGCCACACCATAACCAGAAACAGGTTTTCCCAGTAAACAACGCAATCTAGGGATTCACACTGTGATTAAATATCCTGCAAGAATATATCAATGTTTTCAAAAAATATCTAACACAAGAGAATGCAGTTAATGCACAGTGGTTACTGTGGATGTGGTTACTGTGGCCATTATGAAGTCCTTTACGCCCATCCAGTTACTGGCCAGGTAGAAGGCAACTCAATGGCTTCTTATCACTTAGAGAAATAGGGTTTGAGGAAAAGTTTTAAGACTCTTTGTGCTTTAACTTTCTCTTCTATGGAGTGTGACTGGCCATGTGTGCTGGCCACATACTTTGGCAGGGTTGGCAGTATAGTCTCCCACTCTGACTCCATGTTCTATCTTTGTGCTGCAAACTGCAGCTCAAGAATAGAATTGTAAACTTCTGACAGATTTTGTTCTGCCTTAATGGAAAATCCATTCTCTTTGTTGTTGTAAGTTATCAAACAACATCTGAAAACCAAGAGCTGTTCACAAAGACCTGTATATTAATCTTCTTTTGAACAATGGCTAGAGGAGCTACCATCCAACTGGCCTGTAGATGCAGATGTAGACCTCTGAGCTCTGTCTCCAGCACCATGTCTGCCTGTGTGCCACCATACTTTCCACTATTGATGATAATGAACTAAACTCTGAAGCTGTAAGCCAGCCCCCAATAAATATTTTCCCTGAGAAGCATTGCCATGGCCATGGTTTTACTTCATAGCAATAGAGCATCAACTGAGAAGTCTTGATTTTTCTGTATGACTTTGTTCCATGTCACCAGCACATTCTCTTCAAATTACTTTCTCACTGGCCAGCTCCCTATCTCCAGGGCAGAGACTATGCCTTGTTCACCTGGATTTCTATACCCAAACATGATTCCTGGTTCATAAAAGACACGCAGGAAACTTTTTTATTTAATTAATTTATTCAGATTACTACTCATTTGTTATCCCATCACTCGTATTCTCCCATTCCTCCCTCCCTCCCACTTTCACCCTATTCCCCTCCCCTAGGTCTATGACCGAGGTGGACCTCCTCCCCCACTATATGGTCATAGGTTATCAAGTCTCATCTTGGTCGCCTGCTTATCTTTCTTTGAGTGCTATTAGGTCTCCCCACCAAGGGGAGATGGTCAAATATGGGGCATCAGAGTTAATGTCAGAGTCAGTCCCTACTCTCCACATAACTGTGGAGAATGTTTTGTCCATTGGATAGATCAGAGTAGGGGTTTGATGTTCACTACTTGAATTGTCCTTGGTTAGTGCAATAGTTTGAGCAGACCCCCCTGGGCCCCGATCCACCCATCATGATGTTCTTCTTGTAGGTTTCTGGGACCCTCTGGGTCCTTCTATTTCCCCATCTCCTATACTTCTTTTACCTAGAGTCTCAGTAGGATGTCCTCACATCTATCCCAATCTCCTCGTAAGTGAAGACTTTCATGGGACATGCCTTTTGGGCTAGTGCCCAATGATAAGTGAGTATATACCATGTGAGTCTTTCTGCTTCTGGGTTAACTCACTCATTATGATCATTTCTATTTCCATCCATTTGTCCACAAATTTTGTGATTTCCTTGTTTTTAATAGCTGAGTAGTATTCCAAAGTGTAAATGTATCACAGTTTCTTTCTCCATTCTTCAACTGAGGGACATTTAGGCTGTTTCCAGGTTCTGGCTATTATGAATAAGGCTGATATGAACATGGTTGAGCATATGTCCTTGTTGTGTGCTGGAGCATCTTCTGGGTATATTCCAAGGAGTGGAATAGCTGGGTCTTGAGGAAACCCTATTCTCAGTTTTCTGAGAAAGTGCCAGATAGATTTCCAAAGTGGTTGTACAAGTTGGCATTTCCACCAGCGATGAAGGAGTGTTCCTCTTTCTCCACATCCTTGCCAGCATGTGGTGTCACTTGAATTTTTGATCTTAGCCATTCTGATGGGTGTAAGATGGAAGCTCAGAATTGTTTTGATTTGCATTTCCCTGATGACTAAAGACATTGAGCATTTCTTTAAATGTTTCTCAGCCATTCCATATTCCTCTGTTGAGAATTCTCTGTTTAGTTCTGAGCCCCATTTCTCAATTGGTTTATTTGGTTTGGTGGTGTTTAATTTCTTGAGTTCTTTATATATTTTGGATATTAGACCTTTGTCAGATGTAGGGTTGGTGAAGATATTTTTCCAGTCTGTGGGCTGTTGCTTTCTTCTGTTGACAGTGTCTCCTGCCTTAGAGAAGCTTCTCAGCCTCATGAGGTCCCATTTAGGAAACATTTGATGTCATCTTCCCATGATACTGCCCAAGAATGAGGAAGAGAGAGCCACCCACGGCAGGGAGTGTAGCTGCTGCAGACAGCTTCTGTACTGGGACAGCACAGCGCACATGGTGCAAGTACAAACCCTGGCCACCTTTCTTCTCCCAGGTAAACCCCTTCCTGAGCTTCTTCCAGCTATGGGAGAAGACAGCAAACAGCGAGAGAAACTCCTGCAAGGAGCATCTGTGTTTCCCTTGCCTCTCTTAAGGAACCCTCATTTGAAAACCTTCAGACTAGAAGTAAAGAAGAGCTGAACCTGATTAGTAACTGTGGGCTTGGCCCAATCCCAGTGAGAGGCCAATATTGCATGTGTTCTGACAAAGAGAGCAGGTCATTTCTCCAGCGTGTGCTGTAGGAAGCCTCTGTTTAAAGAAGCAGCCCTTATAGGGTGCTGCAGTGCACAGCCATCAGAGGCAGACATCCGGGTTCAAGCCCTGATGACTTATTGGCTGGAAGTGGAAACCTAAGCCAATCAGTTGACTCTACCCTCAATGTGTTTCTTTATTTGTGAAATGAGTACAATAACAGCATCCGCTTCACAGAGACATTGCATGGATTAAATGAGGGAAGGCGTATTAAGTGTCTGGTACATGTTTATCACACACACACACACACACACACACACACACACACACACACACACACACACAGAGAGAGAGAGAGAGAGATAGAGATAGAGAGAGAGAGAGAGAGAGAGAGAGAGAGAGAGAGAGAGAGAGAGAGAGAGAGATATCAGAACAATTGGATAAAACTTTTTGCAATGTTAGAGCCAGAAGTTCAATGTCAAGAAATCTGCAAAGTTGGCTCCTCTGGGACTCTTGGTGTGGGGTGTGCTTTCACCTCTTCCAGCTTCAAGGCTCCGTACATTCCTGGAGCTGCATCAGTCCACTTCCTCTTCCATCTTTATGTGATTTGCTGCACGTGACTGACTTCTCTTCTGCCTCTCACAACACTCACGTACCATTGACTCAGGGCCCATCTGGTAATCCAGGGTGATCTCATCGCAACATCCCAAATTTTATTACTTAAGCATATAGCCTCTCTTTCCAAATAAGGTCACATTCACGGGCTTAAGGATGTATATGCGTCTCTTTGGGAAGGGTCCTATTAACCCATCATAGCTCCTATATCTGGCTTTTTTTTTTTTCAATCCTGAGCTTTATACACACTATTGGTCCTTTGGCTAAGCTAAGTCTTGGAGGTTCTAGGTCCCTGAGCTCTGGTTCCCCTTTTCTAAATGATAATAAGACAGCACTGCAGCTGTGTGGACTCCAGGCATAGTGACTATAGGGCAAGGCTGATGCCCAGAACTCCTGTATTCTCTGGATTCTTCTGTCAACCATCTGCCTGCCTGCAGCCATAGCTCTTCCTTCCTGTACAGAGGTCTGTGGTGGGCACTGATGGGCTCCCCACCCCCTCCAAGAAGGATCTGTCATCCCAGCCACTGGGAATACTGCCACCAACAGTCTCCAGCCACCTGCTTCTTCTGGTCAGTCTCAGCACTGGGAGGCCTCTTGCTCAGCATCACTCTTGTCCCCAGAAAGGCCACATCCAGTCACTGATGGAGGCAGCAGGTACAAAGGCCTGGTCCCTCCAGACCATCATGGGTTGATCAAATCAGCCTTTCTACCTTGAGTGTCTTTGGGCAGAACAGGGTTTGTGGAGTTTGCATTCCAACTCTACTTCTCTTTTTAGCCGAACCCTGCTGCTGCCTTCTCCTTCTTTACAGGGGTATTGATCCCAGGGCACCTCCCAGTAAACACATCAGGTGGCTGACCTACACCAGTGGCTGAGGGACCATGCGTTATACACTGGGTGGGATTTACTTCACCCAGTGTGTGCTAGTGTCTGTCTAATGATCCCATTTTCCATAAGTGCCCACAAGGGGGTGTGGCCTTGAGGCTTTAAATCATATTTTAATTATTTGGATATCTTCCTTGGACTTTTAAAGTTGGGGCTTTTTTTTTTTTTTAAACTTCCTCACAACTTGAAACATGAATCTAAGGCAATTCTAAATATTTCAAATATTTATAGATACTGGAGCAAAGGTGCAGCTGTTTGACAGTAGCTTGTGAGGCTGAAAACAGTGTCTTGAAGTTCAAATGGGTTCATATCTGTCTCCGAACGTTTACATCCATCAGAGAGTATTGCCTTTGAGCAAAAGCTTAAGTGGAACAGAAGGCAAAGGAGGCTCCTGCGCTAGCTGGGTCAGCCTTGTTCCTACCACCTGCTGTCACTGGAGGCTGGCTTAGCCTTGTCTCTACCACCGACTGTCACAGGATTTTGCACCTCAGTTTTCCTACTACTTAAAGGGGTTCATTGTGCTAATCAACTTGCTGTTATTGCAACAAATACCCGAGATGACCCGCTTATACAGAGGAGAGGTTTCTTTAGGCTCAGAGCTTTGGTGGGAGGTTTCTGCTCAAACCACAGTAGGGAGCATGTGCCAGAGCAAAGGTATGGAATGTATGGCCAAGATTTTGAAGAGAGAAAGAGGGACAAGCTGGTATCTCATCACCCTTCTAAGAGCACACCCCTACAATTTGAGGACATTCCAGAAGGCCCCACTTCTTCTGTCATCTCCTTATAGCACCAGGTTGGGAAATAACCTTTTAACACAGGGTCTTTCAGAAGCATTCCAGGTCTAAACCGTAACAACCACACCAACCTCTTAAGAAGGCCAAAGGAGATTATTTCTAGAAAACATCTGTAAGAGTATGCATAATATGTGTTCACTTTTCCCTCCCACCCAAGGGAATGTATATAAACATAATAAGTAGCACACACCAAATAAGTTTCTGATCCTATGAGGCATAACTTACAGAAAATCCACGAAAATATGTCTCAACTTTTAAAAAGATCCTGGACACTTTAACAAATTAAGGAGGTTATTATTGGTTTTTTCACTATTAAAGTGACACCAGAGTGAAGACCGTAACAGGGCACCCAGCTATGTCTGGGGAAGAATGTTTTGAACAGCCGGGATGGCTAGTGCAAAGGCCTGTGAGGACACAGCTGCACTGTGTGGCAGGAGGGAAACAAACCAAAGTCGTTGATAGCTGAGGAATGAGGAGATAAGAAGTTTGGTGAGACTGAGACTTGACAGGTCCTTGTGAAGAATTCGCATTTAAGTAAGTGATGCGGGGAAATCATTGGGTCTTGAGCAAAGAGTAGCATGGCCCTATTCCTGTATTGAACAAAGGCTCTAAAAACTCTAATATTTAGAAGGAAATGTGGTGGGCAAGGCAGAGAAGCAATGGGAAGATCAGGATCAGCAGGCCCAGGTGGTGTTCGAGACCAATAAAAGACACCAGTATGGATCAATCAGGGCCTGAGCATAAACACGAAGCAGGTTGGTACCTGGTATGACGTCAGTCCTAAGCACACAGAATTGGGCACTGTCATAGGAGGAAGAGATCAGTCAGACATGATGCTATGTGCTAAAGTTTCTCTGTCCTCAGCAGCTGGAAAGTAACTCTGTTAACTAAGACAGGGAAGAGGATGTCATGGAGCGTGAGCCATTCTCCTTGAGACCTGTAAAGTACTAGACATCTGGCAAGCATCCACATAGAAATGGTCTGGTGACAGTGACACAGAAACACCTGCTGCTGAGCTTCCCGGGGCTGGGGTATGTTTAAGTCTGAGGAACCAGGTAAAGCACTGAAGGAGGGTTCAGAAAACCACCCAGGAGATGAAGGGAAGAGCTTTCGTCACTCTAGCGTCAAGGGTCCAGGAGAGTGGGCAGCTAGACCTAAGGAGACGGCCTGCTGTGGGAGATAGGGAAAAGCAAGCTCGAGAGGGCAAACTGAAGGCAGAGGTCTGACAGCTGAACAGGAGAGTGTTAGACTAGCGGACCTCAGATTGTGACTCCAGGTCAAGCCACAGCTGGAACATGGTTAGAAATGTACAGCATCAGGAGCGCCATCCCAGAAGTGCTGGGTGTGAGACTTAAGCACGGACCTCTTCAGGGGATTAAAAAATAAGCCACCCCGCCCTAGTCACAGCATTGCCTGCACACACTGACAGAGGAGATTAAGAAGCGGAAAGAACTAATTGACTGGGTGAAAGCACTGTTGGAGACTTACTGGGGTTCAAACTTTTAACAAGCAGATCGCCCGGAAGTGACACCCCCCCCCCCGGCTAAATCTTTCACTATGATGGCTGTTTGCAGAAGAGGAATGCCCCCCCCCACTCCATTTCACTGGACCACGGAATGCTGAGCATCAAGAATGCCAGACATTCTTCTGGGTAAAAAAAAAAAAGGGGGGGGTACTATTCCAGGGTTAGAAACACTGGGCCATTAATTCTAACCACTCTGAGAATTAAAGCTTATTCCACCCCCCACCATATCCAAATTTTCCTCTAGAAATCCCTAAGAGAATTTCATTCCCTTCCATTCTGAGGAAAGGTGGTTAAAATTAGGGTCAGCCCTGAGAGATTGGCACGCTAGATGCTGGGAAGGCTGTCCCCTGAAATAAGCTGTTTCCCACCGCGGATGGGCGGGGCAGGAGCCTCTGGTTCCAACCCAGCAGAGGGACTGGCCCCTTCCAAGTGTGTGCAAGAGGTCTGGTCCCCAGCTTTAAAATTCTGGACGAAGGCACCGTGTGCTGACCTCTCCTCTTTCCCCTAGTGCTGCCTAGCCCTTTCCAAGTGTGCAGTTGTCTCCTCCCTGTCCAGCCGAGCGGTCGTCTCGGGGCCCAGCTGGGCTGAGTCGCCGGGTGCTGCAGCCCTCCGCAGCGCGTTCTGTACACAGGCACTTTGGCTCGCAGCTTCTCGGGCTCTGCAAAGTTGAGCAGCCTGTGGCACCTCCTTCAGGTCCCCAGATCCTTGCCTCACACTCTCCATTCTCTTGGAGCAGTGGGTCCCAGTGAGGCAGCAGCCAGCAGCGCTCAGAGGGTCCTTCTGCCTGAAGTGCAATTATGATGCTAGGAGTCCTGCTGGTAGTGCAAGGTAAGAACCCGCCGACCCCGGAGACCCCCGCCCCCAGCGTGTCCTGGAAACTCTCTCCTACTCGGGCTGTCAGGGTGAGGCTCTCGGTGTTGGCTCAGCCATCCAACGGCTCTTCTGGATCATTCTCAGCCACTAAGCTCCCTGCCCTGGTCAAGCCTGGGATGGGGGTGGGTGTGGAGTTGCGCAGAGGAAGATCCCAGGAGTATTGAGGAAGGTCATACACACATCATCCTCTTTCTCTTTCCAACATGCCTCCCCCGACTTTCACCAGGTAGTGCCCAAGGCTGGTGTAATGCTGCCAAGCAGAAACGCAAACTGAAAGTCTCTTTGTGCCTGCAGCCTTGCAGCTTGCCAGTGCCCTGGACCTGCCCGCTGGCTCCTGTACCTTTGAAGAGGGCACCTGCGGCTTCGACTCGGTGTTTGCGTTTCTGCCTTGGATTCTAAATGAGGAAGGTAAGGGGGCTCCATGGAAAGGTGCCCGAGGTGAACTTTCTTCGTGGTTTGCTTCCTCCCACCCCCTCCCCCCGGAAGTAACATTATCTTGGAGTTAGTTCCCTTTGGGAGGAAAAGTGTGAGTCATGAAGCTTCCTTCCAATCCTCCTGCAGCTAGGAGAGGCCAGGGAAGCCACCAGGAAGAGGATGGCTGTGTACCTGGCTCTGAGCGCGCTCCAACTCCCCCACCCCCTCCCCGCGCCGCCCATCCTACTGAAAGGGACAAAGGGGGATTCTGCTAATGACTGTCCCCCACTAGCCTTGTGCCCCCTGCAGGCTGATATAGCTTTGCTTAGTCCTCAGCATGCACTTGCCCGAGCTTGAAAGTCAAATGGGACTAGCTCTCAGGAAACTTTGCAGCAATGTTTCCATACAGGTAAGAGGGGCTTCAGCGCTAAGACACTGAGGTCCACCCCACAGCAGGTTTCCCCGTGATTCATCCTTTCCCATCCAGTGTCTAATTCAGTCCTGGACAAAAGAGTGAAGTCCACCGCGGAGTGTCTGAAGCCACTGGGCTGGGGCTAGTTGGTCACAGTCTCATTACTCTGTACAAGTTGGTTCCTGTGACAAAGTTCACATGAAAAACAGTCTGATGTGTCTTCTTGCCTTTCATTATTACAGTAAAAACATTCCAAATACAGGTACTGCTGTCCCTCTCCTTTGCTCGCTCTGCTCTTGTCCCCGACATTTTGAAGCTTGATCCTCAGAACCATTTATTTGGGTTTGGAGTAGACTCCCTTAAAAACCACACTGCCATAAATGAAGCCAACTGACCTTTCTCCCCAACTCAGTTGTCCTCAAGTTCAGGCCATCCAGCCTGACTCCCCAGAGCAAGACCCTTGCTCAGGATGTAGAAACCATCAGTAGTCTTGCCTACATGAGCTTTCATGATCCGCACAGGTGGCTGATATGAGAATCTGAGCCTTCAACTAGTCATAGGGTTGACTGAGTGACCAACACGGAACTGCTCAGCTAGGGGAAAGAAATCAGAAGGTCCTAAGTAATTACCGTTGTCTATAACACTCTTGAGCACAGTTTACTTAGGTGTATGCGAGAAAACTCAACTCATTGTTGAAGAGGCCCCTTCCCTGATGGTGGCTTAAGAAAAAAGACTTTAAGCCCATCGTCCCATTCTTTCCTCTGCTCTGGTTGGGTTTGAAATGTCTTGGAAGATGGCTCTACCTATGTTATGGCAGTAGCTTTGGGAGCGTTGTTCTCAAGTTTGCAAGGCTTCTTAAAGTTTCTTTGAGAAGGCATCAGGGTGACCTGGCAAGCACGTTCCAACACAATTTCCTATCCTTTCTTCAGAGTCTGATTCAGTGGTCTGGATTGAGGCCTGAGACTATCTCACAAGTTCCAAGATATTGGGACGGCTGCTGCTCCTTCTCCTCTGGGGGCCACATTTTGAGGATCCCAGACTACCAGAGTGTACACACACACACACACACACACACACACACACACACACATCTCTATACCTAAACCTACATTGTTAGCCCAAAGCAAGGCCAGGATCAAAATGAACCACTCACATAGACCCAAGAGGGAAGAGCTCCCTGAATCTTATGCCCTAAACTCACTTGTCTCAAGCTGCTGTGGCCCTGGGGTGGGGCAGGGGAGGGGGGGGGATGGGTATCTCTTTCACATCGGGCTTCTGAGACATTAAATGCTCTCTATGATATCCTATCAGGTCAAAACTGCCTCCCATTCAGAATCCTGGTGAGCATGGCGCTGCCTGCTAAGCACAAGGGCCTCCCAGGCTAGTAGGAAGCCCTGCACTGAGCTGGCACCTCCACACCAATGTAGCTGTTAAACAGCCCCCTCCAGGGAAAGCGGGAAGAAGATGCTTATAGGAAACAGTGATTAGAGTTACATAATAGAAGCACTGTGGCTCTCCCACTTTCTTTTACATAGCCACTGCTTTCTGGCTGGCCCACTGACTTGGCTGGAGGACATTAATACATCCTGTTCTGAGCACTCCAGAGCAGAGCAGACAGGTTAGGCTTCCATCCTGCCGATCAAAGTTTCAAAGGCTGGAACTTGGGCACAACTGCCCACTGCAGACTCTGGGGCAGTAAGACAGATGTGTGTCAGCTGTTGTACTTGCCTGCTATGAAGTGATCTCTGAGAATTACCATTACTCTATATTAGAAAATTAAAATAGCAAACTTGTCCCAGGCTCAAATTTGGGAAGCTATTTGAAACCCTCCACTTCATTGTAGAACCCCTGTGAAACAGATTCCAGACACCTCTGCATGCTGCATCTGCCAAGAAAGCTGTGAATGCCACAGATTTTACCCACAAGTCCTTGCAACATAAACAGCACTTCCTATATTTCCTTGGTCAGTCAGTTAACCTACAATGAAGAGAGCAACGCCAATGCCCAGTGAAGAGTGGATTCCAGAAATCAATTTGCAAAGTAGAACTTCCTAAAGGGGTCTGAGAATAGTTGACAAACACCTCACACCACAGAATCACTCTCCTGCTATGTGAAACTATTTCTTGGTTTATCTGAGTGTTAGATCTCTACACATCTCTGACTACCTGGTTCAAAGTCATTTTTATATATGCATATACATGCATATATACACCTACATATGTAAATATAGATGTAAACTCTTCCTACTTGTTGAAATAGGTGACATTATGTCAAACTCAAATTGGAAATAGCTCTGAAATCTTAGGTTTGAATTCAATCTTAGGAAATAAGCTCCATTTTATACTATAAAAACTTCTGCATTCATTTATCTTTTAAAAATATTTTATTTACTTTTATTTTCTGTGCATTGTTGTGAGAGTGTCAGATCCTTTGGAACTGGAGTTACAGAGTGGTGTGAACTGCCATGTGGGTGCTGGGAATTGAACCTGGGTCCTTTGGAAGAGTAGACAGTGCTCTTAACCACTGAGCCATCCCTCCAGCCCCCATTCAATTATCTTTAAGAAAATCACCATTTATTCATTCCTCATTCAGAGACTATTGGGTCCCTTGTGAGCAACAATCCTCAGCAAACATAGCATTGTCCCTTCCATCCGCCGCCCCTGCTGCCACCCCAGCTGTAAGATGAGCAGCCCTTTGGCTGAGGATTCTGGGAGACCAGACAGTTGGCCTCATCACAGTTCAGATTGGTGATAGAGTGGGCTTTGCTCTTGGTTTTGGCTTAGTAGCTTAATCTTCGCTCTCTAAGAAACCCTTAGCTGAGTTCTGGGTGGAAGAACAAAACCTAAAGTAGGTACTATTTACTTGGGAGAAGAAGGTGGATGTGGGAATGATTCTGGTTAGAAGAAAGTGAAGAAAAAAGAAAGAAAGAAAGAAAGAAAGAAAGAAACTCAAACCATTTAGAGGAAGATCTACTTTGTGCTTCCTTGATAATGTCCGAGTAGGGAGAAACTTCCCAATACAAGAGACAGGTGGGTGGCTTTTGTACCTTATGGGGGCTGGGAAAGCATAACTAAGGGTGGGGGGGCATGGTAGGGTGTACTCATATCTCCACTGTAATATTCCTATGCACTGCATGCATCACTTTCTGGCACTTTCCTTCACCCAAATTCTTTCCTTGTCTTTTAAGGATACTCCCTATTGGTCATCTGAGTTTTGGTTCTGCACACGGTCATGTGCCAGTTATTACTAACAGTGATGCATCCTGCTTGACTCTTCTTGAGGCCCAGTGGGACCCAAAGTCTGGCGAGGATTGCAAAGGGACTATGCCGACCTTGGAAGGTCACTGTAGCATCTGACCCAGACATCACCATGTTGTTAAGGAAACTCTGCCTGACCCCCACCCCCCCCCACCCCCCCCACCCCCGCCCACCGCCCACCGCCAGCCGCTCACTCCCCGTGGGTCCTGTATTACCTCTGCTGACTGTTTTTGTGGCGTTTTCCCAGCAGAAGCTCCACTCCCTCACAACCCTCCTGGATAGAGGCTGGAAACCAGAACAAGTCTAGAATGTTCCTTGGGCACCTCTCAAAAAGACGCTGACTGCCGAAATGTGGTTGTACAGTTTCTGCTGCATCCGATGCAGCTCTTTGGAGTTGTGCTGGTGTTCCTGCTCCCAGATTGAGCATGACCATGTGTTCTGGGCCTGCACAGTTTGAGTTCTGCTGAGGCTCTGCATATGGTATAAGAGCGGGGCCTCTGAGGATGTCCCGTGCAGGATGTCTGTTTTTCACACTGTAGCCCAGACAGGATGACACTTACAGCTGGGTACAAGGTCCATGGCATCTGACCACACACGTGCCCTTGTGTCATTTTTCATGCTCTACTGTTCTTCCTTCACCTTCAAAGTGGGTTCCTTACCACGTGAAGCAGCTTGAACAGGTTGTTAGAAGCCAACATGGCCAACTCATATTAGAATCAGGCACTGTTCCTTCAAGGGCAGTTGTCTTAGTTAGGGTTTCTATTGCTGACATAGCCAAACACCATGATCAAAAGCAAGTAATGAAGGAAATGGTTAATTTGGCTTTTACTTCCCAAGCATGGTCCATCACTGGAGGAATTCAAGACAGGAACAGGCAAGGGACCTGGGAGGAGGAGGAGCTGAGACAGAGCCATGGAAGGGTGCTCCTTGCCTTGCTCCTCATAGCTTGCTTGCTCATCCTGCTTTCTTACAGAACCAAGGACCACCAGCCCAGGGATGGCACCACTCACAATTGGCCGAGCCCTCCCACATCAATCACTAATTAAGAAAATGTCCCGTAGTCTGGCCTGTAGACTAATGTTATGAATGCATTTTCTTAATTGAGGTTCTCTCTCTCTCAGATGACTTTGGCTTGTGTCAAGTTAACATAAAGCTATCTTGCACAGAAGGCTTGCTTATTTTTTTCACTCTAGAGCTCAAAAGAGATATGAAGGAGCAGGAGAGGTGGTTCAGTGGCTAAGAGCACTGTCTGATTTCCCAGAGTCCCTGGGTTCAATTCCCAGCATCCCCACAGCAGCTCACAACTATTTATAACTCCAATTCCAGGAAATTTGATGCCTTTCTGGCCGCTATGGGCACTGCACATCTGTGGTGCACGAGACATACATGCAGACAAAATACCCACACATAAAATAAAATGAAAAATAAATAAATAAAATGGGAGTAATAAACATATATGTCAAAAAAAAAACCCATATATGTCGTGTAGGATTTTTGTGAAGATTACTCCCACTGACACACTAACATACTGACAACTGTATGATACATGTAATGTGATCCTCACACTATTACCAGATTTGTAGCTTAGCAACATTACATACATTATACATAAACATCCACTCTTCTTAGCTGTCTTTTGCTTGTAGTTTTGCCGATTGCTTTTCATTATAGCCAGAGGGTGAACTTTCTTATCAAGCCCTCAAGAGCTTCACCTAACTTCTGCATGCCTGGAAGATACGAGTATGTAAAGCAATGAGGCTCTGTCTCATACTTGGTCTGCAGTCTCTTTCTGAAGCTCATATTGTTTTGCCTTGTTTTGGTTTTTTTCATTGTAACTCATGTGCTCTCTGCCCCTGTCTCTGCCTCCCACTTCAGCCCAGTTCACCTTGTATCTGTCTCACAGAGCTAGGGCCTCAACCTCAATTGGTTCTTGTCACTGGTGGTGCTGGTGCCTCCTTGAGACTCCCAGCTGTGCTGAGGAGCACTCCTCAGCTTCAGGCAGGCCTCTAACCTTGGCCTTCCTGTCTCCCTTCTCTCAGCCTGCCTAGGAGATGTCTTTCCTAATCACTCCTCTTTGAATCTAGCCTGAACAGCTTCTGCCTGGCTGGCTTATGGGACAGAGGCTCTCAGAATTGTCAGCCTCTCTCTAGGACAAGGTCCAGGCCCAGTTCCTCCCCCTCAGATTAGAGCGGTGACTGGGAAGCTGTTCACTGGATCCCAGACCTCTCCCCCAGACATGTCTGGAGATTCTTAGGATGTTTTCCTTCTCTGAAGTATAGATGTCAGCCAAGGTCAAAGAATCCTGTCATGGGACTTTATGCTTGCTTCGCCACCCTTGAGTTTCTTAACCTACAATGACTGTGTTTTGTAACTTTTGTGTTGGGATATAATATTTAACAAAAATTCTGGCTCTTTCTGGGTGGGGTGGCTTATCACTCAGGAGCTTGGGGATTGAGAGTTCAAGACTTGCCTGGGATGTAGCACAAGTCCCAGGAGCGAGGCTGTGTACCTCAACAAAAGCATAAGGAGGTGGGGGCGTGGGGGGAGGGGGACGAGGAGAAGGGCAGCAAGAAGAAGGAAGAGGTCTTGTTGTTTTAAGATTTATTTATTTTAATTTTATGTGCATAGTGTTTTGTCTGCATGTCTGTGTGCCATGTGGATGCAGAGCCCATGGCCAGAAAAGAGTGTCAGACCCCTGGCACTGGAGTTACAGATGGTTATGAGCTGCCATGTGGGTGCTGGGAACCAAACCCAGGTGCTCTGAAGAGCAGCCAGTGTTCCTAAGCACCGAGTCACCTCTCCAGCTCCAATATCCTGATGCTTAAGTCCTTATCCTTAAAATATCAGTGTTTCTTTTATTAGATTACCCAAAGCCTGGTCCTATTTCTATGTTATGTAACAAACTTGATGTTTAAGAATTTAGCGCCAGTTCAGCTATGCTAATAGAGGTTTGGGCATTTCAATAGGTAGAGCCAGCTGGTAATGAATTCTTCTCAGACATTCCAGATGAATAACTCTGATTTTCACACCTGTCAATTTTTTTAATACTCTTCCTCAATTTTTTCATATGCTTACCTAATCAAGTATATCATAAAAATGTATTCACTCTGGTCTGGTCTTGATGTGTTTGACTGTCTGTCTATCAACTGGAAGAAGCCATGCTGTTGCATACTGAAAAACATGTTGCCAGTCATATATGAGGAAGTTATAGAAGAAGAGAAGAAGAAGAAGAAGAAGAAGAAGAAGAAGAAGAAGAAGAAGAAGAAGAAGAAAGTTTAGTGTGATGAAATTCCTGTCCTGCATACCATTCCCACTTTATTTCACCAAGACATTGACTCTGAGCACTGGTTAGACAACACCTGAGCGTTTCTCTTTAAGTAGTCATGTCCAGCACCGACTCCAAGGGTTCTGATTCATTTGGCCAGAAACTGGACCAGGCTCCACACTGTTAAATAAACTGGCTGGCTGGCTGACAGACTGACACCCATCTGTGGTAGAGAACTGGACATGGGAATGACGGCCTGCCATTCCACAGCCCCTTCTGGGACAGTGAAGAAGAGACACCGTCTCCTTAGAAAACCATTGATAACTATCATCTGTCCCTAAACTGCCTAGCTTGGCATGCACAGTCCCTCCTGATCTGCTTCAAATTATACTTCTACCTTTTTCTCCTATTGATCCCTAGGACACTGTTAACTCATCCTTATTCTTTTTGTCTGTCTCTGTCCTATTTGCCACACCTGCCTTTCCATCCTCTTCTCTTTCTCTTGCTTATGTTAAATGCTGCTGTGGTTTGATTATGCTTTAATTATTTAATTAAATATTGTTGAGTTATTATTATTTAAGTAATTAAATATACATTAAATAATTATAAACACTTATCCATCAAATTTTATTAAATAATTAACTTAATTATTTTATTTAATTTAATAATTAAGTAATTAGATGCTGTGGACTCTGGGAGGTCCTTAGGTGCTAGGGACATGTCCTTGGAAGGGACTATAGGACCTTGCCTGTCCTTTCTCTTATTGTGTCAGTTCCAGATACAACTGCTTTGCTCTTCTGCGTCCTCCTACCATGATATGTTGCCATCAAGAGGTCACATGAATAAGGCTGCTTGTGTCTTGGTCTTGAACCTTCAGGAACTGCAAACTACATGATTCTTTTTTTTAATATGTAAAACTAGTTGCCTCTGGTGTTTTACTGTAGTACTGCAAAGCTGACAGATACAAATATTATGGGTGCTTTAAAGCCCAGGCGTTCATCAAACATTCCACAAGCATCCCAGAAGAATGAGGCATTTCCCTTGCCTCCTTTTACACAGAGCTCTCCACTCTGCATCCTGTACATTCTTCTTAGTAGGGTCTCCTACTGGAGTCTCCAGCCCTTCACCTCACTGGAGGCCTGATGGGGAGTGCATTGCATTAGCAAACACCCTTAACCTAGTCAGTCTCTAATGTCCTCTGAGAGTAAATAGAAAATAAAAAACCTCGAATAGTTTTCCTTGTAGTGAAAGAGGTTTTGGTTGTGTTTACTAGTGCTTCCTACCAGATGAGTTGAAAGACTTCAGTGGTTCACACTGTAATTTACTGACACAACAGTGAAGCAGTGTCCAGATTTAGCTTGCCCATGCCTTGTCTGGGACATGTCAGTGGACAGATAGCTCTTAGGTCAGTATCCATCAAGGCTTCCCGAAGGCCTTCATCCTCCACCATCACACACAACCACAGTGTGAGCTTGAGAGCACACCTGCGGGCTCTGAGAAGTAGTTTCATCCAAAGATTATTAGACTTTGAACTAGCTGCTGGAAATAGTGTTTCTAAAAGGTTCAAGTGTGGGGTGTCAGTGGTGCCCACTTTGATGGGGAGAAGCAGAGATAGGTATTGTCTGTTCCATAGAAGGAGTCCATATGTGGGAAGATGACAGCTGGGGAAACCAGAGGATAGGGTCTGGAGTCAGTAAGAGCTGCTTGAACGTCCAATTTCCCTGTTTCGTGAGCAAATAAAGTGTGCTTGTCGGACTCTGAGGCCAAGAACGAAATAATGAAACGATCAAGTAGTGTGATACCGCAAGTCCATAGTATCATAAATGAATCCTAGTCCATAGAAAAGGGCCGTTAAAGAACATTTATTCTATCAGTAAACTTTTGAGTACCAATTGGGAGATACGTTGGTAGGTGCAGGACACATTGCATAGGATACATGTGTGTGAAGTTCATAGACACAGGATCTGTCCTTGGTGACAGCCGTAGACCAAAGGAATTTAACAAGTATCTCATGAGAGAGATTCAAAAGTACCGTGAATAGTCACAGATTATAATTGCAAATGACAAAAAAATGGCCATTTAAGTAAAATAGAAGGAAACTGGCTTAAAGGGAAATCAGTTAGCTCCCAACACCAATACGCTTTCTTGATGGATATTTTTTGAAAGGGAATAAAGAGATGCTTTTATCTAGACATTTCTAGACCTATTTATCTGACTTTCCCACTAGACATTGGTTATGCCACACCTACACCTGTGTGTTCAGTAGCTATGCGCCTACTCCCTGCAGGGGGATCTTAAAGCAGAGACATTGCCTGAGGACTGTTCAGTGGTCTGAGAGGTGAGACACGGAGGAATTGGAGAGGGGGAGTTGTGTATGAAAGGGGAGAAATGAAATGAAAAAAAAAAGAAAGGGGATAAATGATTAAAATACTACAAAGGGGATTCAATTTGCAGTGCCAGATGTCTTTGGATGCCAGTAACAAAGAAAGCAACCCTCAGATTTCCAGTTTGGGAAGGAGGTATTAGGCTGCTGAGATGTTCTCCTACCTCCTCCCCGTCAAGTGCCTGTGTCAGGCAGAGCCCCTGTGAGAAAAGACAAATCCTTTCTCACCTCCAGGATACTCAGGGGTTTGGGCCTGACCTTTAAGTACACATAGAAATAGTGAGGAGCAATGCAAAAATCACAGACTATGGCACTGAAACGGATTAATAAGGGGCTTAGTGATTTGTCCTGAGACCCTGGCACAGTGTTCTACATGTTCAGTCGCAGGTGACATGTCCACTGGCAAAGCACAGTGTAAGACTAACAACAGCCCATATCAAGGTGGGGAATTCTTTCTGGCAATCTGTTTGCCTACAGACTACCCCTTCAACCCACCTAAGGCTGCATTAACAACAAGAATTCATCATCCGCGTAAAGACAGTGAGGGCAGCTTTTGTCTTGATAGTCTCTGATCACAGTGTCTCCTGCTTTAACTCTTTCTAAAATTCTTTTATCCATTTGTTCACTGCCATGTGGTCCAAGCCCAGAAGAAAGACCCCCTAGTGCCAGAGACTGCACAAATCTAAAGCACAGACAAAGATAAGTACAACAGAGTATCTTGGGAACAGGCTCAGGAGTATGCCACGTGATGCTACCTTACAGTCAGAAGAATTGCATTATAGCTGGAATAAATTTCTGGGTTTTTTTCCCCTTAATCTTGCTGCTCCCTATCAGACCTCACCTATTTAATTTTATTTTTTTTGTTTACCTCCCTCCATTCACTCACATGCTCATCTGAGAAAACTTATGTTCCTTGGATAATAACTGCTTTTAGGAACTGTAAAAGTATTTACTGGAAGACAGTTGCCCAAGATTCAGAATTTAAAAAAAAAAAATTGCTAGAGCATGTGTATTGTGTGGCCAATGTCTTCACTCTAATTTGGTTATGATACTAAACCCACCCTCAGTGCTCTAACCTGATGAAGAAACCATCTGAGGGAGGGAGGGAGAGAGGGAGAAAGATGGGTGTTCAAAGGAAGCGGCATCACTCTGGCAGCACCCATTCTTGTGTGAGCCTTCCACTGTCAGAGATTTGAAGTTATGTGATGTGCTTTATGCGCATAGCTGGTGTGGCCAGGGAGCTGGTATTGAGTTATAGTATCAGCAGAACCTAAAACAGGATGCAGATGATGCAGATCAATAAAGGAATGGCCGACCCTTGTTCTCCAGAGAACGGAAATGGGAAGGTAAGCTCTCTTTGTAGTCCAAAATAGGGTCCCAAAACATTTCATAATTCCCATTTAAACTATTAGGATGCTGTGAGCTAATAGTTAATCTATCTCCCAATACTGTTTAATATTGCACTGAATAAATGGTGCAAGTTGTCGATGGATGAGTGATCAACTATTAGCTCTCCTAAAAATTTATTGATATTTTTTTTCTTTAGTAAGTTTTCAGAAACCATTGAGGGTTAAAAGAATCTAAAAGTCATTTGCAGTCCGGGACAGACAGTGGCTGCAGAGTCTCCCAGCATACAAATGGGCAAAATCTTTTTGTTTCCTACTTATTTTTTTCTATTAATTTATTCTTGTTACATCTCAATGGTTATCCCATCCCTTATATCCTCCCATTCTTCCCTCCCTCCCATTTTCCCCTTATTCCCCTCCCCTATGACTGTTCCTGAGGGGGATTACCTCCCCCTGTATATGCTTATAGGGTATCAAGTCTCTTCTTGGTAACCTGCTGTCCTTCCTCTGAGTGCCACCAGGTCTTCCCCTCCAGGGGACATGGTCAAATGTGAGGCACCAGAGTACATGAGAAAGTCATATCCCACTCTCCACTCAACTGTGGAGAATGTTCTGACCATTGGCTAGATCTGGGTAGCGGTTTAAAGTTTACTGCCTGTATTGTCCTTGGCTGGTTGGGCAAAATCTTGATCCCAGATGATGGTCAGCTAAAGAGAAGGCATTCGGTGATAGCGGCCGGAGGCCAAGAATGGAGCTTTACACTCGCATTTAAGGACTAGGTATGGGAAGGAGGTGAAGGCATGAAAGAAGCAGAAGGAATGAGGCAATTCATGCCAGGAACTGGGAAAGAGGGGTGCACAGAAGCCAATGTGCATGCAGGGGGCTGGGAAAGAGAGGTGCACAGAAGCCAGCAGGTTATGCCTGCCATTGAGAGGTTCCAGTCAACCTCATCAGGTGTAGCACCCTACAGCTTGGCCACTAGGCTTGACCATTCACAAAGCATGGGTGCTCAGCAGGTGCACCTTCTGTGGGATGCTGAGGACAGAAGCAGAGCATTGATGTTTGGTGGAAATTTATCAGCAAAAAACCCTGAATATTAGAGGAGAGATTCAGTTATTTTGTTTTGTTTGGGAAGCAGAGACCATTGCTTGCTTGTGGAATAGGGGGAAAATCCTAGCAAAGAAAGGATTCAGCAGAAAGAGTTCAAATCAAGAGGATGCCAGAGAGCAGCTTGGGTATAAGAGAACTTCAGTGACAGAAAATTGTCCAGTTCCCAATGGGAAGTGGAAAGGGAGCCCTGTGGCATAGCCACATCGTAGACAGGGTCTGTGACAAGTGTCTGCCAGGCACTCTCTGATCATCATAACAATGGAGTGATTTTATATACAAAGCCAACGTGGAGATAGTTGCCAGGCACAAGCGCTCCTGGCTGCAAAGGCTTGAGTCTGTGCATTCTGCACCAGCTACCCTAGAATGTAGGGTGGCACTTGGGTATGTGCAGAGGTCAGCATCAGGGAAGTCAGACTGGCAGACTGCACTACTCTAGAGATCATGGAGAGTCTCTACGAAATACTGGCGAGGTCACAAATCCCAATTCTGTCCGCAGTTTCTCTGTTACAGCTAGCGTGTGTCCCATGCAGTCACAAGCCTTTGGGAAGAAAGGCAGCAGCGGAGGCAGGGGAATGTACTCTGTGTTTATTTTTCCAGTAACGGATTAGAATTAGCTCTTAGAGCCATTTGGAAGATTCACTTCTGAGGCATCAGCGTTATCTTGGAAGAAAAGTCCAGGGAACTTCACAGCCCCCACCTACCATACTCTGGCAGTTTTAAGGGACCCTCTTGAATTTCAACCTCATCTCATCTTACTGCAAACACATTGAAAGGACACTCAGCTCAGTGTGCCTGCAACCTGGCTGTCCCACCAGACACGTGGACCGGTGCTAACTCTGTTCCTCACAGAACAGCGGTGCAGCAGTGTGATCTATAACTTAGCAAGATGCTCAGAAATTTCCACGCCTTATTTGAAACCGTTCTGCCTCACTGCCAAGGAGAGCTGGAGTGTTGTTTGGGGCCTGAATACGCTGCATTCCCTAGGAAACGGGCTCAGTGTTTTAGGACCAAGTCTAGTTCGCAATTACAACTCAGGGGCTTTTCTCTTTTAGCCTCCTAGAGAGGTGGTTCTCACCCTTCCTAATGCTGTGACCATTTAATACCGTTCCTCATGCTGTAGTGACCCCAACCATAAAGTTACTTTTGTTGCTACTTTATAACTGTAATTTTGCTACTGTTATGAGTCATAATGTAAATATCTATTTTCTGATAGTCTTAGCTGAGCCCTGTGAAAGGGTCATTTGACCCCAATGGGGCTGTGCCCCACAGGTTAAGAACCACTGCTCTAGAGAATTCTATTTCTGTAACATTATAAAACACATAAGCTACATACACACACCACACACACACACACCACACACACACACACACACACACACACACACACACACACATTTTCGGGATCCAATTCCAGAGGATTTTTCTCTTGCAAGTATGTTTTGATCCTGCAGCAAGAACATAAACTTTATTGATAGAAAAGCTGTGTGCTTGTTCTATTGCAAATTCTTAAAAATGGGAGTAAGTGTTGGAAATCACATCTTGTTTCTGAAAATGTTTTCCTTTTTCTTTCTTTTTTTCTTTTTTTTACAAATGTCATTGAGAAATATGTGAGCTCTGTGTGTGTGTGTGCGTGCGTGTGTGTGTGTGTGTGTGTGTGTGCATATGTGTGTGTGAATTGATGCTGACAGTGTCTCCCTAAGCTCATATTTGATACACAGTTAACATGAGGAACACGCATGAATCCTGAGTTCTGTAGGGCAGGACAGATTTTCATCCTGCCTGTCAACATAAACTGTAGTACCTACACTTAGTCTGTCCTGAATATTGAATAGCATGAGAGAAACGATGCTGGAGATGCCGCGAAAGAGCCATGGAACAGCCGTGCAACATGATTCACTCCAGGGTTGGGCTCATAAACTAGGACTTGCCTATTTCACTAACATGCGCATTACAGAGTCTTAAATTTAAAAGGAAATTATGATAGCTTTAGAGCATAAATCCCACATTCTTGACTACGGCAATTAAAGACCATGTCAATAATTATCAATAATGCCTTAATTTCTGTCATGCTCAAATGACCTCTTGTCTGTCGAGTGTGCTGTTGAGCTGCTTTTGAGGGAAGATAAGAATGACAGATGCACGTAAGAGCTACAAGTGGACGGCTCCAAATGCGTCCCGCTACTCCTAATATCTCCCCGCTCCTTATCTTTCCACAGAGACAGCTACTCACAATAAAATGTTACCAAAAGAGGAAAAAGGGGCAAAAATAGTGTATTTTTAATTAACCCTTCTCATTTGTCATTTTGGTTGTCTGGAAGCCATCTGTGCTTTTGTGAATGTGTTCCTGTCATAAAATGAGTTTGGACACATTTGCAAGCCGTCTTGTGCTGAGCATAATATTAGCCCAGCTATTGAAGAAATTAAAAAAGAAAGAAAGAAAGAAAAAAGAACAGGCAGTATTTGCCATCACTCCATCACAGGAACAGTTATCTGCAGTTGTGCCCAAGACGCCCTGAGTTTGAGCCTCAGAGTGATTTAAGGACCTCGTCTTGGAGACATTGGACAGCACTGAGCAAGGCTGGAGAGTGAGTGGTAGGGATTCATAGGGTCAGTCTCCTCTTGGTCTCTGCTACCAGGGGCTGGTGTGTTGCGGCATGTTTGTTGCAGCCCAGGGCACAATGATGGCAAACATGCCATCATTGTGCCCTGGGCTGCAAGCACCACAGCATGACACTTGGTAATTTTGCCCTTACATCTCATTTCGAAGTTTCTACAGACTCTAAAACCAAATGGACATTCCCTGAGCACATTGATATTGATGGAGACCAAGTAAGAAGGTGAATGATAACACCGTCTCCTGGACCACTTATTACGGGCTTGTGTGTTAGACACTACACTAAGGCCTCAGCTCACGGAGTGTGGGCAGCGACCCCCATAAGGAAGATGCTCCTTACTGATGGAGACGATGGAAATGAGAGGTTTTTTTCCCCCCAACATCTCCAGAGAACTAATAGGTCCCGGATTTTATCCTAGATTTGTCTCCAAAGATGAAGAATCGCTGTGCTTGTTATCTCTCTGTTCTCCCTGTTGCTTGGCCCCAGGTTCCCAACAAGCTCAGTGATAGAAACAGCAGTACTTACAAAAGCAGCTACCGTTTATGGGAGTGATCACTCCTATCTGAGTCTTGGTCTGCGTGCTTTATGATAAGCAGTTTGAACCTCTCTGAGCAGCGCAGAGAGCTGGGTTTCTCTCTCATTTTAGAGTTGTAGAAAAATAAGAAATGCTGAAACAGGTCACAGAGACCCAAGGCAGCATATCTATTTTTTATTATAGATTTCTGTTCCAATCTGAGTTCTGTGAAGAAAATAACACTGTATTTTATTCACATCATTTCTTTTTTCAGTTCTGGGGATTGACTCCAGAACCCTGGATAAACTAAGCAAGTTTTCTACCTCTAAACTACACCCCCGGCCCAGGAAAGTGACATTTTATTACTTACATTCTCTCTGCACTGTGTGATGGCAAACTCGTCCACGAGTTCTGGCGTAGCTAAGAAAATCATACAAGAGGTTTATTTCTTCTAGAGTTTTCTGTACCTAGAGCCCCCACCACCAAATCAAGTCTAACTTGGGAAAAGTATGCCAGTTTTTTCTTTTAGAAATAGTACAGGGGCCTTGGATAGCAGAAGAATTTTCTGCTTGGTTCCAAGTTAAATGAGATTAAGTTGAAAACCCGTGTGAGAGTCTCCCACACAAAGCGTCCCCATGGCTGCCTTGTATTCCCTGGAAAAAGTCCAGAGACATTTCTGTTTTTTATAATCTCGGTGGTCTTGTTTTGAAAATGAGTCAGGAGTATTTTATGCAGAAAAGGTAAAAATGTACTATTTGCTTGCCTTAGGGATGTGAGCAAGGCACATCATACAAGCCTAAAGACAACAAAGTTTTTAACCGCAGGAGTTGAGTTAATCTATCTCACTGTCTTTGCACTCTCTATGTACTAGGCATGTCTTCTGATTCATAGCTAGACCCTACATTTGTCTTTAAACCTTACAGTTCACTGTGGAAGATATGTTTTATTAAGAGACTGGGACTCATGCAAAATTAAACATTTACAAAGTTTTTTCCATAAGGTATGAATATATACTTTAGGGAGCAGAAGGATAATAAGGGTTATGGTCTATTAAAATGAATGCCTTTAGCTTATTTTTTTAATCTCATTTCATTTCACTGCCTATCTGCAATGAGAGTGATAATATTGGGTAAAAAGGATTTCTGTCCTTTAAAAAGGCAACATGTCACAGAGATCTGTGTACACCCATGATTATTTCTGTCTTATTAGTGATAGCCAATAAACTAGCTAGCCAAGGCACCCATCAGCAGATGATCAATAAAGAAAATGCTGTGCATATACACAGGAGAATTCCTTTCAGACATAAAGAAAAAAGAAATTATGACACATGAACACGGATAGACTTGGAGATCATTATGTTAAATGAAATGAACCATATTCAGAAGGACATTAGTAGAAATCAGGTATGGTGATAACTTTGGCATTGTTGTTTTTGTAAAGGTTGTTTTGGTGATATGGTGTGTGTGTGTGTGTGTGTGTGTGCGCGCGCGCGTGTGTGTGCTTCCATATGACTTTTTTTCTATGTGTGTAGGTGTTTTGCCTGATATGTAACATTTGCATGCCTGATGTCAGAAAGAGGCATTGGAATCCCCTGGAACTGGAGTTACAGATGGATGTGAGCCATCATGTGCGCTCTGGGCACTGAACACCAGTCCTCTGAAAGAGCATCAATGCTCTTAACCACTGAGCCATTCTTCCATCATTCTGACTTTTTTAAAAATATTTTTTCTGCTTCTCTGAAGAATGACATTAGAATTTTGTTGGGATTGGAGTGAATCTGCAGATTGTTTTTGGTAGTATAACTATTTGTCTTCATAATGTTGATTTTCTAGTCTATGAGCAGGGGAGGTCCTTGCAACAGCATCCAGATGTCATTCAGGCCAAAGTGGCAGAGCCAGGCCATGGAGGATTGTGGTTCCTCTCCTGCCTCATGAATTCCAAAGGATTATCATTATGTTTTAAACCTCTTTTTAAAACTTGTCAGGCTGGAGAGGTGGCTCAAGCAGTTAAGAGCACTGCCTGCTCTTCCAGAGGTCCCGAGTTCAATTCTCGTCAACCACATAGTGGCTCACAAGCATCTATAATGAGATCTGATGCCCTCTTCTAGCATGCAAGTGTACATGCAAGTGTAAATCTTTTTTTAAAGAAAGAGTACCTGTTACTCTTTAAAAACAAACACACACACTTCTCAATCTGTCAAAAGACAAAATTATAATTCAGTTTAATGATTTCTTGGCTTAATTTGCAATCCTAGAATCTAGCAACACTTCCTTCCATAAAATAGAATAAGTGTTCCATAGGATGAACAAAAGAAAGAGGCTTTACAGACAGAGTGAAAAATAAGCAACAAAGCAGCCAGAAGGTAAGGTTAGAGGAGAAAAAAGTAGGTCTGTTGTTTCAAAGTTATTTCCCTGGCAATGTGGGGATAAAGATAGAAAGCAATAGAAAAACAGATCAGTTAGCTTCAGGTTGAGTTTTCACAGGACTGAGTCAGGGAACTTGGGGCTGGTGAGATGGTTCAGCGGTTAAGAGCACTGGCTGCTCTTCCAGAAAATGAAGGCTTTAGCCCCAGCCCCGATATGGTGGCTCACAATTATCTGTCACTTTAGTTTCAGGGCTCTAACTCCTTCTTCGGGCCTCTACAAGCACCTGGCATTCACATGCCACACAAAGGCAAAACACACGCGTGCGGGTGCGCGAGCGCTTGCACGAGCGGGGGTGCACGAGCGCTTGCATGCGCACTAAAGATTTTTACTCAGAAAACTATTATTGTGCTGATGGAAACTGATCTTGTTTGGACTTGTGGTTTTTATCCCTCTGTCCTGATAGAAAAGAAGGTGAAGAAAAGAAGGTCAGATGACATCCTAATTTGGGTTTAGTGACATGGAGTATGAGTGACTCCATCTTGAGTTTTAGCCTGAACCATTGGATTCTAGTTCAAGAACTTAGTCCAAAGCCATGACCCCTTGTCATTTCTGCTCAACGAGTCACATTTAAGGACACAGCTTTTTCTTCTTCTGAGGCTGGAATTCTAAACGTCAGCATTCATCTTGCTTTTTCTCATCTTCTTGGTGTGATGTTTAAAGTGCAATCAAAAAAAGAAATCTCAACACTCAAAATCAATAATGTTTTAATACTCTGATTTAAAAACGCAAATCTAATTCAAAATTAGACTGACAAGGTATCAGAATTTTAAATGAGCACAGATTCTAAGCTAACACATACTGCACACCCTGCCGCCTCCCCCTTTCTCTCACCCTAGCCCTAACCCTGTGAAGAGGATTTACAACTAAGTGAATAATTGGATATAAAATCAGCATTTGGCTCTTGTGAGGGAAAAGCAGGATTAATGATCTAGTGAAATATGCTTAGTTACAAGTGGACTCACTGGTGAATTCTGCGGATGCATTCTTTCCTGCCGTCAGTCTGTCCACACCTGTTGACTCAACTGTAACAGTCATGTGGAAGCCTAGAAGAGTGGGCAGCCTCCAGCTTTCCCTACCACCCTGTCCCCCACACAAGGGCTTTTCCTAGCAGCTCCTTAATAAGGAAAAACTTGCCTTTGGGTGTTTCTACTCCGAAGTTCCTGTGGTTGCTATTTCCTTTTATTTGTTTCCTCCTTTTCATGTTTTTGGGTTTCTCCCCATTACAACACAGCTATCCTTTGGTGTTTTCAAGGAATTTGGTTCTAGGTCTACAGAGGACATCAAAAACTCTCATGACAAAGTGTTTGCATGTAACCTCTGCCTGTCCTGCTGGGTGCATTACATCATGCCTAGATGACTCACAGCACTTAACATGGTTTGAGTGCTGCAGACCGGCTGTTGTACTCTATTGTTTAGGGAAGGACAACAAAGAACAGGTTTGGACATGTTTAGCCCAGTCACAGTTTGCTTCCTGTGTATATTTACAGCCCACAGTTGGTTGGATCTGCAGATAGGAAGATCGGCCACAGACACAGGATGCATACAGAAATGCATATGTGCATTTTCATCGGATATGACTTGCTACAGCTTCCTATTATATGCACCCTCCATCAGGGGCAGTGTGTGTAAGCTTAATAAAATTTTGTTGTTAATTGGCTGTTGGGGATATAAGGTAGGAAAACAATTGTTTAACTTTTAGAATTTAATTAAATCCAAAGTCACCCATATGTTTTATGGTCAATTTTTATAGGCCTTTTGCTTTATAGACAAACAGAAAGACAGCATGCTTAATTTGTTTTCATTGAAGTTAAGCCCATTTTTGTATGTTGTTCTCATTGTTAGTGTTTGGTGCACAAAAGGTTTAGACAGATGTGGGAATGTAGCTTCAGTGTTGTTCACAGTTGCATGTCATAAAGCAAAAATCCAGGGACCAAGTGTATGCTGGGCAGCTTTTCCTCTCGTTAAACAAGCTCAGTTACAGAATAGATCACTGTTTTCTCTGGAAGCTTCCATCTTCCTCCAAAGACATGTCACTTCTAGCTCGCCTAGAAGAAAGGTATAAAACACAAGCTCCAGGCCTCCAAGCTGTCAAACGGGAAGATGCCACACAGTAAAGGACAATGCGTCTGTGCAGCAAAGGAGGAGCACAAACATCTGTCTGCTTCTCCATGGGTGTGTCAGCTCACCCACAGTACAAATGCTAACCCTTTGGACATAGACTGTTGAAAAGAAAAAACATTATCCTGCCTAGGGATCTGGGTCAGTACTGGGGTGCTTTCCCGGAGTGTACAAGACCTTGGGTTCAATTCCTAGTGCAACCAAAAGAAAAAAAAAAGTTGTTTGTTTGTTTTGAATCAGAGTCTCATTGTGTAGTCCCAGCTGGTCTGGATCTCACTATATAAACCAATCTGGCTTCAGATTCACAGAGATCCACCTGTTTCTGCCTCCCAGGAACTGGGATTAAAGGTGTGAGCTACCACACCCAGGTTAAAGGGGTTGGTTATTCTTTTCTTTTCTCTTTCTTTCTTTCTTTCTTTCTTTCTTTCTTTCTTTCCTGTCAGAATATCTATTTACCTAGACAGGAAATTTTTCAAAAACAAAATTATCTGTTTTCAGCATAAACAGATCACTCACTCATTCATTCATTCATTCATTCATTCATTCATTCATTCATTCAGCAAATGTCTATAGAATGTCTATTTGTGCCTAGGCCAGGAGATTCAATGGTGAAGAAAAAAGCCAAATAGCTATCTGACTCACATAGAACAGGCATCTTGGTGGGAGGTAGTTTCAGGTGAACAACTGAGCTGATGACATGATGAGGAGAGAGCAGGTGAGGTGTGGTCTATTTTAAAACCACTCCCTGGATCCTTTATAGACAAAACAACAACAACAACAAAAACAAACAAACAAACAAAAAACAAATGTGAAGTGAAAAAATAAAAAGTGAGTAAACAGTCTTTCTAGTCAGTGAGGGTGAGAAGGCTAGAGGGATAGAAAGGCAATGCTTACAAACCCTATGGAGTTAAAGGGGCATTTAAGATGTAGTGCTGGGATTAAGAGCGACAACAGCATCACTGACAGTCACAGCATTTATGGGGAGCAAGGAAAACTGAGAATGGTTTCTAAGATTGGTGTGCTGACACATCCCTGTAATCTCAACACTTGGGAGCCAGAGACATGGGGGATCACTCCAAGTTATAGGCCACAGTGGGTTACAAAGTGATTTGTGGACAATCAGGGATATATTGCATTGTCTTATCTCAAAACAAAACAAAACAAAACACAAAAACCATACCAAAAAAGAGATTATTTCTAGGTGATTTTTACAACTGAATAGACGATGGGGCAATAAATGGAGATGGATAGCACCTGGGAAGATAGCTGAGGAAAGGCCAAAACAGGGACCAGAAAATCCAATAGCTCTAGTGTGGATGTGTGCCATCTGAGTCCCTAGTTAGAGATTTAAATGCAAAAATATTCAGAAAACCTTGCGTATGGGCTCCTGAAGTTCAGGCAGCAATCTAGCAAAAAGACATATATTTGAGGATTACCAGCAGACAGACAGTGTTATCTATCCCCCAGGCTAGAAGTGATGAGCTAGACAAATAGTATAGACAGGAGAGAGGGCAGAAGATCAAGTCAATATTCAGAATAGGGATGAAAAGGAGATGCACCCAGGATGGCTGAGAAGTGGTGGCCTGGTAGAGAGAAGGGCATTTGAGAGCAACAGAAAGAAGAGAAAGTATTTCCAGGTGGTGGAGAGAGGGGCAGGGGTTTAAGATAAGCCCAGAGAAACCATGAGGTTGGACAGCACAGAGAGATTTAAGATGAGCACACAGAAAAACTGTGGGACTGGGAAGCACAGAGACTTGGTGATCTTGAGTGGAATAAAGGAGAACAGCTTTGAGCAGTTGACCTTTGGCCAAGAAAGTCATGTTTCATAACCCGCCCATGAGGTCACTTGTGCATTTTTCACTGTTGGACACAGAGAGATCCATTCCCTAACCTTTTGAGCAGTTAGAAATGCTGTCCTTCCCTGAGATGGAATTAAGCAAAGTGTTTGGTGTCTTTTGCTTTCTCTCAAGCCAAACAAAGAGTCCAGGCTCATTTGTGTCCATTAGTTTTGATGGGTTGAAAATCATGGGTCAGAGCACCTGGGTGATTGTGTATACCATCTTCTCACTCTGTTTATAAGGAAACAAAATCCTGGAAAAGTAACAACGTTTTTATTTGTTTTCTTTGTTTGGGGTTGAACCCAGGGATTTGTACACACCAAACACATGCTCTACCACTGGGCTATACACCTAGTTTCTAGGCAATTAGAATTATAGGAGGAATCATTAGGTTATATCACGTATTCAAGTTTTATGGTCCACAGAACTTTCTACCAAACTGAACAAGCTTGAAGAGTGGTCCTTTTAGTGATGGCACTCTACCTCTCAAGTATCGTAAGATAGAGTCAGGCCCATCAGTCAGCTAATTGTTTAGGATACAGGGTGTGCTGTACATGAAGAACAAAGACAAATGACCAAATAGACAAAATATTTTTCCTTCCCATCAGAAATCATTTCTGTTGATTCCCTTACCTGGTTTTAGTGACATGGATAGAATTTACTCCAATGTTAAATGTCAGCTTCCTAGGTGAAATGATAGAAGGTTTTGGTTATAACAAGGTCATATAAGGACCAAGAACACAAATCTTAGCCAAAGCAACTCAAGGCTGGATGTGCTTATTTCAGGACTTTTGTTCAAATTTCACGTGGAGTCTGTTTACCTGACTCACAGCACATTGTGAGTCTTGTGACTCACAGAAAATTTAGGCTTAAAGTCTCCTGTCTTCCTGAAATGAGACACAGTTAAGAACAGTTGAGTTTGGAGGGGACCAAATGGTTGAAGTCAGTATGCTTGGTGAGTACAGGACTAAAAAGGATTACAGATGTTTTGGATCAATTTCCTTTGAGCAAAATAGGCACCTACTATTTTAATCAGATCAGCTGTGATCATGAGAGACCCTCAGAATTGGGCCCATTGAATTTACCTCATATAAGGAGACAGTGAGGGACATTTGATGCACACTCACATGAGAATCTATCTCCTACCATCTGTGTCCCCACTCTAGCCCTATGTGATGTGCCCCAGCTGCACGTGGTCTCTGGGGGTGCCAGGTTAGAGAAGGTAAAAGATTAACTGATTGGAGGGCTCACCTATGCAGCTGTGGAAAAGTCATCACCATGACAGGGCGAGACGGTTCAGTGATACAGCTCTTCAGGGGTCACCCACACTCCTGGAAGTAGCCCAATGAATTCATGATTCACCAAGCAAGACAGGAGTGGAGTCAGTCCTTTGATCATCATCAGTTCCCCAATCTGAGGTGAAACAGATGTTTTCTCATATCTCCCTGGAAAAGTTTATACAATGCCAGGTCATACTTGAGTACAGCCAGGACATATGTAAAAACTTAGACCTTCTCCAAGAAATATCTTGGTCCAGGTGCTGGCTGCAATTGGGGTGAGAGATCTTTAGTGTTCCAAACTCCTGGGTTTTGTTTTTATTTGTTTGGGTTTTATTTTAGTTTAGTTCTTTTGATTGGAAAGCATTAATGGGTGGTGGCCTCTGACCCTTTAATCCCCTTTATTTCTCTGACTCAGGTTATGAATGTAAAATAGCAGTGCTTTGATACCTACTGAAAGCGTTCATCTATAAACTAATGAAAAATGTCAAAGCTGAGTGGATTTTGTATGATTCCACTGGGTGATTATTTCCTCCGTATTTTCCTGGCTGTAGTTTCTATTCAAATGATTTTTTCCTTCTCTAACTCCTCTCCCATAGACGAGGAACATCTTTTTTTTTTTTTTTAACATCTTAAAAATAAGGTTCAGATTTTTTTCATCTTGGTAGTATCCTACTCAATAGTGAGCACAAAGTACACACTTGAGAAATAGTTATTGTATAAAATAATTTTTGAAATACATGAATATTTTAGAATGTTATGTTTCAGGACTAAGTATTTAGACAGCTACCTTTGAAAGTAATGCTACTTTATCACCACTTTTAAAAGCAAAAATGGGAAAATTACAACAATATGACAAGCTGCTTCTGCAGCCTGCTTTTTGCTAGGCACTTTCTTTTAAATGATTTCTAGTCTGTCCAACAGATCTATCTTTAGGTATTGCTATTAGGGTTTTGTTGTTGTTGTTAAGATTTATCTTACTTGTATGGTGTGCATGTGTGTGTCTGCCTGTCTGTCTGTCTGTGTGTCTGTCTGTCTGTGTGTGTGTGTGTGTCTGTCTGTCTCTCTGTCTATCTGTCTGTCTGTCTGTCGAGTTATGTTCACAACAGTAAAGGTGCTTCAGAAGGCCCAGTGAGGACACTGATCTCTGGAGTTGGAATTACAACTAGAGCCACCTGGCATGGGCTCTGGGAACTCAACCCTCACCCTCTGCATGAGTAGCTGAAGCTCTTCACTGTTGAGCTGTTTTTGAGATAAGAAAACTGTGGTTCAAGTAAGCTACTTGAATAGAGCCTCTAATACAGACTTGCAAATATTGCATCCAGGACTTGTACCCCAGTAACTTTCATTCCAAAGCCCATGCTCCTTGCAACATAGAAGCGACCAAATGGAAGCCAAGAAAAGTAATAGGATTTCACTAAATTGGGTCTTTATTGGGTTTTGCTGAGCTATGTAGGAATAAGCATTTTTTAATCTTAAAAATAAAGTGTATTAAGTACAAATAAGATGTACTTCTCACATCATTGGCAACATTAAAAACTACTGTTAGTAAAAAGAAAATGAGTATGCATAGAACAATGTAAAAGTAATTTAAGGTTATATTTATTAAATTAAAAGTGTCTTTTCTCCCCTACATCCTGCAAGTAACCACAATAACCAATTTCTTATGTGTGTTCTGAAGAGAGAGATCTTATGTTTATGCTCGGGGAGTGGGTGAGGGGGTGCTCCAAAGGCCCCCTTCAGGGCAGATCCCTCCAGGTGGCAAATGACTTATGTAAGGTCACAGAGCCACTAGAAAAAGGGCAACAACCCATGTTGTAACAACAAAATAAAACTAAAGGCAAGCAAGTACTGAGCTGTTCTGTAACAGAACTGAAAACAACTCAGTAAGGGCTTAACTGTATGAAAATTAATTCTGAGGCCAATGACCATCTGCCTATGTGAAATATAGTGAGGATAAAGTAAGAAAGCCTTCCTCTGTCAAATCACAAGGAGACATACCTAAGAGATGACTAACACTGAGTACACGCTGCTCCTGCAAAGCCTGTGGACATCAGCTCTCAAAATCTGGACAGTGGGTCTGACATATGATACGACTGAGCCTGATCCAAGCAGGAGTCAGTGCCTTTCCTGGTTCAGGCTCAGAGCCACCTTAAATTTAGACTAGGTCAGAAAGTTGCAGAGTTAGGATGTCCCTTTTGGCAATAAAGCATGTATTCTTCACTCAACCCTGTGGCAGCCAGTGCTCTTGCACACAACCTGGAGCATGCTGCATCTTTCCCAGTCACTGCCCAGCCTTGTGGGCTGCTTTTACATGACTTTCCAGGGCCCAGGATTCTGACAGGGCAAAGTCAAGGCTCCTCCTAACATTCCCTCACCATCCTGTTCCTACATGCTTTCAGAGATTTTCTTCTTAATTCTTTCTCTTTTTAAAAAAAAACTTTTATTTTATATGCATTGGAGTTTTGTCTGCACGTATGTGTGAGAATGCCAGATCCTCTGCAACTGGAGTTACACGCAGAGAGTTGTGAGCTGCCACGTGGCCGCTGGGAATTAAACCACGTCCTCTGGAAGAGCAGTCAGTGCCCTTAATCACCGAGCCATCTCTCCAGACCCACTTTCAGACATTTCAGTGGGAGTCAAACTTTTTTTTTTTCTAATCAAATCCATGAAGTGTTTCAGGTGGTGACCTAGGTGTATAACAACGAACAAGACAAAACCTCACACTCAGGGAACTTACGGGTTAATACAGGGGAACTGAAAATAAACAAACGTGAGTGTGTAGGTTGAGCACTCTTCAAAATGCATAGTGTGGTAGCTAATGCTTGCTGTCACCTTGGCTGAGTCTAGGGTCACCTGTGAGAAGGGCTACTAGGCATGTCTGTGGGGGGTTGTCTTTTTTTAAAAATTTATTCATATTACATCTCAATGGTTATCCCATCCCTTGTATCCTCCCATTCCTCCCTCCCTCCCATTTTCCCCTTACTCCCCTCCCCTATGACTGTGACTGAGGGGGACTTCCTCCCCCTGTATATGTTCATAGGGTATCAAGTCTCTTCTTGGTAGCCTGCTATCCTTCCTCTCAATGCCAGTCCCCCATCCAAGGCACGTGGTCAAATATGAGGCATCAGAGTTCGTGTGAAAGTCAGATGTGGGGGGTTGTCTTAATTACATTAATTAATATTAGAAGGTTTGTCCTAAATGCAGGTGGGATAATTCTATGGACAAGGGAGCCTGGGCTGCATAAGCGGAAGGAGGGACGAGCTCATCACTATCTTGAAGCATTGCTCTCAGTTCCCGTTTGTGGGTGTATCGTGATCAGCTGTTTCAAGCCCTCGTTGCCTTGATTTCCCCACTGTGATGGCCTGGCCTTGACCTGCCAGCTAGACTAAACTCTTTCTCCTTTAAATTGCTTTTGTAAGATTGTTTTGTCACCACAGGAATAGAAACCAAGACATTTGGGAAAAGAAGTGCTTCATTGTTGGGATTTTTGAAGTACATTTTTGAAGTGGGATTTTCTCATTGCATAATGAGAAAGCTGGAAGATAGGACCAAAACCTGAACACACAAGTTCATTTATGTTGCGTTAATACATCTTCCACACAGAGCCTGAAGGTAGTGGTATACAATGTCTTTAAGCATACCTGTGACTATTTTTTAAGAGTATTTTTTTTACTGCCTAGCCAGGCCTTGAAATCATGGATGCATATGATTCTCTTGCCTCTACTTCCTGATTAGCTTGGAACAATAGGCACGTATCGCCGTATCTGACTCATACCTGTGCTTTGACTATGATTCTTCTTGAAGCCAGGTATGGAATTTCCCACTTGTGGCAGCATGCAAGTACTCAGAAGTTTTGAATTTGGGGCCATATTGGATTTCAGATTAGGGATCGTCAGCCTGTATAAAGATACCATGTGCTGTGGAAAAATAAGTTACAATATGAGACTAGGTAAGGAGGTAGGGAGGGGCAATCTTGGAAGGCTTCTGTCACAGCTAAGCAGAGACCCTGTGAAAGAAGGGAGGCTATGTGTCTCTCTCTGGGGTCCAACCTCTATAGGCAGGATGTGAAAGAAATTCGAACCCCCTGAGGTAGAGTGTGCTTGGGGTGTAATGAATATGTAGCTAGAAGATCATGAGAGAAAACTAGAGGAGAGGCAGCCAGTGCACAGCACTTATACACCCAACAGAGTAATTTTGAGCAGAGGACGGAAATGGCCCGATTCCCTTGGAAAGGGTATGGTGGCTGTCAATGCAGAGTATACAGCAAGCAAGCCATGGGACAACTAGAGAGATAATTGTACAAGAGGCCATGGCTGCTTCAGAAGAACTGGCTACATAGCCTTTGTGTTTGACTGTTAGGTTCTTCGCTGCTCAAGAGCACCTGGCTTTCCTCATCAAGCCAGGCAGGTCCTGCGGAGCTTTCCTACAAGCCTTGTGCCATTGTGTAAATTGTTTGCTGGTGCTGAAAGTCAACACTAGCATTGACTCAGGGTAGCAGTGGAGATGGGAAGAAAACAATCTATTGAGGACATATTTGAAGGGCAAATCCAGGCTAGTTTGCTAACAAGGTACTGAAAATTAGTAATTCAAATAACTCTATGCTGTCAAGCTCCCTGGATGCAGACCCAAGAAGGGTTACTGGACAGAAAACTTAGACGAGCATGCTTGAGGGTCCATCCCCAAGTGTGTGGAGAAGGAAATGGGACCCGGTAAGAGAGACATTGGCCTAAGATTGGACTTCAGTGAAGGCTAAAGCATACTTGGTAGACATTGTGGCACTGGGAGGACCCTTTACCTTGTTACAAGATGGGACAAGGGACTCAATCCTTTAAAACCCTTCATTTGACACCCAAGAAAATCATGTGATTTCACACATGCCAGTCTCCTTCACCAAAGATAGTCTCCATCAAACTATCCAGCTGGGTGCTGCCCTCCAGCAACCATCCGAGCATCTAGCAGGGTGGGGGAGATTCTCCCATCCTGAAGAACACATGGCCTTATGGCATTTCCTGACCCAGAATATGTACCATGTCCCTGTCTGTAGCATACATACAGTCATATTACTTTTTCCTCCTTAACTAGATACAGTCACCAGTGACGTTCTAGTCAGTTGGCAATGACACAAAATATATTCTCCTTACAAAGTTCACACTAATGATAAAAACATCCATGGCCCCACCTTCAATAAGCTTTCAGTATTCAAGAGCAAAAACTACACAATCAGTAAAAAGAGTACTAGCCTCAGACTGAGCATCTGGCATGGGCCTTCCAGTCTGTCATTGGCTATTGCAGTCTTTACTTGAGTTTTGTGCCTGAGGCCTTCCATTTGCTGATATGGGTGGAAAAGTAGAGTGGGAGATGCAGCTCTTCAGAATAACTAAAGAAAAATCACTTCAGACTCCCATTGTTTGACTGTAGGCCTACAGTATGGTGTTGCCATGGTTACATGTCCTCATTCGGAGGCTAGGTCGGAGAATTAGATTGCAAGTAACAGCCGTGTGTGTTCCATGCAGGCCTACATGTGCTGAGTGGGATGCTGGTTCACGTAGCACTTATCCTGTCTAAGTCTGGGTCCCAGTGTCTGCTCTACGTGCTCATGCAGAACACTGTATGTCGTATGGCTCAACTGAACCAACAGGAGCAAATGCAGGTTATAAACTGTAAAGCATGATGCTATTTGAGGGTGTTTTAAGACTTAAAGAGAGTATCCAGAGCCGAGTTAAGCTTGACAGTTTTGACATATTAAAAGTATGAACAACTATAAAAGTAAGGAAAATATTTATTTTACTTAAGTTGTGAATTAGGAGAGGCTATTTTTGTGAGTATTCTGTACACATACACTACTTCAAAGGCAGCATAACAAATGTCGAACTAGGGCAGCCTGTGCTTACAGACCACAGCCTGGAACTGGCTTCAGGCAAAACGGCTTTTGTTGAACATCTTTTGTATGCGGTTAGGGAGCATTGGTTGGGCAGCATTATGTGATAATGGAGGCAGAGTCCTCTTCTCCAAAAGATAAAAAGTCAGAACAGTACAGGAGGCAGACATGTGAATCCCTGGACCAAGTGTGATGTGGGTAACATGAAAATGCCAGGGCCCTTCATGTTCCAAAGAACGGAAGAGTTTTGCTGGGAGAGGGAGGGCAACAGAAGGATCTTTTAAAGAGACAGAGTTGGCATTGTGCACAGATCAATTTTCTGAATTTGGGGTAAGCAAGCCAGCCAAAGATGGATACAAAACTCTTTTTGGTAGAATGGTTTCCTGTGGCTGGAGCAAAGGCTACCAATGGAAGAGTTGCCATAGTTAATATTACACACTACTCTTAACAGCAGTAAGAGTATTTCTTCAGAGAATTATTGCATTCTTCATAGCATCCAGGTGTGTTATATATTGTCCTTCTTGAATGGATAAGTGACATGGGGCACAGAGAAATTGAGTAAGTTGCCCATCTAGCTAGCAAATGGCAGAGATGAATGCTAAAACAATCAGCAGTCCAGAACCCAAACTTTAAACCACTGTGCTGTGCTGTGCCTCCAGGATCTGAGAGCAGAAAAGCTAATGGGAGTCTTCTCTTTTGAACTTACTGTAGAGGTTGATAGGGAAAGACGAAAGTATGTCCTTAATTCATTAGACACCAGAGCTCCTGAAAATTGAGGTGTGGACTAGTGGTAGGACAACAGTTATTTCAGAAAGTACATTTTAGAATTGTATGTTTAGTTTCATGTGTATTAGTAAAACTATATTTAGTAAATCAAAACCTAGATCTGCTAGAAATGTTATTTAGAATGTTTCTGTATTTTTAAAAAAGACTTTATTAAAGTCGCTGATGAAAGAAAAAGTAAATAATAATACAATTGATTCTTAACATGGTAAGTCATGGAGTCAGAGTCACAGAAACCCCAAAAGAAGCATTGGTTCCCAGTAGGGCTGGGAAGCCATGATGGACCCATGGAAACAAAGTAGGGCTATAGAACCATGAGTCTGAAGCCCAGTGGAGCCATACAACCCTGACAGCATGGTGAAACCATAGTGACACCGGAATCTTGGAACCCTGGTGTAGCCGGTATATCATATTAGAGCCAGGAAACTATAATGAGGCCATGGAACTCCAATGAAGCTGCCATGCAACCATGATGACAACCATACGAGATACAGCCACAGTGTAGGTGACATCACTTAAAACAGAAAGGGACAGGTTAAAAAAAAAAAAAAAAAAAAAAAAGAATACCCAAAGTTTTCCTTTCATTCAACTCTTCCAACTTTTCCCTAGAGTACCTCTCATTGGTTGAGTCCTGCCTCCATAATACAGTTCGGCAATACAGAGCAGGAAAGAAGAAAAAGAAAATGAAAACAAAACCAAAACAAAACACTGGACTCCAGCACTGATCTACTTGGGAAGTAATTACAGGGGAGCCAATTGAAGAAGGATGTAGATAGTGCATCTAGAGGCATTTGCAACTAGGGAGAATAGGATGTCCTATTGCCCGAGGGGCGGGACCTGCAGGGGGAATTGTAAATGGAACAGGAAGAAGCTGAACTGAACCTGTGAGTAATAGTTCCAGGTTATCTCCCAGATGTTTCAGTTCACGTGTAGCATTCCACTTCTATCAGCTCCCTCCCATGCCATACCAGGAGACTTTAATCTTCTGGTTCCTGTTTTGTTTACTTGTACTCATTGTTTTATGGGGTCCATAAAAAGTTGAAGAGAGAAATATTAATAGTGATTACATTTATGACAACTCCAGGTATTTTTACTGTTTTTCCAATTGTAGCACAATCCATGTGGCTACTGCTCCCATATGCTTTCTCTGATATTCTTGTAGCTGGGATTCAGCGTTACAAACATTTCTTAGACAACAGGGTCAGTGGTGAAATGTGACTGTACAGTCTTTTGTAATCCGGTATTTATTTCAAAGAGGGTACTTATCAAATCTTTAAAAAGAAAAGCTACCTTAAGCCATGTATGGTGGCCTATATCTGTATCTCAACCCTCAAGAGTCTGGGCAAGAAGACTTCTGTGAGTTTGAGACCAGCCTGGGCTCCATAGAGCGCTCCAAGTCAGCCTGAATATAGCCTGTCTCAAGACAACAACAACAACAACAACAACAACAACAACAACAACACACAACCCTACTTTATTCCTTAGTGGATTACACAGGCTAAAATCACACCAAAGTATTGTCTTAAAGAAAGAAAATTGCAAATGTTTTCAATTCCTAAAATGTCAAAAAGATTTTTTTTTACGATGATTCTGAATATTTAGTTTTGGCCTTGATTCACCCTAGTGTACCTGGAGAGACAGTGACTTCTCTGATTTCTGGAACCTTCTGACCTTGAGGAGTTTACCAGGAAATTTGGGAACAAATTTCAGCCAGAAACATTTGTTCTTTTAGGCAAATTCCTTTTGGTTCCTAGAACACCACTTTCGTGTCAGCATGATCTTGGCTAAATAAGAATTTATGCTTCTTGACATTTTCCTCCACTCAGAGTAACCGCCTTAATTGGCTTTTTGCAACCCTGCCCAATTGCCCCGGCATTCGTGTCTCAGGAAGAGATGATTGCAAAAGTCACAGGCAGGACTTTGGAGATTGCATGGGGTGGGTGTGTGAGGACTGGTCAGCAGAGCAAATTTTCACAACACAGGTATTGCTTATTTGAGAAATGACATTAATTTGGTGGAGAAAATTCTCTCTCTCTCCCTCCCTCCCTCTCTCTCTCTCTCTCTCTCTGAGATTATAATATAACTACATTATTTCTCCCTTCCCTTTCCACCCTCCAAACCCTCACATATACCCTTTCTTCCTCTATTAAATTCATGGTTTCTTTTATTATCATTACATGCATATATGTATACACAAATATATTTCTACATATAACCTACTCAGTCTGTATAATATTACTTGTATGTATGTTTCCCTGGGAAAGACTATTTCTCAGCTCCTTTAGTTGCCTGTAGTTCTTTGTGTAGAATTGAGAACTCTGGTCTCCCCCCATCCACCTCCACCTGTGCCCCATCCCCCCCCCCCCCCCACCATCTACTTTGGCTTCGCACACACTCCGCCATCCACTTTGGCTTCACACACACACACACACACACACCATCCACTTTGGCTTCACACACACACACACACACACACACACACACACACACACACACCATCCACTTTGGCTTTGTACACACCCCGCCATCCCTTTGGCTTTGTACATACCCTGCCATCCACTTTGGCTTGTCTATAGTTATCATTCTTGTTCCACTCATGTTTAGGCAGACATGTTGGTGAGACTTTTTGGTTTTCTGACATGACCAGGAGACACAGTTTTACAGCAAACTTCCCGATCCTCTGGCTCGTAAGATCTTTCCACCTCCTCTTCAACGGTGTTCCCTGAACCTTCTGTGCCAGAATTGTTTTTAGATGTAATCTGTTGGAACTGGGCTGCACAACTCTGCATTTTGATTACTTGGGTCTTCTGTAGTGATCTCCATCTGCTTCAAAGAGAAGATTCCTTGATAAGACGCAAGGACCGCACTATCTGTGCGTGCAAGGACAAATGTTTAGAATGTAGTCATGGGTTATGCTGGTCTAGAAAGGGGGCTATTGCTTTTCCTTCGAGATCCAGGATTTCTCTAACTTCCGGTCGTTGTCTACGTGTTATACCAGGCATTTTCCTCTTGTTAAGCCAGAAAGTTGAGCCATTGGTTCCTTAAAAAAAAAAAAAAAAAAAAAAAAAAACATTGATGGTTCAGTATAACTTCTAAGTGTTAAGAGACATCCAAAGACTTGAGTCCCTGGAAGTAGAAAGCTGAGCATATAAACTGTTTAGTAACTTCCTATGGGTTGATTATTTGAATGATTTGAGAGACTAGGTCTTAATGTAACACAATTCATCTATAATGTGATCTGTGACTTTCAACTTAAGTAGTAAGCTATATTCAAGTTCCAGAATATTTCTTGACCTTGTTTATATGTATTGCTATAGATCCTTGGCTAATGCATTTATCCCAGTCTTTATTTTTCCACTTTAAAATACCACATTTTGCTTTTTGTTGTTGGGTATTTTCTTTGATCTTTGGTTTTTATTTGGTATTTCTGTACCCAGTTGTCCCCCATCTCTTTCTTAAGTAAATATTCTGAGGCTTAAATATGTAAGGTTTGTTAAAATCATTTCAATAAGTGTGTTGTTGTGTGAATGGCTTTCAAAACAAATGTGAGCAATCAAATAACTTAAAATTAATAGCCTCTTAATTGTAGTAGCCTCCTAATGATACTAAAAAAATCCAAAATCTAGAACTCTATACAGGAAAATTTAAAAGACTTAATCTAATTCCTCAGTCAACAGTGCTTTCCAGAAGGTCCCGAAGAAAGTACTGGTATACCCGGAGGCACTTATTAGAGTTGGTTTGTTAGAACTAAGTTGGGTGATGCTGGGTTATACATGTTGACTCTTCAGTAACAGAGACCAGCTGTAAGATACAAAAGCCATCATTTGATTGAACCAGGATGCCATGATTTCCACTTAGGAGCCCCAAAATTCCCCCATTGTCACCATCCTGCATCCAAGGGGTCCCAGAACAAAGTAACCACTCTATTCTTTTTCATTCAAGTGGAAATGATTAGTCAGGCAACAAAGCATGAGTTACATGGCTACAGGCTCTTCCTTTTCAGTTCCTTAAATGTTGTGACATCAGAATGACTGCTGAGGAACTTCTCAGAGCTGAGTTGTTGTTCACCTCACTATAACATCTCCCAGGATCCCTGTGCAATTAACAGAGACTGTGAAGCTGGAACATGTTTGTAAACTTAATGGTTCCCATACAAATGAGCTACAGTTTTTACTGTGACTTATCAATAAAATAAAACCCTAGACAGAATTTACATTATATGGCCTTTTGGTAATTTATTTATTTATTTATCTATCTATTTATTTATTTATTTATTTTGGTCATCTGTGGTGGAAAGCATTTCCATGTAAGAATTTGTGGGTAGGAAGGGAGAATTGAAGCATATAGAATCAGCAATTTTGGAAAAAAAAAACCCAAGGTGATAATTTTTAATGATAATAATAGTAATAGCAGCTGAGGGAGAGTACCTGGGCTTGGACAGATTTCATTATCAATAGATAGAGAGGCTGAGGAAAGGAACAAACATGAAATTGACATTTTTCTTTAATTTACCAAAAAATTCCTTCAAGTCCATTTCAGAGTGGATATGTGCTTTGTAAAGCAGGTATTCTAGGCTGCTGGATTTAGGAGTACAGATGTTCCATGTTCTGAAGAACCCTCATTTTGACTATTTTAGGGGCTACTCAAGATTAAAGCTTAATAGGAACATATTGAAGATCAGATGCCCATTTAGTGGGTGCCATAAATGTGATCACTAATGAAACAATAAACATGGCATGTTTCTCTTACATGGTAGAATCCCAGAATCTGTGGGTCTGATGGAAGGAGTTGGGGTCTCACTTGGGTTACTAAATGGGACCCTCTCTCGAAACAAAAACCAGGAGGGAAAAATAAAGTGTCTCTACTCTTAGTCTGGAACTAATAGGAGAAGAGAAGCATTAGAAAGATGAAGTTGGCTATGTACACAGCGAATACGCTCCAAGATCACTATGTGCTTTGTGGCCCCAGTTAGCCCAGCATAATAAAACTAAATTAAAAGAAAAAGAAAAAAATGGATCTTTTTTAGTGATCACAGGTTCTGTTATTTAATAAAGTTTCTGGCAGAACATAACTTTCCAAGGATCTAATTTGCCATTCTATCCAGGACCTCTCTTCAGGATTCACAGTCATCTCAAATTCTAGTTCCTCACTGATTTGTCTTACTCTGTGACTCTGCTCATGCTAGATGAGTAGTGGACAGCTTCATGCTTCTCAAACATCTTCTTCCATAGCAGCCGGGACTCATTTGGTCCTTGCTTCCAATCTCTAAGCTGCAACACTGTTAACCTCGCGTTCAGCTGGGGTGTGCATGTGCATGCGCAGGGCCCACGGCTCTATGAATCCTGTCTCGGGTTTGCATCTAGCTAATGAGGGTTTCCACCCCCACCCCCACCCTGCCTGCCCAGGCCATGTTGTGTTTCTTATCTCAATAGCCGCATTCCCAAAGTCTTGAATCATCAACAGATTACTGCACATTTGTTTCCATCTCTGCTTCACTGAAGCCCAAGCCTAAGAAACGCACAGACTAAAACATGAAAACGCATTTTTCTTAGCTCCTATTTAAGATGCAACAGAGCCTGTGTGAGGAAATGAGAAATGGGCTGTCAGTGAGTCACGCCCTCATTTCCTAGGTTAAGTGTTTACAAATATGTGGTTTTAAAGGAGGTGGCTTCGGCTTCTCACAAGCCAAGTGTGTTTGTGTGTGTGGTGCTTGTACATCGTGTACCTGAGAAGCACTAGACATTTGCAATAAAGCGTCATGCAAAATAAAACAAGAGCAAGAAACCCACAAAATAAAACAAAAGCCTAGAGGAGGACTCCCCCATCTGGGCAAGATGCAATTTTCTGCAGAGTGGATTGGCTGGTCCAGGCGCTGACAGGGGTGCTTCAGCATTGGCGCGAGCTGTACAGCTGGAAAACATCTTCTTGGATGACTGAAGGGGTTATTGGACTTTGGCCTTTCTCCAAAGACATCCGCGAGACAAACTGGGGGGAAAGGAACACTATTATGCAGTGATTTATAAACATATGTTAACAGCTTTCAAATAATGTGAATTATATGCAGTGCTAGCAGCTTTCAAAGGCCGACTACCTCATTTTATGGTACTTTGCTCAACTTTGGACAGTATGTTTCCTAAGCTTCCTGGAAGCTTTGTGGCCAGCAAGTCTGCTGATGTTATGTTTCCAGAAGCTCAGATGAGCACTAGCATTCTTTTTAGCAAGTAAGTTTTTTTTTTTTTTTTCCTTTGCCGTGCTGGAGATGGAACTCGGAGCCTTGGTCCTTGCACATGCAGGCAAGTATTCTGTTGCTGAGATTCAACCCCAGCACAGTAAAGTGTGTTTTAATAATTTTCTGTGCATTGTTTTTTAGCCAATGCTATTGCACACTTGAAAGACTCCAGTTCTACAAATATAACCTTTATATGCACTAGAAAAATAGTCTTGTGAGTTGTATTGCCGTGATGTTAGCTTTATTTTAGTAGTCTAGAAGGACACTGCAGTTGCTCTGAGATGTGCCTGTATGGATCAAGAAGGGTTGATTTATGACTCTAGTATAGCCATGAATCTCTTCTCACCAAGATGGTGCTGGGAATGGAGGGGCTTGGTTTTTCTCTGGTCTGCCCACATTCCCCATCTTCCAATTCAGTCCTGTGGTGTCTCGACTGTGTTGGTCTGCTTTATGCCTTGCACTCATCTGCTAGTGACCATTATCACATCAATGTGAACAGACAAAGAGAACTCTGAGCAGATGTTGAAAGCTCAGGCTTTACAGCTGTGTTTCTTGTACTTGGACAATCATGGGTCCTTTGGAGAATCTGATTTAAAAACAAGCAAGCTGTTCTCCCTTGTAAAGCATTCAGATGTATGCTAGCTTCTTGTTGACCTCTAAAGTCAATATCTGGACAGAGTAAGATGGCTCGGCTTATTAGCATTACATCAGTGATGTCATCTGGCATGGAGGCACCTTCTTATATAAACTGAGGGCATGACCACTCCAGGTATGATTAAATGGAAGGGTTTTGTTGTTATTATTGTAGATATCAGGAAGAGAACAGCCAGAGGCATCTGTAGGAGTCCAGAGCAGAGAGAGAAAGTAGTAGACTGAACATGGCTGGCACATTGGACTTGGCCATGAGAGGGGAGGCAGGAAGAATAAAATAAAATAAAATAAATAAATAAATAAATAAATAAATAAAGTGAGCAAGGAGACCAAGAGAGAGAGAGGCAAAAAGAGAGAACATGGAGAGAGGACTAAGAGGAAGAAAAAGCAGGGTATGATCAGCATAGCAGGGTTATAAAAAGAACCAGAAGCTGGCTGGGGTCGGGGGTGGAGCCCATGAGTTGGAGGGTAAGGGGCAGGGGGAGAAGAGGCAGGATGCTGGCATGGGCTATGAAGTGTGTTCCAGGCACTTGGGATACTGAGGGAGCCTAGAGACCAGCATGTGTTTAGTATGCTAATACACACCACAGAGAGCCATTTGTCCCTTCTGACAGCAGCGGTGAGGGCAATGGCTCCTTTGTTAGAACTGGCTCCTTTGGAATGAATGCAGAATTTGGAGAGTGAAATTTCCCTTGGACCTGATACTTCTAACTCATTTGCTATCTATTTGTATAAGGACATATGTTTTTTTTTTTTCTTGATGTAATAAAAATACCCAAGACTGGAGATTTCACCTAGCTCACAGCTTTAGAGCTTGAAAAAGCCAAGCTTTTAATCCAAAGGACTTCAGTGGGTGAGCTTCTGGTTACATCATGGCAAGATAGATAGCATTATGATAAGAGCACATGACAGGAAGGAGAGGGCACTCACATGGTATAAAAGGAAAAACAGGATCTTGGAAGGCAGCTTACCTCTTTCTAACAACCCTCACATGAGAACCAACCCAGATCACAAGAGAACTATTTCGATCCCTTCCAGGGGGTAGCACCTCAGCAACCTAATTTCTTTCCCCAGGATCCACCTCTTGAAGCTCCCACCTCCCCCACACTGCCACACTGCAGACCACGCTCCCAATACTTTATCCTATCATAGCCAAGCCATTGTGTCCACCCAGGTTGTGTCCTCATCCTCATGGGTTCAATAGTGGCAAATGCCCCACTTGGAATTGCATTTCAGGCAGGGGTAGGGAAAGTAGAGATAATTTTTAAGGATGTTTCCCCAGAGCTGTACTTAAAATTTATGGTGATATGCAAGGCTGGCCCCTGCGCATGTAACAGTGCAGTTAAACAGGTCATAACTATCTAGAAATTATTAGTAAAATCATTTGAATTTAATGGTCATGGAACATGTGCTGGGGGGTTGCAGTCCCAGCTCATGAAAGGGTCTGTCTCCTTTCTCTTTTCACCTCCCTAGAATCCATGCCTCAATATTGGGCCCCTGGCCCTTAACCTCATGGACCTTCCCCTTTTCTTCCTCTCCTTCCCAACCATTGCCCTGGACACATGGTCTCCAGAATGGTCAGTGCCAGGCAAGCAGATCCCATGGCATCTTGGAGCAGAGTGTGGTGATGGTGGTACTCACCCTGAGCTGCCAGCACCACCAGCAAGTGAAGTGGATGCAGATCACTCGGCTTCATTGTAAGCCGTCTAGAATGTTCCTATTAATGGATGTTCAGTAGCCTCAAATGTCATGGGGCTGCAGGGTTTGGGGAAAACCTGATTATGGGGTGAGTTGGTGCCTAGCCTGACTTCCTCTCAGCACTGAGTCATCAAACAAAAGTCTGTAATTTGTCAACACGATGACTCAAGAGTCCTGTAGGCAGTAACCCTGATCTACACCAACGTAAGGGGACTGTATCTACCTGAAACACATGTGTGTATGAGGGATGGGGTGGGGAGTATGTAGCACAAACAGAGAGGAGTCATTGTGACAAGAGAGAGATACCAGAAGAAATACAAATGCTTCATAATTATTAACTTCAGCACTATCTTTTTCCTGCTCATTCAATAAAGGAGCTCTGCATTTTATTTTGGACTGTGTCCCCCAAATTATACAGCCCATCCACCTGCGTCTTACAGGCCAGCCAGAGTTTCAAAGGAAACTGAGAAAAGAAATGTAGTCTTGATTTTAGGTCCTGGAGGCCGCACAAAAGTCAGAACTTCTGTTGCCATGGAAGATGGAGAAAGTGGCTACTAGAATAGGTAACTAGTAGTTTGTTCCATATAAGAAAACACATGTAAAATAATTACCACAGGCTAGGTGTGATTGACAGTGTCTATAACATGTAGTTCATTTCATTCAACAGTCTTACTATCTCTAGTTACTCAGGAGACTGAGGCAAGAAAATTGTAATTTCAAGGTGACTAGGCTGTTGAGTGAATTCAAAGCCAACTTACTTAGACCTTGTTTCAAAAATAAAAGTAAAAAGAGGCCTGGGGGTGTAGCTCACAGGCAGAGCACCTGCCCAGCACAGGTGAGACCTTGGATTCAACTCCTAGCACCACACACACACACACACACACACACACACACACACACACACACACACACACAATTACATATGCACACATACACATACATACATGTACACACAAACATACACACACACAAAGGCAACACATGAAGATGACAAAGATGGATTCAATTTGTGCAAGAACACATCCAGCAAGAGATGAAGTCAAGTTCAAAGCCAGGCAGCCTGGACTTCAACTCCAGGACTCTAAGCCTTCCCAAACCACCGTCTGTGGCTCAGCAGAGATGTCCTAGCTCTCAAAATAACTTAGGCAAACAGTGGTCACAGCATCACCTGGACCAGATATGCTGCGGTATTTGTTTAAGGCTAAAGCTTCCCAGGTCTTGGGCCAAACACTGAGTTGATATGTCTGAGGTCAGATCACGAATCACGGAAAATTTCATCTGAAACAAACTCCCCCAAATGTGATTTTTATACACTTTAGGAAATATTGCCGTAGAATATGAGGATACAATAAATTTCCTGGGATGAGCTCTGTATGTGGAAGTTGTGAAGAAACAAGCCTTCCTGTGAATGCACTGGAGTTGGGAATACAGTAGCACATGCTCATGGAATGCCCATGGCCAAGAGTGCAAAAAAGAAAAGTAATGAATAAAAAAAAAAAATGTAAATAATTAGTGACAAGATAGCCAAAGGTTATGACACAGTGGTAGAAATTTTAAGTTTCCACAATAATCTGAGCTTATTGTGCCAGCCATATGACCTCTTGGCAACAACATGCTGCCCAACATATCCAATGACTGGTTGACAGCTAAGGGCAGCAGAGACAGCCCTGGCCCCTCTTTGCAAACCCTGTGCTGGGGAGGGCTATGGTCCTGTTCACCAAGCCCATCCTGACCTGCAAGGCTTAGAGAGTGGAAAGACAGGAATGGAAAAACCAAGAGACCTGAGTACAGAAACGCGAGAGCATGTAGACAGTGCACACGGAACGAGATGCGCCATCTGCCTGGAGTCTCGGCCCATTTATTATACACAGCGGAAGGAGGTAGGCTAGCTAATCTTGGTAGGGGAGGGTCTCTGTAAGGAAGCAGTCTCAGGCTGTAGCCATCCAGGAGCAAGAAGCCATGGTTGGTGCTTTCTGTACACACTATGAACATCTGTACTCAGAGCACAGGAAGGCTTTGCTACTCCCCATGAATCGGAGGCATCGAGCTCCTTGACATGACTGTGCTCACGTCAACAGTGCACATTGGCTCAGGACTTCATCTTTTCCCCAACACTGGGGCAAAGGGAAACGCCTCAGTGTGTCTCTTTGGACTGTGATATGTTTCTGAGATTGCATCAGCTTTTTCATCCTTCCTGATGAGAGCGGTTCGTCTGAGTCCTGGACTGGAGACAGGCTTCTCTCCTTTCACACACCGGGGTATGGATGCCCCTCTTCCTCATCTGTATGATATTCCTCTACTCTTGAATTCAGATGGCGCACAGCTGGCATGCTCACCCCGACAGGGTGTTTTCTGTGCTTGGAAGACTGCTGACTTACGCCCTTGAGTGGGCACATGCCAGAGGCTCAAAAACAGACTGTGCTCTTAAAATAGCATTCTCAGACTTTGCTGTTTAAGTCAGGGCTCAGGGCTCAGAGTCCGTTGCTAAAGCAGAATAGGTACTTTCCATTGCAGATTGTCCTTTATGGACATGAAGCCCCAGAAGGGCAGACCCCGATCATCACCAGTTAGGGAGAAGAGCTCAGAATTCAGGTCAAGTTTTCTTTACTTAAAAAGTAAGAACTAAGAACTGAACGGATCTATCTACATAGTAAAAGACTGGCATTCTGTTTTGTGGACCTGGGTTAGTTTATTCTAGGTTCCCTCTGCCTATAGCGGCTCCTGAACGAAAGCTAGGGAAGACGCCTTGAAGCTGTATTTTCATAGCCGACTCCTAGGAGCAAAGAGATATAAATCGGCCATGTCAACAAAGTGAAGGAGTGGCCGAGGGAAGTAGCTCATTTGCTAGAGTGCTTCCTTAGCGTGTGCAAAGCCCTGGGTTTCATCCCCAGCACCACGTAGCACACAGAACTCAGCATGGCGGTCCACATATGTTGTAATCCTAGCCTCAGGAGTGGAAGCAGGAGAACCGCCACAGTCTCGAGCCTAGCATCATTTACAGTCTGAAGTCTACACCCGCCAGAGCTACATAATAAGAACTAGTCTTAATAAACAAAACAAATGAAAAACAAACAAAACTGCAGATGTGGTACTAATGTGTGACACATTAAAAATAAGCTGGTATGCTGGCGCATGCCTGTAATTCTAGCACTGGGGAGGGGTGGGGGAGGGGGGAGCGATGAGGCTCGAGGATCAGAAGTTTTAGAACATCGCTGGCTACATAGGAAGGTAGAGACACCTCAGTTATATGAAGCTCTGTCTCAAATTTTTTTAAAAAGCTAAAGGACAGTAGAGGTTAAAGCCCCATTCTCCGTTTCTCAGGCCTCACACCGGTTCGTTAACTGCTCAACTTCACAAAGACACAAAGTCGTGTCTAAGGTGTATCTACATCAGAGAATTGTTCTGCGTCGGCAAAAGGTATATACATGGCTGTCCAATATAGTGACTTCTGACTATGACAATGTACAGCTAAAATGTGGCTAGCATGCCTGGGGGATTAGACGTGTAGTCATATGTTATTGCAAATAGTTTAAGTAGCCACATTTGGACGGCCAGTGGCTTACCATTTAGACAGTATGGCTCCTCAATGCTTATTAGAATGGCTGCCAGGAATTACAATTGCTGAATTCTGACGTCAGGTTCACTGAAGATGTCAGTGTTGGGTTCATTCTCAAATCTTTTTGGACACTCTGAGAGGACTGGGACACTTAGACATCCTTTGTCCTTACCGCACTCCATAGGACAGAGATGTGATTGTCGATATTCCTGGGCTGTCCTGCTTTTTGTCAAAAAGCAAGTGTTGGTGCAACAAACAAACAAACAAACAAAAAAGCAAAATAAATAAGTAAAGAAAGAAACAAAACTCATCTTAAAGAAAGTAAGGCAGAGTTTACTCTGAAGCCATTTTGAGTGCCCATGGCCTGGGAACACAGATGTGAGATGTCCAAATTCTGTCTTCCACCATGGACCCAAGCAGTTTCATAGTTTTACAAAACAAAACAAAAAAAATCATAAACTGAGACAATTTTCAAATACACTGAGTGGTTATAGCAAGATGGGGGAAGCTTTTCTATAGGCCTAAGATGTTCTCTGCTAACAATCTTAGCTCTGGAGTTGGTGGACGCTAGTAGGAAATTCCAAAGGTTTTTAATCTGTAGTTACAGGCTGTGGCCCAGCTGTGGGCAATGAGTGGAATACCAGTTAGGCTAACACCTGCCCGAGATAAGGTAGTTGGCCTCTGGACCTGCAATTTTCCAGTCTCTCCACAGTACTATAGTTCCAATCAGTCAATCAATCTCTACAGCCCCAGCTTCTTCCCAGGAGTTCTCCCAGAAGCCAGAGACTCAGTCCTGGAGGCGGAAGGCTAGCATGAGGGCAGACCCAAGAAAGAAAAGGTATAAAATCACCATCCACCCAAAGTCCCACCTGACAAGGGAGAAAATTTCATTTGCACGTGACTCAATTCTTTAATTTAATTTGACTCTAATTCTACTCATTGCTGCTTAGAATTTTTAATCTGAATATAGAAAGGAATTTTATTAGTGCAGTGCAGTTTGTGGGACTGTAAAGAGAATTCTGGAATTTTGGGTTCTTCAAAAAAGACAAAAACATTATAAGAGTATGTTTTCATTTTAATCCCAGGCATGGGGATGTGGGGCTACTTTGATGAAGCTGACTATGATTTGCCTCCTGCTCTAGCAGATGTATGTTTTTGCAAGTTGAAGATAGTTCCTGTGATTGTGCAACATTTGGAATTCTGGGAAATTTTTACCTGATAGACGGGTTTGGTGGTTGGTGGTCACTGGGGGTAGCGGGTTGTGGTTGGTTGTGGCTTGTTAGTAGTTGTACTCAAAGAAGAAACAAAAAGAAAGAAATTAGATTCAGGGTCTCTCTCTCTCTCTCTGTCTCTCTCTGTCTCTCTCTCTCTCTCTGTCTCTCTCTCTCTGTCTCTCTCTCTCTCTCTCTCTCTCTCTCTCTCTCTCTCTCTCTGTCTCTCTGTCTCTGTCTCTGTCTCTCTCTCCCACCCTCCTTCCCTCTCTCTCCTCTATCCTTCTTTCTCCCCTATCTAGTGATAGAGGGGGAAACTTTGGGGGGAGGGGGACTAAAGAGCAGAAAAAAGAAACACAGTCAAACTACATGGTACCATTGTAAAAAACAAAAAAAAGTATTATAATATATCACAGTGCAGATAGCCATGGTAGGAGCATCTTAAGATCAAATGCCATTTAGCTCCAATTATATTGATAACTGTCTCCTACATCCAATTTCTTCTCTTGTGAATGCTCTCTTCTGCCCTAGTTTCAAAAGTCCTGTGTATTTTCTTACACTGCTGATTAGTAGACAATGGGTAGTTGGAGTCTCTTCTTCTGGGTCCTCCCATGTCAACAAGTCTTCATTCCCAAGCCACAACCTCTCATCACTCCGGACCCGCTCCAGAAGCCCCTTTTGTTAGGATGTCTGTCTACCTTGGAAAAGGGGTGGAGGTAAGTTGAGTGACCTATAGGTCAAACCCACCCTGCCTCAGGTCCAGTTATTGTTGCTCCTAAGACTGCCCATGCCACACCTTCAGAGTTGACACACAAGTCACCATCTTCCAGAAATAGGCATCACTGCGCCTACAGATTTAGCTGGTACGTTTATGTGGTCAACAGTACAGAGTGGATTGCCACCTCCTGGTTCCTGACATACACTTCTGGGTAATAGAGCCATGCCTTATTTCACTGCCTCAAAGCAGAAGCATCGAGATGCCACAAAAGGGTGACCGTTGGCCCACTCACCCTCTCTAACAAGTAGAGCTACTGAAAATACAAATCCTGCTGGTACAGACCGTTACTCAGGACACATGGATGTGGTGTGGAGACACAGAAGCTCTCAAAGGCCTCATTCAAAGAACAAACTCATAACACATTCCAAGCTGCTATAAGAATGACATTAAGTATTCCTCTCTCCCGCTGAGTGAGCACCCAGCAGAGTGCCATGAATATAAACAGCCCGAGAATTGCAGATCTTATTGTGTTGTTGATGAGCACACATGGTTCTTGAGCACGCAATGTGGGTGGTCTGCTGGGGGTTATGGATCAAAGCTGGCGGGGTTTTCTTCTCTGCTCAGCCTCAACCCGTTATTTCTGAGCATTTGACTAATTGCTCATGAACTGCACATTTAGTGGCCCCTCCTGAGTTTTTGACAAGAAAATGGCTACTTGTTTACTCTCAGCTGTCATAATAAATCTGCCCTTTACAAACCAGAGAGCCAGCATGGCCACATGGGTGGGTGAGTTTCAGAAGATTTCCTGGGAACGTCACAGTTCACTGGCCAACCTTGAGGGAGTTGTGAGGCAGGTGTGTCTCCAGCCTCTTTAGGACACAAACTAAATGCACCTGCCCTCTCTTGGCCTGAGTGGGAGTCTGTGCAACTGCAGAGGGATAAAATTAATGCAAACTCTGTCTACAAACAGAGCTCCTCAGTGCTCTGTGTTATGTAATGTTGAGCCTTGTTGCTCAGTATCACTTCTGTTTATTTTGTATATGCAAAAGCATTTTAAACTTGACATTCACTCTGCAAAGCAGAGAGTAGCTCCTCAGTTTCCTTTTTGGAGCTTGAATATCCTGTAGTGGTTTGGGGCTCTTTGTTTTGGGGGCTGTTTGTTTGGATTTTGGTGACTTTTTTTTTCCTGCAGGGATAAGAATTAAACTTCACATACGCTAGGTCAGCATTGCACCATAAATAAGTTAGGCTTTTAGCAGCCTCACTATTATTGTATATAATTTCAGGAAAGGGTCTGGGAGGCTGGTTACATTAAATAGCTAACCTTGTTTTTATAAAAACTCAACTCAAGTGTGAGGAGGCACAAACAATGAGTTGACAGTCTTCTTTGTCCTATTTCCATTCCTTTTTTGGTTGTTGTTGTTGTTTTATTTTGTTTTGTTTTATTTTGTTTTTGGTTCTTTGAGACAGAGTTTCTCTGTGGCCCTGGCTGTTCTGTACTTGCTTTGTAGACCAGGCTAACCCCAAACTCACAGAGATCCTCCCGCCTCTGCTTCCCTGAGTGCTGGGATTACAGACAGACGTGTGCCTTTGAGGTGAACCGTGTTTCCCACAATCGCTCAATGTGCATAGAAGCATAGACTCTTGTTTTTATAATTTGTAAGCACATGGATGTAGCCTTTATATGCTGTAGTGATAAACACATATCCACACCCATGCATAGGACATATTTTTAAGTTCTATATTTGGTCACTTTATTCTTCTTAGTAGTCGCCTAAGGGTCTGTATCATAATCATAATCTATTTAGCCATTTCTCTATTGCTAGGGCCCCCCATCTCCACTGCTCCCTACAACCTCCATCCCTTCCTCTTTTGCGGCTCTTATTTTATTACGCAAAAGTGCCCTGTCTGCAGCAGTGGAGCCTGCAGAGAGAGGCAGTTGAGTTGCATGAGCGTTTGGGAGGATTGTTTGTTTACACAGTCGGTTCCCTAGGTTTCCATGTATCATTGCCAACCTGTGACTTGGCAGCCAAAAGCTAAATTGTAGCTTGTGGCCAAATGCAAACTTAACATCGAGGAATGAAAAATCTTGCAAAGTGTCTTAATGGTCAGGAAGGTTTTTAATTCCAAACCAGGTCTAGTTCCTGTTTTACATTAATAATAATAATAATAATAATAATAATAATAATAATAATAATAATAATAATGAATCATCTAATTTTTAAAAATCTCTCCCACATCAAACTCGGATTACGTGGGTGGTGAGATCTGAATTCAGATCCTCATTGTTAAACTTATTTCTTCCCCAGATTCCTTGGTCTTATTCACATTTTTCCATAAACCAAAGTGTATTCGTGGCATTAAAAAAAAAAGCCCTCGTTTTCCACCTTTTGGATGCATCTATAGTATAGGTTCCTTTCCCGTAGCTCAGCAAAGCCCATGCACCTTTAAGGACAATGGCTCTTCTGTTTTAATCCCCTCGGGTTCCTTGGGGACCTTAAGATATTACTGTTCAAAGGGGAATGGAAATGTGTGGATAGACTGAGCAAATTGGAATCCCCGTGCTGATCCAAGGAGCTAGCCTTGGGCCCAATCCAGAAAAAAACCAAACCAAAACAAAACAAACAAGTAGTTCAATGTATTGTCTTCCTATGAAGGCTTGTTGTGGCTGAAGCAACCTCCAGGGAATACCAAGGACTCTACCCAAGGGTTCACCTCACTCACCACTACCCACTACTCAGTCCCTGCGCCAGGAGATTTTGCTTGTTTCCATCTCCATTCCAGTCGCTTATCCCAGCTCTGGGACAAGCACGGCTGAGACCCAAAGGAAAGGCTAAATGCAAAGAGCCAAAGGCTTACAGGGCCATCTGTCTTCCCCCTTAATTCAGACAAAGAAGTGTTGTGCTGTAAAGGAGGGAGTAACAGCTACTTTAGATAACCACTGCTAAGGTCACGCAGGCTAGTATTAGCTGTAACCCAGAGTAAACTGCAGAGATCTGTAAGAGCAACAAGGTTTTCTAACGAAGGAAAGGAAAGAGGAGGAGAAGAAATTGCTTCAAAATCCAAATTTGCGTCTACTCTCCTAGGAGAGTCTATAATTGACATATTTAAATGTGAGGATGCTCGCCCATCAAATGGCCCAGTTTTGACCGCAATCCCTTCTGATTTGGAGTTTCCCTTGCTTCTTATCTCTACAAAGTTCGCGGGGAAACGCTTGTTTTTCTTTCTTCCTTCCATCTACTCTGTCTTTTAATCTAAGAATTCAGAGACGTGGCTGGGCTTCTCCATATCTGAAAAGAGAATCAAGAGCTCTTGCAGTCTTGCAAGAAAGATGCAGAAGGCGCTCAGCTGAGGCTTGGGGCCACTCCTGAAGTAATTGCTGTTGAAGGGCCAGTGAGGAAACGGTGCCAATCACGGAAGTCATTTTTCTTTGAAGAGGTCAGTCCCTGCTCATCCAGGCCTGCAAGCTTAAAAAGCAATTTCCTCTACCTGGTCCACTCTCGGCTCCCACAGCACAATGCCACCTGCAAATCAGAACTTTCTAATAAATGTCTCCTCCTTGCTCCCCAAAATGAAATGTTGAAAATATTAAAACAACAACAACAACAACAACAACAACAACAACAACAACAAAAAAATAGAAGGGACAACATTCTAGGAGACACTGCCTTCACTAAAATTTCAATTTCAATGGGTTTTTTGTTTTGTTTTGTTTTTCTTTTTGGTTCTTAACTGCTTCAAAAGCTTGTATTAACTTGCTGGCTTGTGGCTCAGTAGCAGAGCACTTATCTAGCATAGGTAGGCACTGGGTATCACATGTAGAAAAATTTAGAATTAACAAAGGAATCATAGAGCATTTAGTCCTGTGAGTAAAACCGGAAGGACAGAGGTCAGGATGGCCGTTTACAAGCAACTTTGGAAAACTGAAAGAGAAATTTTCTTTTCAGGTGTGAGCTGTGGTTTTCCATCCCTGCTGTCCTCTCTCTGTATTGCATCCTTGACCACTCAGCGGTACTTTGGCATTCTTAATTCAAAGTGTTTACCTGTGGGACTTTCTAACTTAAGTTTAAAAAAAAAATTTTTGTTTGTTTGTTTTGGACTGATTATTTTAGAAAGTTCCCATCTCAGGTTTTTCCTTTGTACGTGTTTGTTTCTTAGTCTATAATCAAAACAACAAATGAAAAGGCTGCATAGTCCATGAAGTCCTCTCAGCCAAAAGCAAGTTCTGCCTGCTGGGCCACTCAGCGCCATCTGTTTATCAGTCACATGACAGGAAGAAGTAGCAACTGGAGACAAGGTTGACAGTTAACCCTGCAAAAGAATTCTCCATACTTCTCCAACGTTTCCCTTTCCTGCATTTTTGTCACAAGTCAAAGTTCAACCTGGGCCCATAAAAGAAAACAAAAAACAATTGCTCAGAGACACCTCAGACTTCCACTCATTGAGGTGGGTCAATCCAATGATGTTGCTAAGGAGGCACCTCAGCCAAACGCAAGTAAAATGTGAAAGTCGTGCAGAGAAACATCTGGTGTCCATTCCAGTGTTGATGGGCAGGCTCTAGCTAACTCTACCCCACCCTAGCTAACAGGCTTCAGAGCAGCAGAGAGAAGGACTCAGACGAAGTGGTTTCTCAAGTTTTCTCTAAGGTTAATATTTCATAATCTTAAAGACATCCAACTGGGTACCGCTTGTGTTATACATCGGTTTATTTGCTACCCCTCCCCCAAAATACCACAGGAGACCACCTGTTGGCAATTCTCATTTTCTATGCTGTATTGTTTTTAAATTACTTGTATTATCAGTATTATCAGTATGCCCAGCTGGCGATCAATTAAGACCCAGACACTTGTTATATTTTAAAGTAGCCTTAGTCAACCTGGAGCAGGGCAGATATTAATCCTCTAAACTACTTCCCATAGTGGGGCAGGTATCACATACCTGCCCCAATCCCATGCCATCTGCTTCTAATAACTTCTATCAAGCTACCTCTCATACATAATCCCATATACTTGCTAATGTTCTTCATCTGGGCTGCATTCTCCATCCATGCTGGCCACGTGCTTCTCCTCCATCTAACCCATGGCGGACTTCCTCTCTTCTCCTCAGGACCCTCTCCTCAGGTCTCTCTTCCTCTTCCCAGGATTCCTCTCTCTCTCTCTCTCTCTCTCTCTCTCTCTCTCTCTCTCTCTCTCTCTCTCTCTCTCCTCTCTCTCTCTCTCTCACCTTAGCCACACTTCTAGCTCCTTTGCCCTGCCCCAAGTGGGATTGCTTTTTATTACTAGAAAAGGTGAGTCACAGAGACAGCAAGCGGTAATCAGCATTAGAATACATCAGACCATCCCCCAACAATGCTGGCAGCTGGTTTTTGTAAAGTGGGGCATTCATGCTCCTGCTATCTCACTCGGGTGTTTCACATTCTGTACCTGTCCTGCACCACCCAGTCAGACCAGCTCCATGTATGCTTTCGCCTCCTCCTAATATTATGTCTTGTCCATTGCCCCAGCAAAGCTCTGTGAAGAGTAACCTGACTTCAGATTGCCAGAAAAGAGTATAAAGTGCTTTAAATAACTGTTAGGTTTACAGCTATGTGTCTAAGGTCTGAAGCAGTCGCTGCACAAAGTAGCTGTCCAGTCAACACTGTTGAATGAACAATTGAACACAGCTCTGGCTCCACATGGCTGCATTGCATGCTGGAAAGCTACCACCACTGATTCTTGTCTCTGGTGCCATGGTGGCCCTTGGTCAGCCTTTGCTGACAGTGTGGGGTTTTCTTCCCATCTGCCTAATTCCTTTCACACACTGATGCTATTCAAAGGTCTCTAGCTTTGAATAATGACCCAAATGTCATGCCCTCAATTCAGTGAATGAGCCATTTGGAGTGGGTCTGATATTCAAGATTTTGCTGTGATCCACCAGCACCATCAGCAAATACAGCCAAAGGATTTTGTGAGTAGAATATTTCCTTGAGCTCAGGAGTCTGTGGGCACCTCCAGGGACAAGCAGCAGAAAGGAGCTGTCTCCACTGCGGCAGGGTCTGGCAAGTTCTAGGGAAAGCCTGATGCCTCAATAAAGGCATATGCAAGGCCTTTTGTAAAAAAACGAACTTTGTCTATTTAAACTTATAATAATGAAAATGAAACCTGTTCCTCTTAAAGATGCTGTGGCTCATCTTTAGTCCCAGCACTTGGAAGCAAGGTGCACCACCAAGGCTTGAGCCTCAAACCAAAACAATGTATTGCATTTGTTTCATGATAGAACTCTGTAACATCTACAAAGACCTATTGTTCTATACCATACTTCCTCCTGCCAGCACCAAAGATCCAGTAACCACAGAGGATGGCCTGCTCCTCAGAGCTCTCTCAGGCCCTGTAGTGAATCATCTGTGACTGGTTTCTGAAGGCCCCAGGGATCACGTCCTTCCATCCTGGGGTGGTGCTAACTGTGATGGCCAGGAGTTAAAGGATGAAATCCTTTCTTTTTGTTGGCTTTGTCAAAGAACCCAGTGCCTAGGGAGCTATCCAAGGTGCTGTCCGAAGCCAGACTTCCCTGGATCTCTTGTTCTAGTATGGACACGTCAGTCTATCTTAAGCTTCTCTCTACTGTTTGCTTTGATCCTAGAGCTATCTGTATTCCCAAGTCTGGATTTCTCAGACCTCCACTGGATTCTAAATTATGAGATGTTTTTCTGGGGCATTCTTAACTTTCCTTCAACCAGCTCTCTGTCTGTGTCTACAAAAACAAAACAAAACGAAACAACAAACACACATACACACACACACACACACAAAAACCCCACAAAAAACAAATTTGCAATGAAGCTTAGTTGTTTAGGGGTTAAGATGTTTTTAGGTCTTAATTAGATGTTATAAGTTGATAGAGATGAGATATGATAGATATTGATTTACATTCAGAATTTTAGATTCGCCAAGATAGGAAATACGTTTTCTTCAAGGTTGCCAAATATAAATAGCCAAAACACTATGAATGAAATATTTATATAATTCCTGGTTGTTTCACGGTTCTTCTTGCTGTATGTAGTGTGTGTGTGTGTGTGTGTGTGTGTCTAATAATATAAATGTATACATAAAAGAAGTAAAAAGTCAGGGTCTCTCTGGCTGACCTTGAACTCACAAAGTAGACCAGGCTGGCCTGAACTTACTTACAGAGTGGTACCTGCTTCTGTTTCTCAAGTGCTAGGCTTAAATGCATATGCCACTACTTGTGGCCAGCCTCTACCTGTCTTGACCTTGCCTCATCTGACTACCACTGTCCTCTCCTAAGGTTGATCACATGTCTCTGATCCAATAGTTTTGTATCTATGGTCCATGTCAGCAAGATGGTGGAAATCAGAAGCCAATCGCAAAGATAACCAAACCACAAGAGAATGATATTTTTCATTTGTATTAATGTAAACTGCATGAATTATATACTGTCACTAAGATAGCACGTTTGTTATGGTGAGTTAAGTATTCAGCTACTCTTGGCAAGGTGAATACTCTTAAAAGATACATTTGATATACAGACATCAGACCTTTTGCCATTTTTACCTAAAATTAAACTATGAAATTATTTTAACTACTGCAGTGGATAACATAGTCTGGCAATTGATACTAAGTTCTATTTTCTTAAGATACTCCTTTTCTGTTAAGATTTGGAACGCTAAATTCATAATCAGTATAAAATTTTCCTTAATGTTTATATTTTATCTAATTATAATACTTTATATTAATATTAAAATGTATTTATATATATATTCCTAAAAATAACCACCACAATATGTACATTGTCAATAAGGAAAAGTAAACATATGTGACCGTAGAGCACAGTAGGTACATATCAAGTTCTCCACAGCTGAAAGTGTGGGTGCATGTTTCCTGGGCTTGATTTACAATGATCACTCTACCTTGAGAAAGAAAAGGAAAAGGCAGCTGGAAAGGGCACACCCATAATCTCAGCACCTGGGAGGCACACAGGAGGATAACAAGTTCTTGGCTAATCTGGGATACACATCAGCAAAATTTCTATACTCTGTCTTAGGAGTTGATAGAAGACCCTTTTTAAACAAAGGAGAGGGGAGAAGAGTGGAGGGGGAAGGGAGGGGAAAGGGAGGGGAAAAGAAAAAGGGAAAGAAGCCTCTATTCAGAATGCATGCTGTTTCCAGTCCCCTGAGCACAGCCAGAGGTGTTTGTGTTGGCACCTAAGGTAGAGATAATGGCTGTGCAGAATCATTTTTATTCTGTCCCCAACCCTTGTGTGACCAATGGCCTGCATCCCTAAGACAGTTCTCAAGATTAGTGACACATATCATAGCCATTAACAATTTTTTTCTGTCTGTGGAAAGTTAATAAACCCTCTAGGGACTACATTCTTGACCTTGGTTTCTGACCAACTCCCAACACGGACTACAACATATTAACAAGACATGACATTTCTACTGGGCTCCAGCTGAGCTTTGAGTCAACTTAGACCCAATATCAACAGAACTGGAATGGTCAGCTAGCCCATTTTAACAGCAGGATGCATTAGTCCATCAGAACTCTCTAAGACCGGCTGGAACACAGTACAGATAAAAGGAGAGCCAGTCACAGAGAACAGAGGTCTAGGAACCTGGATGTCCATTACTGTCCTACTACTTGAGGCCCATTTTCTGCCCAGTTTATTTACTTTCCAGAAGGGAAAGTCAATGCTCGGAGATGTTAACCCACTGTTCAAACTCACACGGCTAAGTATGGGCAAAACAAGACAGAATAGTGGGCTCACAGCTGCCTTTCATAACCCAGCTCACAACAACTGTCTCTCTTCTTCCCCTGTTTGCTTGTGATTGAAGCCTGCATCATGCAGACATCTGTGTTAACAAAGCTCTTTTTTTTTCCTCCAAATAGAAATTTCTCTAACTCAAACTGGTGTGAACTAAATGAAGAGTTTATCACTTGATGTAAATCAAGGCTTGGTGAGCTCTGGCTTCTAGTTTATGCAGGAGACTGAAGACTCTATCTGGTTTGGTTTCCCTCTCTTCTTGTCTCTCAACCCTGTCTTCTGTCATGCTGTCTTCATCCTTAGTGGACCTTCCCTGTGGAATCCAGCATGTGGAAGCAGCCAACCTTCATATCGGTAACAGTCATTGTAGAAAGGAAGCTTCTCTCTGCTAGAAACTTAAAAAAAATTCTTTCCACAAGCCACATTGACCAAGTTGGTCATGTGATTGTGTCCCAGGGCCAGTCACTGTAGCAAAAGGGCTTGATAAGCCGATGGCCCAAACCTAGGTCACATAGTCATTCTTGAGTGAGTACAGTTAGAAGGAGACTAATAGTAACAGTACCGTGAGGCAGTAATAGTACCATGGTACCAAGAGATGGCAAGACTCTGAAGGTAGTATAGGACTGCAGGAAACTCGGCAAGACTCTGAAGGTAGTATAGGACTGCAGGAAACTCGGCAAGACTCTGAAGGTAGTATAGGACTGCAGGAAACTCGGCAAGACTCTGAAGGTAGTATAGGACTGCAGGAAACTCGGCAAAGTGGATTGGTAGAATATAGCATTATAATGACTTGGCAGACATGAAATCTAAGCTCCTGTTTTGCTGAGAACCTACTTTTCACCAAATACTCTACTAGGTGCATGTATCATTCTAAATATTCACGGAACATCCCTGTGAGGTCATGTTACCATCCACATCAGGACACCCAGGAACAGGAAGAACATGAAGTCTCCTGCTTGATTTGGTTCTGCCAGCATTCCCCGCCCCCCCATTGTGTTGATTTATTATAAGAGCTCAGGTTTTTATATGTATTTGAATGTTCACATCTTGGAAAATTATCTTTGCATTCCAAAAGTCTGGATGGCCATTTGGTTTAAATCCTAGTAGGGATTGGAAGGAAAATACAGGAAATTGCAAATAGTCATTTCTCTGGAGTGTGTCCAGATATGTGGGAAAGAGGGAGTAGAGATGAGGAGGAGGACAAGACAGTGAGGAAGTGCTGTTGTGAGCAGGGAATGAGTGGCTGGAAGGCAGAGAAGGCACAAAAGACAGGCTCCATGGGGTTCAGTGATTTATTTCAGGATACCACTAGATCCCGGAAAAATCTCAGGAACTGCTGTTACAGTGGCTCGATTGTGCCTTCCTCACAGTCCTGCTGTGATGACTTGAACAAGATGGAAATGAGTATCATAAACTTGAACCTTAAAAAGTCCTTCCATAAACAGTAGATATTTCAGCTACTATGATAACCATGTGTGTCTTCTACTAACGTTGATGTGTCACACATTTATTTAAATGTAACATATTTTTGAAACTTCGCACTAAAATAGTATTGATCTTTTGACAAACGACAAACTGGAGACTATCATAATACCCATAATAAATGCTGGATTAATTTCTTTAATAAGCATTTCTGTAAATAATAATGAAAGACTTACCACCCAATGGCAACATAGGACAACAATAGCACATATTGGGGAATATCAATTATCAGTGGCTTTTCTACCTGTAAAACCTGTTCTGCTTCATTCATAGCAAGAAAAAGGTCATATAGTAGCTTCAATAAGATGACATTTTATCTCCTGGAAAATCCCCACCATTCTGCTGATTACCAAAATTGATTTGGGTAGCAGGAATGTTCCCATGTATTGCCACTGGAGAAAGAACTAACACAACTTCAAGAAGGGACATTTGGCAACACATAACCGAAGTGCAAGTCTCTATTTCCTTTAATTCTGCAGTGTCCTTCTTAGAGCCTTCTACCATAGCTGTACATACAACACTTAGTCATGGATACAAGATTATCACCATATTGCTCTTAAATGCAAATGATGTGAGGATGTGTTCATCTTTAGGGCAACAGCTGGTTAAAGATGATGTTTCTAGTCAGAGGAAAAAGCCATTTGGGTGTTAGAAATAAAGGTTAGGGCTAGAACTCTATGGTGGAACTACACACATCATCATCCCACAGTTCTTTCTGTGACGTGTTGGATTTGAGAGTCATTGTGGGTGCTACCAGGTCAAGTGAGCTGAACCTGTGGCTCCTTTCTCCTCCCCTTTCTAGTTCTCTGTGATGAGGCCTTAGGAGGTCAATTTTATTCTGGCACAGCCTTGGACCATGCTGAGGCATGTCAGGGAGATAGAATGTTTGAATCTGCAGCACTGGAACAACAACAACAACAACAAAAAAAAACCCCATAGATTAAATACATAGATTTATAGACAATAGGGGGATGACAGATAAATAGAATATCTAAAGTACATTTAGAGAAAATGGTGCAGAAGGGTGTTTTAATCATTTATATGAAAATTCAAAATCTATATCTAAATATGTAGTTGTATTAGTTACTTTTCTATGTTTATGACAAAACACCGTGGCCAAGACTACTTAGAGAAGAAAGAGATTATTTGGATTTATAGTACAAGATGGTTATGTTCATGATATCCGATGGAATGCATGCTGGGAAGAGTAGAAAACTGAGGGCTCACACCTTGAACTGAAAGCACAAGGCAGAGAGAACAACTGGAAACTAGGGGAATCCTTTAAACACTCAAAGCCTGCCTCCAGTGACATACTTTTTCCAACAAGGCCATGTCTCCTAAAACTACCCAAACAGTGCCCTCAACTGGGGAGCAAATATTCAAACATCTGAGCCTATGGGGAGATGGTCTCATTCCAAAACCTCCAGCGGTTCTTTGTATTGGTACATAATAAAGCACCTCTGGAGTAATGTCCCATAATTCCAGGATAAGAAGCTTTTTTGGTTGTCCTTATTTTTAAATTGTGCACCACCCTGTACTATTTATTTAAAAAAAACAGTTAGCCATTGAATTAATATAAAGTGTGGTTCTGGAACCTTGAGAGCTATCACTCCTGTAATTCTTTACACACAGGCATGATGGAAATATGTCTGCGCGTGCGCGCGCGCGCGCGCACACACACACACACACACACACACACACACACACACACACACACACCCTTGGCTTGTTCCAGAAAAAGAATCAGTCTAGGACCAAGGATTGCAGGATGCGCTGTTAAATCAAAATTGCAAATAAGTGACAAAAAAAAAAAGTTTCCTTATAGTCAGTATGTGCCATGCAATTTTTACAGCATGCACCACTAGCTCCAACTGCTCTGTCTGGCCATCTGAGTGAGTCTGGAGGCCAGCACTCAATAGGCAGAGTACAGTGTCCAAACCAGGCTTCTGCAGTCTGTCAAAAGAGGGAAAAACATGTCCAGCATTTTCATGGGGTTGATGGGAGGCTCGAGCCAGCTCCAGTGTTGTAAATAGATAAGGCTCTAAAACTAAGTAAGAGCATATTTCCGTCAAGGTGTTGGTATCAAAGTTCAAACCACTTACTGAAACCTGATTTCCTCCTCCTCTATTTTGGTTCCATTCTGTCTTATAAGTCTTAGACACGTACATACCCACATATTCCTCTTCATAAAAAGCAAGCAATGCCTCTAAAATACGTAATATGCTATTTGAAATACAGCAAGAGCTTCCTTTTCACTGCTTGTCCTCATGTACTGAAATGCATAGACAGTTCTGCTGCTTAATTAATTTTTCACATGCATCAGACACCTACTATGTGCCACACCTTGAAGTTAAAGGTGAAGAGAACAGGTATAGTTTACCATACCTGAATATACAGTGTGGTTGAGGTCTGACCCAGAAAGCAAACAGTTAAAAAGAACACCTCTGTAGCTGCCACTTGAGAATCACTTAGAAGGTGTCTGTGTGTCCTGTGGACCATGTCTCCTTCAGGGATGCTAATGTGATGGGGATGAAAGCTAGTCGATCTAGACTGTTTCATAATGGAGGGCTGCCATGGACTCATGGCCCAGGAATGCCTCTCCTCAACCCTGTGCCAATTAGGGAGGAAAAAACCCAACAGGATCCAAGTATGAGACGCAGTGCTAAGCCTCTAGCTTTGCGAAGAGCTGAATTATCTTAGATAGAGGTTTCCAAACCTCCAAGAGCTTCAGACATCCCACTCCAGGGTCTTGAGAAGAAACAGAATCTGTGGGTAGAATTGAGCAAAACAGCAATGGTTGGTATAAAACTGTCTGCCCCACCTGGTCCCAGCTGCTCGTCGTCGTTACTCTATTAATAAATGGACTACTGTGTTTAGCTGGGCTTCTTAAAAGTTTCAAAACTACATTCTAGATTTTTTAAAATGCTCATTATATTCTTGCAGTGTTCCTTTATTTCTGTTCCTTCTGATATTATGCTTCTACCATTGACCATCATAGCTTCTTATGTGTGTTATTTGTGTACAATGTGTGTGCTCGTATGTGGATATGTGTGTGATTTTGTGTGTGTTCAGTGCGGACTTGCGTAGGTTCCACTGAGCATGTGTGAAGGTCAGAGGACAACCTCAGGTTTTGGTTTCATATAAGGTGTCTTTGTTGTAGCTGCTGCTGTTCCCCCATTACACAGATCAGTCTAGGTGGCATGTAAGCTCCAGGCATTCTCCTATCTTCCATGTCACTGTAGGAGCACTAGATTACAGACACGTACTTCTGCTCCCAGCTTTTACGTGGGTTCTGTGAATTTGAATCCAGGTCCCCATTCTCGCACAAAAACATTTTATCTAATGACTCATAGCCAAGCCCTGAATATCTTAGCATCCATCTTCCCTTCAGTACAACAAGATGAAATGTGTTGACTTCTATTTACTTTTCAAATAGAATATTCTCCTTGTTCCTTCTCCATTTTTTTCTTTATAATACACATGACGCAGGATTTAAAATGAGAAATTGTAAATATTTTAATATCTATCTATTAATTTATGTGCCATCACACATACATACATATACATATGTATGTGCAGATTTGTTTGTACATGCCACGGTGAAGCCTTCACATGCATGCCCATTTTATTTTGCTTTGAATGAAGCTAAAATGGGCATAACTTCATTTGACAAAATGTCTTACATAATTCATGAGCAAAAACACTCAGCTGTGCTCTGAGCAGTGTCATTAGGCAGGGCACTAAGACAGAGAGCTCTTCATCAAAACATGCTTCTCATGGAAGCAGGATGCCTTCTCCCTTCCCAATACACTCATGAGACGGGCAGTGAGTCACGTTGCCCACTGTGCTAGCCATCATCACTATCCACATCTATTTTGTTTTTTCTTTGCTTCGTGATTTCTTTTCGAGGCAGGGTGCCTCTAGAGAGCTCAGGCTGACCTTGTACTCCCATCTCCCTGGCTCAATCTCCCCACTGCCTGGATTAGAGGCATGTGACATCAGACCCAGCTCTTTTATGTTAAGTAGGGGAGCATGTCAACATCTCCAAGGAGTGTCCTCTAGACACTGTTCCAAGATCTGGGGCCTAATAGTGCAAACACTCTCATGCAGTGGAGGCTTTTTTTTTTTTTTTTTTTTTTTTAACTTGCTCAAGCTCTATAAAACTGTGTTCCCTTTCCAACAGCCTCATGACCTTAGCCCGTGGGTTCATCACTTGGTTTCCTGTTGGTAGTTGCTAAGGTAAACTTCTCTTCCAGAACTGCTGCTAAGGTCAGCAGAGTTGAAACCACGCCCTGCATAGCCCTAAAGAAAAGTGCAGATGGACATCTGGGTGGCAGTTTCCAGTGTTGGTCACTGTTTACATTGGAGACTGCTGCTGGTGATCTTCTTAAGCCCTCATAACATTCTATCATCTTTTGACGCAACTTTTGCGGCATTAGCTACAATGAGACGCTTCCCTGATGTCAGGGGGAACAGCAATGTTCTTGAAGACAGCTGCGCACTGCTGCCCTGCCCCTGCTCCATGGAGCGATGATCCCTGCCTTGTAATGCCTCCAATCTGGGAGTGTGATAAAAACCATTGCTCTCTTTAATCTGCAAATGGCACATTCTGGAAGCCCTTCTTCAAACTTCCCGCAAGCTCTGCATCCCAGCGTGGCAAAGACTTATGCATTTTAACCCTTCTTTGCAAATCTCAATGTCGTGGGGTTAATGTTTCAAAAATATTAACAGTAGGGACATATGTGAAAATAGTTACATGTGCATGAGTCACCAGGAAAAATACTAGTTGTCATCAGATATCATATTTCCTGCAGTGAAGTTTAGGAATAACAGTAAGTGAATACTTACTACAAAATTTGAAGCTAATAAGAAATCTCCATAGTGAAAGGGATTTTAATGTGTCTTTATATAAAAATGATAATGAAGAAAACCTACTTTCAGGAGGGAGTTTACTCTTTTATTTAAAATAGAGACTACAAACCTGCTAAGAGGCAAGCAGATATGCTATATGTCATTAAATGTGGAAAGCCCTAATGAGGATGGTAGACAAGGAAACGGGCAAATGTAAATTCATGTAACAGATGCTAAAAGGACTTAGAAGAGACATCCAGTAATGTAGGTGGAGGTTAGCAAAGACTGCCTGGAAAAGGAAGTATAAGCAAGAGCATCAGACACAGTTGAGTTGTACACTGCACAGCTATCCATGGTAGCTATCTAATCTATTACGATTAAAGTTTAATGAAGTGTCAATGAACACTGCAAAGTCCATTTCTACACACAGAGAGAATGTGCCCTGTGTGCTGAGTTAAAAGGGAATGTGTACACTGTAATTTTGTTTTGCTCTTTAAATGCAGGTTCCCCCTTTTTTCCTGTTGTAAAACTGTATTTAAAATTTCCCACATGAGAGCCTTTTGCTATGGTAGACTTTGTTCTGGGAGCAGTTTCTTAGCAATGTGGACCCAAATAGAGCTGCAAAGTGTGGTCTCTTCTTAATTATAGACCACTTTGCCCATTACATGTTAAGAGCGGGCTGCCTATAAAGAGGAAGAGGCAGTGCAAACCAACATCCTCAGAGAGTTGGGTCTAAGTTAGTACCTCTTAAATATCATTCTCTACACAGAAATTAATTTAGAGTCAATGGTTTCATATACTTTCACTGGCCCAGAATGAGAAGTCTCTGGGACATGTGTCATTATTAGGGACCTCAGATGGCAACAACAGAGCAGAGAAGCCATTTCCATTGAAAAGACACTGGGAAGGGTTGTGAATCCATGAAAACACCCTACGGAGCAGCCCTTACTATCCAACCGGGGCTTGGAGTCCTAGTGGGCCACTTTTTGTCATTTAGCATGGAGCACTGTGTGGAGCACCGAAGACTTTCCCTGATGCCTCCTCCTCGGCATTGGGAAGTAAGTACATCAGCCTTGGGCAACAGGCTGAAACCTTAGGAGCCTCTGGGCTGCCAGTGACGACCTTTTGTAGAATGGCCCTGTAATCCTTCATGCCCTTGCTGCCATACCTCCAGCACAGTTTACAGGGATATTTGGGAGGGGGAGGTCTCCAGAACCAGAGATTTAGGACTATCTCTGACAACCAAAATGCATCTGGAAATATCTTTGGTTGTATCCAGTGAGTCAGTAATTTTCCAATATCTTTGCAGTGTGAAGAAGCAAGGCACATTATTATAGCTCAACTATAAGACATGGCGAACTACTGCACAAACCAACTGTAAAAGGCAGTAACGTGCTGTAGATCATCTGGAAGACAAGTAAATGTTAGAAACCTTGATGTGCCAAGAACCTTCAGTATTAGAGCCAATGTGGTAAAATCTAATGGCTGTCTAATGGCAGGCATGTTACAAATAAAGAGGTCTAAAAAGCTCCCACATAGAAGTGTCTGCTCCCGGAGGATACTAGTATAAAGAAAAAATAAAATAAAATCTTGCTCACAACAAAAATACATACTTCCTGTCAAGGATATAAGTCATTGTGATAAAAAAAAAAGATATGCTCTTCTTGTTATAGTAATATGAATACACTTGTGAAAATGTAAGCTAACAGACGTAGCAGAGAAGTGTTTGGGGAGAGTGTGATGTGCACTGTAAGCCATTCTTGTGTTTCTAGCTGTGATCTTGAACTGATGGGTTAACTTTGGTGAATCTCTGGTTCCACTGTGTAGGATGATCTACTAGAAACAGGATACAAGAATAAATACGAAGTGTGCTGAATAACAGCTCTCAGTGCACTCTCTCACACGCTCTCTCTCCCTCCCTTCCTCCCTCTTTTCATATTGGGAGTTGAGCACAGGACCTGTTTGTGCATACTGTGCAATCACTTTGCCACTGAACTTCCCACAGCTGGCCTTGATCCTGTGTTCCCTTGCTTCTGCCTCCCGAGCAACTGTGGTCCACCATCATGCTCAGCTGAATCTGTTTCTTAACAGATAGTTTAAGAATTCCTAAAAGTTCTGTTCATCTTTCTATGATTAAAATTGTGATTAAAAAAGATGACAGGATAACATTCAGAAAAATTGGGAACTTCAAACAGAAGAGAATATGAAAGTGACAGGCATTTGTGCTAAATGTTTTCAAACAATATTTTTTCCAGAAGTAATCAGTAGATTTATTGATGATTATGAGTCATGTTGAGAAAATTGTATATTAATAATCTCAAACGTGTACTAGAGTTCCTTTAACGTTTGAAGAGTACTATTCCAATTATTTTCAAACAATAAAATCGACTGTTTATTTTTAGTTATGTGTTTGGAAGTATGTGCAAATGAGTGCAAATGCCCAAGGAGGCCAGAGGCATCAGATCTCCTGGAACCAGAACTGCCCAACATGAGTGCTGGGAACAGAACTCAGGGCCACTGCAAGCAGTGCATGCTCTTTACCACTCTCAACCATCTCCACATGAACTATTTTTGAGACCCCTTACCCATTGTGTTTTCTATACACATTCAGGAGTATGTCTTTTTGATAAGCCTTTGATATGCCAAAATAATTACAACTCTTTCAAATGTACTTTTATGGCTTATACAGATTTAGGATACAAGTCTGTGGAGAAGCCCGTCTCCACAGTAAGAATCTGGTTCTTTGCAGAGAGGAATGTTTGCTGCATGGCTTGGATGCATTGCTGTCCAAAATGCTTTGATCAGCTGGTGGCTCCAGTGATGATGGTTTGATGCAGATCATAGTTGGACAATGGGATGGACATCCAGGAAGAAGTTAGGAATGAGACAAGGCTGAGTGCCTGGCCACAGAGAAGCACTAGACCGAATGGATCTAGCTGCAAAGAGCAGAAGGGTCGTCTGTGTGGTGGAGGAGTTGGTATCAGTAGGGCCACTGCAGCTGCAGACTAGAGCAGCTAGTATCAGAGAGTTCCGGTGTAAGATGACGACATGGTTGCTAGGCACCCAAAAGATCATACTGACTGGGCAGCTGGAAATATAAGCTTTAACATTTATTAAGAGCTTGACAATATGCATCTACTATATGGTCTTATTTAATCTTCTTTTAAAATGCCATGAAATCAGTGGTTTAGCATCCCCATTTTACCAATGGAGAAAGTGAATCTCAAATACTATAATTAACTTGCCCAAAATGACAGAGTTTCTAAATAGTGTGGCTAGACTCTGAACCAACATCTGCCTGACACACCAGCTCCACTTGACCACTCTATAACTTCCCATAGGCAAGGCGGGATCCAGCCAGAAAAGGCACCAGGAAAGCAGAGAAGACTATCCTCATCTGAATTCGGGAGCTAGACTACAGCCTTGTGGAGGAACCCTTGTGTATAGGGTGTGCCTATCCACAGGCAAAGACTAGGATGAATACATTACAGGTGGGATGCAAACACCGTAGCCACAGGAGAATTTCTGGCAGTTCCTCAAAAAGCTAAGCATAGAGCTACCATCTGAGCTAACGAGCTCATCAGTGAGACTTGAATGTTCACCTAACTGAAACCTCACATGCGTGCTCATAATACTGTCCCTGCTTGCCACAGCCAAAAGACAGAAGAACGGCCCAGACATCTGTCAGCTGGTGACTGCGAGACGCAAAATGGGACTTGATCTTAGGAAGGGATGGAATTCTAACACAGGTGTGAACCTCAAGAACATCTGCAGGAAGATGCCAGCCCCACACCCACTATAAGACTCTAATTATAGGCCATTGCCAGAACAGGGAAATCATAGAGAGCCTTAGATTGTGGTCTCCAGAGGCTGGTGAGAGGAGGATGAAGAATGAGGCTGTGAACGAGTTTAGAACTTCGGTTTGGGTGGCACATGTATTCTAAAATCGCACAATAATGAGATGGCTGTGCAATTTTGTGACTGTGCTGAAAAACCACTGAGTTGTCTTAAAAGGGTAGCTTCTATGATGAGCTGGTTCCTTGTAAACTTAGATTCCTGATGCCAGCCTAACCACGGTGGAGTAAATCACATACATTGTTTCACTCCACAGGATGTTTCTCTTTGATAAAGTAGGTTTTGCTGGGATTTTACAAGTTATAATACCGAGAAGTGGCTTTATAGCCATGGCCTGCTCATTCTATCTTGAATTTCACAAATTTCCTCTAACTATAGCATGCTCCCTCTAGCTTAATTTAGTGGCAACATGACCTCAAAATACAGTATTGCTTTGAAACCCCAACTAGGGGTTTTCAGCTTCAGTTCAAGTGCCAACTCAGACTAACTGGCAATGGCTTCATGGGGCTCTGTGTTAGGTTCTGGGCCTGGGTCCAGGCTGGGTATGAAAAGCAGACTCAGAGATCCAGAGTGGTGATCTTGGACTAGGCAGTGGTAGATACCGTAGGAGCATTTGAGTTAGTTAACTAAGGTAAGAAAATGCATTGCTCTGCTGAGTAGATAAGCCTGAGAACACACCGTATCGCATACACATATTCATCCAGGGTGACCCAGATCTGTAATTTAAATGTGACTCTTCATATTCTGAAATAGTCAATATTTATGGATGAGATGTCAAAAATCACTCAATAAACAGACAACTTTTATCATACAGTATATATCAAGGTAATTTTGAATAATGCATTTAATATAGTGTATGCTTCAAAGGCTCTTAACAAGCGATCATTAGCATATGCTTGCAGGGTAATACAAAGTGAGAAAGGATGTCAAGACAGATTACGGGGAGGTGGGGAAGGGGGCAGGGCAGGGTAGTCTTCCATGGGGGGGATGATAGCCTGACTTATCAAAAGCTACACTTTTGGAGAAAACTGACTCACCCTCTCCCTGCAGCAAATATAGGTGCCGACCACTCCATGACTAGGAGTAGGCGTGCGTACCCGACTCCCTGCTCCATACCAGAATTTGGTCTGGCTTAGGCTCGCACCGGTCTTGGGTATGCTATTGCAACCACTGGGAGTTCCTATGTACAGCTCTCCTGCTGTGTCCAGAAGACAGCGTTTCCTTGTAGTCACGCCCCTCCTCTGCCCGGCTCTTATACTTTTTCTACTCCCTCCTTGACAATGATCCCAGAGCCTTAAGAGGAAGCCGAGTTTGGTGTATCTGTTCTTGTTAGGGCTGAGAATTCTGCGGCCTCATATTCTCTACACCTCCCCCAGTTGTGGGCTCCTCTGTGAACCACCGTCTACTACATCAGCTTTTCTTTCTTGGGATGAAGTCTTACTGGCCTCAAACTTGTCATTCTCCTGCCTGATCTTTCACATGCCAGGAGTTAGAGGCATCCATCACAGCTTCCAGTTCAACACAGGCTTTGTAAACAGCCCCCACCAGAAATTACAGACATCACCAATTGTTAGGTGCTATGAACCTGCTATTACACACATGTTTTGTTTTGTTTTTGTTTTGTTGAGACAGAGTTTCTCTGTATAGCCTTGGCTGCCCTGGACTCACTTTGTAAACCAGGCTGGCCTCAAACTCACAGAGATCAGCCTGCCTCTGCCTCCTGACGGCTGGGCTTAAAGGTGTGTGCCACCATGCCCGGCTATTATACACATTTATTGACGTTTGAGCTATACTTAGACCCATCTCCACCCTCCTAAGCATGCTATAGGAACCTGTGATGTACTTCCTGTGATAGACTACAGGAGCCTAGAGAATGGGCCCCTAGCTCTTTGGAACAGAAGTGGTCCCTCCAGATGACCCCAGATGCAAATGTGAAAACTTCTGCTTCAAGCCTTGAGCTTTCTTTCTCTTCTGGCATGGGGAAAGAAAGGGGAGAACCGGAGCAGGAGGAACCGTGAAATGCCCACGAGAGCTGGGCCTCTGGAGCAGCAGCTTTGGGCTTTGTCATGAATGCTGGCAGCCACAATGTGAACTTTCTTCCTTTTCCTCTTCTGCCCCACTTCCCTCCCTTTTTCTTCTTCAGGGAAGTAGCTTGATGAAAGGGTTTATTTCAACTTTCACACCACGGCCATCATGGAGGGCAGGCAAGACAGGAACACAAGACAAGTACCTGGAAGCTGGAGGTGGAGCAGAAGCTATGGAGGAGTGCTGCTCACTGGCCTGCTCCTCCTGGCTTGCTCTGCTTGCTTTCCGGTGCACCCCAGGACAACCTTCCCAGGGATGGCATTGCCCAAAGTGGGCTGGGCCCACCCACATCAACCATCAATTAAGAAAATGCTCCTGCAGGCTTTTCCACAGGCCAAATGATGGGGTCAATTTTTTCACTTGAGGTTCTCTCTCCTCAGATGACCCTGGCTTGACTCATGTTGACAAAAATCTAGCCAGCACACCATCCCACCCCACACTCCACTTCACTACCTGACTAATGAGACTCCCTGAACAAAGAGTGATAAAAAGCAGGGTAGCAGTTACATATCCCCCTGAGACCACAGTGGTCCAAAGTTTTACTAACAAACCCCTTGGTTTCAGGAACCCAGTTTCATAATTGAGAGCCAGTAGTCATCACAGCTTGTGAATGGCCAATAGGTACCAGCACTTAGGGCAGCACCTGATACCTGAGTACTAGCTATATGCTGAACACTTGGCGGTGTCAGCAGCTTTCAGGATCAGACTTATTATGGGGGGGGGGGGGAGTGTGCTGAGATGGCTCTTGAAGCTGTTGTCACTCATGAGTGGCTGCCACATGGAGACTGCCTCTGGCGATAAGCTTGGTCTTGGAATTTTTCAGCTAGCAAGATGGCGTTCTGTGTCCTACATGAAAGCTGATTTGCTGATTGTTGCTGGCCTGCCAGAACTGCCACAGATGCAGAGATCCTAGATGCCATAGCCATTTGGGGCAATAAGTGTGGGAGGACAGGCTGAAGGAAATCAAGCAAAACATATATGTATCTTAGGGCTTTCTGGTAAAAGCTCAGTGTTAGGGCTCCAATCTACCAGGGGAGAAGTGGGCAGCCACATGATAGAAGGCAATGAGTTAAGGCCGACCCATAAATGTGGGTGCTTCAGGGCATGGGGCATCTACAACTCCACTTTTGAAGACCAATAAACAAACGAATCACAGCTAGGAGTCCAAGTTGCCAGAGCAGTGTGGAAGGCTTACACTGGAATTCTTGCCTTCACTACTCCTTTGTCCCATCCTCCCTAGGATTATGATTCCACGTCCTGGCCCAGCTGGCAGAATACCATTCCTCCATGTTAGCAGGATAGAGAGAGAGAGAGAGAGAGAGAGAGAGAGAGAGAGAGAGAGAGAGAGAGAGAGAGAGAGACAAAAGAGAATGCCAGGGAAATAGAGGAAAGAGGAGGATTGGAATGGGGAAAGAATGTAACAGGAGACAAAAGAGAGAAAAAGGGGAGAAAACCAAGAAACTGAAAAAGAGGAAGACAGAACGGGGGTAATCTTGCTGTGCCTGCTGTGCTCCAAGCTGTATGCAATGTGTCCTACATAGACTTTACCTTTAGTTATTAGAGATGTGAGGTTTATATTTCACTAGGAAAGAGTCTAGGCAAAGGGAATCTTATTCTTAATTGAAAGAAAGAAAGAAAAAAATAAAGGAAAGAAGAAAGAAAGCTTTCATTTTTGTCTGGCTAGGCCCCAAGAGCCAAGATGAGTAACTAAATCAATTGAGTCTATTCTAATGATACAAGCTAAATTTAAATTAAATCATTTGTTCTGGGGGGAGCTGTGGAAGGAGATGGTTGAGTTCACCAAGCCATCCTATTTTGAGGCTTTTGGCTCCAGGCTGCTCATACTGTTACCAATGTTCTGAGACTGCATGCCCACTCATGTGAGGGCCAGAGTGCCTAGTGGACCTGGTGTGGGATGGGGGAAGTGTCAGAGTTCAGAGGAGTTGAAGGGATGGAAAACTGGGCATACTGCTCAGCCTCTGCCTGGTGTCATGAGGGGAAATAGCTGAAGCATGACCAGACCATGTCCAACCTTTGACATAGTCATATGATATCCTTTACAATTGTGTTGAAATGCATTAACACTTACCATGGGATGTGTGTGTCCACATGGTACAGGGTAAATATGCCCATTTCATGAGAGAGCAGAGACCCTGTGTTCAGGCAATTATGTTGCGCTGTCTTTCCACAGATTTTGGTGGTGATGATGGTTTTTCAAGACAGGGTTTCTCTGTGTAATAGTAGTAGATGTCTTGGACTTGCTTTGTAGTCCAGGCTGGCCTTGAACTCATGGAGATCTGCCTCCCAAAGTGCTGGGATCAAAAGTGTGCACCAACACAGCTGGTCTTGTCTTTGCACAGATTTAATGGACCAAACAGTTGTCTTTTCTTCTTCTTCTTCTTCTTCTTCTTCTTCTTCTTCTTCTTCTTCTTCTTCTTCTTCTTCTTCTTCTTCTTCTTCTTCTTCTAAGTTGCAACAGAAGATTAATTCCTTGTCTGTGTTCATCTTGCTTTCAGGCCATTATGTTTATGTGGATACCTCTTTTGCCAAGCAAGGGGAGAAAGCCGTGCTGTTGAGCTCTGATTTGCAGGCCGAGGAGTGGAACTGCCTGCGCTTGGTCTACCAGATAACCACACCTCCGGGCTCTTTGTCAGACCCCAGCCAGCTGAACCTCTATGTGAGGTTTGAGGATGAAAGCTTTGACCGCTTGCTTTGGTCCACTAAGGAGCCTTCAGACAGCTGGCTCATAGCCAGTCTGGATCTTCAAAACAGCTCCAAGAAATTTAAGGTAGGTGGAGTGGGGCGGGGGAAGAGGTGAGGCATGTGGCATGTACTTTATGCTGTATGAGGTTTTAGAAGAGTGGTTCTCATCCTTCCTAATGCTGTTACCCTTTAATACAGTCCTATTATTTTCATTGCTACTTTATAACTGTAATTTTGCTATTGATAGGTATTGTAATGTAAATATCTGTGTTTTCTGATGGCCTTAGGTGACCTCTGTGAAAGGTCATTCTATCCCCTAAAGAGATCACAACCCACAGATTGAGAACCGCTGATATACCCAGTAAGTCAGTAAGGTTAATTACAGCATAAAAAATAATAAGTTAATATTTGCTCATTCCATAAGAGAGCATCTTCATAGAAATTCTCCATCTGTTTAAAACATAAGCCTCTAAATGGTGCTTAAGTTGACCTCTTCAGTGAAAGAGGATTTTCAGGAGTATTTTTTTTGTTGCCAACAATTTTGCTGCCACTTCTAAACTGTTTGTGGCAAATGCCTATGTTATTTTCCTAGTGGGTTAGTTGCTCCAAGGTTTGAACAAGCCATTATCATAAAGGAAACACTAAAGTACTTTGAAAGGGGGAGGTTATTTACCAGGCACGTTTCCTTTCCTTTTCAGAGAGGCTACCTGTTCTGTCAGTGGCACTCTGGGAAAAAGGCAGAGGATGTAAGGGATGGGCTGTGGAGTTGAGCTGGAGAGTGGCACATATGAGAGCACCCCTGGGGATATAGCAGGGCCACCGGGAGACCCTCGTTCCGAATGCATTCCATCCTGGGCTCTACCTTCTTCTCTGAAAGTCCTTAAAACAGAGCATCTCCCCCTAGTCCAGCCTGTTGAGAGTCTCTCCCATCCGTAGCCACTGAGGGAAGAAACCCTGGGAGTCTGAATTCCAATTTTACACCATCCTCTGGTAGTTATCAGCACCCAGATCTACCCGCATAGTTGCAAAACATCCTGTTGAAGCCACAGAAGTAAAAGCCATTTGAGAACCGGGGCCAGATGTGAACTCTCACATTTCCTGGAAATCAACCATGTGGGTTGTCACTCTTTTATCAGTTATTTGTGTAAAACTCTCAGTTTCACACGGAAGTTGAAACTATAGGTTGACTTTTGAGCCTTCCCATCTCATGCGGAGATTTCTGACAGACTTGGGCTCCCTGCCTTCTCATCCAAGGATGATATTTTTAACCCATGCATCATCTACCCTCAGTTCCATCTAGAACATACTTCCCTAGCTACACAGTCTCCTCCCCATCCGCCACCAATGACACCTCCATGAACACAAGAGGATGTGGAGATCAGGATAGTATTGGAAGATGTGTGACTCTGAACTTCTGGTGGCCACTTTGCTCATGTGAAAGTCCTCACAGTTATGCGTGTGCATATGTGTTCATGTGTGCACAGGTATGAGTGCACACATACGCAGTCCATAATAAGATTCACATTCAGGAGCCATGAATCACACTGAGTAACGACTCCTGCCTATCGGAGATATTGGACAGGAAACACAGTGCTTTGACGCCTGATTTCTTTTTCCTGTATATGCTGTACAGATTCTGATCGAAGGCGTCTTGGGACAAGGAAACACGGCCAGCATCGCCCTCTTTGAAATCAAGATGACAGCCGGCTACTGTATTGGTGAGTGAGTTCTGGGATGGTGGCAGCAGAACGCAAATATCTTTCTACAGTGCACTGCCAGAAAGCACCAAATCAATCCCAAAGGCCAAGTGTGTCGTAGAGCATGCTGGGAAATGCAGAGCAGCTTCTGTTCTTTGCTAGGCTCACCTGAAGATGGGACATTGATCCTCTGTCTTCAGTCAGTGTGGAAAGGCTCATTAGCATTTGCTCCAACCGGCTGCCTGAACAAGCAGAAACAGCAAATTTTGCCCTCCGCCATGCTCTCTAACCTCACCAGCTCTAATAAAAATAATTGCTGGTTTGCTGCGAACTCTATTTTTTTATGGCCTTTGCCAGAAGAGCAGTCATCCATCACGTCGCCTGCTTTCCTGATACACTGTTGCTGCTGTCTTAATCATCACGACTGTCGTTTTAGATCCCACCTGGTGTGGGCAGGATCGATTGTCTGCTTGGCAGCTTTGAGAAAGCAGGAAGAGAGGACAGCCCCTGCCCCATGAGAGCCTGACTATTCCTCATCTGCCATCGACCGGAACTCTTTACAGAACTAGCACTGCACAGAGGGCTGCCATCTGTGGAGGGCACATAGCAGGAAAGGGTTGTTTGTCAGCAAAGGCTGTGAGATCTGAGCATCCAGGCCATAGCTGAGCAGTCGGTAACCCTCAGGAGGCCTCTTACAGAGCTGGGATTCAGGGTGGGTGGGGAGCCTGGGATTCTAGAACTACGGGGTGGGGTGGGGGCTGTGCTAGAGTGAGCCTGCAGGGGGTGGGCATGCAACTGTGCCTTTCAGATGATGACACTGGCTTCCCTGGACTGGAGACTAGGAAAGTGCAGATACATAGGAGCTAGGAAAATCCTGGGAGAGATTCTGACTTTACAAGGATTATAGAATGAGGAACTAAACTGGGATGGGGATGGGAGTCGGGATGGGATGGGGTGATGGAGTAGCATTACAAAAGAAAAAGGCCAGTAGATCTGAGAGATGCCTCAGCATTGACAGTATTTAGATTGAGGATTCAGAGACAAGGGGAGTGGAGAGTCACAGATAATCTTGATCAAGGAGCCTATGATAATGCCATGTGGTCTGGATTCTGTGTTTGGTCTTTCAGCGATATCTCTAATGCAAAGAAGGAAAGGAGACTAAAAGATAACTACTATGGGTAGATGCAGAGAACTTCCATCCAGGCTCATTTCTTGAGTAGTCTATGTACATCCAGAAGAAGTCAAACACACTAGGGGAGCGCCACCTGCTGGTTCTGTCCCTCACTGCATACACACAGACACACACACTACACCGTTCTTGTCATCACCTGCAAGATGGCGCTGATTCCTATGAGCACATAGGAGAGGTGGATATAAAGATGGTTGATATAAAGATGGTGGCTTCTGTTTTTTTTTTTTTTTTAAACAAAAAGGAAGCTACGCTGTAGCTCCTCCTTGCTCTGTGTCTGCCTTTTCTCTTGGTTCCTTTTCTGTACAGTTGGGTTAATAACAGTGCCTATCTCGAGGAGCTATGTTGAGGATTAGATGAGTTCATAGAAAAAGCTTAGGCTAGAGCTTGGCTCGCTGAGAAGGATTTTGCTTTGTATTACACTCTGTGGCAGCCCTTAGCACTAGATGTTGCACCTCAGTTGGCAGGTGCCACAGTGCAAATTTGAAAAGAAAACTTGAAGTTTGTCAGTGCTCACTGACAACTGTACCAGCTAAGATCCTGGTGGGAATGTGGAGGGGGATGTGAGATGGAAGGGGGGGGATAACCAGCTCCTGCTATTTGTAGAAAACCCATCAACATCAATGAGACCACAAAGCTGTGCAGGGTAAGGACCCTAGCAGGTGCTGGCACTGTGACCAAAATTAGTACCATGGCTCATAACCTGTCATCTGGCTAGCCAGGTTCAATGAGAGAGGAGAAGGGACTATTAGCAACTGCAAATGGTGACTGTATGGTCAAGACTTCTGCTACACTGTTCCTTCTGTAAAGGAACATAGCTCGCCATTGTAACCTGGCAGTGATGGAGATGGGCACTAGCCCTCATGTCACCCTCTTTTGCCTCCCTTTGGTGGAACCCAAGAAGAAGGAGGACAGAGCAGTAGAGAGGAACCAATAGGAATCATCCTTCATTTGGTAATTGCAGGATTATGGGGTCCCTGTCCCAACAAAAGGAATTTGTTGATGAGGAACAATTTATGACAATCATGTCAATGTCCCCAAGCACAAAGCTTTTATTTCTATCTTTCTCATCTCTAGGCAGGAGTTGCAGGGAGGTCCTGGGCCAGGTGGATGCCTGTCTCACCTACGCTGAGTACATTCTTATTCCTCAGACAAGCGGGGGATTTTAGCATCTTGGAAACATGCCTCTGAGCTCTGGGAATCTTGTTCACTATAAAGAGATGGAGGGCTACGCCCACAGGTAGCAGAAAGGGTGGTAGAGAAAATGTCTAGAGCTGAGGGACTAACCCTGAAATAGTGCATTAAAATAGACATCGGAGCTGGGAACATAAGTCAGCGGTAAAATACAAGCTTAATATGTGTAAGACCCTTGTCCCCAGCACCAAAACATTAACTAATTAACTAAGTTAATAGACTGACAGAAATCATCAGCCTCTACGAAGCACAGGCCATGTGTCTTGTGTTCCGGTTCTGTACTGAGAGCTGTCCATGCTTACAGTATAATGACGTGGGACTGTTGTCTCCAACCCACACATCAATAGACATAGATTCAGAGAGATGCTGAGTCCCACAACACACAACATGCTAATAGGAGAAAGGGCTATGGTTCTGAGGGGCAATGACGAAGCAGAGCATCAGTTTGTCCCTGGATCTCTCTTCTTGACCAGTATTGTTCAGAATTTCTGGTCCAAAGGTCCCATGGTTGAGGAAGAGAGCCGTTAGAATGATTAAGGCCAGACTCCACAGTGAGTGTGGGTGTCACCAAGTGTGACTACTGGTCCATGAAATATCTATCTGTGCCTCTTTCTCTAGAATGTGACTTTGAAGAAAACCATCTCTGTGGCTTTGTGAACCGCTGGAATCCCAACGTGAACTGGTTTGTCGGAGGAGGAACTATGAAGAACATCCACTCCATCCTCCCACAGGATCACACCTTCAGGAGTGAGCAGGGTGAGCTGCCCGCAAATTAAGTCTTTTATTCCAGGGTGAACTATGCCTTCATCTCCCACCTCCTGGGTTTCATCAGCAGAAGAAGGGGCGGGGAACCACTGGGAGACCCAGTCGAAGAGAAAGAAAGGAAGGGCAATCAGCAAGACAGAGACTACTGCAAACTAAGCTTGTAGATGAGGAAGCCAGAAAGGGAAAGATTTAACTCATCTGTAACCTTGGCTGTTTTTGCATTTCCATGGAATGTTTCACTTCCTATCTTTTGGCTGTTTTCTTATTTCTAAAGACAAGGCTGGGATAATCCCAGCCTTCATTAAAAATAGATCGGAGGGTGATAAGTTCTTAAGAATTTCCCATGAGACCACCAATGCTAATGATTATTCTGCGTGAAGTGTGCAACAGGGCCCCCTGGTGGCCAAGTACACAGGAACTTTACAAGGAAAATGCAGAGGCAAGGTTCTCAGTGAGGCCAGAAGGAGAAAGCTTCTGGGAGGGAAACCTATCTCATCAAGGGTGTCCTTGCTTGTGTGTCTCACTGGTCACGCCTGTCCCCTGGTGGTTTTGTAAATTACTATGTCTCCTCATCTGCAAAACAGTCTCTGGTCTTTTCTAAGAATTGAGACAATCTGGCTTCCTCAAAAGCAAAAGTAAGAATGCTGGATCTGTTTCTTTTTCACTCTTGACACATCCTAGTAGATACTGAAGGATCTATTAAGCCTTGCTAAGTTTCTCACGATGACAGCATGGACCCTGGCCTAGACACAAGGTAACTGTGCTTTCTTTATTGTCCCTCACTGGCTCCAGCGTCTCAGTGTCTAAATGTTTAAAAGCATGCCTTCAACTTGGCTTCCAGCACCGGACATTCTGCAGGTCACCTGGGCTCTAGAGTCGACATCATGACATCAGTTCTCTTTGTTCATGCCTGCCCTCCTCCTTTGTAGCCAGAGTCTTAGACCTAATTTCCCACAAGGGCCAAGGAGACAAATTAAGCAATGAGGTGTGTGGGCTGAGTAAGGACTGTGACAAACTAGACAATTGAAACCTGTGCAGAATAGCAATCTCTGGTTATGTTGTATGAGAACGCGAGCCCACTTCACAAGAGCTTTTGATGTTTTCCCCCTTAAGATATCCAGGAAGAAAAGGATATTTTTTGAAATTTCTCAAGTATGTAAAAAGTTAATGAACATTTTCTAAAATAAAGAAAAATACTATATGGACTGACAAAAGGTTAGCTAGCTCCTACTTTTCAGCCTCTATTTTACAGGTTTCTTTTCTTTTTTTAACGTGTCCAGGCTACTTAGAATAAGATGCTTCTAAGCCAGATAGTCACATGGGCCTTGCCTGTTTGAGACAAACCCAACTTTGCATCTAGCAAATTCATTTGATTCTGATTTAGGTATAATGAAGAAAATTACAATTCAGATGACAAGCCACCAGGCTGCTTCCAAACTTCAAGAAGTAAGTCCCAAGAAAGAGAACTTCTTTCTCCCATAAACAGACATCAAACAAGATCATATGTGTCAAATGTTGTCAAAATTGTCCTCTTCCCCTCCCAAAAGAAAAAGGTGATAAATATTTAGAGATAAAAAACACTGATAAGTATTCAGAATTAAAGGAAAAGTGATAGATATTCCGATAAAGGGACCCTTACAAGTCATGATAAATGAAGTAAACTCATTTGAAGGGGGGCTGTGGTTTTACAGGCAGAGAGAAGTCAGAAGCAATAATGCTATGAATAGTTGTGACAACTACAAAAAAGAAGGAGAAAGATGTGGTAGGTGTGAAAAGGCAGTGCATGGGCAAATTCTAAAGGGGTGGAATGCTGGAGCAGATCCCAACCTTACTGACAGTGGGAAGCCTCAGGGGTCTTTGAACAGAGGGTGAGATGCCATCACACAGTGCATATACCATCACCCTAAAGGTGACTGTGTTCATAGGTGGAGGACAAAAGCACAGAATGACCATAAATTAATACATCAGTGTCTGTCTAGATAGAATAAGGGTTAGTTATGTAAGAAGCCAAGACAAGGAAAACATTTTCACCATCCTAGTTGCCAAAGAAAGGTTTAGCAATTGTTGGTAAAATTGAAAGTTTGGAATTCTACGCCTAGCCCATTTTCCAGCCCTAAAGGTAGACAACCCAGTGTGGCCACAGAATCCACACTAGACATGAGGGTTCTATGCAGAGTGAATGATACCCAGCAGTAGCAAATCCACCCACGAATCAGCATGAACACTGTAAAAAGCTGGGCTCACTCAAAGCAGGAAAATGACAGCACCTCCCAAGACCTTCGTTTAAATGAAGAAAACTGCTAACAATCTCTTGGGGTTTCATAAGAGAAAAGCCCCAGGACTTTCTCCTTCACACATGGAGCCAGAATAGCTTGGTGATTGTTCTTCCTTTATATCTCATAAATCAAGTGCAGAGAGCAATAGGAAATTGAAACTGTAATATTCCCGGGTCTCTGTTTCACAGCTACACAGATGTGAAAGTTTAACTGTGGGAAAATGCTAGAGAGCTTTCCCAAGCCACTAAAACTTAGCTCTAAAGTGGTGACCATCATAATCTTATGACAGCAAGTTCACAGTGCCTCTGTCATCCTTGTTGATGGTGGTAGTCAGCTGACTGGCGAGAATGGGGATGTCTTAGGAGAAGCAAGACCAACCGATGTACTATGTCCAACTTTTCATTTGTCTGTATTTCCTGAATTCCTGTACTGCTTCCTCTGTGGCCTAACTATTCTGGCCATATTGGGTCAATGAGAGATGGAGAATGAGCCAGGCTGAGAATCCCCACTGCTTGTCTTCCAGCCCAGTTATCTGAGCACTGGGGTTCCCAGAGAAAGCCCTCAGCTTCTCAGAGTCACCATTAAACCTATTTGCAGGCGAGGAATTTGCATTCAGTGATCTTCAAAATGCTTTTGCATTCCAAGATTTTACTTTTATCCCTTTGCCTGGTTCTACACATTAAAATCCTCGATTTCGGCACCCGTTGAGATCTATTTCAGAGCCGTGTGGGAGCCTCCTGAATACTTATAAGCACATTGTATTTGGCACCAGAAAAAAAGGAAAAGAGGATGAGAACACTAAGGGCCTGGTTTTCCTGGTGCCTTGACCAGAAGGTAAAGAGAAAGGGATTGCAGTGTGGTCACCCTTGAAGGCCACTATGTTCTGCTGATATGTGATAGGTCACCCCTGCCCCTTACTTGCCTCTGTCCTCTGCTCCTGTTCACTCATTTCCTCCTCTCCATTTCCCCACCTTTTCCACTTTCATTTGGCCATTTCTAAAGCATCTCCCCTAGGAAAGCAGCTTTGCTCACTCGCATTGCTCAGTACCCTTCATATCAACATGAAAAGCTAACAAAGCATCAGGCCATAGGCTGAAGGGGAGAGGTCTAGAGAAAGCGTACACCTCCCTCCAGCAAACCTCCGGCTGACCTCCAGATGGAGGCTTCTTCATTTATCTCTCTTGTCCCATCTGCTCGTTATAAATACACGATAAACAACACATACATATGCATGCAATACACACACACACACACACACACACACACACACACACACACACACACACCATGCATGAACTCCCACAAAGTCATCCCCTTGCTTAGAATGGGGCATAAAATGATGAGTTCTGAAGATTCTAAAATTTTTATCTGAAGAGTTTTGCCCAAATGGCGCAAAGGTTTGCCCAGACTCTTGCAGAAAAATAAGACTACCAACACTCTAAAGAAGACAGAGACTGCTTCTCTCGTTTCGTTTGCCTCCTGATGGATATATTGATTTTCTCTGCGCTCTTATCAATTGGGTGGCAACGGAAAGATTAAATGGTCCAGATGTTTGCCTGCAGCAGCAGATTTTGCTCTCTGTGGACTCATCTCATCTTCATTCATACTGGAAGCAACTTAGGTTTCTGCCTTTGGGAAAAAAGTGGAGAACCACACAGCAGAGATCAGGGATGTGGAAGGACACACCCACAGGTCTTTGCGTTGTAGAGAAGGGGACTGAGTACAGCATCTGCAAAATGCAGTGTAGATACCAATATCCTTTCATTTGTTTATGTGTCTCTAAAAGTTTTCCCCAAACAGTAAGCTTTGGCTTCTCAATGACACCATCCCCAACTTCATGTCAAATAATAGAACAGACACTGCACTAAGAATTGTGGGATTTCTTTGCGATATCAGAAGGGATGTGATTTTTATCTTGTTTTCTTTTTGTACCCAATTTTCATTCACCGCGTTGGGTTTTCTTCTTTGTTAATATTTTATGGAGTGAAACAAAAATCATTTCAGGAGATGACTTGCTGACAGCCCAGATCAGTACTGTTTTCTATGCACCTTGGTGAAAAGAAGATAATGGATGGAAAAAATAATGAGGAGAGTTCATTATTTTGCCGAGGCTCAAGGTTTTTCAAACCCAGCTGCTCAGAGTGCTGCTCTGCAAGGAGCTGCACAAAGGTGAGACACCCAAAATAAGATCAGAACTGGGTTTTTTGTTTTTTTTTGTTTTTTTGTTTTTTTTCCACCGAAGCCTGTGAGATGGACGAATCAGATCTCCATAAGCCATGCCATTTTTCTCACTTCAGTTTGGGTGGAGTTCAAGTGTCATCTCAACAACACCTCCTCATCCTCTCTGCATCTATCCATTTGGGTGTGGCATTAGCACCCAGTGGGAATGTGGCTTTGTCGATCTCCTCCGCATTGCCTTCTCACGAGCCCTGCTGGGTCCCCCTCTGTGGCTTCCTAGTCACCTTCACATACCAACAGCCTCATCTCTGAGGACTGAGTCCAGCCAGGGCACAGCTCCCACATCTCATTGGATGCCAATGTAGATCTCTCAGGCTCTTCCAGAGAGCAGCAGCAGGGAGGTGGTTGTGCTTTGCCTCTTCCTATGTCTTTGTTTTTCTTTGGCTTCCCCCATTCCCCCATTCCTTATACCACTCTGGCTTCTTTGGGGTTGGGGAGGCAAAGTAGGGTTCAGAACATAAAGAAGGGCAATGAACAAAAAGCTTTACCTGCCTGGTACTGTTTAAACTTAGGTTGAAGCCCTTAAACTGGAAACTGTCAATGGCCAGTTCTCCCAGGGCCAATAAGAATTGCACGCTATAGTTCCAGGAAAAGAATGATGCTCTTTATGGTTGACCATCTACAGACCTCTTCCAGATTTTAGGAGTAACAGAATCATCCAGACCTTCTCTATGGGTGTTACCATGCAAACCGGCAGTCAGTCCTCTTGAGAGGATTTTTCTTTTCTTTTTCTTTCTTTCTTTCTTTTCTTTTTCTTTTCTTTTTTTTTTTTTTTTTTTTTTTTTAAGTTCTTCTGTCTCTACAAAGACATGGTTTCTCTGTAGCCTTGGTTGTCCTAGACTTGCTTTGTAGACCAGGCTGACCTCGAACTCACAGTGATCAGCCTGCCTCTGCCTAGTGTTGTAGTCACTTAGGCCAAGGAAAAAGTCAGTGTGTTTATTCCATCAAACTCTGGAAAGCCATTGGCAACAAAATTTGTCCTTTCAGCTCTGTCCCAACACCTCCACTATCAGATTCTTGCCTTTTCCTACATGCAAAGAAAGCCAGGCGCTTCTTTCTGTAGTCTACAAACTTACTTTCTACCCATCAAGTTCTCTTTAGACTCTGATCATCACTGAGATGGCTCGACGGGTAAAGTGCTTGTCATTCCAGCATGAGGGCCAGAGTTCAAATCCCTAGAATCCACATAAGTGGGTGGCTACCTCTAATTTCAGAACTCTGAAGGCAGATTCGGGGGACTAAGCCAGAGCAAGCTGCCTAGCCAGGCCAGTTGTGTCAGCAAGCTCTGGCTTCAGCTGAGAGACCTGCTTCAATGAATAAAGAGGACGCTATTGAGGAAGACTCCTAAACATCAGTGTTGTATTTCCACATGCACCCACACATACACCACCATACATCACAACACACACATACACAAGAGGAGGAGGAGGAGGAGGACAACAGTAGCAGCAGCAACAACGATCTCCTTCATGTCCAAGGCAATTGCAAAGCCTAGAACTGTCTGCTTATATGATGACATTAGAGGCAGTTTCCCTATTCCAACTGCTCCCTTAGCTGCTCCCATTGCAGGGTAAGAAAGAGAAAGGAAACACACTACAAGCAAATATAGCCATGAGAGTTCTTTTTTTTTTTTTAATCCCATCTTTAGACTTGTCACATATCTATATTAGAGGGAAGATATGGGATAAAGTTGGCAGGTGTGGCCACTTGCTATATTAACAGTCCATCTATATATCCTTTAGAATGTAGAGATTATTGCCTATGAGTGGTGACACATAGCTGTAATCTCACACTTGGAAAGCAGAGACAGAAATATCCAAAAGTCAAGGCCAGCCGCAGCTACATAAGAAGACCTTGTTTGAAGAAGAAGAAGAAAAAAGGAAGGATAAAGGGAGGAAAGGAGGGATAGAGGGAGGAGAGGAAGGAGGGAAAGAGCCTGAGGATGGCGAATAAAGGAAGGAATGAAGGAAAAAAGAGAAAAACAGGAAATGGAGACAGTCTCTTATTACCCATGTTCTTGGTCTTGAGGTATTAGCTGAGAGTAGAAGGCTTCCAGACAGAGTAGAATCTATTACTGTGAGAAAAATACCTGGGGGAAAATAGCCTAAAAGTAGGAAATTTTCTTTTGACTCGTGATTTCTGAGATTTTCAGTCAGTCTCCTTGGCTCACTGGCCCTGTTGCTTTGGGCCTGAGATGAAACAAAACGCCACAGTGGTCTGAACACAGGCAGAGGCTGCTCTCTTTGTGGCCGGAAGTATAACAAGCAGAAGGGACCAAAGACATTTAGTGACCTACTTACTCCAACTCGGCCCCACCTCTTGGCTTCTACAACCTCCCAATAACGCTATCAGATTATGAATCCATTAGTCTATCTATTGATTAGGTCAGAGCCCTCATCTTCTGGCTAACTTCTCCAAAGCTCCACTTCTGAACATTGCATCTGGAACCAAGGTTTTAACCTATGAGTTCTGAAGGGATATTTCACATCCAAGTTATAACAAAGTCCCATCCACATTCGCGTACATGTTTTTCATCTTTGCTGTGTAAAGAGACTGGAGTCCGGCTCTACTAAAGATCTACTTCAACCCCTGAATTGAGTGTTCCTGACTAGATCTATCAGACATGCAATGTGGGAAAGGAGGTGGGATGACTTGCTGTCTCTGAGTGCTGTCTGCTCATTGAGGCAGCAGCACAGCAGTATTTTCATCTGGAACATGTTTCTTCAGCCCAAGTTGTACCAGGAGACAGCTAGTCCAGGAAGCTAGGAAGACCGAAGCAGGCAAAGCAACTAGAGCCAAAACTGTGACCAAAGGGGGAAGAATCGTAGCTGAGTCCGAGGCTGCCTTTGGCACCATGGTTAAGCTGTGGGCCCTCTGTAGGGAAATTCTGGGTGGCCAGGCCATTTGAAGATGCGTGCTCAGGAACTGCCCTCTGAGTTCTTTTCCTAATGCATGGGGAAATGGATGACAGTAAGGAACCACACTGAGGTTGCCCAAAAGATTTCACTAATACAGAAAGCTACTGTGAGGAAGAAGAGAGGCTCTCTTCGGAAGCAAGTGCGCAGACTGCCCTCAAGCATTACTCAGGCCTAAGGTTCAGATGGTATTACCAAACATTCCTATATTTCCACTGGATTCGACAGTTGTGTTACCCCGCAGAAACTTCTGGGTTTCAAGTATAAGTACACATTGGGTAGTGATAGATTGATTTCCTCTCTGAGTGTGGCAACGCAGTTGATTCTTAATCTTGTGGGGGAACCCATGGTCTCTACTCAGACTCTTTCATTTTCAGCAAAATTGGTTTTTCTGGTTGGTTGTTTTGTTTCAAGAAAGCATCTCTCATTGTGTGCTATATAGCTTAGTCTGGCCTCAACACTGTGATTTGCCTGTCTAGGCTTCTACATGATGTACCACCATGGCTGATTTAAAGTGCTAACTCTAGGCCTGCAGGCTCTGTGATGATATGGTTGATTATAAGAGCCTGTTTACCTAAAATTCATTTGTAGTTGGTTCATATCTGAGTTTCCTTGTACGCAAATCCTAATGATCTGATTTTTTAAAAAATCACCTTTTCCCATGTGACTAAAACGCAGCAACCCTGAGCTACGTAGAAGGATAGGCCTGAGCTGAGTAAAAAAGCTCCCATAATGCCAGGTGCTAGACATGGTTTCCTAAGAACGCCAAGCTACCTCCCCCCACCCGATAGAGGCACAAGGACCACTCCTACCAGTCCCCCAGCTGCTCCTTCCTAGAGCAGACTTCACCAGAGATGTGCTCAGCCAGACTTTTGTCACTCCCCAGCCTGGCCTCTTAGACCAGACACCTAAGCAATGTTGTCTGAGTCATCCCCATTAAATCAGATGATAAACTCATGGTGAGCCATCTTCCCCCCTCCACATCCCCATAAGAAACCTCATGTTACACAGGTTGTCAGTAAATAATACCCAAATGTCAACAAAGGAATGCTGGAGAAGAAAGGAAGGCAACTGCTTGTGGTCTGAGCTAGTGGTTCCATGGGAGACTTGGTGTCAGCAGTCTTGGTAGGATTCATGGCAACCTCACTTTGGGAGGGGTCACATTGGGTTTTCTGGATGCTCCTTCGGCCAGTAATGTGACTGTGGTTTGCCCAGCTCAGCATCGTGAGCATGAGCTGTTAAGGAGGTAGTTCAGCAACTAAAGCAGGAATGAGACCAGCATCCACCCAGCAGGTGAGCAACTCTCCTGCGCCATCTGGCGTCTGTCAACTGCAAAGAAGATGTGTACACAATGGGGCTGTGGGTGAGCAAATTCTCCAGCTCCGCACAGTAATAACACACTCCTGGAGGTGGAACACGTTGTTTCAAGTGGATCTGTCAGGAGCTTTCTAGACTCTTTGGGGCTAGGCTGTCTCATCTCGGGTAGAATGATTTTCCCTCCTCATGGCTGTGTCAGTTTGAGTTGCGCTAGAAACAGACACGAAGCTGGAACTGGAGAAAATGCCTGTGAAGAACTCAGGCAGACACTGTCAGTGGAGCTCGTTAGTAGAGTGGGTGCAGGAAGCTAAGAGCCGGGGCGTTTTTTAAGGTTCCATGGCAGTACCTTAACTTTAGTTATTTTAAAAGCAAAACGAATACTGAAAAAATAAAAATAATAACAAGTCCAGCCCAGATGACTTCATTTTTATACCAATGCAGTCATATGCCAGAAAATTTCATAGTGTGTGGAGAAGCAAGAGCACCTAGTGGCCACAGAAGCCATACTGTGTCCCTGAGTGAAACACGCCTTCAGCATCCTGAGAAAGAGGAGCGGCCAGGCCCCCAGCAGAAGAGCCCAGCTGTAGTGTCCCTGCTTGCTGGGTTTCTGGCTAGGGGTGGCGTGGGGTGGTGTGTTCTTGGGAGGAACACTGTCATGAGTCCACAGGTGGGTCAGCTGAGTCCCATGAGCCCGTATCGATGCTTGCAGCAAGTTCGCTTGCAGAACTATGTCCCACCTCTGTGCTCCCACAGTGGGGTATGAAGAAAGAAAGGCATACAGCTCTCCCTGGAAGTGCCCACTCATGAGGGAGTACCGTTTCACTCATGACATATAACAAGAGGCAACAAGGATTTTAGCTTTGCTTGGTTTTGCTCCCATAAATTACTGGTCAATGGAGTCATGTTAGAATGGAGTTATTATGGTCACGCACATCCTCCATTATTAGGGGGCTCTAGACTGCCTGGCCCCTGGGATTGTGCTAGAGGGAGAGGCGTTCGACTGACTGTAAGATAAGAAGTGGTCTTCCTTACCTATCAGAAATGTTTTCCTATCAGGAATATTTACTATATTTCTGCATACAATAGTATAAAGATCGTAGTGTTGTACATTAAGTTGCACCGCCCCTATGTTTATATATTGAATTCCTAAAGTCCTTGCGCTTCAGAAAGAAGGATTTGCTTTGGCTTGAAGATGAGGGGATACAGTCCTTATTGTTGGCGAAGGGTCAGAGTTAATGTCAGTTGTCAATTGGACACACCTAGGAAGAAGAAACTTCTGTTGAGGAATCACTTCCATTAGATTAGCCTGTGGCCCGGTATGTGAGGCATTTTCTTAACCAACTGCCGCTGTGGGAGGAGGAGCTTACTGTGGGAGGTATCATCCCTGGGCAGATAGGTCTAGACTGTATAAGAAAGGTAGCTGAGCAAGCCAGTAAACAGCATTTGTCCATCTGTCTCTGCTTAAGTTCCTGCCCTGGACTGTGGCCTTGGAGTTGTAAGACAAAATAACTCCTTTCTGCCCCCAGTTACTTTGGTCAGGGTGTTTATCACAGCAGGAAAAGCAAACTAGAACTGAAGCCATGGCAGCCTGTGTGTCCATGTTGGTGGGGCATGTGACTAGGTCTTCTCACCTCCTAACAGTAAACAGAAAGTAGACCGCAGGCAGGGATAGGTTTTGAACCTGCCAGCCCCACATCCCAAACGATTCCCAGCCTCTCAGAAAAGTGCCACTGTTTGGACACCAACTGTACAAATGCGTAAGTCTGTGGGAGTCATTTTACAGTCTGAGCATACTACGGAGGCTTGTTCATGCAACTAATGAGATGCAAGAGTGGGCGCACTGCTAATCCGATATGAAGAGAGTGTCCTTGGGAAAGGGAGCGTTGAACATAGGGAGAAACAGAATCAGGAGAGTGGTAAAGATAAAAGATAAAGGCTGAGAGATACAAGCCAAGGAATGCTAGAAACTGCACAGACCCAGAAGCCAGGAGGTAGGTGAGGGACACACCCTTCCTTTGCATTCCTTCAAGGCAACCAGTTCTGTTGACATTCTGATTTCAGACTCAGAGCCCCCAGCACTGTGAGATAAGAAATTCCTGTAGCTTAAATCACCTCAAATACTGTATTTTGTTGTCAGCAAACTAATACATGGAACATCACTTTAAAAATGGCAATTTGCCACATAAACCTGGATTTGGGGCATTTGTGAGAGAAACCCATAGCACTGGAACGGAGGCCCAGGCATCAGATGGGAATAGAGGCTGCCAAACCTGGGAGGATGCGGGGGCGGGGGTGGTGGTGGGGGTGGTGGATGGGAGGCTGAGCACAGGCCCATGCAAGCATGAGGCAGCCATCTTACCACCTATGTGAGAATATGGGCCCCCGTGCTACAGGGTTTTCTGATGTTTTCCATAGAATCATGGATTCCATCTCCTGTTGTTGGGGAAATATAACTTCAAATACTAGAAACTAGTTCATTAGCTTAGATTTCTCCTTGATCCATCCCACTTCACTTAATCTGCCTGGCTTCTTAGCATCCCAGTCTGTTGTATCTGTTTATCTACACTTGCATGCCTTGGAAAGATGGCAAGAGTAATTACATTGAAGTAAAGAGGATTATTCAAATTGCCGTGAGGAGAAAGTGAGCTTTGACCTGACCATCTTTCCTCTGCCTTGGTGGGGAGACCACTTTGCCAAGACGGCCTTCATGTTTTGGATGACCACACCCTGAAGGCCTTCCACACAGGAGGAAGAAACAAAGTGAATACTCTGTGTGTCAATTGTGTGTCTGTACCTACTGTTCTTACTGCTTTTTCACCAAAATAAAAGAAATTCTTATTAACCAGGCACTATATCCGAAAAACAAAAAACAAAAATTAAGGTATATATGTTCTGAGCTTATAAATAGAAAAAGAAAAAGAAAAAAGAAAGAAAGAAAAACAACTCATTTTCTCCAAGCCACATTGCATAGATTATCTCTAGCATAGCATAAATAAATTTTACAAAACTGCTAATAGTAATGATAGCTACCCCTTATAGAAATAAGATCATATGACAAGCATAGTTCTCGACTCATAAACGGTATTGCTATTTCCTTATAATTATGCTGAGCAATTATACTATTTTTGGCACACAAGAAGCGCTGTACACACATAATCTCATTTCATACTCATATCAAAGCCGTGAGGAGAGTACAGTTGCCTGTATCTGCGGATTTAACAGTAAACCAAAAAAGAAAGAAAGAAATCAGAAAAGTGACTGCATGTATGTTGCACATTTGCTGACTTCTTTCTTGCTATTATCTACTAAAACAGTAAGAATAAATAAGCACATTGTGTTAGTATCTCATTATTTACAAGTGGTTTTAAAGTATATAAGAAGGGCTGAGGCTGTCGCTCAGTGGTAGCAGAACACACGTTGCAAGCTAAGGCTTTGATCCCTAACACTGCAAAATAAATAAATAAATAAATAAGTGAACACACAAACCAAATGTGTAATTCCAGGCTTCTGAAGCCTGGGACAAGAGGACTGGGGCTAGACGCCATCTTGGGCTACATAGCAAGGCTCTGTCTCTCAACAAATAAATGATAAATAATTATTTTAAAAGCATGTAAGATGTGCATAGGTTGCATACAAACACTCGCCCATTCTGTATGAAAAACTTGAGCATTCACATAGATTAATATGCCCAGGGGCTCCTGGATCAAATTTCACCAGATAGCAAAGGGTGGCAGTGTCCTCATTCTAGAGACCAGGATGCTGAAGCTCAGACAGATTCAGAAACCCGCTCTAGTCCCAGCATCCTGCCAAGGAAGTGGGGTTCAAAGTCAGCTCTCTTCAATGGCAAACCAAAGGTCTTCCTAGTCTCCACACTGTGTCTGTTTCGGCCTTTGGTGGAGGTTAGTGGCTCTGGGTCTGCCAGGCGCTCATGTCACCAATGGCATCACAATTTCAGACCCCAAACCCTAGCCCTGCCCTTGAGCACTCTTAGTATCACCCAAACACACAGTATGCCTTTGATGTAAGTTGTGGAAATATATATCCAGGAGGGTCCCTCCATGGCTTTTAAATAAAAAGCAGCATAGTCTTGATGTCTTTTAAATCAAAGAAGGCGTGGGAAGGGATCGCATCTAATATAGTGGTGTTTTCATCTATGAAAATTCAAACACTTGAAGGTGACACATCTTTCCTGCGGGGATAATTTATTTCCATGAAAAGTAAGGAAAATTTTAAACTGCTTTTCATCTGGCACTTGCAGTATGCAATAAACCCATATGTCCATCTCCCAGCTATGACATTTACACAGACTTCCTCCTCACCCCTCCCAATGGATTGTGTTGAAATGAGACCCAGAATGGCACAGGTTCACCTGTGACTTACTAGCCTGTCTTACCCTATATTCCGTTTGTGTGATTTCCAGGCCACTACATGTACGTGGACTCCGTTTATGTCAAGCACTTCCAGGAAGTGGCCCAGCTCATCTCCCCAGTGACCACAGCCCCCATGTCCGGATGCCTCTCCTTCTATTACCAGCTTCAGCAGGGGAAGGGCAATGTCTTCGCCCTTTACACCCGGGATATGGCTGGCCTGTACGAGGAGATCTGGAAAGTGGACAGTCCAGGCAATGCCGCCTGGAACCTCGCAGAGGTGGAGTTCAGTGCTCCCTACCCCATGGAGGTAGGTGGGCCTTGACCCAGTCTCATGCAGGCAGGGGTGCTATATACACACAGACATGGAGGGCATTCCACCATACCTCCTTACCTACCTCAGTCATGATTTTAAACATAGGTACACATTGACTTTATTTTTTTATTTTTAATTTAGTTTAAAAAAAAAATAAACATTGTACCTGGGCACTGGTGGTGCACACCTTTAAACCCAGAACTCTGGAGGCAGAGGCAGGCAGATCTTTGTGAGGTCAAGGCCAGCCTGGTCTACAGAGTGAGTTCCAGAACAGCCAGAGCTATTAAACAGGGAAACCCTGTCTCAAAAATACACAAGCAAAACAAAACAAAACAAAAGTGTACCAATTTATGTAATAAAATGTGATGCTTTGATTCATGTATAAAACGTGTGGCGATCACATCATGATACTTAGCACACGCATCACCTCAGATATTTATTATTTGTTGGTGGCGGCGGCATTTAGAATCCTCTCTTCTAGGTACATGAAATGTACAATATATTGTTATTAATTATAGTTGCCCTACTGTGTAACAAGAACCGAACTGTACCCTTTCAGTCTAGTTGTAATTTTGCATCCACAGACCACCATCCTTTTCCCTTCTACTCCTGATGTACCTGCAGCTATTATAATCTTTTAGAGGGAGGCAGATGGAGCGCTAGTGCTGGCACTCTTGGAGGCCAGGCCAGGGCAGGGCAGTTGGTCTCTTAGAGCTGGGGCTGCAGGCATTTTTGCCAGAGCACCCGGCTTGTTATGTGGGTGCTACTCATCCCCTGAGAATTCGAAAGAGGAGGTCAGAGCCGGAGTATGACTCCTTCCTGAACCTCTAGCCCAGGGTTCCTGGTCATCCGGGGTCCTTTGCCTTTTCCCAGATAGAAAACTGGGAAGGCAAAGAGAAACTTCTCTGTGTACCGGGTGTTGGCAGGTTTACCTTCCCTCTGAATTTGTGCCGCGAGGATGGGTCGCAGAAGGCACGCGGAGCAGCCGAAAGAGCAGCAGGAAGCATCCTACCATGTTCCAATTCTTGTGCACACCTCTAGTACCTAGGCCTTGCCTGTAGGCCTAGGAAGTCACCGTCCTCAGCCACTCACAGCAGCCCGTGTTGTAAAGGAGACACGGCATCTGGGACCCTTGGGCCTCAAAGACTTGGCAGGTCTCGGGAACTCATTTCATCCTCCTTCGGTCTCTGCTTTGTGCCCTCTCTTGCCATTCCTCTACTTTTACAGCCCATTTCTTGCTGCTGGCCACTCTCAGCTGTTTAGATGCTACTCCTCCAGCTGCCTGGAGGCCGCTGCCTTCCCTCTTTACAGCCTCCCTCCGCCTCTTTACTGCTCAGCACTTACTGCTGCACCTGCAATCACTGCCACTCTCTTTGCTGCCTGCTGCCTCTTTCTTCATGTTACTCAGTAAAAGAAAAGATGGCTGGGGAGAAGCTTTTTACTGGGTCTACAACAGGAAGGGTGGTCTCACAGCATAAAGTCTTCAAACCAGTCCCCTAAGGAAGGCTGAGCAGCTGGAGAACCAACCACAGCCTCATCTCTTGGCACCAAACCAGCCATGGAGGCTGAGGTTTAAATCGATCACAGCTTTGCCTCTTTAGCACCAGTCACGGAAGTCCCTCTCTTAGACCACCAAGGCAGGTGCACCTAGGTAGAAATGGTTGTAAGGTCATCTAGAGTTCACTGAGATGTGTGAAAGCAAAAAGTCTGGTACAAGCTGTCGGATAGCTCCGGATGAAGCTGCGCCTTCCAAAGCCAGGGCAATCTTCTGTGATCACTGTGTCACTTTCTCCAGGCCCTCAAGCCTGCCGGTGCTGGCACAAACAGTCTGGCTGGTTGTTCAACCGATAGTCCTTTGGCTCAAAGAATCCAGGCAGCAAGAGAGGGAAGGGTCCTATATCTGCTAATTGGAGGGTTGGATCGTCACGCCCAGCATCTTTGTTTAGTTACAGGAAAATGCACATCAGAAAGACTTCTTACAGTACAAGCCTAAATGTTTCTGACCACTAACACTGGTTCTTTAACAATGCTTTAGTGCTGTTTACCACCACCTGCCCAGTGCCTGAAGGTCCCCCTTATTTGCTTTATTAAGACCAATTTTGAAGGTTTCACTTAATTGAGGGAATTGTCTTTCTAGGAAAAAAAAAAAAAAAAAAAAAAAAAAAAAAAAAAAGCCCTTCCTTACTTCTTTGCAACAAAAACAACGTTATAAAATCAGAAGTAAACTTATCCATAGAGCCTTAATTTAAAACAAATTTTGGTGTTCTTATGTTACAACTTTTTACAATTATATGCATGATAAATATCCAAAGCAAAAGAATCATAAAATTTTAAGAAACAAAAAATAAGTTAAACATCTTCACAATGACAAACTGTGACAACTGGCATTGTAGTGTTTATTGCTATATTCTTAATTAATTAATTAATTCACTTTACTTCACGATCATAGCCCCTTCCCTTCTCTTCTCCTGGTCCCACTCTCCCTCCCTCCCTCTTCCTCCATCCCCATCCTCTGTTCCTCAAAGAACGGAAGCCCCCACCCCCACCAGCAACCCACCCCAGCTCACTAAGTGGCACCAGTACTGAGCACATCCTCTTTCCCTGTGGCCTGGCAAGACAGCCCCACCAGGGGGAAGTGATCAAAAAGCAGGCGACAGAGTCTATGTCAGAGACAACCCCTGCTCCCCTTACTAGGGGGCCCACATGAATCCTTCTGCCCATTGGCTACATATAGATCTTTAAGCACATATCTAAATCTGTAGCTATAGCTGTGTGTGTGTTTTCAGAACTTCCAGGTACTGTCAGTGCTTACTGCACACTAAAAGCAATGTCCAAGAAGTCTGACATTGGTTTTCTAGGTCACACAGCTGGTAGATGCCAGAGGCTTAGGAGACTTCCTAGACTAAAGTCTAATGCGCAGCTGCAGGAAGAGCGTCAGTCTGTCTGAGGCCCTTACTAGGCCACGAGAATCTAGGGGTTGCTCTGTGTGTAGGACTGCTATGAGCATTTGCAGCTAGCTATAAGTAGAGTCTTAGTTGCCACAAGTTATTAATACCCTCCACGTTTCACTTTGTACTTTCTGCAGTATATTTTCCAGTTCTCTTTAAAGAACAAAAGTGGCTTATTCCTCTGGCTGCTTTTCAGTGGCGCCATCTGCTAGCCTGCTGCAGAACCAGAGAAGGCTGGCTTGGTCTCCAGTTCCAGTGTGCTCTGCCTGCTTGCTGCTGGTGCGCCTGACACTCCTCCACCTCCTTCATGTCCCTCTCAGATCCCTCACCTCAAACAGCCCCAGAGAGAGCACAGTGCCTTTGTAGAATGCGTGCTATTTCCTGTCACACAGTCTGGCCAGGCTTTGATTTGTTCTTATGGCCTAGTGGAAATTTTTCTATGACTTTGGGTTACAAGAAAGGAAAAGAAATGCTGCTCCAGTGTACTTTCCCTCTGTTAAAGTCAAATGAGTTGTGTGTTAATGCATATTCGGGCAGTCATGTGTATGCGTGTGTGTGTGTGTGTGTGTGTGTGTGTGTGTGTGTGTGTGCGCGCGTGCGCGTGCGCATGTACACAAGTGTATACACACACCCACACCAACTTCTGTTGTCCAACATAAACTCTTCACGCAAAATTTACATGAATTAAGCATTGCTGATTTTCTTTTAATCAGCACTTGAAAAGTCATCATACTGAACACTTCTAATCCTTAACATTCATCTTTGGATCCACATGTGTGTAATTTAGCTCCACAAGTCTGAGTCTGTCATTTGTGTTGTTTGCTCTTACTAATTGCCAAAGGAAAGGAACTGGCACTGGAGAAATATGTGAACTCTATGCCACCACATTCTCAAGTGCATTTCAGGAGGAAAATAAACATGGGAGACTTTTCTGAACAGAGAAAGAACCCTGGCATATGGGCTGTGGTTGGCAGACCAGTGTAGGGATGATCTTTTTAATCTCCCAGCTCAATATGAACAAGGCTTTTCTTTTCCTCTATCAGTGTCAGTGTCATTGATCTGTGTCAGGGGTCAGGGAGATATACACATCAAAAATTTTCCCCCCCTTTTTTTTTTTTTTTCTTTGCTTTTGCTTTTCGAGACAGGGTTTCTATTTCTAGCCTTGGCTATCCTGGACTCTCTTTGTAGACCAGTCTGGCCTCGAACTCACAGAGATCCTCCTGTCTCTGCCTTCCTGAGTGCTGGGATTACAGGTGTGCACCACTGCACCTGGCTAAATTTTTTCTTTTATGAAGACTATAATAACATCAGTCATTTGGAATCGAGGCCTACCCTTCTGCAGAATGACCACATCCTAATTACATTTACAAAACCCTTACCCTTCAAAGGGGTAACAAATTGGAGGGTGGGGGGTCATTAACAGCTGTCCCCTTCAGTGAGTTTCACCTTCTTCCCTCTTGAGAGTCTGCATCCCAGGAAGGCAACTTCCTGGTCCTGGCGTGTATTTAAGTTTCAAGTCATGATCCACAATGTGTCTTAGCTATCAACTCACACAGCATAGGCTGCACCTCTGGACTATGTTCCTAACACAACTCAGAGCTGAGCTGATTACACCTGATGCCTTACTGTCACAGGCAGAAAGTTCACGGTTGGTGGATGGGTGAAAGCAAAGGAGTTGGTATTGCTGACAAATGGTCTTTGTGAATCCATTGGGACATGGCTGGAAAGGCCTAGTCACAGTGCTCATCTTTGACTACTGTGTCTTTCCCTAGGCTCCCATCTGGAGTACCATATGTGGCAAGGGACACAGGCAAGTTAGTTTCCTGTAGACAACGGAAGAACCTAATCCATTTTCTTCACTGACTTTTTCCTATAGAAAAACCTATGGTGCTAATAAATTCTGGAATCTGTCAGAAATGTCTTGGGCATGGTAGCTGGTACCCAAGGAGTAGGGAATAGAGCACCCAGTAAATAAAAACTCCAGATGTCTTGGTCCATTATGAGCTGCTACAACAAAATAACATGACCTCAATGACTTATAAACCTTAAAATTTTATCTCTCACAGTCAGGAAGCTGAGAAACCCAAGACCAAGGTGCTGGCAGATCCACCATGCCAAGGGTCCTTTTCCCGGGGTACAGATGGCATCTTCCACTGTGTCTCCACAGGGCAGAAAGCTCCCTGGAACTCATCACTGAACTCACGAATGAGGGCTCCACCCCATGAGCTAATCACCTCCTCAAAAGATTAGACCTCAATAGATAACATTTCAGCAAGCAAAAAGCCCACAGAATGTAGCAATTTCATTTTCCCTGAAAGAGGCATTGGTGTTGAATAGAGTGATGGCCAAACACTTAGGGGAAATGATGACATGAATCTTTGTAACTTGGCCTCAGTTGGGTTGATTGATTTGTCATTTTCAGCCATGTAAGAGCAAGAGAGTATGTAAATATATGCTAACCTGTCATTTTCCTTCCTAGGCTATTTTTGAAGTTGCTTTCAATGGTCCCAAAGGAGGCTATGTTGCCCTGGATGATATTTCTTTCTCTCCTGTTCACTGTCAGAATCAGACAGGTGAGTCCTGTTTATTCTTCCTCATTTGGGATGTGCCTGCCTCACCAAATGCCCAGAATTGGCATTCATTTTAAATTGTCTTTAATTTCCTTACCTTTTGTTTTACCTTGTCTTTAAGAGGTCGTCAATGGATAATCATTTTTTTTCTGGGCTATCACCCTCTTTCATCCCTCATATAGTACATTTAATGTCTTTGATGCTATACACAAGTGCTCATGAAGCACCTTTGCCTTTCCTCTATATAAGGAAAGAAAAACTTAAGTATTAATTTACTTAAATCCATTTGTGTCTTTGAGGAATACCTTGGGTCAGCATATGAATAGCTGGATACAGTAAGAAAGAAACTTACAACCTACTGGATAGAATTATAAAGCCTCTAATTTTTAAGCCTCTAAGATTCATAATGCCCTTATTCTTGTATACATTAGTATCCAGAAGGCATCTCTGGGATGATTTTGGCTAAAACAGTATGCATTGTTAACTTAATTATTTTCTTTTTCAAAGTAAACCTTCACAATACTTTATCGGGCACAAAATTATAATTCTATAACTTTGATGTTTAAAAAGAAAGGGAACTCTCCGCTTTCTGGGGAAATGGATAAACACAAGTGTTTTTACAATAAAGATGGCAGCAGTTAAACAATGACACAGTTAAATGCAATTGACCTTACTGTTCAGTAAATTCATTTCTTTCCAACACCCAGGGCAACACTGTGCCCATCCCGTTTTATTAACAAGCGCTCTTCCTGCATCTGGAGCATGGAAAATCATTACTGGAGCTGACCTTTGCTGCACGACTTACTCTTAAGATAGAACTCTAATATGCTTCCAGCTACATCCTATCAAGTAAATGAAGATAATACTTCCCACTTGAGCTAAAGTGTTATTCCCAAATTAGAGAGCAAGCTAATTTGCTGAAACTAAGAGTTTTTTGTTGTTGTTGTTGTGGTGGTGGTGGTGGTGGTGGTTTGAATGAAAATTACCCCCATAGGCTCATAGGCAGTGGCGCTATTAGGAGGTGTGGCTTTGTTAGAAGGATTGTCACTGGGGATGGGCTTTGAGGCTCAAAGGCTCAAGCCAGGCCCAGTGTCACTCTTTCTTCCTGCTGCCTGAGGATCTGGAGGGAGAACTGTAAGCAGCTTCTGCATACCCTGTCTGCCTGTGTGCCACCATGTTTCCTGGCATGACAACAGCAAACTAAACCTCTGAACTTGATTTAAGCCAGCCCCAATTAAATATTTTCCTTTAGAAGAGTTGTGTGGTCATGGTGTCTCTTCCCAGCAATAGAAACCCTAGCTAAGAGATTTGCTGCTGTTGTTTTACTAATTCTAATATTTTGAAAACGAGACGGTCTCAATCCAGAGCCCCGTGCACGGGAGGCAAGCACTCTACCCATGAGCTACCCACCTAACTCCGTGTCTACGTATTTTCAATGATGTAACCCAAACGATTAACATACTCCCTATATCTGACAGAACACAGAAAAAGCGTTTTACTTCTTAGAATTTGACTGCTCCCTGATACCACCGGTTAATGTCTCCATTATGGTCGTGGTAATTCCACAAGTTCCATGTGGTTACTCTTTTACAGTTTCTCTTCTCTGTTCCTGGGCAGTTACGCTGACCTTTCCTATGTCTACGCTATGCGTGTGGGAGAAGAAACACTTGTTCAATATCTGCGCTGGGTGGAGGGAGGGATGTAGAAGCAGCCAGGAGGTAACAAAGGCAACCGTGCAGATGCTTCTAACATAGATGCATAATGGGTGTGAGCACTGCCCTACAACACTGGTCTGACTGGTGAACAGAAAAAAGAGTCCAGCGAAAGGAGGCTACTTGAGAGGGCCAGTGTCTCCTTGGTGCATAACGTACTCACAAAAGGTCCCTTTCCCTACAAGAACACACATGTGTTTTTGTTTGTTTGTTTGTTTTTTGTTTTTTGTTTTTTTTCATACAGTACATTAGTCAAAGCTCCGTATTGGTTTTTAGAACTCATTGAGCCAATGTTGCTTGGAAAATACTCTTCATTGCATCATTTTCGTATTATGCCCAAGAACTTGGATTCTCATCCCTAACCTCTCACCTATAAGCTGTGTGATCTTGTCATGGGAATTTTTAAAAAGACATTTATTTTTATGTCGATGGGTGCTTTACCTGCATGTACATGTGTGCGTGCATGCGGTGCCCAATGTGGGCAGAAGACAGTCAGTGTTGGAACTGTTAGTTGTGGGTGGTTGTGAGCCATCATTGGAGGTGCTGGGGTGATAACATTGTATCACAGTTTCCAAAAGTGAGGACTTTCCCGGGAGTCTATGCTATTGCCTTTTTATCTATAAACCCTAGAAAGCCAAGCAAGCCTTCCTGTCTACTTCTAGAAGGCTGAACTTACTGCCCAACTCCACACTGCTGTGACACACAGAGGCCCAAGCTTCTCTCCATTCCACACACAAGCCAGAGACTGCAAGAGTCCTGACACTCACGGTTACTACAGATGCTCCTCAGAAGGCATGTGAGCCAACAGTAACAATTCATCAACACTGGGGGCTGCCCGGAGGTCTTATCTAGTTTGGAAACCTGACTCCAATTGCTGCCTAAACTGTAGATGAAGTTGCTGACATTTTTCTTGTCTCAAGTACCCCTAAGTGTATCTGCTACTTATTCAAAGGCCCAGCCACCATGTCCTCATGGTGCTCCAGTCTAGGACCAGGTCCTCGCCACACTCACTCTTCCCATAGCCAGATTTGAACTGTCTCTGCTGCCTTTAAGCTGCCTCATAGGCAATAAAACTTCCGTCCAAGGTTAGTGTCCTTCTCTGTGTACTGTGTACTGGGTCTTGTAGTACTGCAGGGCTGGGGATCCTTTTGGGTCACAGCACTGCTGTTTAGTTTGTCTCCAGGAGCTCCATGGAGCAGAGAAAAAGAGTGCAAACACTCCAAATGCTCTTCCCAGGCTGCAGTACATTCCAGCTAATTAGGTTGTCTAAAATGCCTCCATTTCTAAGAAGTTTAAAGGTCAGAAATCAAGTAATTAGCCAGGCATGGTGGCGCAGGCCTTTAATCACAGCACTCAGGGAGGCAGAGGCAGACAGATTGCTGTGAGTTCGAGACCATCCTAGTATACAAAGCAAGCCCAAGGCAGCCAGAGAAACTGAAACCCTGTCTCGAAAACAAAACAACAACAACAAACCAAGTAGTTAACTCATGCTTGCCTGATGATGCTAGTTTTAAAGGGTTTGCTTTCTTTTATTACTTTTTCCTACCAACTGATACGGAGTGGCTTGCATCTTCCTCCAGTCCCTCCCTATGCCTCCGGCATGTCCTTAACATGCTCTAGCGGCTCAGTTTATGATTTTTCATTTGATCCAAACTTCTGAAACAAGCTGTGAGCAAGAACTTTGCCTCCATTGCAGAGGCTAGGCAGCTCACTGGGGAGGGGGTCCCTATCTTTAGCTTTCTGGTATTATCTAAAGATTCTGCATAAAATAGACTTAGTCTATTATTTCCACGTTTGAAATCTTCTCTCTCTCTCTCTGACCATAGACAAATGACTTCTAAGACCAAGTATTTACAAGTGAAGGACATAGCATGACCAGAAAACTCTGGATCAGCATAGAGAAAAGTGATCCTTGCTTAAAGTTGTGTTTTATTAGTACAGTTTTGAGGTTCAACCAAGTGATCAAAAGCCACAGAAATATTTGTTCCCCCTATACATACTACTGTCACCCAGATTCCACAGTTTACACCAAAGGTCACTGTTGGTATTGCATATTGTATGGATATAGACAAATTTACAATGACATGTGCCTACCATTACATTGTGATATAGACTTACTGTGCTTTCTCCCCCGGCCACTGATCTTTCCCCTGTCTCCCTAATTTTGCCTTTTCCTTTATGCCTTGTAGATGTGCAGTCATAGAGTTTGCAGCCTTTTCATACTAGCTTCCTTTGCTTAATAGTGTGCATTTATTAGGTCTCTTCATGGCTCCAAAGACAACGCTCTTTAGTGCTGAATAATACTTCATTGTCTTAATGTACCACAGCTCATGGGCCTCTTCACCGACTGAAGACCATCATGGCTGATTCTCCATTTTGGCTGCTGTGAATAAAGCTGCTATAAACTTTTTTTTTCAGCACTACCAATGCCCTTTCTTACAGACCTCATAAAGGAGCTAAGATCCTCCCACAGCCACCTAGGGGTGCTGCTCTGAGGGTCGCTCCTCAGGAATAACTTTCCTGACCCAATGACCTTTTTGTGCTAGGCATTTAGGAGTACCTAGCCATTTCCTGAGCTAAATCGCTGGCTGTACAGTTTGAACTTTTTCATCTGTTTTTCATTATCTGGTAGAGGGAGGTTGCCGAAGAATTGAGATGGCGAGGTTCCCTCTGGCCTCCATTATCCACAGGGGAATACTGAAGAAATGTTGAAGGATCCCCGTATATGTGACATCATATTAATTTTTTGCAGGCTTTGTCTCCTGGGCTTAAAGATAAGCCCTCATTCTGGCAGAAACAAACAGAGCAGCGTGTGGCTGAGTCTCCAGGCCTAGAGCACTGTAGCTGTCCCTTCTGTTTCCACTATCAGACTCAGGCTTGGCCATGTGACCTGAAATGCTACCATGCTCCAGTTATATGGGGACAGTTCCTTCTTCTTTTTCTGTAATGTACAGAGAGAGAGAGAGAGAGAGAGAGAGAGAGAGAGAGAGAGAGAGAGAGAGAGAGAGAGAGAAATTATGGAACTCTTTTTGTAGCATTTCAAACTCAGATAAAATTTGCCAGAATACAGGAATACGGTGAAGAAGTCCCACCGTCTCTTTTCTCGGATCTACAAACTGCCCTAGGCAAGGCCAGCATTTGCCTGATCAGGCCTTGAAGAGCACTGTCCTACTTTATCTATTAAATTGTCTCACTGTGTATATATGCAGTGTAACTGGAATTATTAGTGAGTTCAGGAAATTTAATACTGATACAATGTTATCAGTTCATAAAACATATGACTGTTCCAACTGTTTTTCTGGGTCAAAACTAAATCTTGAGTTCCTTGGAGCATTTGGTTGACTGGTTCTTTTGACCATTTGACCTGGCAGAGTTCTCCTGCTCACATGAGTACTTTCTTGGTTTGAAAATTAACCGAGAAGATGATCTTGTCATAACATGGCCCCATGTCGCCAGCTGGCTGTTCCCAGGTTGAAAGTTTCTCTAGAAATGACACTCCAGCTATACAAAACAAACCCCTCTATCTCTCTGTCCATAAAACGTCCCAACAGTGCCTCTCACCATTCAGACGAAGCTCGCTCTGAGTATCTCAAACTGCTGTGGTCACAGCTCCTCTGACCCCAGAGGATAACCTAAGCTGTGAGGCTTCCAAGTCCTTTGTTAATAGGACCAACCAGTATTCCCAAAGGAGCAGGATTCTTTCATATACCACTCCACCCAGGCCGCCTGGGCCAAAGCGATGCTTGCAGACCATGACAGACGACAGCAGAGCTCAGCACAGCTCACACTGGGGCAGCCCCTGCGAGGCCTGCTGTGACTTCTGAACTGTGTGGTTTTGGCTTTAGGATGCTTATCCTGGAGCTCAGCAGCTCCTACTGCTAACGCCAACCATAGCCACTCTGCCACAGAGACTAGTCAACAAAGGGGGCTTGTCTCCAGAATATACTATTTCTTAGAACTTATGAGGCTCTTAAAATCCTCCCGTTTTTCTTTCTTTCAACTACCATAGGAGTTGGTTTTAAAGGTTTGAGTATAAATGCACACAGCCATTACATTCTCAAAGGAAATCCCCTTTGAAAGCTACCACTTGTTTATTTTTGCAGACAATGTGATCAGAGTGCCTTCCTGCCCTCCTTCTGGAGAGGAAAAGAACAATTTCCCTGTCATGTCAAAACACTGTTTTGATGACAACCTGTCAGCCTGCCACTTGGATAAAAATAGTTTGCTATGTGTCTCTCCCTTGGTCTCCCAGGCACAAATGTAGCCTTATCTGTCGACTGTTGGATAAAGGAGTCCTCTGAGAGTCCCAGGCTGACTGTAACTTTGGTTCTCATTTGCCCAGGGCTTCCTTTCAGTGCTGTGGAAACAAGCTGCAATTTTGAGGCAGATCTCTGCAACTTTTATCAGGACAAAGAAGGTCCAGGTTGGACCAGGGTGAGAGTGAAACCAAACATGTATCGGGCAGGAGACCACACGACAGGGACAGGTGAGTCTGGGGTCTGTCGGCCTACATGTCCTGGCTTTGCGTTTACATACCACTTGCTATTTTCATTTCATTTCTGCAAAGACAAGGGGGAAAAGAAAGATGAGACAAGAGGGAGAACAAAGAAGCAACAATTGGTGACAGGTGGCTGGCTACTTTTAAAAGTTTTAATTCAAGATGCTGTGCTGCTCAGAGTATTTACCAATTCATTAAATAAATATTTGTGAACTGTTTTTGCTCTTCATTTCAGATAAAATACTTTTTAAAAAATCCACTGGACTCCACTTCCATGAAATCTACCAAAGAATCCATAGAGGCAGAAGGCAGATTGGTGGTCTTAGGAGCTAATACAGGAGGGGTGGAGACTGGCTGTGTAATGGCTGTGGAGTTTACTTCTGGGATGATGAAAACATTAGGGAACTAGACAGTGGCAATGCTTGCTCTTGCTTTAAAATTAACAAGCCAAAAACATAGTGAATACACTAAACAGCACCTAAAGGTTAACACTATTGATATTATTTAAAGTGGGAAATTTTATATTATCTATTCTACCATGATAATGAGTATTATGGTGAGGAAAAGGCTGCTGGAAAATGTTGAGTGAACACCTGCCGGGTGCACCTGTCCTAGAACCAGGGTCTGAGTGCTCCTTGACTATTAACTGACTTTAATGGTATCCTCAGAAATCCCAGTCATGGGGACACAGGGCAGCCAGGAGCCAAGTAATTTTGTGTCTCGTTTATTTATCTACATCCTGGGTGCTGTGGTGAATTTGCCACTTACACAGGCCCTGAGACAGCCTTGGAAAGGGTCTTGTATCTTATGCCTATAATTTAACATTCCTTTTTTAGAGATGGCCTAACTTGTGGATGTACAAGGCCTGAAAAGCCTTTTCTAAACTTTGTCAAATTAACTCAGAGAAGATAAAATAGTAATCTGAACCTCGCTCTCCTGGTGCAGAACCAGTTCAATGAGCAAAGGAAGCGATGGATAAACGTATACACAAATGAACTTAATTCCAAGCATAGCAAAGAGTGTCTTGGAGGAAAACATGCCCCCTCTACCTCTTAGTTTTTGTAGCTGAGGCTGAGAATTAAACAGATATGAAGCAGGTTAGCAAGAGGAAAATATAACATTCTAAGAACATATTTTTCTATGAACATGGGACCCTTCACATGGGAAAATGAAGAGTAGAAAAACACATAGGCTTATTTTCATTTTTAACAATGAATGACAAAGTTGTGGAAAGCAGCAGGATAAAGGAAAGGGAGGGATAGTCAGTTGTGAGAAAGTGACTAGGAATCGTATGAAAACTAATAAAAGACAAGGGTTTTGTAGTGGGTTTGTTTGTATGGATCCATTTTGGCGTAGTCTCGGTCTCTACCACACTGACTTCCTAACTAGGATGTGTGCCTTGCTCATAGGAAGTCTTATGGCCTGTTTTAGATAAAGAGTGAGAGGGAAGAGAGCCCTTCCTACTGTCCTCAAGTGCCTTCCGCTCAAAGTTATCAACATGCGAAAGTGGTATGTTTGGAGTGGTATGTTCTGATGGTCTTTGGTGCTCTGAGAGAGACTCAAGGAAGAAGCCAGATTAAGCTGTAGAGGTCTTTCAGTGTGGAGAGAAGTGGCCACACCAGTTGGCTAGAGGGACAGTGTAGTTGCTCATAGAGAGAAATGGCTGACACAGACAGCCAGTAGTCCCAAGCTCTTTCAATCGTTTTTGTGAGATATATATATATATATATATAAAGTTTCCTAATCAATGTCATGAATCTGAGTCTGAGTACTATAAGATCTATATTGCTTTGTGGCATTTACTTGACTTTCTCAGAAGTTTCATTTGCAATTGAGGTCTAAGGACATTTTATAGATTTCTTTTTTTTGTCACTTAAAGCACAAACACTAGAAAGCATCTTTTATAGTTTAAAGCCTATGGAAGTAGTCTCTTATGGAAAACCCCATTGCTTTAACCAGTTTCTACCTGTCTGTGTGCACTCACTCTGCATTGAATACTGTCAGTGGTTCTCAACCTTCCTAATGCTGTGGCCCTTTAATACAGTTATCTTGTAATGACTCCCAAGCATAAAATTGTTTCATTGTTACTTCATAACAGTACTTTTGCTACTGTTATGAATCCTAGTGTAAGTATCTGATATGTAGGGTACCTGATATGACTCCCAAGGGGGTCACGCCCCACAGGGTGAGAGGAATAGCTGCACTAAGGATTTGTTTTCTTCACAGGGTATTACCTGCTGGCCAATACTAAGTTTACAGCCCAGCCTGGCTACATTGGAAGGCTCTATGGTCCCTCTCTGCCAGGAAACATGCAGTACTGTGTGCGTTTTCATTATGCCATCTTTGGGTTTTTGAAAATGAGTGACACCCTAGCCGTTTATATCGTTGAAGAAAACCATGTGGTTCAAGAGAAGATCTGGTCTGTTCTTGAGTCCCCACGCGGTGTTTGGAGGCAAGCTGAAATCAGCTTTAAGAAGCCCATGCCCACGAAGGTATGGTAGAACCTGCACTACCTGTTTTTAGGTGCCAGGTATGGTTAGTGATTTCAGTGTAGTTACTGTGCGCTGCTGATGTGCTAATCTTCTGCTCAGAGTCACCTGCATTCAGCACATATTACCTGCCCCCAGAGAGGTGCATGTTAAGTCTGCAATTCCCTTGTATTTTCTAAATTATAGCTACCTAAAAATTCTCTCTTTCTCCTTCTCTCTCCCCATTTCCCCCTCCTCCCCTTCCTCTTTCCTTTTCCCCCTTCCTCTCTCCCCTTTCTCTCTCTCTCATTCTCTCTCTCTCTCTCTCTCTCTCTCTCTCTCTCTCTCTCTCTCACACACACACACACACACACACACACAGAGAGAGAGAAAGAGAGAGAGAATGCTGAAATTAAAAAGATGAGATTGTGCCTGGGTCTTCACTGTGGCATTATTAAGGCCATCACTAAAGGCCTTTGCAGACACAGAATTTTTGAGGTTAATTTACTAATTGGCCTAATAATGTTTATTATCAGGCCTATAATTGTTATTACGACAGTATTTTCTAACCTGCTAGCAATCAATGAACCTGTTATATTTTAAAATAGCCTTAGTTAACCTGGGGCAGGGTAGATATTAATGCCCTAAACTACTTCCCATAGTGGGGCAGGTATGGGATACCTGCCCAATCCCAAGCCATCTGCTCCTACTAATTTCTATCAAGCTACCTCCCATCCATAATCCCATATACTTGCTAATCATCATCATCTGGGCCAAGTCTCAATCTACACTGGCCATGTGCTTTTCCACCTAACCCATGGCAGCCTTCTTCTCTTCCCCTCTCCTCTGGTCTCTCTTCTCCCAAGATTCTCTCTGTCTCCCCCAGCCCTGGAACCTTACCCACACCTATCCCATTTGCCCTGCCCAGGTGTGATGGCCTTGTATTGGTCAAATAGGTTAGGCTCTTAGGTAAGGTACAGGTGGGGCAGAGACAGCAAGCAGTAATTAGCCTCAAAATACATCAGACCAACTTCCAACACTAGAAATGAAGCCCGCCAACCCCATTTAGCTACTGACACAGAGAGCCATCAGCAGGTGATTCTGATAGCAATGAGAATACAAAAACAGACCTATAAATCAAGGAGAATACAAAGGAATGGCAGGAACCTCCCAGGCTTAACAACTCATAAACTAAAGGAAGCTTCAGAGATACAATAAATTCTGTGAACTACCAGATATGAAACCAGTGTGGGAAAATTCATTTTGTTTCAGTCCATCAGCCAACTTCAAATTTTTCTTGTGTGTCCTCTCTTGCAAGAACCAGGCCCAAAGAAAGTAAATAACTGCTTTCCCCCCGAAATGTATCTCAGACTATGGGAGCTCAGTACATACTATTGAATGAATGGGTAAATAAACTGAGTTACCCCAACTCCAAACCCCCCAACAAAGGTTAAAACCGAGGGAGAGCAGGACAATCCTTTAACTTGTCACCTAGACAATTCCAAATGTGTTCTCAATGAACCTTTCTTTGTACAAATGTCCCTCGACACCTGTCGTATTGTTGCACCTCCACTTTGATCTATCAGCACTGGAGAAACCTAAGTGTCTCAAAGATTTGTTTTTCCATTGCCAATCATTTAACTCTCACAACTAACCACACACACACACTCACATACACACACACAACCAGTTTCACATAATCAGGGTGCACCAGAATGAAATTTTGTTATGCTTTAAATATAAGCATCTTGCTTATTATTTGGCTTGCATGTATTTATTCACTCTTCCATGTACTTATTCCTTTATTCAGCCATCATTTATCCTGCATGTGTGTGATGGAAAGCATATAAAGAGAAATGAATTTCAGGTCCCAGTCATGAGACAGAGGTCACATGTGACAGCAGACTGAGAAACCGAGGCTGAGATACAGTCGGTGAATGTCACTATCCCACAGAAGGACTGCTCAGACAGTTACAGATGCGATTCTACAGATTGTTATTGAAAAGAATGTCATCCAGACTTGGCAGGCCCAGTGTTTGGAGGGTCAAAGTTCAAGCCACAATGGCCTCTAACCCCTGCTCCTCCTCTCCTCTGTAACCTCGATTGGCAAATACTGCACTACTTAGGAATCTGCTCAATTCTTCACAGTGAGCCCCTGCTACTACATGACTCCCATGAAGCTGGTACAAGCCTCCTAGCAGCTAAGGGTGCCCCAGAGATTCTGTCCTTTCTTTGTTGCAAGCATCTTGGTGCTCAGCTACCGTGTGGTTCCTCAGTGACAGAAGGGAAAAATGGAGCCAGACCCAGTCAGAGTAGGGGAGCTCTTACAGCAACTGGAAGGAACTGGGCATGGATTCAGATGGAAGTTCAATACAGAAACTTCCTAGTTCTGGAACCAGAGGTTCTGGAAGGTTCTAGATAGTTCTAGAAGATTCCTGCTAGGCAGAACTAGCTCCCTCAGAGTGGGGGAAGCATTTGTCACTCCTGAGAGAGGGTGCAGTAACTAGGGAGAAACTGAAGCTTGCTTACTTATGGTATATACCTATATGGATTTCTGTGCTTATGTGCTATGTTTTCATGTGTTTATAGACATGAAAGCTACTTACAACAAGGAAAGAGCCAGTATTTCCATCACTACCTTCTACTCCTGAACATAAACTCCAATTCTACTTCTGTTTCATTCTGAGCAGTTTCCTTCCAGATTTGCAATGTTTTCCTCCATTAACCTTAGCTATGTTTGCTGAGTCTCTGCTATGAAAAAAAAAAAAATAAGGACTTCTCCTTCTCATAGTTTTCGTTGTATTTATTTTGGCTCTTAGACCTTTAACTATACCTCAATCTCAAACTTTAGACAGTGTTTATAAGCACCTACTTTATAAGATGAATAAATTATCATGCTTATAATTTTCCTTTGCTTTCTTTGCCCACCTACAAATGTATAGTTGCTTTGACATTAAACATACAGTTATATTCCTACTGAGCCGTCTATGCTGGACCTTGAATGGTTATCCCAGCAGGGGTCCTTTTGACATTATAAGGCAGACAACTCTGCCAATGTGTAGAGCCTCCCATCAGATCACTACCTTTTAAACTTCTATGGTGACTGCAACAACCAAAAATATTTACACATTTCTAAATGCCCCAGAGGTATCATCTTTGGATGAGAAACATTGCTTTATAAGTTGATTCCAAGACTTACACTATTCTCTCTCTAATTGCAAGCCATTTTGCTTCTTCCTGCTTTATCTGCAGTTTTGCAGCAGAGTTACAGTAAACTCTTCTCCTGCCATTGCTCCTTGGCTTCTTAATTTTAGTGCCTATGTGCTCCCCTCCCCCCCTTTTTTTTCCTATAGTACAGGAAATTGAACTACACTGAACCTAGAACTGGTAGATTAGCAGGTTCTCAGTGGCTGAAGACTTAGGCAAGTTCATGTTCCGTGAATTCCATGCCCAGTTCTCTCACTCTGGGATGCTGCCTGGCATTCCTGTGTGCTCACATATTTGGAGGGGTGCTCATCAGACCCCCTAAGAAGCTCTAGTTAAATGTATAGTCCTTGTGTAAGCACCCTTCAATGCCCCCCAAGGAAAGTATTTCAGAAACACAACACCACACCTGGAAGATTGTTCCCCACATGTCTTTTCCATCCACAGAGGATATGTTTCTCCAAGTATTCAGCACATTTAAAAAAGAGTGTCAAGTCACAAAGCTCTGAAAGCAGACACAGGGTGAATGCTTGTCAGCTGTTACACACTGTCTAAAAGCTTCTGTTGGCTTTCTACAGTTTAAGCACTCAATAATTATTTTAACTTATTCTAAACTAGTGGAAGCTTAAGAGACTTTTCTGAGCATTTTGAGCTTTGCATACATTTTTATAATAGTTGGAATTTATAATGACTAAGATTCTGAAGTGAACCTGCTGAGACTTCTAGAAAGTTCCAGCATCAACCTAGGTCAAAACCATATGCAACATGGCTGGTCATCAAGTATCTACTTTGTGCCCAGCATCTCTCACTATCAATCCTTATCACCAGGCACAGTGCGCATGCCTATAATCCCAGCACTCAGGGAGGCAGAGGCAGGTGGTCTCTGTAAGTTCTAGGCCAGTCTGGTCTACAAAGTGAGTCCAGGAAAGCCAAGGCCTCACAGAGAAACCCTGTCTCAAAACAAAACAAACCCAAAAGAAAACCTTATCGTCCTCTAACCATCCACGTACAGAGGAGGAAGCAGAGATCTCAGCCTGTCAGCACGGCTTGATTCTTCTTAGTTTCTTAGTGTGTGCCTTCAAACGGCCGGCAAGATCATTACATTGTACTCTAAAACGCATCCCTGACTTGTTCAGTCTCGCATGCCTCCACCTCACACAAAGTCACCACACCGCCACATCTGCCACAATTACATGGAAACTTTGCTGTGACCCTCTCTTTCTCCTCTGCTCTGAGCCCACAGCCAGGTCACCTTCCTGAAGTGGAAATCAGATGGTGCCATTTCACCCACAAAGCACTCCAACAGCCTGCAGGACAGAGCTGCCTCCTTGACTATGGCCTGGAAAGCCCCAGGTGATCTGGTCCTCGCTTACAGCGCTAACTTCTCCTCTCTCTGCTCTGCTCATAGGCACACAGTCTCATGGGACTCCACTAGGTCCCTGAGTGTGAAGGTCATGCCTTAACCATGGCCTTTTCACTTGTAGTCTCATCTGCAATGAATGTCCTTCCCCAGCAATTCCCGAATTCCCCTGGCTCACAGGCCTCTGTCCCATTTGAAGGGCTTCCTCTCAGAAAGGAACTTTCCAGAACACTCAGTTGTCACCTCTTTCCCCATCCATAGATAGTTCCCATCATACGGACTGTCTCATTTTCTGCACCACAGCTATCCCAATCCACTAAGTTTTTGGTTTCCTTTTTTATTCCCTATCCCCTCTATTATGAAAGTAAAGCCTTCATTTAGACAAGGACCTTATCAGCTTTTCTCATCTCTGTGCCCACCTGTTTGAATCTTCCCAAGCAAAAAAAAAAAAAAAAAAAAAAAAAAAAAAAAAATATTATGCTCACACTAAACAGGATAGTTTGGCAAAAGGTAAAGACATTGGGCCAGGCAGTGGTCCCAGCACTAGAGAGGCAGAAGCAGGTGGATCTCCGTGAGTTTGAGGCCAGCCTGGTCTACAGAGAGAAATCTAGGGCAGCCAGGGCTACAAAGAGAAACCCTGTCTAGAAAAACTAAACAAAACAAAACAAAAGTAAAAGGACACTGTACAATACCACAGGGCTTTTAAGTGGCAGGGCTGAGAGTGAATGGGGCTCACTGGACCACATGCTATTTTTATACAATGCCCAAATGCCACTCAACTCTCTCTTGGTTGATGTCAAATGACAGGATTGTGGTGGGGAGGGGGGCAGGAAAGTGCATCTCTAACACTCAGCTTGGGTAAGTAAGTAGATCCAGGGTTTTATTAAACTGACTCTCCAATGATCTGTTTTAGAAGTAAGAGTGGCTCCTAGAGGGGATGAGAAGTCAAGGTGGCTCATCACTCATAAAGCAGACTGGTGAGTCAGAGGGGAGAGGCAGCACACTGCTTAAGGTGCTCAGCTGTGGGTCCTTGATCAGTCATGGCTTCATGCTCTAGGCTAGTTATGTGACCCTATTATCTATAACCCTCACTTTTCTCTCATGTGTAAAAGGGGTACCTGGTAGTGCTTGCTGCATAAGGTCTATCTGTGTATCACATGAGACTGCATGAAGTCCTTAGTATGTATGTCTCCTAGCATGTAATTAACACTATTAAATTCAGTCCAACACAGACACAGAAAAAGAAAGAACAAAGGCTGTTTTTCTAGGTCAAACCATTTATTTGGTACATGGATAATTCTGTATTTTGATTTTTGCTGTGAGTTGTTGAAAATGAGGTCAGAGTTTTTAAAAATTTAGCACTATTAGACTTTCTTAAAAAAATGGAAGACATGTATAACCATGAACCCTACAACAATATTTTGCATGTGTATGTTTGTACATATATGTACATGTGTGAGGTGCAGAGGCATGCATGCAGGCATATGTGCGTGCATGCGTGTTTTCAAGTCAGAAGTCAATGGTTAGGAATCTTTCTCAGTTGTCACCATCTTTTTTTTTTTTTTTTTTTTTTTTTTTGAGACAAAGCCTCTCACCAGATTTGGAGCTCACTGACTTGATTAGACTGCCTGGCCAGCAAGCCCCGTGGATCCTCCAAGCTCTATTTCCCCACCACCACACCTGGCTTTTTCTGTCGCTACTGAGGTGAAATTCAGGTCCTCAGGCTTGCGTGGCATGTGCTTTATGGTTGAGCCATTTCCCCGGCCCCTTCTCTCCTTAAAAAACAAAACACTCAGAAACGTTTACGAAAGTTTGTGAACCTAAAACCATATCTTCATGGGTCCCATCTCTACCATCACTCTGCTCTGCAGAATAGAGAGCAGGTGGGAAGAACTCTGTGGGGGCTGTGTGTGGTGACACACACCCATAACTTCAACATCTTAGGGCATGGCTAAGGCTGAAGGAGTACTGAGAATTTGCACTTACAAAGCAAGATCCTATCTCAAACAAACAAACAAACAAACTGCAAACAAGCAAACAAAATGCAAAGTTACCTGGAAGAGAATATTAATGAGAGAGCACGTGCCAGGGAGATGGAAAAGGAGAGAGGGCAGAGAAAATAGGGAGAGCAGAGAGGAAGAGAAGGGAGGGAAGAAGATGGGAGGGGAGGGGAGAGAGAGAGAGAGAGAGAGAGAGAGAGAGAGAGAGAGAGAGAGAGAGAGAGAGAGAGAGAAACACAAGGACAGAGAGGGAGGGAACAATTTGCTCCAAGATGTTTTTACTAAATGCCAGGCTGTGTGGAAAGACTCCAGATTAAGATCAGAAATTACTTAATGATGACACTCAAACTTTAGCCTCTCAGCCTTCAAATGCTACATTTAATAACTGTTCGATCAGTACAGCGTGGACATTAGATCCCAAGTAACTTCTTGCCTCCAACTATCTAATTGAGGGTGTTTCAATAGTCTTTTAATTAAAAGCACTGGGGTGAGGGGGCACTGCAAACTCAGCACCTTATTATTTAAGTATTTATTTGAGAGGAAACATTAAGAGGCTGACAAATGAGAGAAGGGCAAAGCATTCTATTTCTTCCAGGACTGGGTTAATGATCAGCTCGGTGATCATTAAAATCTCCATAGGAAACCATTCTAAATCTGCAGCCTTCCTTGTCTGTAAGACTAAAAAATCAGACAGTGAAAGCCAAATGCATTTAAGAGAAAGCCTCCACCCAGGTAGATACAAATAATTTCCCCCACTAGATTAAAAAGACAAAAACAAAGCTAAACTCTATGCCAGCCCTTCTTAGCTGTGCACCATGAAGTGCAAGACATTAGATATGTTCCAATGAACAAGGGTATCTCATTTGCTTTTTATTTCTAAAGCGGACACAATTTCTGGAAGAGAACAGGTACTCAGTAGTCAGAAAGAGGAACTGCCAATGAACGTGTGCTAACAGCAAGGATGAAGCGTACTTCCCTGAAAGGAAGAGGGCAGACCAGCTGCACAGCACCAGGCCAGACTAATTTGGCTCACAGCTTTGAGGTTGTGACTGGGCAGCTGGCTCCATTGTCTCTGTGCCTGTGGTGAGGAAGAATGTCATGGCAACGAGCATGTTAGTGTGAATCTGCTCACCTCATGAAAGCCAGAAAGCAGTGACAAGGAGTTAGAGCCCACAAGTGTGCCTCAAAGACACATCCCTGATTATCCACTTCTGTTGTTCCTCATCTCCCATAGTTCTGTCACCTTCCAACAGGCTATAGGATTTTCATTAACAGACCAATCCATTTGTGGAAGCACAGCCCCACCCATCCAGTCACTTCCCCAAAGCCCCACCTCCGCATGCTGCTTGTACCACAGACCAAGCCTCCGCTGTATGAGAACCTCAGAGTGAACTGTTAAAAGTACAAAGACTCTGTGAATATAAGGACATATCACACACACACACACACACACACACACACACACACACACACAGCTGGTGCGGAATTTTACTTTTTTATGGTCTTTAATTACTGAAACCAAGAACTAAGGCTCCTCCCTTTGAGGCAAGCTCTCCCCTTACATCGTTACATCTTGCTCTTCCCAAGACCCTCTGCTAGGCTTCACCATCAATTCCCATTCTCCTGACCCCTTCCTTGCCCTCAATACAGCCTCCATTCTGCACTATAATCAGCGATCTACTTGCCTCTGCATCCTACCCTCCCCAGCCCAGGTCACTCCTGCCTTCATCATCTGGGTCTTCCTAACCTATGAGGATCCTGGGCTGCTGCCTTCTGTTACCACAAGCTTCTCAGTTCAGCTGCAGAACGGTCTGACCTCCACCACCGTCCCCTCCTCGTTATTAGAAGAGCCCATTTCACTAACAGACTTCCAACTTGTACCACTCTGTTTCCTTTTTAGGATGTGACCTCATGGTTCACTGGCCCCACCGCACCCCACCCCGCCAAATGATCACGGTGTCCGACCCTTTTGGTCCTGTCCCTCCCTGCACCCTCAGCTGTCCCCTTCCTCTCCTGGCCAGTCTGGCAGAGAAGTGTTGTTCTTGCCACTAGTGTACATGAGTGCTTCTCCGCTCCTAAGGTCATTCCCCTGCCTCCTCTGAGGTTGGGTTTCATAAACTCTCCCATCTCCACCTGCACATATGCTGCCTAAGTATGCTGACCTCCCGTGGTCTGCACAAAGGAGTCAGTCTTCTTTCTTTCATCTCGGTGCATTTAAGCTGCCCCTCATCCTCTTCCTCAGAATCCAAACCTGCTAAGGAAGCATTGGCGGTTGCACTCCTCAGGCCTCACATCCTTGCCCTCTGCCCTCCTTCCCCAGTGTTCCTTCAAAGGGCTTCAGCATCTGAAGGTATTTCTCAGTGACAATTCTACATCCCATATACTTTGGGGGAAATCCTACCCTTCTCCTGGGCTCTTTCTCAAGTGCCCCTTCCTTTGAAGCTTGTTTACTTCTTGGAGTGAATTTTGTATAATGAAAGAGCACTGGGAGAGGAAAATGAAGAAAATGAAGGCCTGCCTATGACTCTTGTCTCAGTCATTAACTGTGTGAATCACAATGCCTTGTCCCTTCTCTCTGAAATGAGCACAGGAACTCAGATGGCCTCTGAGTCTCTGCTTGGTATATTTTTAGGCATCTTAGTGGCAGGAACTATTTTATTCTTGTGCAAAGTGCATTTTTGCAGATGCTTTTTCTCTACTTATTTCTTCTTACGAAAATCTCTTTCCTTTAAAGGAAAAAAAAAAACTGAAATTCAAGCTTGCGATGCAGATTTCAACCTTTAAATTCTTCATCTTAAAAAAAAAAAAAAAAAAAAAAATTCTTCATCTTAATTGTGCCCACAAATAATGTCAAAATAAAGAATTATAAACTACCAAGGGCTCTGAAAATTTTAAATGTTTATTTTGTGTATATGAGTGTTTTGCTTGCATGTGTATGCACCATATGTATTCCTAATACATTTAATATAAATTTATTCTAATACACTGGTAAGTAAAAGTAAGCTAAACAATATAAAAGTAGACAAGATAGCTATAGTGAAATCAGCAAAAAAGAAATACAATAGAAAATATAGAATCTAACCTTATTTGTCATTAAAGACATTTTAAAGTAATAACATGTTTATAATTAACTGAATATATGTTTTAAGAATATAGAGAACACCAGGAGAACACAGGCCACAGAATCAACTAAGCTGGGCTTCTAGGGGCTCACAGAGACTGAAGCGGCAATCACAGAGCATGCATGGGTCTGCTCTAGGTCCCCTGCATATATGTTGTTGCTGTTAGCTTGGTGCTCTTGTGGAACTCCTAACAGTGGGAATAGGTGTGTCTCTGACTCTTTTGCCTACTCTTGGGACTCTTTCCTCTTATAGGGTTGCCTTGATATGAGGGTTTGTTCCTAGTATTATTGTATTTTGTTATGCCATATTTGACTGTTATCCCTGGGAGGCCTGCTCTTTTCTGAAGATTATATATATATATATATCACTCTAGAGTGTGATGTTTGTCTTAATAGCTCTGCTTATACTTTATTCTGTTTGTAGTGTTTGATTTATGAATTATAAAAAACAAACCTTTGGTTTAGAAAGAAAATATAGAGGCCAGGATGTAACTCTGTGGTAGGATGCTTCCCTGACAGGCATAGAACCTTGAGTTTTATCTTCAGTACTTCAAAAAACAAACAAACAAAAAAGTATATGTTCTTTGTGTGTGTGTGTGAAAAAGTAAACCTTTTACTTCAGATCCCCAAATATATTAACATATGTACAGAGAAATATAATTTATTTTAATTAATAAATATATGCATAATATATGTATTATATACATTTGTAAATTTTGTGTATAATACTTATACATATTGCTTATTACATATATACATATTACATGTATATATGTGTGTATGTATATGTATGCATATGTGTATAAACCTGATCCTGGAAATGTGAGTGTCTTAATTAGAGTTACTATTGCTGTGATGAAACACCGTGACCAAAAGCAAGTTGGGGAGGAAATGGTTTATTCAGCTTACACTTTCATCCATATCATCCATATCATCTAGGAAGTCATGACAGAAACTCTAACAGGGCAGGGACCTGGAGGCAGGAGCTGCTTACTGGCTTGCTACTCACGGCTTCTTTAGTCGGCTTTCTTAAAGAACCCTCAGCCCAGGATAGCACCACTCACAATGTGCTGGGCTCTTCCCCATCAATCACTAATTAAGAAAATTCTCTACTGGCTTGCCTACAGCCTGTTCTTAGGGAGGCATTTTCTCAAACAAAGTTCTCCCGCTCAGATGACAGTAGCTTGTACGACATTGACATAAAATTGGCTAGTACCATCCTCACTGTTACAGAGTTACATCCTGGCCTCTATATTTCTTCCTAAAGCAAAGGTTTGGTTTTTTAATAATTCATAAATCAAACACTGCAAACAGAATAAAGTATAAGCAGAGCTATTAAGACAAACATCACACTCTAGGGTGATATATGATTCAAGGAAATCATTCTCATATGCTTTTTAAAAACTTTTGTTTATTATTATTGAGGGAGTATATGACTTATGTATGGACACATGTACCACAGAGGATATGTGGAGGCCAGAGGACAACCCTGTGGAGTCTGTTCTCTCCCTCTACCAGATGTGGGTCCTGGGGATATCACTCAGGTCATCAAACCTGGATTGTCAGGCAGTAAGCACCTCTACCACTGAGCCAAGCTGCTAGCCATTCAAATGCTTTATTTTTTCCAAGACAAGGTTTCTCTGTGTAGCCTTGGCTATCCTGGACTAACTTTGTAGACCAGGCTGGCCTCGAACTCATAGCGATCTGCCTGCCTCTGCCTCCCAAGTGCTGGGATTAAAGGTGTATGCCACCACCGCCTGGCTTCAAATGTTCTTTTATGAGGGCCAATTAGTACAAAGTTTCAATTGCCATTTAGCTGTATTTATAAAAAGGAAAAACATCCAAACATGTATACCTTCAGCATAATGATTATATTTCTAAAAATGTGTCACAAAGAAGTAGTTATGGGGTCAAGCATGGTGGTACCTGTCTGTTTTTCGTGTCTAGTTGAGCAGCTTATTAAAATCCTGTCCTAAAAAAATAAAAATAAAAAGGAGATAAAAATGTAGCTCTGTCATAGAGAACGTGCCTAGTGCTAATGAGGCAGGCAGGCCCTGGGTTAAATTTCCTCCAAAATGAATGAAGAGATTGGGGGATGGAAGAAGAGAAAGGGTGAGATGAGGGGAGGGAAGGAAGGAAGGAGAAAGGAGGAGGAAGGGGAGAGAATGAGAGAGAGAGAGAGAGAAAGAGAGAGAGAAGAGAGAGAGAGAGAGAGAGAGAGAGAGAGAGAGAGAGAGAGAGAGAGAGAGAGAGAGAGAGAGAACACGAATGTAAATTATGGTCATGTAAAAAGATCTCTCTACAGAGGTTCGTTCCAGTCGCCTTGGTAAAACTGTGAAATGAGAGGACGCAATTGCCTATTATTAGAGGTGACTGAATAAGTTGTGGCATCGGTGCCAAGGAGTTAGTATTGCATGAACTGTATCCCATGGCTTCCTATCATGCCAAAGACTGTATTTGCCTTGGGAATCACTGCTCATCTGGCTGACACTTGTCTCTGCATCTCAGATGTGAGTTGAGCAAAGTGGGTCTTACTGTTTGGGTACTTGCAGGAGACTGCTCTTGGCCATGAGCTAGTCCTTTGGAATAGGGTAAACCATTGAGAGTGAAGGTGGGGCTGTAAAGTCTTACCTTTTTGCTCTTTGCTGATTGTATTCTGAACATCTTCTAGTAGGAGTGACATTTTTATGTCTCTTCAAGTGAGCTGCAACAATATCTCCATGCTATGCTGTCTTCTCTTGAACATGATATATTGGCCATTGCACTACATTTAACCAATCAGAAAAGTGTTTGGACAAGGAACTTTGGAGGGAAGTAGGCCAGAAATAGGCCAAATTTCACACAGAAGCACTGTGATTTATTTATATTTAATTACTAGTGTATATTAATTATGCAGTGTGCCATTTCCACAAACCAGCATTGTTTTTCACACAAAATCATAGACAACCTGGAGGGCCATTTTAAAAAGTCACCAAATGACCACCTATTCCCTTGAGGAGTAAGCATAAAAAGTAGAAAATCCAGTGTTGAGGACATGGCTCAGTAAGTAAAGTTTTCCATGAAAATATGAGGACCTGAGTTGAGATCCCTAACACCCATAAAAATGCTCAACATGGCATCACATCTCCGGAATCCCAGCACTGGAGGTGGTGGAAACACACAGAACCTCAGAGCTCACTGGCCAGCCAGTGTAGCCAATGGGTGAGCTTCAGGTTCAGTGAGAGACCCTGTCTCAAAGAATAGCATGAAGAGCAATAAGAAAGGTACTAGATTGACCTCTGGCCTCTGGGTGCGCGCGCGCGTGCACGCACACACACGCACACACACGCACACACCACACACCACACAAACACACACACCTACATGGCACACACATGCATGCATCACACACAAAGCAGGAACGCATCCACATCTATCTTCCATCGGTGACAAATGGTTACGACGCCATTATATATAACGTCCTCATTATTAAGGTGTGAGATTAGACCCTGAAATGCCAACAATGTAAGACCCGCTTTGCTCACATCTGAGATGCAGAGACAAGTGTCAGCCAGGTGAGCAGTGATTCCCAAGCACCTTGTGATCTTGTGATCATTTTCCACTTGGATGCCCCACACTGTGTAAAATTAACCATCTGTGTCCCTAGTAAAACGGTTATAACACTGGCTTTGCTCTCAACATAAAGGAAATGTAAAGGGGACATGGAAAAGTATACAGGGGACATGGAGATGAGGCTGTAGGGTGGATCAGGGGTTTGCAAATTCTTTCCTAAAGTCACAATAGAAAGATGGAGTGGAAAGGTAATGACACCAAGTAAGGGAGAGAAGAAAGCACAGGTGAGGAGGAGCTGCTGTGAAGCCAAAAGAGGTCATGGCGGGGTGTGTGTTAGCCAGTTCTGTATCAGCCATCATTGCACTCCTGGGCTCAGAGGCTGTACTGTCCCTCCCCATCCTCGGGGTCATGACACTTCCTGTTACAAATGTCAGGTCAGCAAGAGAACAGCAAAACAAAGCCAAGTTTTGTATGACGCAGAGGCCTTAAGAAATCAAGACTCTGGGATCTAGGTATACACTTTCCATGGCACATGCTGTATGGAAATACTATTGGGCAAAAAGGATGCAGTGTGTTGACAGTAGATTGGGAGCGAGAAGAGAAGCTTGACCAGACCCCTGTAGGCCCCTCCACTGGAGTAGATTGTCCTCCCAAGGATGGTCAGGACCCCTTCTGCAGTGGGAGTATATAACCTACGATCAGACAAGGCGGGCCTACGATCAGAGAACTTCCTCAGGGCCATCCACAGCCAAAAGGTGGCAAAGAGTAGGGCGATATTTCTGTCTTATGATGGGATTTGTGAGGAAATGCAAGTCTAGCTTTTATCGTTTCCCTTAAAAGAGATCAATTCTAGTCTCCTCAGACTTTTTTTGGAAGGACCTGGAGACAAAGGTACAATGGGGGTGTCAGCAGCTGTCTAGAGGGCTGCTGAGTTCATTCCCTAGAAGGAGCAAAGAATTGAGCCAACAGGAAAGACAGAAGAGCAAGCGGCAGAGCAAGGGAAAGTAACAGCTGTACACCTTCTGCATGAGAGAAGCCTAAAGCTGGGAGCTGTCTGGGATACCGTATAGGGCCTCTAGGGCCTTCCTTTCAACTGTTTGTCCTGTTTAAATACACACACACACACACACACACACACACACACACACACACACACACACACACACACACCTTCCCATCTTTCCCCTTGTAGTGTTTTCTGGGAACAATAAACAGCCATTTTAGGAAGCCTGTTTTTCTTTCCTAGTCAATAGTCCCTTCAGAGAGCCAACAAAGTTTGCCTCGGAGGCCCTGCCACTGTCCTTTAGTCCAAAGTACTCAGGATGGTAAGCAGTATACTTTAGGAGGCCCCGCTCTGAAAATGCTTAGATTTAAGGCAGAGATCTCTGGAATAAATGCAGGTCCAGAGCTCTTTGACTGGGAGTTCTAAGATCAAGTCTTGAAGAATCGCATTTTTATTTTATTTCCTTCCATTAAAAATAGATTTTTTTTCTCACATAATATATCTTGATTATGATTTCTCTTCCTTCTACTTCCAGTTCCTCCCCACCTCCTCTCTCATTCAGATCCACTTCCTTTCTGTCTCTTATTAGAAAACAACCTGGCTTCTAAGGAATAATAATTTATAATATAGTATAATGTGATACAATATAAACTAACATATTGGAATTGAACAAAGCAAACAAAAGGAAAAGAGCCCAAGAGGATGCACAAGAATCAGAGGCCCACTTGTTCATACACTCAGGAATTCCATAAAAGCACTTAACTGGAAGCCTTACTGTGTACACAGGGACCTGGTGCAGACCCAGGCAGGCCCTGCACATGCTGCCGCAGTCTCTGAGCTCATGGGAGCATTGGTCATGTTGATGTAAGGGCCTTGTTTTCCTGGTGTCCTCCATCCCCTCTGGCTCTTACACTCTTTCTGCCTCCTCTTCTGTAGGATAGGATGAGGTGTTGCTTGAGCCCTAACGGGAGGGATTTAATGAAGAAATCCTGTTTAAAGCCTGAGTGCAGAGCAGTGTTTTTAAATACCTAAAGGAAGAAAGGAAAGAATAGGAAAGTGGTCTAATTTTCCCTATCAGGACTTGGCAAAGGTCTGCTGTTTCATCTTGGCTATGCAGTTTGTGAATGTTTATCAGAGACTGCCTTTGTCCTGCTCTAAAACTGATAGATCCTTGTTTTCATCTGCCCAAAGTCCACTTTCCAGGGCCAGGAAGAGCTAAAAATGATGCAAATACATTGTGAGGTTTGAATGTTTACCACCCAAACAGCAATGAAAAACATTGGCTGCAGCCTGTATTCTATCCCAGCATGCCCTTTACCTCAGAACTGAAAACTTGCAAAGAGTACTGGGAAAACTCTGGAAGCAGATCAATCTTTGTTGCTTGTCAAAGCTAAAAATTGAATTAAATCAGATGAGTCTTTAAAAAACCAAAAACAAACCAGATGGGACTTTTAAGAAGAAAGCATTGGTCAGCGAAAGACATGTCTGAAAACACATGGCTCTTCTATGGTTTGTGGGACATGCAAATCAAATATAGAGTCTGCAAGAGGCATGCTATTATGATTTAGCCACAGTTTCCTAAGATATAGCCCGGTTCTAAGAATGCTTAAATCTCACTCTCTTTTCCACATACAGCTCCACTTAACTTGTCCTTAGAAATCCATGAAAATTACATCATTTCTGCCAAGTATCTTAATTTTGAAATTTGTGTTTTCTTTGTACTTTTGCGGTTTTAAGATTCAAACACTAACTTATTGTCAGTAATTTAAGTGAAAACAATGATGGGCATTCCGTCCTGCTCTTGTGTCCACAGCATCTTAATGAAGGACTGTAAAGTCTCCCTAAGTAGATCACAGCAATTTTGTGAACAATTCCACCAACTCTGTAGTTAACACACCCAAGATTTTAGCGTCATCAGAAGAAATGTTCAGTTTAAGCTGGGATCTGAGGTTGAGGTGCATTATTTATAACAAGAAATAACTGGGGTCATTTGATGGATATGGCTTATATGGTTTTGCTGGCAGAGGATTGAAATGTTTTCATCTATCTGGGCATGGTGGCATAGCCTTTAATCCCAGCACTCCGGAGGCAGAGGCAGGTGAATCTCTGAGTTCAAAGCCAGCCTGGTCTACAAAGTGAGTCTAAGACAGCCAGGCTGTTATACAGAGAAACCCTGTCTCAAGAGGAAAGAACAAAAGAACGAAAGAACAAAAGAACGAAAGAAAGAAATGTTCTGATCTGAGAATCATTTATGGAAGCTATCCTTCATAGTCTAATCATGGGGCAAAATGGGTTTTGCACTGGTAAAGTCAGTGCTCATTTGCACCACCACTCAACAACTTGTCTTACAGTGTCTATCAAACAGACCGCGGAACCATCTTTAGAAATTGCTGAGATGGTTATGCAATTGGGCCAGGCTAGCTCTGTAATAAAGACTGCTGTTTTATTATATTCCATGGCTCCTTACAGAGCCTGATCTCCTTCACCTTATAAACCTTAGTCATCGTGCTGGCTGGCATTTACACTTAACACCTCTAAAGAGAAAATTGGTAATCTTTGTTTTAAAACAACCTAGTGTGGATTGGCAAAGTGAACTCATGATAAAGACCATTTCTCTACCCCCACTCCCCCAGCCCCTGGGGTGCTCTAACGAAGAACTTACAAAACTTCACCATCGTAGGGGCAGCCTGGCCCTTTGACTAACACAGCCATGATTATATTTCCACACAGACCCTCTCCCCTCCCTCCCCTCCAAAATCAGCCACATGCCTTGCTTGCTCAGTTTCCTCCTAAGTTCTTCTGCTTACCATTAGTATCCTATTTTTAGAAAGAAGAACATTATTTTTTTTTTGAAAGTAAGAAAAATATGAAAACATAGAGGCAATTCTATTGTCCTCTAACTGTTACAGTTTTGAGTATAAGTACTTGGAAGAGAGGAGGCCTAAAAGTTGGAAAGAGGGCTCAGTGGATAAATAGCTTCTCCAGAATGCACAAAAATGCCAGGAAAGCATGGTGGCCACCTGTAATGCCAGCACTGCAGAGGCAGAGACGGGAATCCATGGGGCAAGCAGCCTAGCCAGAAAAACAAGAATCATCAGGCTCTAGGTTCAGCAAGAGGCCCTGCCACCCAACAATAACTCCAGCCTCCATGCACACACATGCACACACACACACAAGCATGCACGCACGCCATATATACACGAGACAAAAAGTAAACAGACCTGAAAATCTAGGGTATGATTATTGGTCTGAGTATTCATCTCTTGCCTTGCCTTGTTCCTCTATCTTTGTTTTCAGGGATTGGGAATGTGCAAAGAAAATAAATAGCTTGAAACAACAACAACAGCAACAACAACAAAGAATATGAATCAAAAAATAAGGTTGCAGAGCTACAGATTTCTAATACAGAGACTATATATTATAGGGCCCTAGTTAATGGCTTTTATAATCTGCATAGAAGTTTATTCTTTTTTTTCCAGTTGTTCTCAGACAAAAGGCTTTGACTCTCAAGGAATATTTGGCACCAGTGTCTGGATGCATTCTCGATTGTCATGATGTGCGGGGGAGAGGGGCGGGGAAGCTAGCATCTAGTGGGCACATAGCTGTAAGAACACGATCCCACTTGCATCTAACAAAACCAACACCTTGATACATGGAGTGATAAGAGAAGAGATTCATTGGTGTCAAGAATGCCATCTTGCTAGGGTCCGGTCCTAGGTACAAAAGCATATATGGACTTTCTGAGTTGTCTAGCATGGCCAGAGGAATGCCAGAATGGCCTTAAACTCTTGGAGTATTCAGCTCTCTCGACCTGGGCACCCATGTAAACATAGACTATTGCTCAGATGGCTGCATGGCTTGTGGTTTCTTAGTTATTTTCCTTTATTCTTCTCTTTATCAATCTTGGGGAAAACTGATTTCAGTGGCTAATTATTGGGAAATGAGGTAAAAGAGAAACAGTGAAAAACAGACTTACTACTGCTAGGGCACAATTAATCTACCCATGAGCTTTAGGTAGAAGCCACAGATACTGTGAGCAATGCCCTAGCACACAGAACAGCCCTCAATCTGGCTTTAAAATATCAAGAGCACTGAGACTGAAACACTTTTTTTTTTTTAATAAAAGAATATACACAGTATTTCTTCTTAGCACAATGAAAACTAAGTGCCAAACAAATTCTGGGGTTTGAGGACTTAGCTTGAATCTAGTCGGTACACGATGGGTTTGGGGAGGTCTGTGGTCAGACAGAATGATATGTGGGCTGTCTAGTACTCTACCTATGGGAAAGTATGAAGTAGAGACAGCCTGGTGTTCTTCAAAACGCTTTTGGCATCATGTTCAATATATTTGGCATAGCACAAAGGAGCCAAGCATGTTATTTGGTGTGGCAGAAAAGAGGCAAGAAGCCCGTTCAATGTTACTTTTTGCAATGAGAAGTTGTTATATATGTGTCAGTTCAATTCATTTAGGCATGTGGCTGCATATGGCTACAGTGTTGACTGCTTTGGCATGTGGCTAATGAGACTGAGTAACTTACAGGCTTTGTGCCTAGGAGGTTCCATTATAAATAACGCTAGTCTAGAACAAATACTAACATTATTCTAGTTTTGTCTCTATCTCTTGTGGGGAATTGAACCCAGGGTCCTGTACATGCTAGGCAAGCCCTCTGCCAGTGAGCTACACCACAAACCCCATTATTCTACATTTTGAATATAGATATCCAGAGTCCTTTCTTTCAACTATAACTAGTGACAGACTATAACCCATTCAGAAAATAAGGAAAACTGTGAAATAGCCATAATTTATGAGTCTATATAATAATTATATTGCTGGTAAATGTTCTTGGCTTCTTCTATTATTTTAGATGAATTTCGGATTGTTTTCCCTTTTAATCAGCTTTTTAAAAAAACTTAGCTTTGTAAATCTGTACTGTGCAGTGCTGAATAATTTTCACCACACTCATATTTAATGATCGCCTATTTCTCAAACTGCTGTATTCTAGCTTATTTCTTCTCTTTTGAAATGTTAGGCTATTTCATCTGTTGCATGCCTGCATGTTTCTTTGGTTTAATAGTCTTTATAAAATAGTATGATTGTAAGCATATGAAAGCATCCTAATACTTCTCATCTTTAGGATGAATTGCCATGCAAAATGTCTGGCCTTTCTACAGGGAAAGACTTAGAGTGTGGCTCGTCTTGCTATTTCATATCCATTGGGCAAATGTACTTTTCCAGTATACACGGTCATGAAAACAGTCATGTGAAAAGCTGACCAAAGAAAAGAAAGCCAATTTTTCCCTCTGTGTAGCACAATTACTTTGGTAAATCATGAAACATATCAATGTATTCATTCTCATATAACAATAAAAATGCTAATAGAATATAACACTTGTCAGGACTGATGACAAAGAGCTTTGCTTTCCAAATGCAGAATAAGTTTCCAGGCACAAACTAGAAAGTAAAATATTTTACATAATACTTAGATAGCCTCTACAATCGCTAAAGATAAAAGATTAACAGAAGCCTTTAAAAAGAGCCATAAAAGCCACCCTGCTTTGTTTTGTTCTGTGTAAATCCACAGAGATCAACATTTATATCTCTTAGCTATCTATTTATGAGAGGATATGAACACAGAGGCAGGAAACATCCACACATCAGGCAATTAAACTTCCTCTGGGAAGATTGGCTTAGGACATTTTATAGTTTGCATAGTGACAAACTGTCACATGATCTAACACTTTTTCTTAAAATAAACTCTGTATTCTAATAAATCTGATCATCATGGGCAAAAGGAACCTAGTAATAATACACATAAATAAAATTAAGCCACAACATTTAGGATAGTAGAACCAAGAAAGTCAAGTTTGCTCATTAATCATAAGTAGAATGTAAACTTCTGTTATGTCATCTTTTTGTCTTCTTTACTTGAATGGAGATTTGTAGTTGGGAGATGAGACATGGACCACACTAACTAGCACTATTTAAACATTAAGCAGTATATTTGAAGCAGATCTGTCAACTACAGTGAAAATGTAACATAAATATGTTAAGAGTCATTCTTTGGGCATCATACATCTGAAACAGCCTTTAAACTGCCCTGATTATAAGAAATCTCTCTCTCTCTCTCTTTCTCTCTCTCTCTCTCTCTGACTCACTTCCTTCCTCCTTCCCTCCCTCTCTCCCTATTCTTCCACCCACACTGAATTTGATAACATATAGTATGGATTTGTTTTTCCTTCACACATAACAATAAAACTACTGGGACTGATAAAATAACCAAGTCAATGCTTTTATTCATGACGCCAACCAGAGACGTGGGTCTTTGTCTTGGAAATGGAACAGGAGTCTCTGGATGGGTTGTCAATGGGACTTTGTTCATAGTGTAAATAAAACACATTGCTAGACAGTTCCTTACAAAACAACCAACAATGGTTGTACTGGAAACATTTGAAAGATGCTTGGAAATCAGCTGCCACTTTGGGATTACCAAGGGAAGATATTTGAAACCTAACAAGCTTTTCCCTATCACCAGCTAACCAGCTGCCAATCTTTGAGGACCAACTCTAGTTTTTATATCCATATACATGGTATATTATTATTATAAAGTCCACTTTGCTTAAAACAATGCAATTCCAGAGTCATATACCAATGGGAGCCATTCTTTATACCACTGTATCCTGTTCCTCATGTGGGCAATGAGAAGGTGTTTCTAATTGCTTGCACGGGTCTGAAGGGTTTCCATTTTCAGCTAACAGAATTCAGAGCTTAAGTTTTGTGAATTACAGGTGGTTTTTATGAGCCTGTGCAAAAGCTTTTGGGACTGTGGACTTGTAGCCCTGGATGACATTACCATACAATTGGGAAACTGCCAGTCTCCAGGTAAGAGGACCATCACTCATTTCAGCTGTGTGTCCCTCTACCTACAACAGACACTTCCAGTTCCTCAAAGAACGTCATACACTTGACCTATGCTATTCTATCCTTTGCTTTTCTTGACAGACATGCCTCTCTCACAGAGCTTTGCAGGAGATTCTACAAGCTGGATGTGAGGATGCCAGTGTTCTGTATGTCTTTGTATGTGTGACTTTTCCTCATTGTAAGGAAAGTTGGCAATACCTCCCTGAATGCTGGCAACAATGCTTATGAACTGTCCTAAACAGTACCTTAAAAACAAGTGCCCTCTATCTTAACTAGCATTATAGGTAGCATTGTACTCTTACAGAATGCACATTTTCAAGTAATATCGATGGTACTGTTATTTCACAAATACTTATAAGACATATACCATTAAATTTTTAGTAAAATTGATATGTTCTAAGTCAATTAAGTGACAGTAAAGCCAAAGATCCTACCGTAGCAACAGGGGCCACAGTCTTAAGCTGCTGCTTATAGCAGTCTAATGGTTATTTGGTTTTATTTTTCCTTAGTTCCTTGAGAATTTAATGCAACATTGTTTTGACATATTTATCTCCTCAACTCTTCCCAGAACTACTCCCTTTCCCTATTCACTCAATTTTGTGAGGTTCCCCCATCTTAATCATTCAAGACTAAGTTGCCTGAGTACTCTTGAGTATGTGTCCTTCCGCTGAAACATGGTCAACATATGAGTAACTACACTATTAGATAAATCTGATCCTTCTTTCTTCATCAGCTGTCAACTATGAGGGGTAGGATTGTGTGCCTACCACCCCTCTGCATGCTGGGATTTAGTCTGGTTTGGACTTGTATAGGTTTTATGCATGCCATCACAACTGTTGTGTGTTCATATCTGCAGCTTCCCTGCTGTGTCCAGATGTCTTCTTGCCATCATCTACAGCCTCTGGCTCTTACACTTTTTGCACCCATGCTTGCACGATGACCCCAAAGCCTTGGGATGATTATGCGTTGGTTCTCTAAAAGATCCCAGCCAAGGCCTCTATATCTCAGAAAAGAATTTCTGAAAGAGTCAGGAGCAGAGTTGAAACTTTTTAAGAAAATGTGTTAACATAGATTTAAGTTTTGCTATCTATCAACACAAAACACTTCAGAAAAGGACATTAAACACCCAAGACAGGGCTGTGGGGCCTTAAGACAGAGTCTTAATAGTCAAGTATATATAAATAAATAAATATTTCTTTGTTTATTTGTTTGATGGTTTCTGGAACTACATTGTTCAAAAGTTTCTAAGAACTTTTCCTTTTTTTGTAAAATAGATCATAGGGCAGTTTCTGATATGCACTGATAAACTTAAAAACTGTTAAGAAGACAAAGACAAAGCCAGATACAGTGGTACATGCCTGTAATCCCAGCACTCAGGAAGGCAGAAATAGGCAGAGTTTGAGGCCAGCCTGATCTACAAAAGTTGAGGACAGTCAGAGCTACACAGAGAAACTCTGTCTCAAAAAACAAGAAGGAGGAGGAGGAGGAGGAGGAGGAGGAGGAGGAGGAAGAAGAAGGCATTCTTCACTATATTAGTCACAAGACATATTCTGTCTGGAAACTAATTTCATAATCTTGTGTGTGAGTTTTTCAGAATGTAACATATTTGCACCTAGAAATGGAGTGAGGTTAAACTCAGAAGTCACATGCAAGCCATAAGCAAGGCTCACTGCTGTGTTAGCATTATTATTTAAAATAGTTTTAGAATTGTGTCAAAATCTTCCACTCTTCACTGGTTGAGACTTTAACCAGACTCCAGAATGAGCTCCCCCAGGCCATTTCTTCATAACTTCTCCTTTATTTTTTATCTTACTTCAGACTAAGTGTTGATGATGGTGAGCAACTGAAATTATGGTAACTGGTGGCATGCTGGACACGGTGGATGACGTATAAATGGTTCATACCTCAAAGATCCTCAGTATTCGTCTCTTTAACAAGTAACCAAAGCATAATAACAGTCTGATGGTGGAGAACAGTTGGAAACATTTCTGGGTCAGTGGCCCAGCTCAGTGGCAGAGCTCTTACATAGCTCTCTATTTACTTCCCTATGCTATTAAAAAATAATTTAAAAGGACACCTGTTTTCTGAGCCCTTGGGAGAACAATACTAATAAGAATATTCACACTCAAGGCATGTAACCTGGAAATTAATTAGCACTGGATAAAAAATAAAACACAAGAGAAACAAAAAACAGGCAATCATCGAATTTTTACTAAGAATATGAATGTAGGGTGGTATAGCAAAGTTGAGCCAAAGGAAAAGTCACAGCTGAGTTGAGAGACAACAGTACTTTAGTGGCAAGAACTACTGATGTTAATAAGAATAACATTCAAAGACAAGTTTTGGCTGGGGACGCAGCTCTATAAATAGTGCTTGCCTAGCATGTACATGGCCCTACATTCAATCCTCAATCTAAAAACACAGACAGTTATGTCTAGAAATGGAAAATGAGACTTTCCCTAACAATACAAAAGATCCTAGTATTTTTTTTTACTACTAATAATTGAATTATTACCATATCTTAAATGTTTCACATACATCATCTCATTCAGTCTTCGCAATCCTATGAAGTAGATGCCATTGGTATCCTAACATACAGACCAGGACACTGAGGCACAGAAAAATGATATTGTTTTAGCATTATAGTTGGGCCTACAGTCATAAGTTTATTTTTTTCACCTACATCCTCTGTTCCTCCTCCAGAGGAAATATAGAGTTGACATGAGGGTATCCTTCACTTACACTGGGTTTTTAAAGAAAGCTCTTGCATTATGCAATTTTGTAATTTTAATTAATTAATTTACTTATTTATTTACTTTTGTATCTTCATAGAGGCAATGTATCTACAATATTCCGAGCTTAGTAATTGCACTCATACAAACTCCCAAGTTGAGGGGTGTCTTTCTCAAAATAACTCCATATTTAGGGTCTAGATGTCTGATTCTGTGCCATCATAGGACTCATGATGGAGCATAAATTAGCTGGAGGTACGACTCAATAGGCCACCTGTAGGGGTCTGCCTCTCTCTCTCTCTTTCTGTGTCGGCTTGACATATGGCCAGACACCTCTCAGACATGCAAAGCCGGCTGCTAGGAGCCGTGAGAAGATATATATTCTGTCTCAGCAACTGCAACATGTGCTGTTTCCTTGCAGAGAGACTCCCGCCCGCACCTGGAGAGTGCACTTTCGATCAAGATGAATGTGCGTTTACACAGGAGAAAAGAAATCGGAGCAGCTGGCACAGGGGGAGGGGAGAAACACCCACTTCCTACACAGGACCCAGGGGAGATCACACAACTGGGGTAGGTGAGTTATGCCACATGGTACTATTCCCTAAGAACACAATTTAGTATACTAGTGGTCATTTACAGCATTTTGAATGTGCAGATTCATGTCTTGTGTCTACAATGAACTATATGTGATTCTATACACACAAGAGTTTGAATAGATTCATTAAAAAATCATCTTTTATAATATTGCTTAATGTATAATATAAAGATAATTTAGAACTAGGTTTTAAAAACTGAAAGAGAAACCAAAGTGTAGGCAAAGAACTTAATCAAAATTGAAGCTAACTGAGGCATAGTTCATAAATTTACAGGCAATAGAGGAACGTGCAGGTAAATTCAAGTCCATGCTTTCTGTTGTTGAAACAAAGACAAAAAAAAATCATCTTCGAATTGTGATTGTGTTCTTGGGGTGAAGCAAGGGAGCAGACAGCTGACGATATACACAATCAGGCAAGGTATGCTCTCCCTCTCTGTCGTCTTTGTCTGTCTGTCTGTCTCTGTCTATCTCTGTCTCTGTTTCTGTCTCTGACTCTCTCACACACACTAGCACACACACACACACACACACACACACACACACACACACACACACACACACACACACACACACACTTGTTCAGGCAGGCCTGGAACTCAGGTTCTTCTTGCCTCAGCCTTCTGAGAGCTCATGGATGTAGATCTAGGCCGCCATGCCTGGCTAAGGAGTGTATATTCAACACAGAATGTATATAATCTATAATAGGAAAAACTCAAAGGTGATCTTCCTATTACTACCGTATATCAGCTAGTAAAAACAGTCAGTGGTAAGTGTGTCCTCATTTGGTATATCAGGTAGGTTAAAGTACAACCTTTAGTTCAAAGAAGGAAAATTGTCCCTGGCGTAACCTCACAGAGATCCTTTGACACCAAGCTTCAGGGTCCTTATAGAAAAGCCAGTAGGATATAGTGGGTTATTCTGTGATGTGCCTTATGATTCACCTCAAGATAAATCTATGACCAACCAGAATGCAACCAGAAATAGTTTTTTTTCCCTTTTCATCATTCACTTTATATATGCTGAAGACTTTTCTTACCACTCCTTGGTAAATCTCTTAACTCTCAGTTCTGCTGAGGTATTAGACCAGTCATAATTTAGGCACAGTAAAGAGTCTAGTCCAAATCAAAACTTCTATTTTTCATTCAATGAAAATGCTTCTGGTTTTCTCAGCTTGGCCTTGACTCTGTCTAGTCTTTAATCTTTATTTCATTACCTTCCTTGCCTTTCCTGTTTGCCATCCTCTAGTCATAGCAGGTTGAGGAGGAATTAAAAAAAAAAAAACTTTAAAATATGTGGTGCTATTTTATAGTCTCTTTTGCTTATTGACTGTCTACTCATGCTGGCCAATTACAACTTGTGCAGCACAGTCTTCCTGGCAGTGTCCACTCTGCCTAATACTTCAAAAACAGCCCTGTGTACTTGCTGCCTCCATGTTACAGTACACACCTCCATACAACCAAGGTTTTTCTGAAATTGTGGGCTTTCTTTGAATTTGTACATGATTTCATATACCTTCCCAGAGTGTCCAGATCTCAGAAACTAATGTGCTCTCTCACCTAAAATGTGCCACCCAATCCCAGTACTGCCCTTTCCCCATGCTGCTTTGGCACATTCAGGAGAAGTGTTTCCTCAGAGAAGGATGCTGTTGAAAAGATTCAGCACTGGCCAAAGGTAGACCAGATGTCTACTTTCAGTACTGAATAATGATTCTGAAAAATATTATGAGATCCCCTGAGGCTACATCTGAAAATGCATCAGGAAGTGACAATGATAACTACAGGGTTTGGCAACTCAAATCTATTTAAGTGGACAGGAGATCCTTCTGGATTTTGAAACAGGAAAAGGTCAATTCAGGCACATCCTGATGGAAGGAATAAACTATATAATCACGAAACTCTTCACTCACTCTTCACTGGGTTTTCTGGGTTGGCTCTAATCTCAGACAGGCTATCCTATCATGGTAAGAAATTGGCTACAGAAGAAGAAGCCTCATGGATTTCCAACACTGAAATTTGTAGAAAAGGATAATGATAAAAATCTCCAAACTGAGCCCCCCTTTTTTTGAGAAACCTATTACAATGGAGTCCTGGCTGACCTGAAACTTGCTATGTAGACAAAGCTGGCCTTAAATTCACAGAGATCCACCTGACTCTGCCTGCCTCCTAAGCGCTGGAATTAAAGGCCTATGATACAATGACCAGCAAAAATGAGCCTTTTTGGCTCTGAATAACAATGTCATGCTGGCAAAGTACTATAAAACTATTGAGTCCCCACAGTACTTAATATTGTGACTTATATATGATAGACAAAAATCTTTATGGGATAAGTGAACAAATACCTGAATGAGTAAATGAGTGAGTGAATGAATGAATAAACAAAAGCTTTTACTGGAACATGTAAGAATGATGATTATTTAGTAAGACCTCCAATAACTGGCATGGTGGTACACACTTATAATCCCAGCTCTCAGGAGGCTGAGGCAGCAGTGTTACATATTCAAGGCTATCCTGAGTCACATAAGAAGATCCAGGCCACACTGGGCTACATAGCAAGTTCTGCCTCAAACAAACAAACAAACAAACAAAAACAACAAAACTCTCCTGTAGAAATAATGGGATTGTGGGAAGATACAATTTTTAATATCAGGGATGCAGTAGAAAAGAGCCAATTAATTTAACTAATCTGTTATAGGAATTTTTTCTGAGAGGTTGATAATTTTTATTCCTTTTATGCAGACATTAAGGTTTCAGTTAGAGGTGTGAAAAGATACCATCAAAGAGTAGCATAAGATGACTGCTGGGTGCAGGTGGGGGAAGGCGTGGTCTTCTGGATAACGAAGATCGTGGAATGTGTTGGACATGGGAGACAGGGAAGAAACAGAGCAGTAAATAGTGAAGGAGCCACTCCAGAGAAAAAGCAAAGGAAAACAACCAGGCAGGGCTAGAAGAGACTAACATTCTGTTCAGTGAGTATGGACTTAGGAAAGCTACTTGAATTCTCAGTTTCAGCTTTGACTTCTAGAACAATGAGAAGAACTACAACTACCTACTCACTTAGCTAATTTCAAAGAGTGCTCCAAGACCAAGGTGTCAGTATGGCTGCCTTCCTCAGGCCTCTGTGGCTTGCAAGCTGTCTTCTTGCCATGTCTACACACATCCTTCCCTCTGTGCCAGCACACCCCTGTCTCTTTCCTTATGACACTAGTATTGAGTCAGTATCCACCCTAAAAAAAATCCTCGTTTGATTCAGTCACATCTTGAAAAGCCAAATATAGCTGCACTCTGAGGTACTGGGGTTAGGGCATCATCATGTATGTTTTAGAAAAATGCAACTTAGCCCATCCCTAGCAGACTCCTTCCTAGGAATCAGTGCTGTGAGCTGATGTCAAAGGAAAAGGAAGAATCCTTTCATGTTAGATAAGTGACAGCCCAGGCCTGCCCTTGCTCCTCATTGCCTTATGCTACAGTCTAGGCTTGTCTGACGTGTAGAACACATTCTACCTCCTCCCCACACATTCAAAACTCTGTGAAAAATCTATCAAAAACGTGTGCAGTATGTATTAAATAACTCATAATTCTAGTCTGTTATTGACACCATCACTGGGCTATGGGGACATATGTTAATTAAGTTGGGGTGGCTCTGTTTGAAGATGGTGTGGTTGTGCTTCCTTTGTCTCTTTGAAAACTTAAAGAATGCGTTCGCTGGCTAGAGTGAAACTTCACAGCAAAACAATGAATGCAAATGTTCCTTACTGAACTCCATATTTAGTCTGAATGAATACTAGACACATTAAATTAAATCCTCTGGTGCACAGTGTAGAGAATGCTGATTTTTGAAGATAAACTATTTCATCTGCCTCAATATTAAATTTCAAAAGGTTCTCAAGATGCCTTTCAGATTTTCAACAAATAAAATATTTTGGAATCTATCCTTTTATTGCTGTGCATAGCAATGCAAGTAAGAAAACAACTTCTACTATATTATGCCCAAGGCACCTATCGCTATATAGCATCGAGTTAGGGTTATCAATTACTTTAATGACCCTTTCACTGTAAAGCTGGGGTCGTTTGTTGAACATTTACCCTGGGCGGGCTCTGTGCCTGAAATCTTTATACCCTTCCTACAATCTGTAAAGTAAGTTTAAAGTCCCATTTTTCAGACAGGGAAATAAAAGCTTGGAGAAGTTAAGTGCCCTTTGGAACCACACAGTAGTAACTGGATAAGTGGGGACTGTATTTCAGGTGTATTTGGTTCCAGGGAACATATTCTTGCCTCACTGGAGTCACTGACACATCACACATGACTCATAATGCACGTGGCCAACAGAAACAATCTACATTTTCCTAAACTATTCCCAGCGTCTATTCTGATATTATGAGTGTAACTCCAGGAGTGCACTCACTCCCCTGTTGTCTACCCTAACCACATGGAAAGTAGCTTTCTTGTCTTTCAGTCTTTAATAGCATGGGCTAAATAAAGCTGATATACAGCTGTCAGATCAAACAGGGACACGTGTTACCCACTCAGACATGAAAGCATGAACAAAGAGTCCTCTAAAACAACTGACTGGGTTTTTCTATACACTTATTTAATTGGAGAGAGAGAGAGAGAGAGAGAGAGAGAGAGAGAGAGAGAGAGAGTGCTTGCATGCACATGCCACAGTGTGAGAGTGGAGGCAGGGAACACTTTCTGGAGTCTGTTCTCCTTCCACCACATGGATTCCAGAGATTGAACTCAGGGCATCAAGCTTGGGGCAAGTATATTTATCCTCTCAGCCATCTCACCAGCCCTCAAGATAACTAATTATTCAAACTACCAGCACTAGAAGTTACGTGTGTTTAAGAATCAAATCTCTTAGAACTGGGAGTTACCATTAATGTCATTCAACCCAAGGTCCCTGCTTGATTCCGTCCATATCTCCCAAGCACTCAATAGCCATTACATATTTAAAAAAAAATACAAATAACTCGGATCTAAAAGTAAAGCAATAAAGGTCAAGTTCTAGAGATGATGGAACAATGCAGATCAGGCACTCTCCTTGGTGGTGTCTTGATGTCTTGAAAGATAAGACAGAATAGATCAGGAATTAGCAGGATAATCGATTGGGCATGTGGATGCATGTCAGAAATCATAGGTGAGAAATATGGATGCATGAAGAAACAGCAGGTGTGAGACCTGCAGCCCTGTAAGCACTGGAACAGCTTTCAGGAATTCTAAGTTACAGGATATTGCCAACCAGGAGTCCCACAAAAGTGAAGCCTCACAAATGACCTTGTGTGAAGGTCATACGCTTGAAGCTATGAGTCCTCACAGCTGGAATGGGGGACAATGCCACACAACAGGGAAAGTATTGATCTAAACCACAATGATGCATCCTTGACATGGCCACTGTTATGTCCAACTGATTGCTTGAGAGAGCAGGGACATCTAATAAGCCATGTTGAATTATGTCTCCTGACCATCCGCTAAAAGGTAAAAGGGAAATGTATTTTTCATACACCCACACCCTCACTGGCCTAGATAGGTGCCCACTCTGCACTGACCCCCCCCCACTCCTACCTCACTCACATGGGTGCAGAGACATTCTGCAGAGGCTTAAGCTAGGAGTGACTGAAGATACCTCTACATTGAAGGTCAAAGGCTATCAGTACCTGCCTTGGGCCCAAGGTGAGGCGTCTACAAGGTGCTTCTGCATCGGCTCTATCTTTTCACTTTCCTTGCTTCGAAGCCTGTCAGTTTACAGTTGGCAGAGCTCAAATAAGGGAGGAAAAGAGAAAGGCAGGGGGAGAGGGGATCATACAAACTTGTTTTATAGACAGCTGCATTAGATGGTCAGTCAATACACATCCAGCAAATGAAAAGAAAAGCTCAGAAAAGACACACTATAAATACGTCAAGCTGCTGTGTGTCTGTCAGGATCAATAAATCATCTCAGGTTAAATAAAGGCAAGCCATGTGAATGAACTCTTTAATTTGGCCTCCAAATGGGTCAAATCATGCCAATTTCCCAGGAATGGAGTGTTTGGGAGGTAGCCTGCCTGCTCTGACTCAATGTCTGTGCCCATCCTGCTCCTTGCCCATGCCTTAGTGGTAACACTACTAGTTTTCAGTTCTGTTGCAGAACTGAAGGAGAGGTGTGACAGTTAACCAATGGCCCAAACAGTTCAAGAATGCTTGCTCAAGAGAAGCGCTTGGCTGTTAGCATTCATGAGCTATTAGAGCCATTGGTTAATTGCCAGATGCTGACAAAGTTTGCTGTGACCATTTCGTTCCTGTCAGTGTCCTTGTCGCTTTTGTGGAGATTTTCAGATCTTCAGAGGTCCTTATTCTGCCTCTCGGAAACCCTTCTCACCACCTGCCTGCTTTTTAATAGAGTCGAGTTCATGGGCGGAATTCCCTATCTTATCCATTTTCGTGAATGTATCCACACATTTATGTACACGTATAAATATATGCATGTGTTTTGTCCCAGAGAATAAGAACCAAGGCAGTGTGAGGTGGTGCTCTAGCCCTGCTTCCTGGGCACACATCTGGTTCTGCCTACAGCCCAGGCATATTTTCCAAGAATAGAGTCTGGAGTTTGTTGGGACATTGTCCTCCCTAGTAGGTACTAAACTTAAAATGTTCTCGTTGGTTGGTGAGATGACAGGAAACCCTACTATGTTTTGCATGTAACTTTCTGTCTCTTGGTCTCAAGTTAAGAATTTGACAAATACCTCAAGAGAAGAGTGTCAAGTGGAGTGTACTCTTTCTGTCTTTTCTTATAAAATGTGGCCCTTCCAATGGCAGCTGTGTGGACAACTTTAGACACTAGTTACTTTCTGCTCATATCAGTGAGTCTGTTGGCATCTCTGCCACAATGTGTAAAAAGGGAATCAGCTCAGGGACTCTTGAGCTCACTGGGGACCTTCCATTGTCTCGGCACCTTCCATTTTCCTCTGGAACCTGTTGATTCCTTAATGCCTTGCAGCTTGGAACATTCTCTTATAGCTCTGAAACAGGTGCCACCCTGTTAGATCAGGATTGATCAAGGCAACGTGAAAAGAAAAGAAAAGCAAAGAAAAGAAAGAGGCTAACAACCTCCACAGAGGCAGATTGTCTTTTAATCTGGACAGTTAAAGGCAGCAGGAATGGGGAATGTGCAAGGGGGCTCAGAGATTTTATAGGGCAGAAAAAGGAACTTTTTCAGGTGGAAGAGTCATCTGTAGATCTGTTCCCTTGCAGTCTCAAAGTTGTAAGTGAAACAGGTTGGTATGCTGACCTTCTTGTCAGAAGCGTCTTGGCTCATAACTACCTGAAGATGTTACAAGCATGCAACTTTCCCCGAGTTCCTCAGCTTGCCTGCAGTTTTTAAGTAATTAACACTTCACAATGCTCATTTTTTTTTTTTCTATTTGTCTGCCCTAAGTTTCCTGTAGGTAAACTAGAACCGGTGCCAGTCACACACTAGAGCCAGAAGAGGCCACTCCGATGTCTCCTTTTGTAACATCATTTATTTACAACAGATTATTTTGCTCAGAAGTTGCATTGCTCTGTTCTACACTACAGGCCAACCAGCCACATTTTTAGAATATTTCTGTTTATTATTTGACAATATCAAGCACGTATACAACGTATCTTGATCATATCCAACCCAAATCCCCTTTCCTACTGTTCTCCCAGCTCTCCCCTAAAGCTTCCCCTTCCTACCTTTATGTTTCATACCCACTTCTTCCCCCCCCCGCCCCGGCGCCCCTTTCTCTCTCGCTTAGAAATGACCCACTGTGTCTGCATATGCATGGGGCAATCTAGCAGAGCCTGGGCCTATTAGTGGCCACACGCCCCCAAAAATGTCTCTCCTCCCCAACAACCACCAATTGCCAATAGCTCCTCAATTAGAAACAGAATATTATTAATATCTCCTACACCCTCGCCAGAATGTCAATTGGCTTGATCTCATGCAGATCTTGTGCAGATAACCATAGATGCTATGAGTTTTTGAGTGCAATGGCATTTCACAGCACCCCTCCATACCCTCCAGCTTTTACATTATTTCTGCCTTCCCCCCACTGTTTCCTGAGTCTTAGGAGGCTGGTTTTGATGTCCCATTTGGAACTGAGCATTCAATAATCACTTACTCTCAGCATTTGGATCATGTGAGTCTCTGCTTTAAGCACTGAGCAACACAAAGCAAAGCTTTTCTGACTAGGCTTTTGAGTAGCACTAATCTAAGAGCATGAGCACAAACATTTAGAAAGCGGCTTGAAACCGTGTCACTTTACAGAACAACAGTTGTAAGCTCTCCCCTAGGGCCTATGACCTCCCCGGCCATGGACTCCTGACCACGCTTAAAGTACCAGGCATAAAATCCGTCATATGAAGTTGATCTCAAATCCACTTGGAAAGCAATTGCTTACCTTCAGAACGGTCAGGCCACTATTGCATGAGAAGCTACATCTTGCCTGGCAAGTCAGTATTGCAGCATGTAGCATCTATCTCTGAATAAGTCTGTACTGATAAATAGTAGCGCGTACTATTCCCCACTCCCATTAAGGGCCTCTTCCTCTCCCCCCTTCTCTCACGTGCCCTTTCTAGCTTTCTGACCTCTAAAGACAGCCCAAATAAAAACACGCGAACATAAACACGTGACGCTAGAATGCATGTATAAGAGGAAACATGCAGCATTTGTTTTTCTGAACCCGAGTTACCTCACCAGTTCCAAACATTTCCCTATCAATTTAATAATTGCATTTTTCCTTAGAACTAAATGAAATTCTGTTGTACAAATATATCATATTTCATTATGGATCCATCAATTGATGGATAATTAGGCTGATTCCATTTCTTGGCTATTGTAAATAGAGTGGCAACAAACACAGTTGGACAAATATCTAAATAAGATATTGAGCCCATGGAGTATATTCTCCAGAAATAGATTAGTTGGGATAGGTCATATGGTAAGTATAGTTTTAGCTTTTATTAATTTATTTGTTGTTGTTGTATGTGTGTGTGTGTTTGTGTGTTTTGCATTTTATATTTTCTTCTCTTAATTTCTTGGAGGATCAAATCATAGACATAATATCATGAACAAAAGTTTAAATTTTTTTAATTTAATCATCATCATCATCATTGTGCATGTGTGTGTGCCATGAAGAACATGTGGAGATACTAATTTTGCTCAGGAATGTTTTGAATATCTGGGTTCTTTTGTGTTGACATGTGAATTCTAAGATTCTCCCCCCCCCCCATTTTGGTAAATAATGTCATTAGAATTTTGATGTGGATTGCAATGAATTTCGGACTGCTTCTTAAAAAAAAATACATTTATGACTGTTTTGCCTGCATTAATGTCTGAGTACTATTTGTGTCCAATGTCCACAAAGGCCAATAATGGACACTGGATCCTTGGGGACAAATTTCTAACCTGGCATCTTACCCATAAGTCCCCCCCACCCCGCCATCATATTATTTAGAATGTGATCTTTCTAACTATAAGCATTTGTTGGTGTTTTCTGCCTCTTTATTTGTGACGATGTTGCAGTGTCCTGTTCTTTGGCAATGGGTAATTAAAGAATAGTAAAATTTATACAGATTCCATCTGTAAACTGCCCAGTAAAGGGTGTCACTGACTGCATGTTTCCTTGTATAACCGCCCCCACATCCTGAGTAATAAATACTGGGGACACTATGATAAAAAAAATCCCAGCCAGGCAATGATGGCGCATGCCTTTAGCCACAGCACTTGGGGAGACAGAGGCAGGTGGATCTCTGTAAGTTCAAGGTCAGCCTGGTCAACAAAGCGAGTCCAGACACCCAGGGCTATTACACAGAGAAGCCCTGTCTCAAAAAACAAAAGCAGGTCGGGCGTGGTGGCGCACGCCTTTAATCCCAGCAATTGGGAGGCAGAGGCAGGCAGATCGCTGTGAGTTCGAGGCCAGCCTGGTCTACAAAGCAAGTCCAGGACAGCCAAGGCTACACAAAGAAACCCTGTCTCAAAAAACCAAAAAAAAAAAAAAAAAAGCAAAAACAAAAATTAAAAAGAAAAGAAAAGAAAGAAAGAAGAAAACTATCCCAACTGTGCTTGTTAAAGCACAGTAAGACTTTACTCATGGCCATCATGGTGGGCATAGGAACCAGCTCGGTGCAATTTTTCAGTGGAGGGGAGAGACTGGGCTCAATCTGAATAGAGCATGGCCAAGGAGGAAATAGAAAAGCAAAGAGCTGCATGAGAATAGGGCATGGAAAATTAACAGGAAGTAATGTCAGGGTAGAAGGATTCTGGATGAACTAACCTACCAGGCTTCTTGCTGAAAGTAGCCCAAGGTTATCACACAAGCACCTATGGCATGCTGGAAGATGAAGGAAATCATCATATAGACACCAGGAGTGGGAGGTAGGTGCCTGACTTTAAAAGTTTCTTGCGAAGTAGGGTTTTGTGAGGAACAGTAGGCCTTGGGAAAGATTTAGGACTAAGTTGGGTTAAGCAAGAATCGCTGCAAACTTTAAATATTAAAGTGCTGCAAATGTTTTCTTTGTTTTCCGTTGTCACAGAAAACACTTGGTCAACCATATAGTAATATTTAAAGCAGTATTGTTCAACCCGTGGGTCATGATCGCTTTGGGGGCGGGTCAAATGACCTTTTCATAGGCTCTCATATCAGATATCCTATGTATCAAATATTTTCATTACAATTTACAACAGTAGCAAACTTACAGTTATGAAGTTGCAATAAAAACAATGTTATGGTGGGGGGTCACCACAACATGAGGAACTGTATTAAAGGGTGACAGCATGAGGAAGATTGAGAACCACTGATTTAAAATTACTTGTGTGGTTAATATAATGTTGCTTAGATGGATAGCACTGAAAATTTTCTTTAATGAGGGATATATCCTGAAGTAATGTATTTTGAAAATTTTCATTTACTCAACAATTAACAACAGTTTGTAGATTTTTTTAAAAGATGCTGGAAATAGAAGTAGACAACCTAATATAGATCAGCTGAAGTGACATATATTAATATTATAGAAATACATTTAAAATAGTTTTTTACTTTTATTTATTTTATTCTGATTTATTTATGTATTTTATGTATATGAGTACTTTGTCTGCATTTACATCTGTGCACCAGAAGAGGGCATCAGACAGTTGTGAGCTGTCATGTGAGTGCTGGGAATTGAACTCAGGACCTTTGGAAGAGCAGTGAGTGCTCTTAGCCACTAAGCCATCTCTCCATTTAATAAAATTTTAATAGTTAGCTGCTGTTTTCCTAAGGTGGCAACAATAAGCTTTCTTATTATTGTATACATTGCAAGCAATAATGAATTGCACTGAGAGAGAGAGAGAGAGAGAGAGAGACCCATTGCTTTCATGGGTGACTTATTACATTTAGTCCTAACAAACCTCTCTATGGCACCTTCTCAAATGCAGGTAATAAGATGACAGGAAGGACCTTAAAATGCGTGGCTTCCTACTTTGTATTGCAAAATGCTCCACTGAGACTTGGGACAGTCTCAGTGTGTGTCTCCTTGATGCCTACAGTATATATGTATAGTGTCGATGGCCATGGGACCCTTTTTAAATTAACATAATGCATAATGGGACTTTTGAAAGACATGACTGTATCTGTACACTGCATTCTACCTTTTCACTTCCCATTCTTAAAGTTTGTCAGTCTATGCTTAGATGAGCCTATATGGGGAAAAAGAAGAAAGGAGAGAGGCTATTTTATAGATAACTGTATTAAATACTAAGTCAATATAAATCCGTTAAATAAAATGAGAAGCACACACAAAAATTTTGTGCCTGTCAGGATCAATATATCATCGTATATAGCAGAAAGGCAGGTTTCTGCCTTACTAAAGGGCAGTGCAGAAAGGCCTTCCCATGTTCTGCGGTTAGCGTGGTATAGCCCAGCAGAAAGACAAAGCATTCAGCAGTGAACTGTCTCTCCTCTTTGCTGGCTGTAGAGCCTGGGGCATGAATCCACAGCCTCTCTGCGTCTGAGTTCCCTCATATATAAACCAGCAATAACAGTTAATACCTTATGAGTCCCTCGGGTTGCTCTGATGATTAACTGGTGATATATAAATGCCACCAAAATGTGTGGTATCATTGTTTTTACAATTCATGCATCTTTTATTGAACCTGATGCCTGGCTCTGTAATACTTTCTGGACTCACTGTTTAATGTCATGTTCACCTCCATAAAGGACAAAGCCATTGCCTGTGACCACTAATACATTTTCTTAGTAGAAAACAGAAGACTTTGTAGAGCTATTAAACCAAACCTCCCCCTAATCCCATTCCATCCACCCCCAACACATCCAGTGATAAGTGTGTGACCATTTTTAGGTTTTCCAGCAATACCCATGCATATGAAACCGGTAACCAGTGTGTCAGAATTGTTATTTCGTAGAATTGCAGCTTGTTTTATGTTTCCGTGATAACATAAAGTTTCTTGTTCGAATGAATATATATGAGTAACAAAACTATTTAAAGACTATTAAGGACAAGTAGCATAAGATAGACAAAAAGCATCGTGAAGATACAGCCTGTATGATGAAAGCTTGGGGAATACTTACCAATAAATCATTATGCAAAAATGACAATAAGGACACCCTCCAAAAACTCTAGCCCCACTATTTCACCACTGTTTTTTTTTTTTTAAGCCAGCATTCTATGACAGATGGAGTGTGACTGGCATCCAGCTGCCATGGACATTGCAGGCCTTATCTCTCTGGCTCCTGCACAATCTGCATGAGTAGCTCTCTCCTACAGCACCAGCGAGTTTCCTAACACGGGTACCACTGTGCTTCTTATTGATAAGACAGTGACAACAAGGTATAACAAACGTCCCAGAGTTTTGTTGCCATATATATATGGTGACAGGTTGCCAGAATTCTTTGTATTTGTTTTAGAAGAGTTTAAAAAACAAACAAACAGAGATTCTACAGTCAAATGATAATAAATAAATCAACAGATAACTATCAAGTTTATGATAAATTTCTCTCCCCTGCCCAAACCCTGTAGTCTCGGCTCCTGACCCACTGAGTCTCCTAACAGGTGAACTGTCGGGTCTTTCCACCCCATCCTTTCTCCTCTTCCTCCTCCTCTTCCTCCTCCTCCTCCTCCTCTTCCTCCTCCTCTTCCTCCTCCTCTTCCTCTTCCTCCTCCCAGAAAAGCAGCTCTATTCACCATCCTAATGATTCCAAAGAAAGACACCATCATTCTTTTAGGATGCTCTTTGGTGTTTGTTCTGGAAATTAAATTATCTTCCAACATACTAATAACTCAAAGTAGGAGGCTTCTTTATTTCAAAAAACATATCAAAGAATAATTTATTTGTGGAAATGTGCCGTTAAGAGAAAATGAAAACTATGTATTTGAAATGTTGTTTGGGTTTGGTTTCTTTATTTCCTTTGTTCTGTTTGTTGAGTCGAGGTCTTAGTAGCCAGGTGGCCTCAAACTTCTGATCTGGCAAGAGCATGTGCATGTTGTGTGTGCATGTGCACCTGCATGTGTGTGTGTGTGTGTGTGTGTGTGTGTGTGTCTGATTGAAGAAGAGCTTACGTCAAGTCCTTGTCTTTTAGGATTTGGGTATCTGACACCAGGTATGTAACCTAGCTGCTCCAGTGCTCTACGCTGTCTAAGAAATGAACTCCAGACCTAATAAAATCTCCAGCATGTTGCAGTCTTTCCACAGCTAAGCTTCCCATGAGAGTGTCTGATACTCTGTGTCTGATTCCACTTTGTCAGAGAAAGCACCTGTAAAAAGTCTTTTAAAGATGTGGTAAAAAAAAAAAAAAAAAAAAAACGTTTGAAAATGCAAAGTGAAACCCATTGCTCTGAATTCTAACCTAAAATTTTAATTAATTTAAAACTGCTAAAATGCTGGACATCTTGTGGAGCTGACTGGACTGACCTGACCACCCCCCCCCCAGTAGCTCACCCTCATTTCTGCCAAAAGTCCTTTAAAAAGGCCCTAGACTAGCAGCCTGATGGCACCTGTCACCTGGTCCCCTCCTGCTATACAGGAGCTCTGTGTGCTTTCTCCCTTCCCCTACTCTTAAGCTCTGACCTGTGGCTTTATAATAAACTTCTCCCTAAGAATCAAAACAGTGGTAAAGGATACATTGTAAATGTTTGGATTGATGACGATAAACACATGACATCGATGTGCAGCCACCATCCCCATCCTGCTCCAGAAATTTGTCACCTTCTTAAACAGAAACTACCGACTAAAGATTAACTTCTCATTTGTGTTGGGCTTTTTAACATCGCTAAAATAAATGGGGATACAACAAACTCAAAAGTCATGAAAGGAACAGGCAGGGAGTCAGGGGTGGGAAGGAGGTATTAACAGATAGAAAAGAGATAACGTGGGAGTAACCAGATTACACTGTGTGTGGATAAAATGTCAAAGAACTAACCTAGTAACAACAAATAGAGCAATGTTAGAGGGACACTTTTTAACAGTTGTTTTACCCAAAGCTTTGATGATTCCCCTGATTTTAAGGAGTGCTCTTCCAGCAAGTAAAAACAGCTCACTTCCACAGGCCTCATGACACAGCCTGCCCAAGCCCCTTCCCAACCCTGTAGAAGAGAGCTACTGTCTCCCAGCTAAAGAGTGTGGGGATGCTTCTCTGGGCATCACAGTTGCCTCACAAACAACAGATGGGGCCTTGAGCAACCAGTAAATTCATGGGACTCCTGCATCCTGGATGTCAGACAGTAGCCGACAGAAAGAAAGAACTTTCTTCCCCATCCTCACCTGCTAACAATCCTTTCCATGGTCTGGATCCCTCATGTGCAGGAACCTGTGAGCTAGCCTTCTGCATACTTCTGTGACTTTCTGTTCTACCACAAGATTTTGTTGCTGAGACAGATAGAGCTTGAAGCTGTTATGTGGTTTCTCTGCTTTCCAAACCTGTATGACGCAGCCTGGCCTCTGTGAAGTTCTCTGGTGGTTTCGGGAAAAGAAAGTAGCTGTGCAAGTCACGAAGGGAGAAGTAGCTGGGCAGCGGTGGTGGTGCACACCTTTATTTAATCTTAGCATTCAGAAGGCCAGCCTGGTCTACAGAGTGAGTTTCGGGGACAGCTAGGGCTACACAGAGAAATCCTGTCTTGAAAACAAAAACAGAAACAAACAAACAAAAAAAGTACTTGTAATCAAGAGAAATAATTGGTGCATACATGGGAGTTCTGATGAGTTGACAAAGTTGTTAAAATTTTATTTTTAGGAAATAAACATTGGTGCTTGAAATTGGTATTTCCATACACATGTGTCCTTGGTACAGATCATACCCTGAAGTGATTTGCAAAAGGCTAAAAATACTGAAGAGAGGTAGGTAGAAGTTAGTGTCCTAGAAAATCATTCCCCTTCCTGACACGCCCTCTCTTCCACAAAAAAGCAGTTACATGGGTCAGGCAGCATGGTTTCCTTTCATATTCCAAAGCACTAAGCACAGAGCTCTCTGGAACCGGTAGTCTTAGCTAATAGCTTTCACCTGACACCCAAGACTCAGCAACACAGGAGAGGAAAGAAGAACAGGCTGCAGAAGTTGCATCTACAGGAGTGTGTGATCCAAAGCAAGGGAGCCGAGGGTGTAGGAGGCTGCAGAGGCTGCCCTGGTTTAATTAGATCCTGTGCCAGGAAGAGTCTGGCACAGAGTAATGCTTTCTCTTTCAGTGATGAAGAAACTAGTGTCTTGTACCCATGGAGGAAAGGACTTGAACCAATATTCGGGAGAGCCTGAGAGTTTGTTCATCTTCCAGGACCTCAGAATAACCATGGCCAAGAATTAGCATCACCAAGTGAAAGACGATCCCAGGCCATCTGTCACTCATGATGAGTTTATCTCTCAGCCTCCCCTTTTCTTTGCACTTGCACAGGGAAAATGCTTTTCAAGGATATGCCTTTCCTACTAGAACCTCATGTATAGCAAAGGTCTTTTACATTTCAAGTGGCCTTTGGAGAAGTCCAAAGCAATGCCCACATTTTTTTCATTGTGGCTTTTTGTTTTTTTTTCTTTTCCCCTTAAAAGTTATTTCTTGAGTATTTTTTTTTTTCTTGCTATACAGCTCAGACTGGCATCAAACTCACAATCGTCCAGTCTCAGTCTTACTACCATACACGCCTAACTCCGAATGCTTTTTAATTCAGCATGCCCTTTAGTACCATTGCTGTCTACTGTGCCACGAATTTGCACACAGGAGGCACAAAACTCCTTAATACATGGTCTGATGACATCTCATAGCCATTTCATGCCGCCAGAGAGTTGGACTCACAGGCATGCACCACTGCTTTGAGCGTGTTCATTTCAAAAACTATCTCAGATGATCTGGAACTTGAGAACACTCACTTTAGTAAGACTTTGATTTTTATCACATCTTGGGTTTGTAGTAGCTTTGCCTTAGAGCATCCAAGTTAAATGCCTATCTCAGTACGAAGAACCGCATTCTTTTCTGTGAGCTTGGTGGATCCACCTGTTTGTGGCTTTAGTGCTATAAAAGAAAATATATTCTTTATCCATCCACTCACAAATATTTCTGAGCATCTTCCATGCCTGTAGCACTGCTCTGAGAACTGGGGATATGGTACTGTAACTAAACAATGAAAATCTACAGATGAGGGAAACACAGATTAGACAGGAGAAAACTAGGTGACCCATCAAAAGGCAATTAGATGCTACAAAAGCATACTAAATTAATAGACAAGGGATATGGAGTGCTGAGGGAGCAATGTGAGGGGGAGATGGCAACTTGAAATAATGAGGTAGGAATAGGTACGGTAGAAAAGGTAGTGTCTAAGCAGACACTTAAGGGGGGAAGGGTGAAACCCGAGAATATCTCCAGAAGAGCCAGGGTTAGCATATGCAAAGGCCTGAGGTGGCACCCAGGAATAGTAGTGCCCACTTAATGAGAGACAAAGCGTAAGAGAGGTAACTGATGGGAGGCAGGTTGTTCAGGGCACTGAAGCAGTCCTGAAGCCACCAGCCTTGACTCTGAGCTGAACTAATGGAGGCTTTAAACAACAGCATCGTACCATTTAGCTTTTCGGGTTTAGGAAGATGCCCAGTAGGCAAAAGCACTTGTGAAATCATGAGGACCGGAGTTTGGATCCACAGAGCCCATGGATGCAGTAGCATAAACATCTTTAATCCCAATTCTGCTTTGGGGAGATGAGAGGCAGAGACAGAAAGATCCCCAGAAACTCGTAGGCCTCATAAGCTGACACACACTGCAGAAAAACAGCAAATAAACCCTGTCTCAGACAAGATAGGAAGCAGGGACCAACACCTGAGGTTGTTCTCTGACCTTCACACATGCACAGTGGCAGACACATGCTCACACAGATATAGCTGTGTGTGAACACACACATACACACACATACTAAGCATTGAGAATAATGACTACTACAAAAACTGCTAAAGTGGACTATAGGGGATAAGGGAGGGGCAAGCACAGGACCTAAGATTCTGTCATGTTAGTCCAAGAGGACATGACTGGACCAGGACACTAGCAATAGAGAGTGTGGAGCAGGGCTCTGAATTTCTCTTGAAGGTAGAGCCACCAGGAGTTGCTGACAGCTTGGATGAGGAGAGAGAGAGAGGGAGAGAGCTGAGGGAGAAGGCTGTATGGCTCACAAGTTTGGGGCCTGAGCAACTGGAAGAGCTGGGATAGATTGGGGAGGGGGCAATGCTTTAGTTCTGTTGGGCTGCTGTGACAAATAATCATGGGCCGGACAGATCATAAACAACATATACTTGTTTCTCAAAGCTGTGGAAGCTGGAAAGTCTGAGATCAAGGTTCCAGCAGATGTGGTGTCTGGGAGGCCCTTCTTCAAATGTGGCCACCTGTTGAAGCTCCCCTCCCATGACGTAAGAGATGAGTTAGTTTCAGAGAGTCCTTGATGAAGATGTTGATCTCATTGTGTATGTGTGGAGTGGGGGCAGGTCACTGCTCTCATATGTAATTAACTCCCTATCTCTTCTTTTAATACGGATATCCTAAGCATTAGGGTTTCAATGTATAAAACTGGAGGGAGTACAGAAACATTTGGAATATTATCTGTGAAGTAATGAGATAATTCCAAATGTGATAATCATACCCGCAACATAATACTGGTGCATTAATCACCTTCTATTAAACTGAATTATGAACCATTAAATGAAAAGGTCACTTTGGGTCGAATCTTTACAGCATGTCTATTTTTCTTGGATCATACATACTCTCCATGATTGTAAAAGCTTCTTCTCAGTACTACAGCCAAAGCGTCTATGTTTCCAGGAATACTACAAAAAAATGGGTATGTGATGTGGTCTTTTTTTAAACCATGCCTGCTTTACATTCCTCTCAAGGTTACTACATGTATATCGAGGCCTCCCACATGGTGTATGGACAGAAAGCCCACCTCTGGTCCCAGCCTCTGAGAGGTATCCTCGGGAAACACTGCTTGACTTTTTTCTACCACATGTATGGAGCAGGAACTGGCCTGCTGAGTGTTTATTTGAAAAGAGAAGATGACAGTAAGGAATCCCTGCTGTGGAGAAGAAGAGGGGAGCAAAGTGTCTCCTGGCTTCGGGCACTAGTTGAATACAGCTGCAGGAGGCAACACCAGGTAAGCCAGAAGGGACGGGAGCATGGGGAAACACACACTGAAGTGCCTGGTGCTCTCCTGTTTCTTGCTACAAAAGAGAATATTTTGTCCTTTTTTCAGAGTCAGAGATAAAGGCAGGATTAGTCGAAGAGTAAACATATTATCCTGTTATTGATTAACTCTAGGCAGTGAATGGAAAATTAGACAGGGACGTAAAGCTTTGGACATTCATGCATAAAGTGATTGGTTTTTTTATAATTCAAGGATGACTGGGTACCTACTTTGTCTTGATGTGTTGTGAATATCAAGTATATTTCTTCCAAAAGGAAGTCTCCTTTCTTCTAAATGCACTACTGCTGTTATTACCCATGATCACTTGGATGTAAGGGCTTTTGTTCTAAGCCTCTACTTAAGAGTGTATATAGCCTATGGTAAGTTCTTCAAGACTCTGTATGCATTACTGTATTGTTGTAGAAGAAACTGGGGGTCCTGATCCCAAGTCCATGGTCATCTGCACCCTAGACATCCAACTCCCCATGTGTTATAGAAACCCCTTGTCGTAGATGAACTCAATCGTTGCAGTAGGTGGGGATAAGCAACTATTCTAGCCTAGAAAGCCGAAGCTGCCTTCTGACTGCCACAAACTTCACATGGCCACCAAAGCCGAAGCTCTGGGGAGGCAACTTTCAGACTCCCAACTGCTCTTGAAAGCACTCTGTAGAATTCTGGTGTAAGCATGCTCTGCAGGCTCCAGAAGCCTTGCTTCTGGGTGGTAAACCTCCTGGGCCCACTCAGCTTTAACCACTGGCTGGCTGGCTGCTCTAAGCTCAAATCTTCCTGGGAAAAGGTATCCAAAATGTGAACATTTTTTTTTTCACCACTCTCCAAAGAAAACTGATTTTCTAATGACCTAAACTGAAGATATCACAACTCAAGTGGCTAGATACAGTGCCACTCTCAAGCTGCTACGCTGATGAGCAATAAATGACAGGAAGAAGATGCTCTACTGCCTAGGACCGGTCCATCAGCTACGCGCAAACAACTGTTTGGGGATCTATTAGAGAGTGGCAGATTGCTCCGTGAAGGTTTTTATGACTGTTACAGAAGGTACATGGGCCAGATGAAAACTTACTAATGTAATTAGTCGATCATCATTCAGGGATGGCAGCCCAATCTTGCTAGGCTACAAGGAAGTCAGATTCTCTATCAAAGGGATCTCAAGGTATGGTCCAGGTACCAGCATCATCATAAATACCTAAAATATAACTTCACCCAAAATATTAATTCCCAGTCTCCTCCTCAGAATACTAAACTAGAAACTCTGGAAAGCTTTGGAGCCCCAGAAATATATCTTTAATAAGCCCTCCAAGTAGTTCTGATGCAAGCTAAAAACAGAAGCTCTCCAGACTTAAATGAATCTGAATCTTTGAGGATGGTATCCAAACATTGACACCCCCTACCCACATTCTGCAGTGCAAAAGAGCAAATCCATTACCTCATGCATGTCAGGCAAGTGTTCCATCACTGAGCTATACTCCTAGGCCAGCACTGATATATAGATAGACATAGACAGACAGACAGATAGATATCATATGATATATATACACACACTCTTAAATGACACTAATACACAAATGCCCTAAAAATTGTGTTCTGGGGATCAACACACAGGCCCTTGCATAAAATATACTATGTATATGTGTAGCTGTGTAGGTGGTCTTATAAACTGTTATTTGTTTTTGTTTTGAGAGGTCTGTCTGGTTATGTAGCTCAAGTTGATCTCAAATTCAGAATTCTCCTTCCTTAAGCTCCCATTGCTGAGATTCTAGGCATGCACCAGCACACACAGATTGAAGTACTTTTAAACATAGATTAGCAAAGCATCTGCAGCGCCATTTTGGAATGTTGCAGCTCAAAAGTGCAAAATAGCTACAGAGATTTTCAGTTCACAATCTAGAAGGAAGCCTCTGGCTGATAATAGACAGGTAATCAATTTCTTTATTTGCACTTAGTGCTCACCTCAGGAATCCCAAATGACTTTAGGGGGACTAGGCTGCATAATAAATGTCAACTGCCTAATAAAATACAGACATATTCATACATATAGCCTGGCCCTCTGTTACACAGTGGGTGCTGACAGTGCTAAGAGCTGTACATAAGTTGTTCCAATTAATGTCATAGCTCCATTTTATAGACAGAGAAAAGCAAATGGCTAGGAGGGAACTCACATCCAGATCTGCCTAGTGCTAAAGTCTGTTTCCATAATCACGGTTCTATACCGCTCCTTGCCCCGCAGAACTTCCAAACTGTCCTCATTTCCTTAAGGTCACAAGCACCAAGTGGCCTTGGACAAACATTATCTTCTCTGGATTGTTTCTACATCTTCAAAATAGGTAAATAATTCCTGTCATATGATACCAACAGAGTAAAAGTAGGCCTCAAATGTTATTGTGTGTGAAAGTGTTTTATAAACTTCATTGTACCAAATTATTTTTAAACATGTTTCACTGCTTTTAGAAACTACATTTTCCTTCTAGATCCCCCTGGTCTCTAATTCCCATCACCACAGCAGAACTGATATTCCCAATAGCTGTGTCGCGCATGCAGGTTGAGTTCTTGTAGTTTAATATAAAATATCTCACTTTAGTAACTATTTATTGACTACAGGCGTGTAATATATGCTAAATTTCTGAAATAAATATAACACATGAAGTTCTTCTTTTTGGAGTTTATATTCTTGTGAGAGAGTGATTAAAAAAAAAAAAAAGACTAGACAATAAGCTGGGGACTGGAGAGAACACTTGCTGCTCCCAGAGAACCTGAGTTTCCTTCCAGCACTTCTGCTGGGTGGGTCACAACGTCCTGAAACTCCAATTCCAAGAGTCTGACACCCTCTTCTAGCTTCCATGGGCATCCGACCCACGGGCCACAGACACATACGCATAAGTGAAAAGCTTTTTAGCCATAAGCCAAAAATAGATAATATCAGTGCCAATAAAAAGAAGTCAATTTGAGTTCACAGAAACAGCTGAATAAAGGATGGTTGAGCTGGATGTGGCAACGAAAGTGATGAAAATGGTCAGTCGTTGGTCAAAGCCTAGAACACTTCATGTCGACAAAAGGAATGAGCTTTGAGAGCTATTGCACAACAGCATGACTGCAGTCAATAATAACATATTACATATTTAAAAACGACTAGGCAAGTAAATTTTAAATGTCTCATCACTAGAAAATGATAAAGCAGGAATAATCTGCTTGATTTAATCTTTGTGTATTATTAACATATATTGAAATGTCATGTTGAACCTTATAAAGATATGAAAGTGTGGTTTTGCCTATTAAAAATAATCTTAATTGGAGAGGGAGAAGAGAGATGAAGATGATCAGATGATAAAGCCAAAGGAGTATTAGGATAGTTTTTGTAAAACTTTATAGGAAATGGTAAAAGTTTTGAAATTCTTCCAAAAGCAGTAAGAATCCTTCAGATAGTTTTAAGGTAATGATCCAGGTGTGTTGACACGGACCTGTAATCCTCACACTCAGGGAGGGAGAGGCAGGTGGATCTCTGTGAATTCCAGGCCAGCCTGGTTCACAAAGCAAGTCCAGGACAGCATGGACTGCACAGAAAAAACCCTGTCTCAAAAGTAAAACAAACAAACAAAAAAGAATTCCCATGATGTGTAATCAGCAATCTGGGGAGCCAGGAAAGCTGTAGCTCAGCTTAGTCTATATCTGAAAATGGGAAATAATGGTCCAACCCTCAGGAAGACCTGAAGCCTCGGCTGAGATAACAAGTCTTGGAGACCAAAAGCCTGAGAGCCTGTCCTTCCGATGCCCAGCAGCTGGAAGGGATAGGTGGCCAGTTCTAAAAGAAGGAGGACTCTCTCTTCCTCAGCCTCCACTCACTGTGAACAAAGGCCACTCATCCTGTCCTGGGCCACCATTCCAAAGGCCAATCTCCTCCAGAAAGTCCTCCACAGACATGGCCAGAAATAATGCCTTATAACCACTTTGATGCCCCTTAGCTCAGGAAAGTCCATGCTTTAAATGGATCATTATGTGTTTTGTTGTTAGAAAGTTTTCTTGACCTTATTTTGCTATGTGTCTGTCATTAAGTTCACTAAATTCAAAATAATTACATAAACTTATTATTTGATTTATATCCTTAATTTTTGGGTAGCTTTAATAATTTAATAAAAAATTAGCATAGGGGCCTTTTTAATTTTTTTAATTGAAAATAAACTGATCTAATGACACTGGTAGAACAAGCATGTCTTCTGGACAGTTGTTATTAGCCATAAAACTCTCTGGAGGATTCCATCATTTATTAACCATTATTGCAACATCTTTGGTGCTGGTCATCTTTTTTCTAGATTAAGAATATTTGGTTAGCCAAAGACAATACAGGCGGTAAACTTTAAATCCCTACCCAGATCTAGCCAATGGTCAGAACATTCTCCACAGTTGAGTGGAGAGTGGGATATGACTTTCTCACGTACTCTGGTGCCTCCCATTTGACCATGTCCCCTGGAGGGGGAGACCTGGTGGCACTCAGAGGAAGGACAGCAGGTTACCAAGAAGAGACTTGATACCCTATGAGCATATACAGGGGGAGGTAATCTCCCTCAGGAACAGTCATAGGGGAAGGGAATAAGGGGAAAATGCGAGGGAGGGAAGAATGGGAGGATACAAGGGATGGGATAACCATTGAGATGTAACAAGAATAAATTAATAAAAAAAAAGAATATTTGGTTAGTTGTTTTCTTCAAAGACTCTAAACTCATGAAACAGAGCAGCCTCTCCCTGTCTCACTGGGTTGTGCCTTTGATGTCATGGTATTTAACATAAGGGAATCACTATCTTTTGGTCAATTTAATTATTTTACACAGTATTATTAAGCTTTTCCACCTAATGTTAGTACCAAAAGTAGAGTCAGCAAGAGATTAAAAGAACTAAAGAGTCCAGCCTAAGGATGCTGGGAAATGCTAAGTGTAGAGTGTTCTATGCAGTGTGGGGTTGTCAAGTCACCAGAAAGCTCTCCTGCTTGAGTGTCTCTAAGGAAATCGCCTGAAGATGCCAGAAGAGTCATCAGGGCATCACACTTCACTGTGGAATACTTACATTCTAAATAATCTAATTTAAATTTGTGATTTTATTTTAGTTATTGTCTGGTTTTATTTTATTTTAGAAACTTGGTTTCACTGGCTAGCCTTAAATGTGCAATGTAAACCAAACTGCCCTAGAACTCACTAAGCAGTCTACACTGCTTTGAATTTACAGCACCTCTTTCACCTTAGCCTGTTGATTGCTGGGATCCTAAGGGCCAGGCTTGAATTTGTAATTCTTTATTCCTTTCCTAAAGTTATCAACATGTCTAGACTAACAAAGCCTAGATCTTCCCTGACCAGCACAGTCTTATCATCTTGACTAGTTCTAAATTCAAACTTGATCCTTTTTCAGATAATTTTTGAAGCCATTCGGGGAGTGTCAATTAGAAGTGATATTGCCATTGATGATGTTAAATTTCAAGCAGGACCATGTGCAGGTAATATTTCCCCAATTACATAAGCTTGATTGGAAAGGGGATCTTATAATAGTCTCAAAGTATAAGAACTCAAAATTATCTTTTCTATAGAGTAAATAATTATTGTCTGACTTTTCTGACAGAAATGGAAGATTCAACTCAACAATCATCAGGATATTCTGAAGACTTAAATGAAATTGAGTATTAATAAATTATGTAAGTTGGATTAAGAAGATAAAAGCTGTACCTCTCCTCCATCAAAGTGAAAACAGAAGAAATGAATACTGGACATTCTTATCTGTTGCATAAGTTGAAATGACTTCAGAACACCCTCTCTCATTACTTTTGAAAACTATATATAGATATATATTGACTCAGGGCTTTCTTCTTTTTTCCCCTGCACATTTGACAACTGTTACTAGAAGTACAGGCTACTGGTTTTACATAGACCATTTTGTTTTAAATACAAATGTACTATGTTGTAGTCATTTCAAAGTTCACATATAAAGGGCACAGTCAAAATGAATGTGCTTACTTAAGTCTGCATTCAGTGAATGTATTGGGAGATGAGGTCTTGTTGGTTTTTCTTTTGAGCTTTAAGTATGATTTTTTTCTTAAATAATACAAGGTATCAGTAATATTTGCAAAATGAATGCAGTTTTATGGTAACAAGTTATTCTAGAAATAAAGTCTCATTTGTGTATTGTATTCACACACACACACACACACACACACACACACACACACACACACACACACACACCACACACACACCACACACACACCAAACTATAAATTGTTACTATTTCACCATACATATGAGAAAGGAGCTCTTATGGAGCCCCAGGGTAAATGCATACCAATTAATATTGCACTACACAGCAATGCTACTTTCTTTGTTCTCCCTTTGAACTACCTTGGACAGTCACTAGGAGCACCTGGACAGAAATGCACTTTTTCAATAAGGCATGCTTGAAACTTTTATGTACACACACCTAACAATTTTTATAAACTTGTTAAACAATTTCACTGATTTTTATAAGAAATGTTTTTGGTGAAATTTTGAGTAGTATGAATTCAACCACATTTGATAAACTATGGTTTTCTAATGACTTATTTAGAGAATTGTACATATGTGTGCAATTGTGTGACCAAGCAGCTGTCTAAAACGTCAAAATTACCTAATAAAAGATAATTTGAAAATCTTTTCATTAGCAATTAACTCAGTTCTACATTATTTGTTTTTATCATTATATATTCATTTTCTAATTGCAAATTTTAATTTGAACCTCTATTATGCAATAATTAAATGCTTAAGTCACCTTATTAGTGACAGTAATACTATCTATATTCATATAACAATTAATATTTAAATATTATTTTATTTCCCACAAGCAATCTCAGTTTTCCTAGAATTTATCTTTAGAACTAAACTATAAAGACACAAATTCTTTTCTTTCAGCTTTTAAAATTAAACGTATTTAGGAGGGCACATGCATGCCATAGCGTGTTGCTCCTCCTCCTGAGGGTCCTGCCTGTGGGTGAGGGCAGGAGGCTCAGGCTAAAGAGGTGAGCAGCACAGCGTCACCACACAGACACAGAGAGTCAGGTGAATACAAAGCAAGGGAAGGCAGCTTCAGACTCCTTTATTCAAGAACAGACTGCAGGTTATGTGGCTTTAGCCTACCAATCAGGTTCCTCCATGCTGTCTCCTAGCTTGCAAATTTGCAAACTATCTAAAGTGCTTTCTGCCCAACTACTTCAGTCAGGTCCTCGGAAGCTGCCCCAGGCTGTGAGCCCTAAAGGCCCCTCTCCAAGAACACCCACATATCCTCTTTTTTGTTTTATCTCTTGAGACCTTGGGAGACAGGATCCTTTGCCGCACCATTGTTGGCCCCAAGCCTCAGGGCTGACCTCTAACAATGGTGTCTGCCTTAGGCGAACCTATCTGTCTTCTTGGTGAGTACCCCCAAGGGTCGCTCTGCCACATAGGAGGTTTTTCAAGGGCAGGCCTTTATTAGTCAGACCCATAGGGATGGTGGTTGGATAGTTGGCTTGACTAGAGAGAAGGTGGCTTGGGGGAACCAAATAATGGGTGGGAAAGGGTGGAGGGGATGTCATATGAAACATCCCAAAGTTGGTGCTGCAACTGTTTGTATGTATGTAGTCCTGTTGTCACCCACCTTTGTGATTCCTACAGGGGGGACATTCCCCTCCTTCAGGACAAGCTCATCACAGCTATCTGTCACTGGGTGTACATTGCAAACCGAAATTCAGATGGACATTTGTAAAGCCTCTGGAAAGACACAAACAAACCCTATGCCCTGGGTAAGGAGAGGATGTGGTCCCTGCTAGGGGTCCCAGTAAGAGGGTCCATCCAGTGGACCACGAAAGGGGGGGTCATGAAGGGATGGGACCTCCAATGTTGGTATGTAGGAGAGGCCCTGGCTGCATCAAAGGTGAGGAAGTTGGTTGTAAAAAGTACCTCTATCAGTGTCAAACAGGAGTCCCAGGGCATCATAACAGATCTTTATTTGAAGGTCAATTCATTGAGGATTCTATTAGCTCTCTCCATTACAGCTTTACCCTGTGGAATGTAGGGGATGCCGGTGGAGTGTTTAGTCCCCCAAGAATCCATGAATGAATTGAATTGAGGTAAGCCAGGCCGTTGTCTGTCTTAATCTCCCATAGCACTCCTATAACCAACATGATGGCTTTAGTGGCCTTAATGGCATGGGGTGTTCTTTCCCCTGAAAGAGCCTGTGCACAGACAAATTTGGAATATGTGTCAATGATAACATGGACATATTTAAGGTTACCAAAGCTCGGGATGTGGGTAACATCTATTTGTTGAACAGAGTTGAGCATGAGTCCCCTAGGATTAACATCCTGTGATTGAAGAGGGCCCAATGGCACCAGAGGCTCAGAAGTTTTATAGACATGGGCCAGATGTTTACATTGTTCCAAGCACAGTTCAGGGGATAGAGTATGTGGGCTGGAGGGGGACAGGTGGAATCTGTGATGCAGGCTCCTTGCTTGTGCTATGGGGGCAAGTGCCACTGAGGCAATAAGCCTGCCTGCTTGGGCATTCTCCTTGGCTGTGGTACCAGGGATCTCTGTATGGGAGCATATATGCTCAACAAACCATGGATGTTGTCAGTTAGCCAGCATAATTCTTAGGGCACTGATTGTGTAGTCGATGGGAAGAAGAGAAGATCGAGAGCAGGTCAAGGGCAGCACCCTGACCATTTGTACAACATAATTGGTGTCAGAGAAGATATTAAGGGACTCCTCCTGGCAGAGTTCCAGAGCCGTAAGGACAGCCAGAAGTTCTCCCAACTAGACTGAATGTGGGTTAGGGAACTTGTGAGTTGAGTCTGGCTAATTAGGTCTCTTGAGGACAACTCCAAAAATGGATTTGTTGGTATCAGTGAATACCAAGGTGGGTCTAGAAAAGGGGGTGTCCTCTAGAGGCAGGGGGTAAGGAATTGCAAAAGTGTGTAGGTCAGGAGATGGTTATCATTGTCTATGGGGTATCCTGACATCACGATATGGAAGAGGGAATTATCTCAAAACAGGAACTGAATATCCGACAGAGGGAAGGGGAGGAGGATCTTGGAGCATTCTGTGTTAAAGATTTTGTTAGTATACTTCCATTCTGTGATGGCTAGCATAAGAAGAAGATCAGTCTTAGTGGCTAATTTATGGGTACATGACCAAGAGAGTGGATCCAACAAAGAGTCTAGTGGTTGTGCCAGACAGTGGCCAATGGAGCCTCCCTTGTCCAGAGAATAATATTAAGGATTAGGGTCCCAAGATCATATCTCTCAAGTGAGACAGAGAAGAGAAAGCTTGATATTTATGGAGCAATTTTCATGTGGGATGGTCTAGTCAGATCCTAGAAGAAGGATCAGAAACATGTCAAAATAGGTCAAAGAAGGGAAAAACTCACCAGGGCAGGGATGGGGGGGGATGGGGAGGAAAGGCCTGAGCTAATTAAGTTGACCACAGAGTTTTTGGAGACTGTTAAGGAATTACGACCCTTTAATTAGTAGTAAAGGGGCAAGAGGTTTGATCTCAGTGGTGACCTTATATCAGAGGAAGCTAAAGAAAGGCGGGGTCTGAATCCTCTCATTGGCAACTGTAAGGCCAAGGCTCTCAAGATCTGAGGCCAGTATTTTTTAGTAAGTTCGAAAAGAAATCCTTGGAAGGATGTGCAAGCAATAGGTCATCCGTATAATGGATGACCAGGCAATGAGGCTGTACTCTCACTGTGGCCAAGGAAACAAATCGTTGGCAGATGTAGGGGCTATTTCTCATGCCCTGGGGGATATCCATTGATACCTCTGGGCAGGCACATTATGATGGGGTTCCCACACCGTAAATGCAAAATAGGGCCAGTCCTCAATGTTAAGGGGCATGGAAAAGAAGAAGCAATCCTTATTGTCCACTACGGCTAAGTAGTAGTGAACAGGGATGGCTCCCGGATGTAGAAGACCAGGTTGGAAGGAGCCCATTTTAAGCATATGTTTGTTAATTTGTCTAAGATCCTGAAGGAGTCTATATTTACCAGACTTCTTTTATGTGGACTAGAGGATGGCTTGACATGATCAAGTAAAAGTAGTTTCTGCACAAAGGATTTGAGAACGGAAAGTTTGGGTTCCAGTATAGGCCACTATTCAACTCAGATGGGGTCTAAAGTATCCCATTAGAGTGGCATGGGTCAGGATGTGGAAGAACAATGACCTTTAGGATTGGGGATCTGAGGGCTTAGGTTGGGGAAAGGGGTGAGAATGTCTGGAGAGACTGGAGGTGTCATGGGCCATGATTTTGTCATAAAAGGCAGATGACCTGTGGTCAGGACAATATCCATGGCAGTGAGAAGGTCCTGAACTCATAGTGTATTGGGGACCTCAGCTACCAGCTGAGAAAGGACACCTGTCATGGTCCTCCCAAATAACAGGCTCTTTGACTTGGCCAGTGGTTTATAAACCACCAACTTCCTTGATATTGGGGCCAAGCCCATAGGACCAATGTGTGAGGTGGGAGGCATCATTAAAGGAAACAATGGTAGCATCCACCTCAGTATCCACAATACTTTTGATCTCGACCCCATCTAGGAACACAGTCATTTGAGGGGAATGCTCAAAGATAGGAAGGGTCCATTGCGTGTCAGAGGGTTTCTCTCTTACTGGCTGGGGGTGTGGGAGGGAGTTTAAAGGAAAGGCAGATCTGCAGTCTTTAGCCTAGTGATAGCCTTTGTGGCATTGAGGGCATGGGGTATGGGGGTGGGCGGCTAAGGTCCCCCTTGGGCAGACACAGAAGAAATTGTCTGGTTGGCTGTACCCTCCATTATGTAGGTTTTTGAGAAGGTTGTTATCAATATCCAGGGTCTGCACAGAAGCCACAGCAAGAGCCTCAAAGGGTGCAATCATGGGGTTAATATCTTTGGTGGCAGTGATCCACTTATGAAGATCTTCTTTGTGGATGTCTCTGATGGCATTGTGGGTCACCTCACCTTGGAGATTCCTTCCCAAGCAAATTGTTCAATCTAGCTGGACCAGGAGAGGTATGTCAGTCCACCGACTCCATCACACAAGCAAGGAAGTAGGTAAAGCCCTCTGAGGGTCCTTGTACTAGGCTGTGGAAAAGGGTCTCTGGCTTGTTAGGAAGGCAAGCCTTAAGGACCCGAAAAGAGATGGATTTAACTTGGTCAAAGTACCCATGAAAGCCAATGGTGGCCTGTGCAACAGGGTCCATGTAGGGACCCATACCCATATGCATGTCCAGGAAAATAGAAACCCCGAGATGGAGGCTGCTGTGGGCCTGGGATTCAGCCAGGATGTTACAGGCCACTTTCCATTGAAGGAACTCACTAGGTGCATGTACCCCCTTTAAGAGAGAATACCAGTCATAATGGGTTTGCAAGTGAATGGCCCATTGTAAAAGAACCTGCTCGAAATAGGGGGCATTGATATCGGACTATAGGGTCATCTTCCAAATGACGGCCAAATCGGTAAGTGGGGTGGGATACCAGGACCAGGCCGCTGTGTCGTGTCCAACATTAGCAGGATAGGCCGTTGCTAGAATGGCAGCGTGGTGGAAGTTCCACCTCATAGGTATTAATTAGGTGGTGGTGATGGGGCTGTGGTTCGTGAAGGAGAGTGGGAGGGCGAGGTATGAGAGGTTGGGCTATAGGAGGAAGAGGAGGCTGTTGCATCACAGAGGAGCTATAGGGTAGAGTTCCTCCCATGGATAGGTGGCGGGAGGCTCCGGTTGGGTTTTGGCAGAGTAAATGTGAGGTGATACCGGCTGGGTGGGGGTATAATCATCCTCCTCGTAATTTGAATGATCAGGGAGTTGGGAGGAAAGGGGGGAGGGGTGAGTGATAGTAGAACGTTACTCATAGTGGGAGGAGGGTGCAGAGAGTTTGGGGATAAAGGTGGCTTTACACCTGCACAGTGCCTCCAGGGAGGGCGGGCCCAAGTCGAGGCCCAGGTTCCTAATAAAGAACCAAATGAAGGGGCAGAAGCGCAGTCTGAGCGGCAGTATGAGGCTGCGCACTCACCCATGAGCAGCCAGAAGCAAGGGGCCAACTCACTGAGAGAAACGGGGACTCTCACCAAAGCTGAGGAAGCCAAAGCCATATTGGGTGCCAGAAGTTCCTCCTCCTCCTCCTTCCGAGGGCCCAGCCTGTGGGTGTAAGGGCAGGGCACTCAGGCTGAGGGGGTGAGTGGCACAGAGTCACCACATGGACACAGGGAGTCGGGTGAATACAAACCAATGACCAGGGGCTGCAGAGTCATTTATTCAGGAAGAGACTGTAGGTTATATAGCTTTGGGCGACCAATGAGCTTCCTCCAGCCATCTCCGAGCAGGCCAATGAATGGGTGTTCATCTCTGGGCAAGCTCTCCAAAGTGCTTTCTACCGGACTAACTACTTCCATAGCCACGTCCTAGGAAGCTGCCCCAGGTTCTCCCACGTGGGTCCTGGGAACTGAACTCAAGTTGGCAGGCTTGTCTGCAAGTACCTTTATATACTGAGTCATCTGACCAAACCAGAACATAGAATCTGTTGTTTATGTTCTTAGTGTCAAGAAACAAAATCGAATGAGCAAGTGAGCGTACCTCCCCCTCATTCCCTGGAATGAAAATTATTGGCGTTTTTCACAGATATGAAAGCCAAGTATCAGCACTGGGTATCGTAGCTCAATAATGTAGCACTTGCTAAATATGGGCAAGGTTTGGGGTTCGACCCCAAGCACTACGAAGACAAAGCAAGGTGAAACAACCGAGTATCAGGAGATGGAAAGTCACTTAAGACTGGGCAGCTTGGAGGTGGTGGCAGGTAAAAGCCAATGTTTTAGCTTTGCACAGCTGCAAATCCACAGGCCTCATCTGTGAAAGACACTGTGCCTCTCCACATGCCACATTACTTAGAAAATAAAAATATTCAGTTGCAAAAAATCAACATCCCAAGGTTCATAGATAAAAACTAAATTCAATTTGTAATAAAACAGAACTTCATTAATGAAAATTTCCTACTATGATTAATTAGCCACAGAGGCACAATTGGAGTTTGACGTACATCGGGCAACATAAATCTGTCACAGCATTGTCCCCACCTATAACTATAGTCACATTTGCTGAATACAGGAAGGAACATTCTCTACCCACACATGTCTGTGGACACAGTGAGGCGTCTATGCTGTGTGACAAATAAATAAGGTATTTCACTGGCATCCTTGATGGCGACATACGGTCTTATGTAATCGTTCCATCTACCATTTATTGAAGGCCTACTGTTTCCAGTGACAGGGCAGAAACGTTTTTGCAGGAGTTAACTTATTTAATCCTGACAAACAACCCATGAGGTAACTCCTAGTGGAAGTTCCATTTTATATAAGGACATTCAATCTGTTCACGATCAGTAGCTAGTGCACCACCTGGGTTTGACACTGGGCCTGTTGCAGTGCCCATCCTGTGTTCTAACCTTCCTACACCTCCAACGTGACAGCTCTTCCCTTAGCTCCATCAGCAAAATGGATTACAAACTCGCCACAGGTTCCTAGTTTCCCTCTTGTAGGCTTTATTGGCTATACAAAAAGCTACAAGATGGGGCCAAGGAGAGGGCTCAGTCGTAAAATGCCTGCCATGCCACTATGAGGACCTCAGTTCTGATCCCCAGGTGCCCTTGTCAAAAAGCTTGATGGGGCAGCAACTCGATGATCTCTAGGTTCACTGAGAGAGCCTGTCTCGGGGTTAGAGAGATGGCTCAGTGGCCTAGAGTATCATTTTCGGGCAGCAAGTGAGAGGTAATTACTACCGGCAGTTGCTAAGAAACAACCTGCCGTTTTCCACGGCAGGGAGGTGGGAAGTGAGCTGAGTGACTCATCTCCCCTCGCTTCTGCTCCTTTGCGGGTTGCCACGGCTTCACGCTTCACTTCCCTCCCCAAGTGTCCCTTGGCATTCCTTTTGACGATATGCGACGTGGATGAAAATGTAGGCAGATGGTGGGCACAGTGTAGTTTCGCCAGGTTTAGAAACACCCAAGGGGAAGGCACACTAGTGACTTGGTGCTACTTAACAATTTAATCCCGGTCTCTGCATTTATTCCAAGTCTCAGCAGCACCTAAACACCCAAGCTCTTGAAATAGAAACAGCTTTCTACGCACACTGCCTTCGCTCTTACAATCCACCATCTGCGATGGAGGTTATTTATGTCGAGAAAGGAGGAATAGCGCTGATGTGAAGAAAACGGTACCTCTGATGCAGGGCCTGGCTTAATATGGAAGAACAAAATTCAGAGAGGATTTCTTAAGATATCTATGCTCTGGGCATCTTACCAAGCACGGCGGTTACAAAGATACTTACAGATTAGTGAAGAAAACGAGATACAAGTCAGCCAGCACAATTTCATGACAAATGATGTCTCAACCCCATGTTTCCCCATACAACCAGAACGGGGAGTAATAAGTTTTTTAATATGGCTGGATTTCTGGCATGTGGATCTCTATAAAGATTAGATGCACGGCTCCTGGACTCTAGCTGCCTCCATTCAAATTCTGGTTTGACAGCAAGTCATCTTTACCTTCTTTAGTTCCTTTTTCTACTTTGCAAAATGAGATAAAGTAGCTGCTTTGAAGAATAACTGAGAACAAGAGATGGTAAGAGCCGGTAATACGTGCCTGCTGTCACTTGGTATCACAACAAAGTAAAGCCAACAAAATACACAACAACAACAATATAATACATACAAGAACCTAAGAAACATATTTAGTTTCTAACACAAAAGTCTTCCCAGTTTATAGGACAAGGAATTATTAAAGCTCAGATAAATCTCAGTTGTTTTCATGTTTCCTCTCTGGATAGAGGAAGTGTGAGTTTATAGTGCCATCTTAAGGATAAAGCAGCCACATAATCTTGTCTTGTTACCATCTTTTTCTTTAACCAGCGACTAGGCAAGGTCTTCTTGTTCTTCCCACAGTGGTCATGGCTGCGGTTCTTCAGAACTACACATGGAGTCCCCCAAAAGACTCATGCTAAATTAGCCTTCTGCACAGATCCATCTTTTCAAAAAAATGTCTCCTAGTTTAGTTTTCCTATTTTTGGATTAACTAAATGTTCAAGAAAAACACTTCGTTTAACATAAATGTGCACACGGGGTTACAAATACTAGAAGAGGGTAAAATTATAGCCCTCTCAGAGGGCTATAATCAGTTCATTAACTCCAAGTAAGCAGTAGAGTGTGCAAAGCTTCCCTCCTGCTCTGTAAACTATCCATTGACTCTGCTGATTGTTTCTTGTGTGGTGCAGAAACTTAACTTACTGCAATTTCATTTATCAATTCTTGAACATATTCCCGAAGCTGGTAGAGTCCTCTTCAAAAACCCTTGATGACACCTATATCTCAAAGTGTTTTCCTTAGCAGTCTCAGGATTTTAGGTGTTACCTAAAGGTTTTAGTGTGTTTTCGCTTGAGGTTTGTAGAGAGTAAAAGACAGAGATTGCTTTATTCTTCTAAGTGTAGAAAGCTAGTTTGCCTGCATCATTTGTTGAAAAAGCCATCTTTTTCCCAACATTGTTTGTTTAATGTATGTATGTATGTATGTGTATGTATATATCTTTATGAAAATGTTGTGGCTGTGGCTGTAGCTGTGAGGGCTCATTTGAGTCTTCCATTCCAGCCATTGATCACGTGTCTGTTTTAGGGTCCGTGCTGTGCTGTGTTTGCTATCTTGGCTCTGCGGTACAATTTAAAATCAGGTTTGTTCCACTCCCAGAACTGACTTTTTGGTTTAGTATTGTTTTGACCCTTTTGGCCTTTTGTGTTTACACGTGAATTTTAGTGCTGGTTTTGTTGTTATTTGTTATGTGTTTGCTTTTTCCTAGTTCTGTGAAAGATATTGTTGGAATTTTGATGGGGACTGGTTTTAATTTGTAGCTCATTTTTTAGTAACAGCCATTCCACGTTATTCTGATAATCTCTGAGGGTTAGAGACCTTCCCATTTTTTAGCATCTTCTTCAATTTTTTTTTCATGTCTTCAAATTCTCATTGTTTCCTGGATATTATCATTTTAAGTGTTTTTCTCTTCCTTATTTCTTTCTAATGTGTGTGTGTGTGTGTGTGTGTGTGTGTGTGTGTTTTCTAAACCATCACTTGTGTGGCTTTTATATTCTGCTACTTTATAGAAAAGGCTTAGCAGTCCTAAGGGGTTCCTGAAGAATTCCTTCTGGGTAAGTGTACATCACAGCATCTGTATAGAGATGGTTTGAGTTCTCCATTTCCAAATTATACCCTTCATTTCATGCTCTTCTTGCTGCTCTAGCTAAGATGTGAAGTGCTATAGTAAACAAGAGCGAAACAAGTGGAAAGTTTGTCTCATTCCAGATTTAGCAGCAGAAATGTTCTCAGTTCTTTCCCTTTTAGTGGATATAGGTTGGCTATGGATTTTTTTTTTTTAATTTTATGGCTAGATGTGTTTCTTGCATTTATGTGGGGTTTTTTTTCAGTACTTTTATCATAAGGGTATCATATGGGTAATCAATGATCCCCATAAATCTTGAAGACTGGTTTCTATGGTTCCTTTTTAAAACTTGGTTTTAGAACTTGGTTGATTTTTTTTTCTGTGTGTATTTAGATAATTGGTGCTTTCTGTCCTGAAATTTATTTATTTAGTAGACTAAGTTATGTTTAATGATTTGCATTTTTTAAATCAATCTTGCATCCCTGGAATTAAATCAACTTGGTCATGATGTATGACTGATTAATTTGTTCTGGAATTTAGTAAATCTTTTTATTTTTGTAGTTTTTTAAAACATATACATTTATATTGATGCCAAGAGCCATACTGTTAAGGGAGCTCACTAGGCATGTGGGCTGTCTAGGAGGTGATCTGGTATTTGCAAGGTCTTGTACCATGATGCACCCCCAAACTGTTTCCAGCCTCTGGCAGGCTGTCAGGAGCCATTGATTCAGGGAAGTTCAGTAGGCATGAGAGATCTCTGGAGGTGATCTGGTATTTGCAAGGTCTGTATTGTGATGTACCCCAGAATTGCTTCCAGCCTCTGACTACCTTGTCAGTTATGCTTTGTTGTATCCCTCTAAAATCTAGCATTAGAGCCGGGCATGGTGGTGCATGCCTTTAATCCCAGCACCCAGGGAGGCAGAGGCAAGTGGATCACTGTAAGTCTAAGGCCAGCTTGGTCTACAAAGCGAGTCCAGGACAGCCAGGATTACATTTATGGCCAGCCCGGTCTACAAAGTGAGTATAGGACAGCCAAGATTACACAGAGAAATCCTGTCTTGAAAAACCAAAAAGAAAAAATGTCTGGCACTGGTGTGAACTGTATTGACCAGCTCTGATTGAGCAAACTTCCTACAGGATCTTGTTGAAGATATACTGTTTGTTATTCAGATGAGTTGATCCCTGATTATGAAATTCCTCATTTGATTCACATAGTTTTAAAAGTTAAAGTTAGTTTATGGCTACAATAAATACCTTTGTGGACCTCCAGATGCCTCACTAAGGATAGCCTTGTAGCAAATTTGTAGCTTCAGATAAGCCTCCACTCCAGATGATACCACAAATCCTGGTATCTCACCATAAACATACGCAAGTTGGTTTAAACTTCCCATGGACCTAAATTGGAATAAAGCTACCTAGAGATGTCTGAATTTACTCTGTTTCTTAGAATGAAAGACAGACACAATTATTGTCCTGAATTCATAATGAACTAAAAGATGGCTGGATAATTTATAGTTAGGTCAGTCCTAATTGATAAGTCATATATTCTTGTAACTTTTAGACCTTTGTCACTCTGAACTCACTGTGAACTTATATAATGGATACTTAGATAAGAAATGTTTAGATTTAAAACATGTAACCTGTTGTATTTTAAAATTCATCTGTTTCATGATTAATTGCCTTTTTTGACTATGAGGTAATATCCTTTTCTCAGAAGTATAAGTATGGTTCATCTACAATAAACGGTGTTAAGATTGGAAAACCTGACTTCAGTTGAAGTCAAGATGCCTAGTTTCATTCACCTTTTCCCTTGAATATGTGTTGAAAATTGGAAACTTGACTTCAGTTGAAGTCGAGATGCCTAATTTCATCCACCTTTTCTCTTGAATGTATGTGTGTGAGTGGTTTATTTTCCATCTTTCTCTTATTTCTTATTTCCCTGTAGATTTGCAAAATAGCAGACTCAGGGCCCTTTCTCCTAGCTATCCCCACCCCTGGCAGCCTAAGTTTACTGGAGATCTCCACAAAGAGACCTATTACAGATCAAAGAGCCTACTTTTATGACCCCCGTGCAGTTTCTAGCTAAAGTCACTTTTACAGCCTCAGCCATAGGAAAATTATGGTCAGTTTAAGTTCTCCTCCTCGGCTGCAGTATAGCCAGTCCCTAGAGAAGAAACCCTGGGCACCCTTCTCTCCTTTCTCTTTCAATCCTGATCAGTTGCCTGAGCCATCAGCTCTGGCCACCCAAGAGATGAAGCAAACCGGATGAAGCGTAGGGTCTCTGGGGCTGGATGCAGATGCCCTACGCTGGACCTCCTCAGAGCAGCCGCTGGGCATTAACATATTATTACATGTATATACAATAAATTATCTGCAGCAAGAAGAACCATAAAACAATCAGGAATTATATAAATGTTACATTCATAGTGTTTTGGCTATTTGTATTTGGCAGCTTTGAAGAAAAATCTTTCCTATCTTGGTGCATCTAAAATTCTGAATATAAATCAATATTCATCATATCTTGTCATTAACAACTTAGTAGTGTTTTTTTTTTTTTTCTTCTCCACCCCTCTTCCTCTCATGCTTACTGTTATTTTAGTGTGGTTTATTTTTTCCTGTGAGCTGCCTCATGGCTGGATTCATCTCTTCCTTCTGAAATATTCCTTCAGTTATCTTCCATAGGGCAAGCTTAGTGCTCAGAAATTTCTTTATTCATTAACAGGGAAACTTTTCCCCCTTCAATTGTAATAGATAGCTTTGCTGGTCTTCATTAGCAGGTGCCTTTCAGATCTTGCACCACATCTGTCCAGGCCCTTCTGTCTTTGAAAGAGTATAATTTGAAAGTTGAATAATTTGCTCTTATGATGGTTTGTGTTTATATGTGACTTCATGTTTCTCTTTTGCCACTTTTGAAATATTTCCTTTGCTCTATATATTTTGTGTTTAATTATAACATAATGAAAGCAGGGTCTTTTTTGACCTTGACATCCTAAACTCCTCCAGTGTCATTATTAGCAATGTTCTCCATAAATCTTGGAGACTGCTTGTTATGGTTCCTTTAAAAATGTTAGTTATTGTATATGTATGGGTGTTTTGCTTGTATGTATGTCTGTGCACCATGTACAATCATTGCCCTTAGAGGCCTGAAGAAGGCATTGGTTCCCCTGTAACTAGACTTATAGGTAGTTATGAGCCCCCATATGGGTGCTGGGAATTGAACGTTGGCCCTCTGGAAGAGCCATGAATGCTTTTAACCTGTGAGCCATCTCCCCAGCACCTCCTATAATTTTTAAAAATATTTTCTATATTGTTAGAAGGAAGTTTCTATCCTCCCTCTATGTACCTATAACTCAGAATCTTTACAGAGAATCACATATATCTTGAACTTCCAATCAGTTCTCTTCTTCTCTCATACTGGTCCTGGGGATTCAACGCAGGCTGCCAGGCTTGCCAGCAAGTACTGTTACGTGCAAGTGTATCTCGAGGCTCTTCTTCTTCTTCTTCTCCTCCTCCTCCTCCTCCTCCTCCTTCTTCTTCTTCTTCTTCATTGTTGTTTGTTTTTTTGTTTGTTTGTTTTTGTTTTTCAAGACAGGGTTTCTCTGTGTAGCCTTGGCTGTCCTAGACTCACTTTGTAGACCAGGCTGTCCTCAAACTCACAGCAATCCGCCTGTCTCTGCCTCCCAAGTGCTGGGATTAAAGGTGTGCGCCACCACGCCTGGCTCCTCCTCCTCCTCCTCTTCCTCTTTTGTTTTGTTGGGGGTCACTCCACTTTTTGCGGTCGAAGCAGATGCAGTCCCCGATGAAGAGGGAACCACACATGCTCACAGTGATGGCACTGTTCCGGCCCATCTTCTTCTCTTGTCTGGGGCGTGTGCGGGGACCCCAGCTGCCCACCGAGCAGTGGTTAGCTCCGACTGACCGGAGCACGCCAACCGCTCCGAGGCTCTTTACTTCTTACACAGCAGCTGGATGCATCTACAGATACGATTGGAGAGTTATGGGATGAGGGTGGGTGCTTTAAAACTCAACAAGCACTTAGTGGGGTTAGAGATCCACTGTCCAAAGCCACACTCGACTCCAGCCTTCTGCTAATGCCCTCTACTAGCTGATCCAGAATCAGGGAAAGAGAACCTCATCTTGTGGGTCATTGTCATTGGTAGAGGGTGTCTACTTCTGTGAACAACTTGAGGAGTAAAAGGCTTAGTTCAGCTTACACTTCTACATCACAGTCCATCATCAAAGGAAGTAGAAACTCAAAGAAGGACCTGGAAGCAGGAACTAAAGCAGAAGTCATACTGCTTATTGGCCTGCTACTCATGGCTCGCTCAGCCTGATTTCTTACACAAGCAGGACCACCTGCACAGGGTGGCACCCCCACCACAGAAATGGCTCACCCACATCAATTACCAAACAAGAAAATGTACCACAGATTTGCCTACAGGTCTAAAGGAGGCATTTTTCTCAATTAAGATACCCTCTTCCTAAATATGTCTAGGCTTGTGTCAAGTTGACAAAAAGCAACCAGCAAAATGGACAAATTATCAACTTGACACACAAACATTATTTATTAAGTCATAACCTTTCCTTTTAATCGCTAAGATCTCGTATTACTATCAATATTTCAACTTTTAAAAGTCCCAGTCTAAAATTCAAACACTTTTTAAAGTTCAGTCTCTTTAAAAGTTCCAGTCTCTCTAAAAAATCCAAAGTCTTTCAACTGTATGCTCCTATAAAATAAAAAATAAATAGATAAAATATAAATAAATAAATAAAAACACACTAATACTTTCTCACAGTAAGAAGGAAGAATCAGGAGACACAATGAAAGTAAAGCAAAACTAAAGTCCAACAGTGTAAAAAGATCAGTGTCAGATATGTGGGATTCACTCACAAACTTCTGGGTTCTGAAGAGTTGATGTAGCCATCTACTACACATACATCTGGTAGGGTCAGGCCAGCTCTACTCCATACCTGCTGTCCTTGGTGGTTATCTCATGGTACAAGCATCTCCAAAATGAGGAGGTATGTGCTGTAACTAGGTTGTACCTTCACCAATAGTCTCTCCTTGGCTCTTGACTTCAGGGACTCTGAGTCTAACACATGGTTCTATGCCTCAACTTCTCTCTGTGACTCCTTTAACCCTGAGACTTCTATGGCAACTAAGGCTGCACTTTCACCAATGTCTTTACCTGGACCCCCACAGTATCAAGTCTCAACTGCTCTCCATGACCCCTTTATGCCTTCAAAACCTTATATAAAAGGTCTCTTACACATTACCAATTTCAGGGGCCAGCACAAGATACAGCCTTGCTCCTCTTCTGGAACAGAGCTTCTGTGTGCTGACCCTGAGGAAATACTTCCCAAAATATTTCACTCAACAATGCTTATCTCTTCTTAATGCTAATTTCTTGGCTCCAGCCAACTAGCATCAATTGTCACAACAAAGGTTTCACTTTAGTGGTTCTGGCCTCTTGTTAACCACAGCAAATTCTTTAACCCTAAAAGAACAGCTTTTGGGCGGGGGAGGTGGTGGTGGTTGGGAGGGGTTGTTGTTTGTTTTGTTTTGTTGGTTTTTTGAGACAGGGTTTCTCTGTGTAGCTGTGGCTGTCCTGGACTCACTTTGTAAACCAGGCTGGCCTCAAACTCAAAGAGATCCGCCTGCCTCTGTCTTCCCGAGTACATGCACCACTGTGCCTGGCTGAAGCACAGGTTGTTTTTTTTTTTTAAGGTTTATTTATTTATTTTATGTATATGAGTGCTCTATCTGCATGTACACCTGCGTGCCAGAAGAGGGCATCAAATCACATCATCGATGGTTGTAAACCACCATGTGGTTGCTGGGAATTGAACTCAGGACCTCTGGAAAAGCAGTCAGTGCCCTTACCCTCTGAGCTATCTCTCCAGCCCTGAAGCACATGTTAGAGTCTTTAAGAAACTCTCTCCAACTTCCTTCTAAGCTTCACAAGCCAGTCCTCCATCAGCTGCATTTCTCTAAACACTTACCTTCTAAATTCCTACAGAACAACTCACTGAGCTCTGAGTACTCAATGGCTTTTCCAACACCACCACAGTCTTCCCCCAAACACCCAGTTGGGTCTGTTACAGCAATATACCTCATAATCTGGTACCAATTTCTGTCTTAGAGTTTCCATTGCTATGTAATAAAACACCGTGACCAAAATCAATTTGAAAGAGAGCTTATTTCCACTTAGAAATCCCATGAACGGTCCATCATCAAAGGAAGTTGGGGCAAACCCCAACAGGAACCTGTGGCGGGAATGGAAGCAGAGGCTAAGGAGGAATGCTTGGGCTGGTTTGCTTCTCTTGCTCAGCCTGCTTTCTTCTATCACTCATGCCCAGGGGTGGAATCACAGCCCATAGGGTGGGCCCACCTGCATCATTCACTAAGAAATTGCACCACGGACTTGTCTACAGCCTGTCTTGTGGAAGCCTTTTCTCAATTAAGATTCCCTCTTCCCAGTTATGCCTATGTTTGTGTCAAACTGACAAAAGCCGACCAGCACAGTCATAGAAATCAGGCTCTCTGAACACAGAGCAGAGTGAAAGGGGACAAAAAATGAATGCAGAGTTAGTAAAAGGGAAAATCCAGAACTTTTACATTTCTCAACGATTTTTTTTCTCATCTTAGAACATGAGTAAGGATCTTCAATAATAACAGTTACGGAATCTTTTTATCATGAGAATGAATCAGAAGTATTTCCACCAATTACAATGTATGCTCTAGGCTTCTTTACACACGGCGTTCATCAAGTTAAGAAACATCAGTGTCATTCCTGGTTTCCTAAGAGCATATGACAAATAGACACCGAACTTGTTTTCCTGGTGAGATAATGATTCATTTCCCTTTAATCTTTATTAGTACGTGAACTACACTGACACATTGCTGATTTTCTTTTTCTCACTTAAAGTATACTTTTATGTAAAGTGTAACTATAAGAAGTACATAGATGGGGTGGCGGTGAACTGGGAGGAGGGGGGACTGCAATCAGAATGTAAAGTGAATAAATAAATACATTTTTAAAAAAACAACAACAGCAAAAATACATAGTAAAGGACCAGCACAAGCCAGCAAGAGACAGGATGGGGGTGGCAGTATGGAGGAGAGGGTGAATCAGAATATAATAAGATTGTATCCATTTATTAAATGCTATATAATGTAACCTATTACTGTGTGCTAACTTTAAAAAGTAAACTTAAAAACAAAAACAATATATATGTAAATGCTAAGGAATAGTAATAAGCACCCCTGGACTACTGACAATTCAGGGGAAGTAAAACATTACCAGAACTTTGGAAGAACTCTGTATATACTCCCCAGTCTCAGTTCCTTTCCTTTCTCAAAATGTTAATTATATTTGTGTCTCAAAAAACAAGCAACCAGGCCAGGGAGGTCCCACAGACACCCAAACATTACAGCCTATTACCATTGCTTTTGGTTACCGTCCAGAACTTGGTGGTAAGATACTGTTGCTGAAGGCATCACATAATTGAATTCTAGGACACGGAAAAATCAATTTGGCACGTAACCCCTACTTGTGATCTTTCATAGTTCCAGAAGGTGCTATGCATGATGCCAGGGGAAAAAGTCTTACTCAGCTTTGAAGGCTGTGAGCTACAATAACAACTGACCTAGCAAGGCGTTCTCACTGGTGCAATAGTGGCACAAATATCACAGGAGTAACCGACTATTTTCTTATTGATTTTAAAGACTGCTCCACCATATAAACCCATATCCAGTGCCTGTGGCTGGACAGGTCATGGATCTTGGAGAATTACTACTATTAATACTCTGTACATAATATTAAAATGTACATAATAGTAAATGGATCCATAATGACTTATTATTACACTCATAGATTAGTACATCTCTCAACACCCATCAAAGAAGTTTCTTTCTGGCTCAGGTGCAGTCAATAAGAAACTGTGGAATGCTTAATCCTAAATGGAACATCTATATCGTAACAACTCCCTCCTGAGGCTCAGAGATTTTTCTCTCCCAATCTGAAAAAAAATCATGACCCAAATTTTGTATTTATTATTTTGTGTATCTTAAGAAGAGGAGGCTTACTAAACAAAATAAGCTTCAGACCCCACATAGCCTGGATCTAGAAGAAAAAGGACACTATAGAAGAGACAGCCGTGTGTGTGCTGTGCAGCTCTTTGGCAGAGAGGCTAGAAAGCCAATGATGTTGTCAGAGAGAAGGAAAGACAGACATTGCTGATGTGATATTCAAAGGATCATAGTTTCCAAGAAGTGGCATTAATAACCCCGTACTAAGAAGCTAAAGGAGAGCAATACATATGGCATATGGTCTAGTGATCCTATTCTCACACTCTCACCCAGCCAAATGCTTGCGAATATACACAAAGGTGAGCTCAGCTGAGCATGACCCTGTAGGCTCAATTTCCTTAACAATTATACTTTTTTATGAGCTTATTAAATGAGCGTACCTCCCTTATAACCAGACTAGCCTAAATAAAAGGAAAAGGAGATTAAAGAAAACAAGAATGAAACCTTCTGGGTATCAGTTCCTAGGAACAATTCTCCTGGCATAGTCAGCAGGATTTCAGCAGAACAGCAATTCAACAAAAGTTGCTGCTGGAACAACAGCCAGACCCGGAGCAGCAGCCGAAGCCCCAAAGCCTTGGCTGGAGTGGTTCTCTCTAGGAGCATCTCAAAGTGGAGCGAGGAACAGCCAAACAATACCAAGACCCTAAAAGACCCTCCTCCTGTTTTAGGTTCATATATGTCCTCCCAGAGTCTGTTTAAGGACATTTTTCAGCTGGCAACAATCAAGCTCCTCCACAAAGTGGTTCAACTTCTAAGTGGATAAACATCACCTGCTCTCTCACAAGTCTTTTTCCACATCCCACATGTGGGATCATAACAAAAACAGGCTTTTCTCCTCTTCATGACCCTAATTAAAAGTCTGAGGCTATCTGGTCAACATAGTAAGTTTAAGGCCAGCCAAGGCTACATGGTGAGACTTTGGCTCAAAAAAATTAAAAAAAGTATCTTTTAAGGGACATATTCAAGGATGGTTTCTGAAATGAAAAGCTGAAAGCAATCTATAAGTCAAAGCAGTGAAATAATGGATAAAGTATTCAGAAAAACAAAAAAGAGACCTGGCTTGTATTTGTTGACACTGGCATATCTCAAAACCATCACTACTGTTGTTATTTTGCTACAAGAGAGTTAGCTCAGGGTTTTGGACATGCTAGCCAAGAGTTTACCACTGAACAACAGCCCCAGTCCATAAAATCATTTTGTAAATTAAAGTCCAAGGCGTATAGCTGTTGATACTGTATTTTTATATGTGTGTGTGTGTGTGTTTATGTAACAGTTTTATGATGAGTTCACGTTCATGATAGTACTACACATTTTCTGTAGATAAAATGATTGCAAGATATAAAAATGGCCTGGAAAGGTATTATATTAAATACCTTAATAAGGTATTAACTGTAAACAGTTAACTACAAACCAGACTTGGCATTCATTCCTGTAATAAATGAACCTGGCAAGACGGGCGTGGTGGCGCATGCCTTTAATCCCAGCACTCGGGAGGCAGAGGCAGGCGGATCGCTGTGACTTCGAGGCCAGCCTGGTCTACAAAGTGAATCCAGGATGGCCAAGGCTACACAGAGAAACCCTGTCTCTAAAAATCAAAAAAAAAAAAAAAAAAAAAAAAATCTGGCAGGCTGAGGAAGGAAGATCTTATTCAAGTGATGAGGAAGATCACTGTGGACCTGATGCCACCCTAAGGCACATAGTGAGCTTCCAGCCAGCCTGGACTTCAGAATAAACCCTTATTCCAAAAACAAAACAAAGCAGAATGAGGAGTTAGGGAGCTGGTTCACCAGATGAAACACTTGCTGCCCACGTGTGAGGACTGGAGTTTGCCTTCCCAGAACTCAAGCAAATGCCAGTCAGGACGGCAGCTGCTGTAGCGCTTGGGAGGCAGAGGCAGGAGATCTGTGACACAAACTGCCTAGACAGACCAGTCAGTCAGTGAGCTCAGGGTTCAGTTAAGAAGCTCTGCCTCAATAAAGCAGACATCTACCCAAGAACACACATGTGTGAGGGAGGATGTTAACTCCTGGGTGTTAAGACCTTCAGTTTCCCCATCCAGCCTCTTCCTTCCCTCTCAGGCTCCTGTGGCTCGCTTCTCTACTTTATGAAGTTGCTAAAAATTAAAAGTGGTGTCCCATTCACTTGTTATTTAACCAGAAGAGATCAAGCTCTACGACACAAGAAGGACATACGCTCAACCATGTTCATAGTGGCCTTATTCATAATAGCCATATACTGGAAACAACCTAAATGTCCCTCAGTTGAAGAATGGATAAAGAAACTGTGGTACATTTACACCATGGAATACTACTCAGCTATTAAAAACAAGGAAATCCTGAAATTTGTGGACAAATGGACGGAACTAGAAATAATCATATTGAGTGAGTTAATCCAGAAGCAGAAAGACTCACATGTTATATACTCACTTATAATTGGACACTAGCACAAAAGACATGTCCCATGGAAGTCTTTACTTACCAAGAGATTGGGATAGATGTGAGGACATCCTACTGGGACTCTAGGTAAGAGAAATATAGGAGAATGGGGAAACAGAAGGATCCAGAGGGTACTAGAAACCTACAAGAAGAACATCTTGACAGGTGGCTCTGGGCCCAGGGGGTCTGCTCAAACTACTGCACCAACCAAGGACAATACAAGCAGTAAACATCGAACCCCTACCCAGATCTAGCCAATGGACAGGACATTCTCCACAGTTGTGTGGAGAGTGGGGACTGACTCAGACATGAACTCTGGTGCCCCATATTTGACCACTTCTCCTTGGTGGGGAGGCCTGGTGGCACTCAGAGAAAGAATAAGCTGGATACCAGGATGAGACTTGATAGGCTGTGACCATATAGTGGGGGAGGAGGTCCCCCTTGGTCATAGACCTAGGGGAGGGAAATAGGGTGAAAGAGGGAGGGAGGGAGGAACGGGAGGATACAAGTGATGGGATAACAATTGAGATGTAATCTGAATAAATTAATAAAAATAAGTAAATAAATAAAGCTGTAAAGAAAAATCCTAAGTGTGCACGTTAGAAGAGGGATGGCAAACTGTCTCAACGATGCAAAGATGATGTCAGCACCAGTCTGACCCAAGCGTCTTGTGCCACCTTCTGGCTATTGTGGTACTATTTGCAAGGACTTGTGCTGCATCCAAGTGAACAAGCACAGAAGAATTTATGAGGTCAGGATGTTTGTGACCCAAAGTTTCTACCTGAGACTTAACTTTCAGCATGATGTTATTTTGAGACAGGGATGCTGGGAGATATTAGGTGAAGCCTCATGAGTACGGTTAGTGTCTTTACATGGCCAACAAGACCAGTGGTCCTCATCCGACACTAAATTGGCTAATGCCTTCATTTTGGGCTTCTCAGTTTACAAAACTATGAGAAATAAATTTCAACTGTTTAGAAAGATTTGGCATCTTCTTATAAGATGGGATAAAACCATGATATTCTGATGTCTGATGATGAATCATATTTCTAATTTTCTTTTTTGAGACAGGGTTTCTCTGGATAGCCATGACTGTCTTGGACTCACTTTGTAGATCAGGCTGGCTTGGAACTCCCAGAGATCCACCAGCCTTTACCTCCTTGATTGCTAAGATAACACCCCAATCGTATTTCTAATTCTTGACTCTAACCAAGTCTGCCAACACTTTAGGTTTTGTAGAATTGAAAAGCCAATAGTGAGAATAGCCCCTGGTCATTCGGCCTTTGGTCAGAAAATACAACCTCTTTGTCATATGCTAACAAAGAGTGCGTAACAATGTTAGCTGGTTGCCTTAAACCGTAGGAGTTAGTTTGGGAGTGGTTTTCTGGGGACTGAAATCAGGCGCTCAGGCTTTTAAAGCAAGGGGTTGTACCTGGGGCTCGTTCGTCATCAGCATAAAATTCCACATGGGGATATTTCTGAGCACATTCTGTCTTCTCAACATTACCTCTTTCAAGATGATTTTCAGATGTCTTCGTGGAGTAGTTGCACTTGCGTACAGTTGCCTGAGAAGGACAGAAGAGGGCAAGGCAATTCCTCAGAGTTGGTGCTACAGGCAATTCTGAGCACTTGAAATGGTTTTTTGGGAACCAAATTCCCATCCTCTGCAAGAGCAGTTTACACTCCTGACTACTGAGCCACCTCTCCATCCCTCAAAGTATCCCCTATCAATGTACTTAAAACAAATGTGCGGACTTTCATGCATGAGTAAAAACTTTAAGGCATATTAAGAAGCACATTACTAATTAATAGTCTTCCAGAGCATCTTTAGGTCATGTTCATTTTCAATCACACAGAATCTAACAAAAGCTAACTATGTAAATCAATAACAACGGTATATGTATTCAATAAAATGTTATCTGATTACCTAAAACCATGTTATGAAAACTATTTAGTCGCATGAAAAGTAATATATTAAGTGGGGATTGAATATAGTATAAATAATACAGTGTGTGTATTGTATTATTACTTTCCTTGAGGAACAAAAGGAACACACCATTAATATAAAACAACAAACAAACAAATAAGCATGTATCCAAACTACGCTAAAGTCTTTTTTGTTGTTGCTGTTGTTTTTTGAGACAAGGCATAGCCTTGTGTAGCCCTGTAGAAGTGACCTTTATTCATATTGTATTAAACTGTGACTCTGTATATTCAATTGTTAATTTGAGTCCTTCATAATTCCTGCTTCACAAAAAAGTCTCCCATATACTGGGCCAGAGGGCCAAAGATGATACCCCAATGCTGCTGAGGAATATTGGGTGACTGTCCAGACAACCAGCTGTCTCTGTCATTTCTATAGTTTTGGAAGTTGCTTGCTCTGCACTTCCCATCTACTCAGGTAATATTTATCCTTCTCGGGTCTCTGATGGGATTGAAAACTAGATAGGTATAGTCTCACATAAAAGCTTAAGTTGTGAAGCATCTAAGAAACTATTTTAGGGTCTAAGATGTTTTAAGGATGGTCAATGCAAGTTAAGAGGGTTGGAGGATGTGAAAGTTTAAGTTGTAAGGTGTCTTAAGGTTGGTAAGTGAAGGTTACAGGGTCTAAGACCCTGTATGAAGGTTTCAGGAAGTTGAAAACAGATGTTTTAAGGTTGCTAATTGCAAGTTGTGAAAGATAGAGGAGATAAAAGCTTAGATGACAATATAAAATTATTTAGGTATAGAACTTTGAACCTACCAAGATAGTTACATAATAGATACTTTCTCCAAGGTTTCTAAATCCAAATGAACTGTACATTATGAATGTAATTCTTACCTGATAGTTTTCATAATTGTTCTTATTGTACACAGTTTATTGTTGTTAAAGAAAAAAAATCCTTGGACTAAAAGGGGACTATGTAGAGGTGACCTTTATTCACATTGTATTAAGGTCTCTATATTCAATTGTTAATTGCTGAACTGGAAGTGAGCTAAATGTTAACAGATTCTGGTATTATCACTGCTATTGAGGAATCTTCTGCCTCATTATTGTGTAAAAATTACTCCCCAATTATTTCTGATTGGTTAATAAAGAAGCTGAAGAGCCTATGACTGGACAAAAGAAACAATAAGTGAGACTTTTGTTGCCAGTGTGGGAGTACCATAGAGAGAGAGAGAGAGAGAGAGAGAGAGAGAGAGAGAGAGAGAGAGAGAGAAAGAAGAAGAAGAAGAAGAAGAAGAAGGAGGAGGAGGAGGAGGAGGAGGAGGAGGAAGAGGAAGAGGAGGAGGAGGTGGTCACTGGGCCATATGGATGTAGCCATGAGGCCTCACCAGGAGAAGAATGTCACCAGGCTGTGAGGAGTCAAGATAGGGGCAGAGATGGAGCAGGCGTGGCCAAAGTCAGATTAGAAGACATGTAAAAAGGCATGTGGCTGGGAAGTAGGCCAGGGTAGCTTCAGACAGGTTAGAATAAGTGAGAATCTGCCCAGCTATAGTGCTTTAAAGCTTATTAATAAGTGTAACAGATTTCCATTTCATTATTTTGGAGCTACAGTGGGCATTTTTAAAAAAACAACATTAATTTGACATAGCCCTGGCTGTTCTGGAACTCTCTTTGTAGAACTTAGAGAGATCCACCTGCTTATGTGTCCTGAGTACGGAGATTAAAGGTGTGCATCACCACTGTCCAGCTTCCACACTAAAATCTTTTCTTTTCTTTCTTTTTTTATTTTTATTTATTTATTTGGTTTTTCGAGATGGGGTCTCTCTGTGTTAGCTTTGTTTAAAGTAAACAGAAAGCTCTAAGATCAAAGGCTGAGCCATACTACAATCAGAAACAGATTGGATCAATATCCTGTAATTCACCTCTTACCCATTCTGTTTAAATCCATCAAGAGTCTCCCCTACCCTCTCTTCTCTCTGCTTTCCCAGAGAGACAGCCTTGGCAGTGTGGAATAAACTTTTTCCTTCCCATCAGGCAACAGCCATTTCCGTGGTTTCTCTGCTGCATCCTCGCATACAGTGTTAGTCATGAGTAGCCGGTTAAAACCCATAGTATGGTTGTATTTCTGAAGTCATACAAGTTTGGGGGCCTATTTTCACCTTCAAAGTTTAGAAACATAATTTTAATAGCACCCTGAAAGTCTGATCCTGACATAATCAGGCAAACTGATCTTTAACCCCTCACCATTGCTGCCTGTATTCTTATTTGTCTACAGAACAGACTCCATCATAACTAATTACTTCTTCATAACTAATTACTCCTTCTCCTGGATAGAATTGTGAGCCTCCAGGCCAAATACCCTGGGGGTTGAGACTGCAGGCATATGCCACCATACTTGGAAAACCTTAAGCTCATGAAGCTGCTTTTTAACACACCAGCTATGTGTGGAATTGGTATCCTAAATCTTTTCATTTCTTCCTGTCACTTGAACATTTTGCAAGTTATTCCTTAATTTCTATACACACACACACACACACACACACACACACACACACAAATCTAGTACCTATGGCAGTTTACATGCTTTCTGCGATTATATTTTCTTTGTTTATAACTTTTAGTGAGCAAATCCCACTACCCTAGTCTCTGACCAGTTATGCATACTCATTCTTCGGTTCGGTGAATGGTGTCTATGAGTGTTAGTAGCACCATGTTTGAAAGGGCTAATGAGATGACTATGAGCATAGGGCCGCAGAGCCTCTCCTAAAGAAGCTTGCTTATTCTGCTTCAAGGGTTTCTAGAAACCACTAGGGAATTTAAGCAGGGAACTAAGGAACCCCAGGGGAAGAGGCTATCTGATGGCCTGCTCTGGAATATCAGCATTAAGGAAGCAGAAGCAATAGGCGTTCAAGGCCAGCCTGGGCTGTGTGGTGAGAGTAGGCTATCCAGGGCTAAACAGTTTGTTTTTAAAAAAAAAAAAAAAAAAAGGGCATGTTAGTGCGAGTGGCCAGGTAACTAAGGCAGTGCAGTCTTCGCAATTTTGAGAGCGCCAGAGGACTGCTAGTGCCATGCTCCAAACAACAGGCAGAGAGCCAAAAGGGGCGGGTTCTTTGGAGAAGGGAAATTGAGTTGAGCACCACGCAAGGAAACCCAGCAATGTAGAACCCGAGACAGGTGCGGCCAGCGGTTCTAGGGAGGGACAGTCGCAAACTCGCTAGCGACCCAAGCACGGGAAGCGCCGGGGCAGGTTTCAGAACAGTAAGTGCAAGTCACATATTGCTCTAAAGTTAACATTCTCCCAGACGAAAATCACGAGACATATGGAAATCGCCCCTTACGGTCGTCAGTCAATCCTCAGTTCAGCATCTTGGGCCTCCCAGGCCAAGGTGAGCGGCGGGCGGGGTGGGGGCGTGGCCTCGGTTTTGCCGGGCAGAACTGCGCAGGCGCTGCGCGGCCGCGGGGCGGGGTCAGGTGGGGGTCAGTTAGCGCGGGAGCCCAGCGCGGAGGCTCTTGGGCTGCTGCCCGCCCTGAACGGAAGCCGCTGCGGGACTCAGAAGACGCCAGGATGGCGACTCCGAGCGGGAAGGCTGCGATCCCGAGCCCCCAGACTTCCAAGAGGGCTCTCCCGAAAGATGCTTCCTCTGAGGTCCCGAGCAAGAGAAAGAACTCGAACCCGTCTTCGACGCTTCCGCGGCCATCCGGGCTCTTCGTGGAGGGTTCAATCGTGCGCATCGCCATGGAGAACTTCTTGTGAGTGGCTGCAGGCCGCGCCTGGGCGGGAGCAAGAGGCCCGCAGGCCTGTCGCCGTGGGGTATGCCGGGCCGTGGGTCCCTCGTGCCAGGCTTTCCCTGCCTAGGCCGTGGAGACTGGGCCATGTTGGCTGTAGTAGACCGGTCACCTGATTTTTTTTTTTTTTTTTTTTAAATCCACCTTCTAGTGGTTTTGGAAGGCGTCAGATGCGGCCAGTGGGTATATACTAAAAGGCCAAGTCTTCTAGTAGAGCTGGGAGTTGCGATCTACAGAGGACTTGTGCGCTTCACAAAACTCAGCAGACCAACAGTTTCAGCAGAGTGGCAGATTTTGAAAATGTACACGTCTTTGGAGTGGGCAGATGAGATAGCTATGGTTGTTGATTGGAGGTTAGAGTGTACCAGAGAATCGTGCTCGCCGTTTTTGTACCGCCTTGCAGACTCTTGACCCTTTAAATCCTCCCTTCTTCCTTCTCACCACCCCAACAAGTTGAGAAGATTCTAAATGTTCCCCCAAATATTTTCTCCTTAGCGTCTTTCGAGTTATTCTTTCAAGATGCCTTTTTGTTTGTTTGTTTTTCGAGACAGGGTTTCTCAGTGTTACTGCTCTGGCTGTCCTGGAACTCGCTCTGTAGTCCCGGCTGGCCTCGAACTCACAGCGACCCACCTGTCTCTGCCTCCCGAGTGCTGGCATTAAAGGTGTGCGCCACCGCCAGGCTTCGAGATACTTTTATAAGTATAGGTTTGAGGAAGAGTTACAGAACTGTAGTAACAATACCACTTTTTTTTTTATAAAACCACTTATGTATCAGGGATACATCTGTTTTATTGACACATCGTTCTGTTTCATCCTGTCTGTTGATGATATAAGCTCAAAGCTGTTGGGTTTTGCCCAGGTTTATATAGATTCTAATAACTGAATTGCTATTTGAGTTCAGATAAGGAAAGGTAAATGTACTCGAGTGGGTAATCCGCTGTAACTTTTCTACCCCCGGCTTCGTGGGCTTTGCAAGTATTGAAAGGGCTGCTTTCCTCCTCAACTATCAGAGCTTTGTTAAGGCAATATTAACATCCGAAAAGGGAAGATGATTGCCTGAAAGCAATTGGTAATGTTTAGTGAGCCCCTTCACTTAAGATGGAAGGACGTCAGTCGGGAGAGGTCGGAAGCCATTGGCTCGCCTTGCCTGTTCCTATGCTGAGAAACTCCAGCTTTATCCTATAGGCGGTAGGAACCCGGGAGGATGATTCCGAAAGGATACCAGGCAGAAACGGAGAAGACTTAAAACAAGAAAGCAAGAATGCAGAGTGAGCATAGTAGGAGCAGAGAGGGTATTTGACAGGACCTGCCTGCAGCTTGTGAGGCATGAGGATAGAGGAGCTGCTGGCTCCTCCCGAGTCTCTCTTTCAACTACCTGGTCAGGTGTTGCTCAGGAGAGAGTAGCGTGGAGAGAATAAATAATGAGTGCAGTTGAGCGGCTGTGTCTTGAACTTTTCCTGGGGGATGTTTACAGGAACTGTTCTATAGGTGAAGTTTAGAAAGGCCTGGAGCGCAGAGGAAAATGTGAATAAGTTACAGGCTTGGGAGTCATATGTATAGGTGGCTGTTGATGCTGCAAAAAGTTGTTGAACTTATGCAAAAGGGAATATAAATTGGAGGAATAGAAAGTCTATTTATTGTAGGAGTAAGAGAAGATGAAGATGAGCTCAGATCCAACTGTACAGGAAGGTAAGATGAGAATCATGGGAGACTTGTTGGAGAAGCATAGTTAAAAATAATACTTTGAACTCGTAATGAGACTGAAGCCTCCTACATTTAGCAATTGGGAAAATGTCCCTTTGATAAAGCAGTACAAAAGAAGACTTAGTAGACTGAGGAAGAAAAGCTTAGACAAAAACATCAAAAAGAAAAAGTAGTTGGGAAATGCAGAGTTGGGTTTGGTTTTGTTATTTTGATAATAAGACTTTAGATTAGGGTAGTATATTCATATTTTCTAGAGGAACAAAATTTATAGAATGCATCTATATCCATGTATTTATTAGAGTAGCTTACAGGCTCTGGTCCAGCTAGTCCAACTACAGCTCTAAGAATATAATAGTAATTCAGTCCATGAGGCTGGATGTCTCAGCTGGCTTCAGAAGCCAAAAAAAGTAGTCTGTAATGCCAATGAAGCAATGGGCTTGCCAGTGAGAGTGAGAGCAAGCAGGCTAAGAGAATGAGCTTCTTTCTGTGTCCTTTATATAGGCTACCAGCAGAAAGTATGGTCCAGATTAAAGGTGGATCTTCACACCTCAAAGATCTGGCTTAAAAGTGGGTCATTTGGGGACTGAAGAGATGGCTCAGAGGTTAAGAGTATTCATTGCCTGCTCTTCCAGAAGGCCTGAGTTAAATTCCCAGCAACCACATGATGGCTCACAACTATCTATAATAAGATCTGGTGCCCTCTTCTGGCATGTAGGCATGTATGTAGGGAAAACACTATACATAATAAGTAAGTCTTAATTTTTTTTAAAAAGTGGGACTTTCCACTTCAAATAATTTAATTAAGAAAAGGGGTCCCTCACAAGTGTGCCCAGCTACTTGTGTTTTAATTATTTCCAGATGTAGTCAAGTTGACAGCCATGACAGAGAGTGAGGCTGAGAGAAGAAGCAAATAGGGTAGCTAGGCTTAGAAAACCCAAATGGCCTATAACTAGTACAGGAGTTTGCTATGGGTGAAGTAGAGCAAATGGAGTTGAGAGTGGAAGGAAAGCGTTCTAGGATAAAAGCAGCACAGATTATTCAAGAAACAGAAAGAAATAGATATAGAATTTAGAATTCTGAGCAGATAGAAAAGGGAGATAGGAAAAAGTTTTAATTAGGGCTAAGTTACAAAAGATCCTTTTCCTCCTCTTCTTAGGTTTGTGTTTGTGTGTTTGTGTATGTGCCATAGTGTGCAAGTGCCTTTGGAGGCCAGAAGAAGGCATCACACTTGTTGCAGCTCCAATCACAGGTGGTTGTGAGCTGTTCTGTCTTGGTGTTAGGAACCAACCTTGGGCCTCTGGAAGAGGATGAGACTCTCCTAACAGTGGAACCATCTGTCCAGCCCCGTTTTTGTTTTCTTGGTTTTTTGTTGTTGTTGTTGTTGTTTTGTTTTGTGAACAAGTGATAACTAGGTTTTCATGTGTATCCTGTAGTTCTTTGTCACATATATATTTTTGTTACCACTTGGAATTTTTGAAGTTTCAAGTGTTAAAGTTGATATGCTTTGCTAAATTATTTATATATTTAGCATGTTAGTAGCATCCTGTCAGTTATTTTTGGGGACTTGGTTAGGTGTACCTTATGCTAAAGACCTAGAGAAGGGGTATTTATTATTTATGTGTTCCAATTACGGATTTTGAAAGGCAAAGCTAAAGAAATGTCTGAGTTTGTTTCATCTCTTGGCAAAGCTGCCTCAACAAATAATGAGGATTCAACATGGATTTAAAAAAAATGGTAAAAATGAATCTTAGAAAATATGTAGGAGAAAATAAATTAGGAATTCGCAGAAGCAGCAGATTTAGAAGCAGATATATAAGACTTAATAGGTACTAAATATAAATAAAATGTTAAATTCATTTAACTATAGACTGGTTGTGCAGGGAGTTAGTGTGTACTGGACGTCATGGTGTGTGTGGATCACAGATCTCTCTGGTTATGCATCCTTGCCTTCTCCCTGAGGAGCAGGGATTACTGGAACATAGCATGTCATGGATTCTTGGATTCTTCTTGCAGCATATTAAAGGAAATAAAGGCCCTTTCATTTTTAAATTGATGATAAAATAGCTATTGATTTGATAATTATTTCCTCATTTGAATAAGAATAATTGTTAGATTGCTTTAACTATTAAAATATGAGAAGTAGCTACTGCTCTAACTTTTAAAAAATGTAATTATAAGACATTAGGAAAAAAATCCATCACTTCTTGTATAGTTTTGAAATTATTTTACAGTAATTAAGGTAAAAATAAGTGTGGAAGCTTTGATAACAGTCTCCCAAAAAAGGGTAAATAGGTTATTTGTTGATAGTATCTCACTGTGTACCCTGCCTGGCCCACAGATTTGTTTTAACGAGGTTTTTAAAACGCTGCCTCCTGCATGCTAACATTAAAGACTTGTGATACCATGCTCAGCCCTGTGTTCTTATTTTACATATGCATTATTATTTTTTCCCTTGATAAGAGTTTTTCCTCTGTAAGTTGATTATTTAAAACTTAGAGGGCTAAGGATAAAGCTGGGAGATAAAGTACTTACCCAGCACATAAAAGGGCCTGGGCTGACTTCTCAGTACCCCAAGCCCCCAGGTATATGGTGGACAGTGACAACGCAAAGCAACAAAAAGATGCAATTATGAAGAAAAGGTTTTTCCCTTATTCCTATGTATTGATCTTACCTCTTTATAATTCAGAACATACGATATCTGTGAAGTGTCTCCTGGGCCCCATCTGAATATGATTATTGGAGCTAACGGAACAGGGAAGTCAAGCATAGTGTGTGCCATTTGCCTTGGACTAGCAGGCAAGCCTGCTTTCATGGGACGTGCAGATAAGGTGAGTTAACATAATTACTTTTTGTTGTTGGCTTGTTTGGTTTGGATTGGTTTTTTTCAATACAAGGTTTTTCTGTGTAGTTTCCCTGGCTGTCCTTGAACTCCCATATAGACCAGGCTGGCCTCAAACTCAAAGATCTGCCTACCTCTGCCTCCCAAGTGTTGGGATTAAAGGCATGCACCACTGTGCCTGACTTACATTAATTACATAATTTTTTAAAAAAAATTCAGAACCATTTGTTTTTAGAAACAAGTCAATTTCTACATTTTAGGTTCTTAAGTTTACCAAATGTACCTGCTTGCTTGCTTGCTTGCTTGTTTTCTATCTATCTTTTTGGTTTTTAGAGACAAGGTTTGTGTAGCCCAGGATGTCCTGGACACGCTTACTAGACCAGGCTGGCCTCAAACTCACAGAGATCTGCCTATCTCTGCCTCCTGAGTGCTGGGATTAAAGGTATGTGCCAACACTGCCTAGCCAAATGCATTTTTTTTCAAACCTAGAACCCCTGCAGGAGAAAGTTCTGATTGTGTTTTAATATCTCTCTAAAAGTTGTATGTAGAACTGTATATTAGACAAAGAAATGATAACAACAGTTAGAAACAAAGATCGTTCACCAAAAAAGAATTTCCAAATAAGCCTAATAGCTTATTAGGGAAATTTATCAGGATTGTTGGATATCAGTTTGATAAAACTTTAATTTCTGTACATTAACAGTGAACAAGCTGAGCATGGCAGTACATGCCTTTAATCCCAGCACTGGGGAGGCAGAGGCAGATGGATTGGGAGTCTAGGACAGCCAAGGCTACACAGAGAAACCCTGTCTTGAGAAAACAAACAAACAACAACAACAAAAACAGTGAACAAAATGATGCAGTTAAAAGTACCCCCCCCCCTTTTTTTTTTTTAACGAGCTGTCTGTGTGGCTGTATAGTCTGGAAAAGGCTGTCTTGTCTCCTGGAACTGGAGTTAACAGTTGGGAGCCATCCATCCATTGTGGATGCTGGGAACCAAACTCTGATCTTCTACAGTAGTACCAAGTGCTCTTAGCTACTGAGTCATCGCTCCAGCCCCAGATATGTTGGTTTTTTGTAGTTTTTCTTTTGTTTTGTTTTTTGGTTTGGATTGGTTTGCCTTTTTGACACAGGGTTTTTCTGTCTAGCTTTGGCTGTCCTGGGCTTGCTTCGTACAACAGGCTGGCCTTGAACTCACTAAGATCTGCCTGCCTCTGCCTCCTGAGTGCTGGGATTATAGGCGTGCACACCTCACCAGGTCAGATATTGTTAATAATAGCAATGCAAGTATAAGTTACCTAGGAGTAAATTAACAAGGATATAACAATTATATACAAAAATTATAAAATTGTGTTTTAAGATTTATTGATTTTATATATGAGTGCTCTATCTGCATGTACACTTGCATGCCAGAAGAGGGCATCAGATCCCAGGTGGTTGTGAGCCGCCATGTGGTTGCTGGGAATTGAACTTAGGACCTCTGGAAGAACATACAATGATCTTAAATGCTGAGCCATCTCTCCAGCCCCCAAATTGTATTTTAAAAGAAAATTTTGTGGGCAAGTGAGATAGTTCAGTTGGGAAAAGCATTTGCTAACAAGTTTACACACATGAGACATGATATGTGTTCTCCCTGGAAATAAATATAATAAATAAAACAGTATTTTGTTAAAGCTTAAAATGCACTACTGAGAACGTTGCAGAATTAATCAAGTGATATACCAAATTTTGAGCTGGACTTAATATGTAATGTAGTGCTACAAAGTTTAACCAAATACCCCTAAAACTATAGATAAGCTGATTCAAAATGCATTTTTTTTAAAAAAACAAGCTATACCAGAGATGTTTGTGGGCTAGGAGAGATACTTTGCTCTGTTAATAAATTATCCCTGTGACCTTGAGCAATGGTGTGGACATCAAACTTTGATTTCAAGAATAAAAGAATTGAAGTAATTAATTTGCAAAGACCAGCCCAGGTTTTTATGAGTAGTAATATATACTTCCACAGTCTCTCTACACTGATCTCTTGGGTTGTATTCTCAGTTCTGTACAATTAGAATGGGTTTTGCTGTAGTAGTTTTTACCAGCCTTGTTGGTTTATTTATTTATTTTTTAAACACATCTCTTGGACTGCTAGAGATCTTAAGAGTATGCCTGGAGGGCAGTGCTTCCTAGAGATTGTTGGCCTTCTGTATCTACAGATTTAATATTTCAGTGAGATCTAAGTTCTCAGCAAGAATAATGTATTTTACATCTGACAAAGGTCTAATATCCAAAATATATAAAGAACTCAAGAAATTAAACACCACCAAACCGAATAACCCAATTGAGAAATGGGGCTTGGAACTAAACAGAGAATTCTCAACAGAGGAGTATCAAATGGCTGAGAAACACTTAAAGAAATGCTCAACCTCCTTAGTCATCAGGGAAATGCAAATCAAAACAACTCTGAGATTCCATCTTACACCCATCAGAATGGCTAAGATCAAAAATTCAAGCGACACCACATGCTGGCGAGGATGTGGGGAGAGAGGAACACTCCTTCATTGCTGGTGGGAATGCAAACTAGTACAGCCACTTTGGAAATCTATCTGGTGCTATCTCAGAAAAATGGGAATAGGGCTTCCTCAAGACCCAGCTATTCCACTCCTTGGAATATACCCAGAAGATGCTCCAGCACACAACAAGAAAATTTGCTCAACCATGTTCATAGCAGCCTTATTCATAATAGCCAGAACATGGAAACAGCCTAAGTGTCCCTCAGTAGAAGAGTGGATAAAGAAACTGTGGTACATATACACTATGGAATACTACTCAGCTATTAAAAACAAGGAATTCCCGAAATTTGTGGATAAATGGATTGAGCTAGAAATGATCATAATGAGTGAGTTAACCCAGAAGCAGAAAGACTCAAATGGTATATACTCACTTATATCTGCATACTAGCCCAAGGGGCATGTCCCACGAAAGCCTTCACTTACCAGGAAACTGGGACAGAGGGGAAGGCATCCTATTGGGACTCTAAATGAAAGACGCATGGGAGAACAGCAAAATAAAAGGATACAGAGGGTCCTAGAAATCTACAAGTAGAACAATATGATAGGCAGATTTGGGCCCAGGGGTCCCGCTCAAACTAAGGCACCAGCCAAGGACAATACAGGAGGTAAACTTTAAACCCCTTCCCAGATCTAGCCAATGGTCAGAATATTCTCCACAGTTGAGTGGAGAGTGTGATACGACTTTCTCACGTACTCTGGTGCCTCACATTTGACCATGTCCCCTGGAGGGGGAGACCTGGTGGCACTCAGAGGAAGGACAGCAAGTAGCCAAGAAGAGACTTGATACCCTATGAGAATATATAGGGGGACGTAATCCCCCTCAGGAACAGTCATAGGGGAGAGGAATAATGGGAAAATGGGGGGGGGGGGAGGAATGGGAGGATACAAGGGATGGGATAAACATTGAGATGTAACAAGAATAAATTAATAAAAAAAAAAAAGAATAATGTATTTTAGTATATTATTAAACAACCATATATGTTTAAAAAATATGATATAATAAGTAACAAGAAATGGAGAGTTAGGAATACTTGCTCTCCCAGAGGACCTGTGTTCTGTTTCCAGTACCAATAGTACTGACAACAGTACAGAGCAGTTAAGAGTAATATGTAATATACTTCTATTTAAATGTTAGCATAAAAGTTTACTGTAAGCATAATCTAAATAATCTGTATGGATAAAAGATAAGAACTGCTTTCTTTTTCTTCCCCCTCATTGGTATAAAATATTTTAATTGTTGTAAGACAGTACACAATTTGCTCCTTCAGAGATGTTTTCTGTCTATGAGTAAACAATATTAAGTGACCTTGCCAGCCAAGGCTGAATAACTTACGTGTGGCAGGGTTTTGATTTGAATCTATAGTAGAGATTAAAAGTAGTAGTACTCTTGGGTTATAAGAACAGACCCACCTCCATCTTTCTGATCCATAATTTCATCATCTATAAAATCAGGATAGGGTATAAGGGTTGCCAGTGGAATTTGGAGACTTGTCAGTTGTTTATCTTAGCAGCATATAATAAATGGTTAGTTGTTTGTTTATAATCATTATCACAAATCCTTAACGTAATTAAAAAGATTATTGCAATGTCTTGTTTTTTATTTTGTTTTGTGTTTTTAAAGAATGTATTGTGTATTTGTGTGTGTTCATGCACCTATGGTGCCAGATTTCCTTGGAGCTGGATTTACAGGCGATTGTGAACCACCCATCATAGATCTGTACTAGGAACAGCACAGGGCCTTTGGAAGCAGTGCAAGTGCTCTTTAACCCTGCAGCTCTTGTTCTTTATTTCTGTATTATGTAGTGTTTTGCTGGTCACTACTTTCTGATTCAGTTTTTTTTTTTATTATTCTATTTACCTTTCCATCTATATTTTATAGTGCTTTAAAATATAAACTTTATGATTCTGTATCTACTTTATTTTGTGTTGTTGCCAATTTTCCTTGTTTTTAAAATTTTTTTTATTCTTTGATAAAGGCATACAACATATTTGATCATATTCATTTCCCCTCCCCAACTTGTTATGTATATTAAGACAGGTTCTCATATAGCACTTCTAGTACTAATATGTAATTGAGGGTAACCTTGAACTTCTATTATTCTTGGCTTGTTCTACCAAGTGATAAGGGGTAGACCCATAGCATTTCTATTATTTTAGTTTTTATTACTTATGGAGCTTAAAGTCCAGATAACAGTTTGCTTTTAGTCCGTCAGTCTGTTTTGTGTTTAAGCTCATAGTCATCAGAACTAGTTTAGATGTCTATTTTACTAAATTATAACTTTACTAATCACTTTTAAAAGATACTTGATGGCAAGTCTGCTTTAAAAACAGACTCGACACTATTAGAGTGGCTGTCAATGTTTCATTTGTGCGCTTCTGTGGGGGTCTGCAGCAGTAGTAGATTTGGTATAGTGCCTTGTGGTTGTAGTGTAGGACATGTTCTCTGTGGGTTTTTTCCTCTTCTGAAAGAACAGAGTACATAGGCTCTGGCCCAATTACCCAGATTCAAATCCCTTTTCTTCCACTTACATCTTATTAGCAGCTTTGTAAGAGTCTTACCTGCCTGGCACTGAAATGATCCATAATTTAACTACTGTGATATCTGTAATGCAAGAAGAGTGGAAGGACCTAGCCTATGCCTTTTATAAAGTGGAGAGAGTGGACATTGATGTGGTGACTGAAAAAAATCTTGATTTGGAAACAGTGATGGCTCTTAGATCTGATTGTTAACCTGTAAATACTGCTGACGCAGCTCACGTCTTCTTTTTACACTGTAGGTTGGGTTTTTCGTGAAGAGAGGATGTTCCAAAGGTTTGGTTGAAATTGAACTGTAAGTGTTAAAGCTTCTAAAACACCCCTTTTTGGTTTAATTTTTCAGCTTGTATTTATGTTTTCTTGATGATTTTGGAAAGGAATATTAATGTGATGTGGCAAATATGCATTTTAATGTGTCTTTTAAAATTAAGAATTTTTAATTTTGGAAAGTTCTCAAGAAATTGTAGTTTAATGTGGGTAATAAAAAAAAGTATATGACTGAGGAATGTACACTAAGAAGTTGTAGTCAGGTCTGAAGGACACTTCATAATTCCAGTATTTAGGAGGTAGAGACATGAAAGTAAGGAGCTAAGGGGGCTGGAGAGGTGGCTCAGAGGTTAAGGGCACTGACTGCTCCTCCAGAGGTCCTGAGTTCAATTCCCAGCACCCACATGGTGGCTCACAGCCATCTATAATGTGATCTGGTGTCCTCTTCTGGCCTGCAGGTGTAACATGCAGACAGAGCACTGTGTTCATAATAATAAATAAATGTTAAAAAAAAAAAAAAAGAAAGAAAGAAAGAAAGTAAGGAGCTGAATGCTGTTCATGAGACTCAGGAATTCAGACATTCTTCATTAGAGAACAAGTTTAAGGCCTCCCTGGACTACTTGAGATTCTATCTCAGACACACACACACACACACACACACACACACACACACACACACACACACACACACACACACACACACACACACACACACACACACACACACACACACACACACACACACACACACCAGAAAAAGGGAGAGAGAAATTGTAGTCTTTCACAAATTGAAGTATCTATTTTCTTTTGCCTGTTTTGAAATCTTTGAGCTGGAGTATAGCATAGTGTAGAGAGTTTACCTGTATACTTGAAGCCTTGGCTTTGATCCCCTTGTGGAGAAGATGGGTGAACAGATGGGTAGTATGAAGCAAGTACTTCTGAAAGCAAACAATGAGTAAATAACCTTCTTTCATATTCTGTATTAGTGGTCCTTTATGGTTGTATGTTGTAGTTTCAGAATGGAGTACATGGTAAGCAATCCATGATTTACCATTTTGCGTGAGAGTTTTGATTGGGGACATTTGTAGTATGTGGAAGTCAGTTTCTAAGTAAAGGACGTTTCAGCTATTATATTAGCCTTTTATGTACTAATCAATTTTGAATTACAGTTAAAGTATGTGATTGAAGAATAGTGTAATAATTAAAGGATAAATAAACTGTGTGTTTGAGGATTAATATCGGCATCTGTTTTAATTTTAACAATTTAGGCAATTTTGAATGTTAACCTAACATAGTAGATGACGTGGCTAATTGTGGGATAATAAACAAAAAGTCAAGGTTTCCAACTTGGGAAGGATCCAAAAATACCATAAAGAATAAAAATTATAGTGCTATTTCTTAGACTTTGGAATAGGAAAAGTGATAGAAATGTTATTCTTAAATCAGTGTGTGTTTTGAATATAAAAGCTTTTCAATTACTCTTTAATTAGGTTCAGGACTTCTGGAAATCTTATAATCACCCGTGAGATTGATGTGATAAAAAATCAGTCCTTTTGGTTCATCAATAAAAAACCTGTCACCCAGAAAATAGTGGAAGAACAAGTTGCAGCCTTGAACATCCAAGTGGGCAATCTGTGCCAGTTCCTACCTCAGGTCTGAGAAAATACAAGGGAACATGGGGAAATTTTGTGTGTTATGTTTCGGGTGTATGCCATAGATAATATAAACACTACTCAAGAGATATCGTAATAGGTTTGTATCAAAACAGCTCTCTTAGTATTTGTAGCTTTTTGTAAAAGGAAGCATCCTGCTGCGTACGTATAAGTATGCAATTCTTTCTCTTTACATTGAGCACAGCCCTTTTACTGTTTTTATGGGCATCATGACATGGCTCTATGATAGTAGTACTCAGTAGGCCAGCCTGGCCTACATAGGGAGTTCCAGGCCTACTGGGCCTTAGTCATCCATATCTTGTATTAATAATTCAATTTAACAAGTTTAAATTACAAAATGTTTTTTAAAACTTCATTCTTTTCTTTTGTATCTGGTGCACATTAGTATTTGAGTGCACATGTATGCACATATTTTTAGAGGCCAGAAGTTATTATTATATGTCTTTCTCCCTTGCTGTCAACTTTATTTACAGAGGCATTGTCTGAACCAGGAGTTCGGCAGTTTGGCTAGAAGATTCTCCATCTCTGCCATAACAGTGGAACTATAGGCAGATGGCCTAGCTTTTATGTGGGTACTAGAGATCCAAACTCCTGTCCTCACCCTTGACAGCATTTTATCCACTGAGCCATCTCCCCAGTCCATAGGAAAGGTACTTTAAGTGCAGAGCAGTTTCAGGCTTCATTTGCAAACTTTGGCATTTTTCTTCTTTGGTTTTTCAAGACAGGGTTTTAGTGTGTAGCCTTGGCTGTCCTGGACTTTGCAGATGAGGCTGGCTGGCCTCGAACTCATAGTGATCTGCCTGCCTCTGCAGACGGCAGGTGTACACCACTACACCTGGCTACTTTGACATTTTTAAAGAAACAACTTCTTTAAAATATGTTTATTAATTCTTTGAGAACATCATACAATGTGTTTTGATCATATTTACTCCCTATTTCATCCCCTTAACTCCTGAAGATCCACCCACTTCTACCTCTCCTTCTGCTCCCAATTTTGTGTCTTTTCTTGCTTTTCCTTTTTTTTTTTTTTTTTTTTTCTCTTGTAACAACCTATGGACTCCTATTTGTGCTGTCCATATAGTCCTGGGTTGGGCCATCCACTAATTTATGTACCAGGAGCCACACCCTTAAAACTAATTTTCCTCCTCCTGGAAGCCAGCAACTTAACTGCTGGTAGCTCCTCAATTAGGTAAGGGTCAGGGCTCCAGAACCACTTCAGTTAGAATGTTAAACTGGCTTGATTGATCTTGTTCAGGCAGCAATAGCTATGCTGGTAATCCTGAGAAGCCGTAGTTAATGAACAACTTTTTGTAGTTGTTGTTTTTCAAGACATGGTTTCTTTGTAGCCCTGCTTATCCTGGAACTCACTCTGTAGACCAAGCTGGCCTCGAACTCAGAAATCCACCTACCTCTGCTTCCCGAGTGCTGGGTTTAAAGGCATGTGCCACCATGCCTGGCTTAATTAATGAAGAACTTTTAGTTAATCAATGCATTTGTATGATATATTGGTTAGAATAAACTTCTTTCACATGTAGGTGCACTTTCCAAAGTCTAGTAATGTTTTTTATTTGTTCACTAATAATAAAATATTAGAGATGGCTGAGTTGTCAAGAGCACATGCTGGTCTTCCAGAGGACCCAAATTTGATTCCCAGCACCTATGTATAGCAGTTTACTGTTGGTGTTAATTTAAAAGTATGGCCTAATGTTTATTGTTAGGCTATAATTACTACAGTGGTATTTTCTAGCTCATTATCAATCAATAAAAAACACAGACACTGTTATATTTAAAATAGACTTGGTTCACCTGGGGCAGGGCCTATATTAATCCCTTAAACTTCTCCCATATCTCTGCCCCATCCCATGCCATCTGTTTCTAACAATGGCTGTTGAGCTACCTCCCATCCATAATCCCAAACACTTGCTAATGTTCTTTGTCTGGGCCAATTCCTCCATCCATGCCGGCCATGTTACTCCAACAAACCATGGCAACCTCTGTCCTTCTCTTCCTCTCTTCACTCCTTCCCAAGATCTTCCTTCCCAAGATCCTCTCTGTCTTCCAGAGCTTGCCAGTCTTAGCCACGCCTATCCCATTTGCCTGCCCAGCTGTATTGGCTTTTTATTGTTCAAAGAGGAATAAATTTTTAGGCAAGGTTACACAGCAAGATTTGGGGTACATTAAAAGACAGCAAGCAGTAATTAGCATCAAAATACATCTGAGCAACCTCCAACAGTTTATAACTACCTAAACTCCGGCTCTGGTAGGTCTGATGCCTTTTTTCCTGACTCCTTAGGCATTGCACTCACATGCACAAACTCATACATAGATACACACATACTTAGGTGATTAAAAAAATATTTTTAAAGAATTGTTTTAAATGTCTGAATAATCTACATCTAAAGTTAAAGTCTTTTAAGTGTATGTAATGCTGCTTAGTGATTACATTATAGCTTATTTTCCTTACAAACATAATTTGATTTATATTGCAAAACAGTTTTTTAAGTGAGACATTTTAATGATATTTATGAGTGATAGTTACTAATACTTAATTTTGGTGCTGCAGGACAAAGTTGGAGAATTTGCTAAACTCAGCAAAATTGAGCTCCTAGAAGCTACTGAGAAGTCAATTGGTCCTCCAGAGATGCACAGATACCACTGTGAACTCAAAAACTTCAGAGAGAAAGAGAAGCAGCTAGAGGTATTTAGAAATAGACAACTCATTTCTGTTGTCATTTACTGATTCTGTGTCTCAAAATGTGTAAGAAAAGCCAGGAGGTGGCAGCATGTGCCGTTAGTCCCAGCACTTGGGAGGCAGAGGGAGGTGGGTCTCTGAGTTTGAGGCCAGCCTGGTTCACAGAGCAAGTTCCAGCTCTGCCAGGGATACGCAGAGAAACAAAGAAAGAAGGAAACGGGGGAAATGTGCAAAAGTGGGTAGTATTTCTGTATGTTGAATAAATTCATTGTGATTGATTTTTCACCCAAGCTTATATTTCCACATCACTGGTGACAGAAAATGAAATTTGTTTTGTATATATGAAGTTTAAAGTTTTTTGACTATTTCAGTAAACACATGTACCAGTTGAGCTTTTAGGGAACTCTCTCATAGGAAGTTACATTTTCTTTCATTTGGTACCCATCAAGTACTTGCGTTGTGCCAGGCACAGTGTATGTTTTGAGATTTATAGAAGATAAGGATGTGGAATTTGAAAACACTTCTGTTGGTGGTATTTGATGTATTGTTACTTAAGTGAAATGATGATAGCCTTTCTAAGCAAACTATAGAAATAGCTGAAGTGTTCATTTTTACCTTTAATAAATAGATACATAGAAATGTTGTATAAGCTACCCAGCTAGGTATGCTTTTATAATTAAAAAGACAAAGCAGATATCTTCTCTTTAAGTATAATGTTACAGTAAATTGTATTGGTTTGGCCTAAGAAGCCAGTAACTGACACAGGGAGACTGAAACGTACTTTAAAGCTGCCAGCACTATGGACCAGGCAGAATCTAAACTGATTCTAATCTACTCGTAAATTAAAACAAACTCCTCTAAACCTCATAACATACATGTATTCCAAGCACTTGCCAATCTGATCCTCAGGCCACCTCTCTCCCCTTTCCTCATTAACTGTCAACAGGCTTCCCCTCCCCCCCCCCAGCTGTAAATCCTTGGCTCCTCTCCCTCTCCAGGAAGTCCCACCTTCCACTTCCTGTCCTTCTGCCCAGCTAATTGGCTAAACAACGCTTTATTGACAATTGTTATATCCACTCAAGACATTCCTCCACAATTCTCCTTTTTAGTCTAACAATAAAAACAAACCTTTTACCTATATATTTATGTTATTACACCAATACTCCATATATACACACACAAGAACCACAAAACAATCGCTGTATTCATGCTATACTCATAATGCTCCGCTGTCTTCAACCCCATCAGAGACGTGAGAAGGAATACAATTAATTAGCTGAGTGAACAGGAAGTGCAGGTTAGCAGCTTCCAAAATGAAAAAAATGACAGAGATACCTTGCTGCCTGAACAGTCACCCAAAACTTTATAACACGTTGGAGCATCATCTTCAGCCTTCTGGTCCAGTATTTGTGAAGCAGGGATATTGAGGACTTGCTTACCCTGTATTGGCAGAATTTGGCTGTCAGCTCCACCTGCATCCAAGCTTGCCTATTTCAGGCAGAATTCTGTCTGTGGCAGAAAGCAAGGACATTTTTGTTCAGGGGCTAGTTTGCCACATCTGAAGCCATCTCTATAAGGAAGTTCCTCAATGCTCATTATCTTCTTTGAGGCAGGCTGGATGTTGCCAGGAGTCAACCTGTCTCGTTTTCAAAGAATCTTCAAAACAATAAAAAATTCTTTAAATGCCATATTCTGTAGGTCTCTGAGGTTTTTGAAGACCTTATCAAAATATTTTACCTTATCGATCTATTGAACCTAGGATATATATTTTTGTGATAAAATTGAATAGTACAGTGAGTTTTAAAAAACTTACTTTACATCAATATATAATATTCTATACCAATGAACTAAAAAGAGCCTTGTGAGTGACAATTAAAGCCTTAAGTTGAAGAGTAGATTCCATAATCTACTTTTGGTCCAATCATCCCTATATATTTCTATACTCTCAGAGAAAAATTCCCGAGTCCAACCTCGTTCTCTCTCTGAATAAAACCAATAATAACATAACCAATTCCCAATAAAAATAAACATCCATAGCCCAAAACCTTACCCAACCCCCCTTTAAGGGAAATGGGAAGGCGTTCTTTTTTAAAGGCTTCTTCAGGCTGATTTGGGAGGAATAATACCTATGTAGGGGCCCAAATAAAACTGGGAAGATGGCTAAACAAGCTAGAGATAGCATTTGTGGTCCAGTCTCTAAATGTTAAGAAATTCAGGCTTAAAAGTCCTATGTAGAACAGTCTGAAATGTTGGACCAATTGGAATCAGGAGCTTTCTTCAAAGCTATCCTGGGAGATGTTCTGTTCAGATGACAAACAGCAACCAAAGCATTTGTGGATGGAACTTGAGGAATGCAGGATGTCAGCATATCAGCATGCTGGAGGATGAATCCTGTCACATCAGTGTCTGGTAGTTTTGTTCTGAAAATATATAATTTCTCACAAGCATTATACAGTTCTAAAACTATAAATGCATAAGGTGTGCAGGATGCACAGAACAATTGAGGGTACTTCTGTAGTTTGAATTCATGTACGTATAGACTGACTTAAGTTAGCAGTCTCCCTTTCATCTAGGTCTGTTTTATTTTGACCTCTTTCAAAGAGGAAGTATAATATTACCATTATCAAAGAACATAACAATCATTATTTAATTGAAATCAAAACAACATTATATAGTTCTAAATGTCCTTCTCTAGGCTCTGTGGCACCTGATGTATAGGCCAGGTGGCTACCTGTCTCCCGAGGAAATATATCCTGTTTTAGAGACAAGCCAATTGCCCTGAGCAAAAGAAGAGGCATTAAGCTTTATATAAACTTATGCATACCCTAGGCATCCTGTACTTCGGTTTTCACACTTATATAAACTCCCATTTTAGAGTTTATGCATACCCTGGACATCTTGTACCTGGGTTTTTACATTTGTTGCAGGTGTTTTTGTCTCACCCCTTCTCTCCATAGGGGGTGGATACTTCCACCTCTTAAACTAAATGTCCTCCTCCAGGCTCTATGGTGCCTGATCTATAGGCTAGCCACTACCTGTCTCCCAAGAAAATGTATCCCAGTTTAGAGACAAGCTGGTTGCCCTGAGCAGAAGAAAATTTATTAAGGTGACTCTTTTAAGTATATGAATTTTAGCCTTTGAGTTTTGGGGACCTAACTAGGCTGACCTGTACTTTGTCACCTGTAAGTCCTTGGTGTCTTTTTGCACCCGCCACCTGTCCCCCGTGAAAGTAGCTCATGTTTAGAGGGATAAGACGGCTGTCAGAGCAGTGACACCTCAACTCAGCATACAAAGGCTTTCCGATATGGGAGGCATGCAGTTTTCCCGCCCAACCTTGGTCCTTAGATAGACCAACAGAATATTTCTCCGAGGCCAATTACGCTTTGGCACCAGTTCTCCCAAAGGAGATTACCTGGCCTTTTTAGAGCAATGACATTTTCCTTACATAAACCTAAGATTGATATATATCCATCCTTTATATTAGTAAGGACATATAATCTATGTTAAGACAAAAGAACATACTTAGTAAATTTAAGGAAAAATTTGTCAGTTTAAATCCTAGGCTGTATCTACAAATAACTTAATTTATCAGTAGGGGGTCATCCCCTCAACTTGCTGTGGAGCCCAGGCTGGGGTAGAACTCACAGAGATTCATCTGTCTTTTTCTCCATTATGTTAAGATTCAGGATGTGTGCCACCACTGCACTGCACAAATAAAATACTTCATCTCAATTCTAGTCAAAATCTACAAAAATCTCAAGTAATATTCACAGGTAACAAAAAAATTCTAGTTGTAAGTCTTGTGTCAGTTGTACCAATTTAGGCTTCAGTAAGCAAAGCCCTGTCCACCATTCTTTTGAATTTAGTTATTGCTAATTTGCATAGGTGGACCCTTTGCAGAGAGAGCTGACAAACACCATGCAGCTAATAAGTTCTGAATTTCGGCCACTATCAACTCTATGGAAAAAATTTGGTACCTTCTTCCCTTCTAGTTGTTGGTAACTTAGCCTGGCATCTGTCAGCCTTCTGCCTTTCTCCTGAACAACAAAAGCTGAAAAAAGGCCAAAAAGGATCCAGGAGTCTTTTGCCATAGTGAGTTGGAGAGGAACCATAGCAGTCTATTCCCCCACCAAACTATAACAAAGTATCCTTTTTCAAGGGTGTGGATACACTAAATAGGTTGGGTGCCAATTTGTTACAGTAAATTTTATCCTACTTCCACCTGAAATACATTACACAATTACCTCCCACCTGCTGAAGGGAACATGTGTTTCTTACTAGGCTCTTCAGTGTATCTGTGTTTGTTGATAAGCAGTAGACTGAATTTTAGCTTTCTGTCACCTCAGATTCCTTAAGTCCTGAACACTCATGACACACTAGCCCTGATACTCCTTTGCATTTATTTGCCACTTTTTACAGCTTTTATTAAGCTTCCACTGGACAGATAGGGCAGAAATCTGAAATATATAACACTCCAAATCATGAGTCATCTAGATATCTACAAAGCTTCAGTTTGGAAGCATTTAGGAGCTTCAGATTACAGGTGTTTAGCAGGTAGTAACATGCACATATTCCAGAATCTGATAACACTTTTAGCATTATGCATTTCAAATAAAGGATTCTCAACGCGTATTAGATAATTGCCTTTTATCTTTAGGCACAGCTCCAGGCTCAGAGGTGTTGACAGCCTTCCTCACAGTTATATGACTATGTATTTTAAAACCTTGGGCCAGGACTTCTCTATATGAGTGTTACTCTCCCCTGAATGAGGGTTGTGGTTGTAGGTGGACAGGGTCTTCTGTAGCCCAGGCTGGCCTTTAACTCTTACATGTAGCCGAGGATGACCTTGAATATCTAATGCTCTTGCCTCTCAGCACTGAAGTTACAGGTGTGTATCACTAGTCTGATTTTAAGCAGTGCTGAGGATCAGATCCAGAACTCCATGCCTGCTAGCCGAGCACCCTCCCTAGCCTCACTTTTACATAGTTTTGAAGAACTCTTACAGGGTTCTTGTGAAATTTTGTTTATATTGTGTTTCATTGTTAAAAGATTTAACTTAACCATGTTCTTTTTTTTTCCTTCACTTAAACTAATTGTCAACAATTACTTATTTTAGACCTCTTGCAAAGAGAAAACTGAATACCTAGAGAAAATGGTTCAGAGAAATGAAAGGTACAAACAAGATGTGGAAAGATTCTATGAGCGAAAGCGACATTTAGATTTAATCGAGATGTTGGAGGCAAAGAGACCATGGGTGGTAAGTGTTAATTAGCTAAGGTAAAAATAGGTGACTCTTTAGCTGTCTTGGGTTGCCTTCCGTTGCTGTGGAAAACACTGTGATCAAAAGGAACTTGGGCAGAGGGTTTATTTCAGCTTATAATCAGGGTCCATTTTGAAGGACTGTCAGAGCAAGAACTTGAGGCAGAAACCTGCAGATAGGAGCTGAAGCAGAGGCCATGGAGGAGTGCTGCTCACTGCCGTGTTTCCTATGCCTTCTTCAGCTGGCTTTCTTATATCCCCAGAGCTACCTGTCCCAGGGGTGCGGTCAACCACAGTGGGCTCTCCCTGCCACAGCAATCATAATATTAAACATTGTACACCAGTCTGAGGGAGGCATTTTCTCAATTGAGGTTCCCTCTTCTCCGCTGATGGCCACCTTTTATGAAGTGGATCAAAACAAAACTAATGAATGCAGTGACTGAGTACTTACAACAAAGTATGTCTTTGTAAGTGACACTCATTTTGTATTCTAGTTAGATAATTACTTTTAAAAGTTTTACATTACATGCTATGCGTAAGTACTGTTCTTATTCTTTTTTTTTTTTTTTTTTTTTTAAGATTTATTTATTATTTATACAGTATTTTGCCCACATGTGTGCCTGCCCACCACAAGAAGGTACCAGATCTCATTACAGGTGGTTGTGAGCCACCATGTGGTTGCTGGGAATTGAACTCGGGACCTTCGGAAGAACAGATGGTGCTCTTAACCTCTGAGCCATCTCTCCAGCCCCTTGTTCTTATTCTTTATTTGATATATATACTAATTACCGCATAGCAAATAGTTGATTGAGTCACAGACATTAATTCTTCAGTTTTAGTCCTTAACATTCCTTTGCTTTTTTCCCTTAATGTTAATGATCTAAGGTGTTTGTTCATATTAAAAATTAAAATTTCAGGGCTAGAGCTATCATTCAGTGACACTAAAAACATTTGTGTGTGTGCCTAAGAATTTAGTTGAGGTACGTCACATGCAGCTGAAGTATCTTAACTGTCTTCTTATACTTTGTAATTTTCCTGACTCTGCTTTATTTTTTCTGTTTAAAATATGATATATATATTTATTACCTATGACCAGTTTGAAATAAATAGAGGATTTCTTGATACTTAATGGGTAGAAACATTAATTTTTATGGCACTCTTACTTCCTCCAACCAGGTTTTGCAGATTCATTTTTCTTAACTTTTTTTTTAAGAGATTGATTATAATCTAATTATGTTTTGGGGTTTTTTTGTTGTTGTTTGGTTTTGGTTTGTTGTTGTTGCTGTTGTTGTTGGTTTGAGGCAAGGTTTTGCTGGGTAGCCTTGGCTATCCTGGACTTTCTAGCCCAGGCTGGCCTCAAACTCATAGAGATCTGCCTGCCTCAGCCTCCTGAGTGCTGGGGTTATAGGTGTGCACTTAAGCTTGTTGGGGGGGCGTTTCTTTTCACCATGTGGGTCCCAGGAATTTAACTCTTGTCAAGTGATCTGGCTTCATAGCAGGTGCCTTTGCCTGCTACGCCATCTCAATGACCCAGACATTGTTTTTATCAAGCTAGTAGCTACATGTTTCATTCTTTTTTTTTTTTTTTACCCTTTTTTTTTTTTTTAACTTTTCAAAATTGAAATTCTTTTGTCTGTTTACTTAACTCCATAATCTTGTCTTTATTGATAAATTAAAAGAAAATCTCAGCCGGGCGGTGGTAGCACACATATTGAGTCCCAGCACACAAGTAGGCAGAAGCAAGCAGATCTCTGAGTTCAAGACCAGCCTGGACTACAGAGTGAGTTCCAGGATAGTCAGGGCTACACAGAGAAGCCCTGTCTCAGCAGGGAGCGGGGACGGATAAAAAGAAAGAAATCTCTGCTTACACTTTGGCTTTAGGATGTGTTCATTTAAATACTTAGTATTAAGTTCTATTTCTTGGATTATTTGCAAGGAATATGAGAATGTACGTCAGGAATATGAAGGTGTGAAACTAATTCGTGACCGTGTGAAAGAAGAGGTCAGAAAACTTAAAGAAGGGCAAATTCCTATGACCCGTCGAATTGAGGAAATTGAAAGGCAGCGTCGTACTTTGGAAGTTCGAATCAAAGAAAAGGTACTTTTGTTGTTCAGTTTTGGAATGCCCAAGTTTTATATAAAACAGAAAAAATACTTCTTGTGTCTTTGAAAGTATTTTCTAGGGTTCATTTTCAGCTTTTCTTCTTCAAGCTCTCTAGGATTTAATTTAGGATTTTCAAGAGCTTGTTATGATTGAAGAGAAATGTTACCTTAAAGAAATTCCAAGATGATTGTTGCTGATACTGGCTCAGGTCTAGCTATATTGTCTTAGTACTTAAGACTTGGAGGCAAGAACTTCGTTGTGACTGAGAGGCCAGCTTGGCTACAGAATGAGAAAGCGTCTTAGCTACAAACTAAGACATCCCCTTTCTTAGAAGCATTGAGAGTTGTGTGTGTGTGTGTGTATGTGTGTGTGTACCTGTAAATGTATTGTGTATCTTTTATAACTTTAAATTGCTTATGGTGGTGAATTTTAAGTATTTTAGGGTTTCTGTTGCTGTGATAAAACACCACAACCAAAAGCAACTGGAGGCCGAAAGGGTTCCACATCCCAGATTACATCCATCACTGAGGAAGTCTGGGCAGGAACCTAGTACAATAAACTGAAGCAAAAGTCATGGAGAAGTGCTGTTTCCTGGCTTGTTCTGCCTGCTTTCTTATACAACTCAGGACCCCTGCCTAGAGGTGGCACAGTGCCTGGCCTCAGTGGGCTAGGCCTACCCATGACAGTTATTAATCAAAAACATACCCTACAGACTGTGTACAGACAATATGGGTGGAGCCACTTTCTCAACTGAGGTTCCTCTTCCCCTGTGACTCTAGCTTGGGTCAAGTTGGGGCGGGGCGGGGGGAGGGGGAACCTAGCCAGCACAAGAGGCTATTTTGAAAATGTTTAAATGTCTGCCTGTAAAATATGGTAGTTTTCTCCTGGCTATGGGGCACTATATCCTCACAGAGGATACCTAAAACTGAAGATAATAACAAGCTCTATGTAGTTTGAATATCTTTTTGCAAAATGTTTAGGACGAAATTATTTAATCCTTCAGTGTTTCAGGAATTTACAGTGTTTCATAGACTTTGCCAACTAATTATTCATAGTGTGAAAATCCAAAATGTGAACCTTTTTGACCAAAGAGTTTTGAATTTTGAAACAGTCTGGATTCCATTTTTTCAGATTTGGGATGGTTAATCTGTATTTGTTGCCCTCATCTGTGTATATACACATGTATTATATGGTGACATTTTCTTCTAAGGAAAGCACATTATATTTTTTTATTTGACATGCCTGAATTATCAGTAGGATCGCTTTTATTTTCTGTGCATTGGCGTTTTACCTGCGTGCATGTCTGCGTAAGTGTTTTGGATCCCTTGGAACTGGAATTACAGACATGGGTGAGCTTCCATGTGGGTGCTAGAAATGGAACCCAGGTCTTCTGAAAGAGCAGCCAGTGCTCTTGCCCACCAGGCCATCTCTCCAGCCCTGCAGAATGACCGCATTTTTACTTTGGGACCATTACAACGTGAATAAGGCTTATCTGAATAAACACATTGCAGTCCCTCAGCAGGCAGCCTGAGAACTGAGAACGGCTGAAGGAGAAGCTTATTTATGGACATGCTGCTCACAGTGTGATTGATGTTAGGAACAGGACAGCAAGGCAGCTTAAGACTTTACAATGGCACACAGTTTAAAAATGATACACACACACAAAACTACAAATAGTTTATTCCTGGAATTTCCTGTTTAATATTTTTGGGCTTGACTTGACAGTCCACAACCACTGATGGGGATTACTATGATACAGCATAAGCAGATCCAGAATTTTGAGTGTCACTTTGGAGATCCAAATAAATTCAGTGAAGTCAGAGTCCTGACATCTACTCAGCTACTTCTGATGTACATTAGATAACTCAAGTTATTAGTCATTTAAAAATTTCAAGCAAGATTATAGATTCAGCTTTTTGACAGGTCTTACCACTTTATGATTAAGGACCGTTAAGTCTCCAAGCTTCCTATAGTAGTTGGAAATCATGCTAATGGTAGTTGGTTATAATTAAGTTGTGGATTTAGAGTTGCTTTGTGGTACCTGAAATTACTGCAGAATTACTTTAAAATTTTTATGTTTTTATGGAGTGGAAAACAATGTCTACAATAAATTAAGGAATCATATAAAACACTTGTTTTCTTCTCTGTTTCCAAAAAAAAAAGTCAGCTATTAAGGCAGTCTCAAAAAAAAAAAAATTCTATGAGCCCATGTTTATATAGAAATATTTTTGAATTCCTTTCCTGAAGAGATGCCTATGGCTTCTGAAGTGGCACATTCTATTAGTATATGCATGTATATTTTAAAATTATTACTCTCTAAATGAAACAGCAATAAATAGATAATTGCATTCATCATATTCTCTTCTCTTTCAGCAGAAGCCTAACATTCTGATTTTATCTCTCTCACATCCCAGAGAACCCCTGTAATGTTATAGATAGAGGCCATTGGCTCTGAGTTAATACCCATCTGCGTTGTAAATGCTCATGCTGTTGTTTAGTAGTTGCCTGGTCTGCTCTGTCTCATCAAATTGTTTTCATAGTCAGACAAAATATCAAGAAAACATACGTAGGAACAAATGTGTGCACATATAATACTATACCTATTTTTCAGTATTGATAAGAATAACCTTTCTAGATTGCCTATACTATTAGTAATTTTGGTGATAATTAGGAATTTGATTTGAATTAAAATGTAGGAAAGTATTCTTGGGGCTTGATTCACATAATATTTGGATGGAAAGAACCATATAATTTGCTTAATTGAGTTTTTAATTAACTTTTCCTTTTTGATTCAATCTTGCAGGCGAATGATATTAAGGAAGCATCTCAGAAATGCAAACAAAGGCAAGACTGTATTGAACGGAAGGACAGACATGTAAGACTCCCTGGCAAAGGTTGATTACCTTAATTATTCGGGTGGGTTGGCACATGCTGTCTTTCAGAATTAGAAATAACATTATTCCAAGCCTCCCAGCCCTTTGGAAAATAATACAGAGTTGGCCTGCCACCCTGTATGATTGATGTTTCTCTCTTGCGGCTTTCACTGACTTCTATATTTAGTGGTATATGGATATACATTATATGTATGTATGTATGTAGATGTATGCACACACACGTCTATCCATCTAGGAAAGGTTCTCTGATCTTACCTGTTTGGTGCTATAATTATTCCAAATGCTGTTCTGTCCCTGGATCAATATCTGTATGTAGATTTGGGAAATTTCCTGTTACAGTTTTGTTGAAATTGTTTTCTATGCTTTTGGGATGAAATTATTCTTCTTACAATCATGATTTATTTTGGTCCTCATACCTCATAGCTCTTTTGGTTTTTTGTTTTTAAGATTTATTTATTTATTATGTATACAGTGTTCTACCTGCATTGTTCACCTGCACTCCAGAAGAGGGCACCAGATCTCATTACAGATGGTTGTGAGCCACCATGTGGTTGCTGGGAATTGAACTCAGGACCTCTGGAAGAACAGTCGGTGCTCTTAACCTCTGAGACATCTCTACAGCCTCACCCCATAGCTCTCAAATGTCGTTTGTACCTTCTGTTTTTATCTCTTGATTGCCTGAATGTTCAGTTTTTTTCTACCATTAAGGGGTTTTGTGGAGCTTTTTATTCGACTTAATGAAGTTCCTATTTTTATTATTTCACATTTATTTAGTGTGAGTGCACATGTGTGTGCACGCGCGCTGTGTGCCATGTTAGGTGGGTGTGTAGAGGTCAGAGAACTTGTGGGAGTCAGTTCTGTCCTTCTGCCATGTGGAACTTAGAGACTGAATTCGATTCTTTATGATTGCTGGCATGCACTTTTACTCACTGAGCTCTCTTTCCTATGAAGAGTCTCTTTCTTGAACTTACCATGTACGTAGTCTAGGATAATTGTGAACTCTGGCTTCTCCTGTCTCTGGTGCTGGGATTAAAGACATGAACCACTACAGGACTTGATGTATGCTAGGCAGTCACTCTGCCAACTTAGAGCCACATTCCCCAACCTCCTGTGTGTGTTCCGTGTTCACGTTTATCTGGTTCTATGTGAGGCTCACCTTGAGTCCATCCTGCTTAGAATTCCTGAGTTTCTTAGTTCTGTTTAATGGTTTTCTTTAATGTTGGAAAGTTTGGGGCGATTTGTTTCTTCAGTATTTTTTCTCGCCTTCTGAAATAGAATATTACATGGTTGATATACCATTGGTCTCTACAGTTACGGTTTTTCTTTCTTTTGTTTGTTCTCAAACTGCATAGTCTCAGTTGATTTTGTTTTGTTTAGTTATTTTTTGTTAAGCGTTTTAAAATCTACTTTTGAGTCTCTTTAAGAAACAAAAATCTCATTTTGATTAGAGCATTCCAGAATTTCTAGTTGGCTGGTTTTTGTACTGTTTGTTTTTAGTGTCTCCATCTATTGATAGTGTCTCTTCAATGAAACTGTTAATGTTTTGTTTAAATACGATTTTCTTATGTTTGTAAAATATAAATAGACTTTTTAAAGTTTTTAGCGTTCTCTAAGTCCATTTTTGGTCTAATATGGATATTTTCTGTTGATTCTTTTTTGTTTTGTTTTTTTCCCCTGTATGGCTGCCAAACTTTCTTGAGTTTCTTAGAATGTATTAACCATTTTTGGGTTTTGGTCAAAAGTGTAGTTTAAATAACAAAATGTGGCAAATTAAAAGTCAGTTTCACCAGGTGGTGGTGGCTCATAATCCCAGCACTTGGGAGGCAGAGTCAGGCAGATCTCTGAGTTCGATGCTAGCCTGGTCGGCAAAGCCAGTCCGGCACAGTCTAGGCTACACGGAGAAACCCTGTCTCAGAAAGCCAATCAATCAATCAATTAATTAATTAATTAAAAGTCAGTTTCTTCTTTTCGTGGAAGCTTGATGTTCTTCCTCACTGATGAGCAGTGTCCACTTGGTTGTGATTCTAAGCTTGAACCTAAGGCCTCTCCCTCCCTCCAGGCAAGTGCGCTACCATTGAGCTATGTCTCCAGCCTCATTAGTGGCATTGGTCATTGTCTAGTGACTTTCTTTAGTCTTTAAATATTGAGTGGCTTTTAAGTCACTCTCAGGTTAGTTTCCTCACACCTGGACAGACTTATTTAAGTGCCTGGAATCGTTATGTGAGCCAGGCTCTGAGGAGTGGATATGTTGGGCTGTGCCCTCAGCACTGAGTCCAGTCATGTTGTTTGTTGATTTCTAAATAAGTGTTGCCTAGATTTTAATAAGCTTTCAGTCATTGCCACTGCAAATATACATATCTGTTCCAGCCTTCACTTCCTGTTTATATAGAGCTCAAGGTATAAAACAGGAGAGAGCTCAGGTAGCCCAGGATATGCACTGTTTATCTAAATGTTAGGACTCCAGGAGTCTCCAGAGACCTGAATGAACAGCTCAGCCCTAGGTTCTCTTTTTAAGAATTTTGCTTTGCTTGTTGTTTGCTACAGAATGTTATTCTTATCTCTCACAAATGTTAATCATCTCTCTCCTCAAGCCGAATCCTGCTGCTTGTTTTTGTCAGTTGTGTTTAGGAACAAAGTTGATTTGCACTGGGTAAACTGTGAGATTGGATTAGGACAAGCCTTTTGAATACTGTTTCTAGGTAATGACAGTTCTTCAAAAATTGTTGGCTACCAGCTTTCATTCCTTGTGGGTAATTATCAAGAATATCTCTCAGAGGTTAAGGGCACTGTCTGCTGTTCTGAAGGTCCTGAGTTCAATTCCCAGCAACCACATGGTGGCTCACAACCATCTGGTGCTCTCTTCTGTTGTGCAGGCAGAGCACTGTGTGTGTGTGTGTGTGTGTGTGTGTGTGTGTGTGTGTGTGTGTGTATAAAATAAATTAATTAATTAATTTAAAAAATAGAATATGGCAGAAGTGGGGAAACAGGTAGATTTGGGAATTGGACATGTTTAAAACTACCAAGATTCAGCCTGGATTTGGTTTGGCTAGTAGACATTTCCCAGTGTCCTGCAAAAATGAGATTAAAAACATTAATTTTGATATTTTTTGTCATTGTTCATTGGTTTTATAGAGAAGGTTGTAGAGTTCCTTATTTCCCTATCCTCTAGTCCATCTTTTCTATATCTAAACTAAAGTGTTGCTGGGCTGGTGTGGTGGCGCACGCCCTTAATCCCAGCACTCGGGAGGCAGAGGCAGGCAGATGTCTGTGAGTTCGAGGCCAGCCTGGTCTACAAATTGAGCCCAGGATAGCCAAGGATACACAGAGAAACCCTATCTCAAACAAACAAAAACCAAAAAAAAAAAAAAAGAAGAAGAAGAAGAAAAAGAAAAGTGTATCTGGGGTTTTAATAAGAATTGTGTTACACTTTGGGGGAGAATTGAAATTTTCACTGTTTTGAGTCTTCCACTCTAGCAACACGCTATGCATGCACTTAGATTTTTTTTTTCCTTCTCCTGTCAGCATTGCCTGTTTTGGGCACACATTTCATATGTTTTTGCTTTTGTTTGTTTGTTTTGGGGGGACGGTTAAACCTTAATCTATTCTTCTTTAAAATACTAAGTACCATGTAAATAGAGATAGCCTTGGTTTGTTTTTGTTTTCTTTTGTGATTTATTTGTGTTAAGTTTCCTCTTCTAGCCTTACTCCACTGGTTAGTATTTCTAGCACTGTTGAGTAAATGTGATGAACAGAGACTGTTTCATTCATGTTCTTAGAAATCATTGGGTTTCCACAATTAAATATTTATGTTGTAGGCTTTTTATAAATAGAATGAACTTTATCAGAATCAGAAAGTTTCCTACAGAATGCTTTCTGAAAATTTTTTATTTTGAACAAAGCTAAATTTTTGTCAAATACCCTTCTATCTCTATTGATATCTTTGTATTATTTTCTTCTTTAAACTATTGGTATTTTTATTTGTTAGATTTATATTAGTTGTTAGTTAGCAAATCAACCTTAATTCCCTAACATGAACCTCACTTGATTGTGGTATATAAATGTGCATTTTTCTTTCTCACATGTGAGTAAATTCTTCTTGCTAACATTTTGTTAATGGATTTTTCACTCTGTTCATGAGATAGTGTTTTTCTGTAGTTTTCTTTTTTCACTGTGTCTGTTTGGAGGTTTGGATAATAACTAGCTTTTTAATGTGAATTGGGAAATGACTTTGAAAGGGATTGTGTACAGGACTAGTGTTAATTCTTATTTATACATTTCTTATAATTCTGAAGTGAAATTATTTGGTCCTAGTTTTTTTTTTTTTTTTTAATATTACTGTATTTATTTATATGGGAGCTGGGTGAACACTCATGTATGAGACAAAGGACAGTTTGTGGAGGTTGGTCCTTTCCTCCCACTATATGGATTCCAGAGATCAAGTGAACTGAGGTTATCAGGCTTGGTGGTGGGTATCATTACCAGCTGAACTGTCCTGCACGATCCCTGGAAATTTATTTTAGAAGTACTTAAAATAGCAAATTCAATTTCCTGAACATGGCTTTTAGGTTGTTCAAATAGTCTCTATTTCATGTTCTTATAAGTTCTTATAAGTTTTGGTGTTTTGTGTCTAGATAGCAAATTAGTTTGCTTTGTGAGTATAATCGTGGTGCCCTTGAGTACATATCCAGAAGCTGTAGTGAGATCCATGCGTTATTTCATGGGCAAGTTGTGTTTGTTCTAGTTTTTCCTCCTCATTCTCTCTTTACTAAGTGTCTTGCCAAAAGTTTGTTAATTTCACTGATTTCCTCCCTCCTCTCTTAGTTATCTTGCTTTTCTTTGCTTTCCTGTTTTATTTTTCCTTTCTTATTTTTCTTCGCTGTTTGATGTGGTTTTATTTTGCTCTTTTTCAAAGGTCCTTAAGGCATTCGGGAGCACTCCTGGTGCTGTGCGTTCTTCTTTCCTCACTGTTTGAGCTCTGCCCTACACATTTTTATATGTTATAATTTCATCTTCATTCAGTTTAGTGTATAAGTTCAGTTTATTGTGTTTTCCAATTTTCTTGGGATTATAATTTATTTAACCTGTTTGCCATTTAATAAGCTTTTAAAATAGTTTCTAGTTTAGGACCAGGAAAGAAGGAAGTAATTACCAAAGAATAGGTTTGCAGAAATACAGTTTCAGAAGCTGCATGGTTTTTAGTGGTTTACATTGTCTACAATATAAGGAAAATATCTTTGAAGTTAACTAAAGAAACACAGAGACCAAAAAGATTGACTTTCTGTGTTTAGGTTGAAGTCACATGACCTCAGGCATAATGATGGATTAAAGAAGACAGTGAATCAGGTGCCAGAGCCATCAGTCTGTAAGTAGTGAGGGAGAACTTTGAGGGAAGTAGTTAATTCACAATAGGATGATGGGTAGCAAAGTCTGATCCCATAATAGTGTAAAAAAAAAAAAAAAAAAAACAACTAAAGATAAGTGCAATTAAAGAGGGAAGGAAGGTAATTGCCAGGAGGGGATCTAAACGTAAAGTACAGAGTTATTGCCAGTCATTATGGAGAGGGCTCAGTAGAGAAATATCTTCCAGAAACACCCAAGATTCAGCTAGAATAAGAAAGTACATTCATTCAGAGAGATTGAGCAACACAATAGTAGGATCCAATAAAACCTGGAGCTGTGAGGTTTAAACTTACTGTGTGCTCAAGCTCAACATCCGTACCAGTCATGGTGGGACTGGTGTGATTATTGATGTTTCTTGATAGTCTGCTGGATGAGGGTAGCAAATGTGTTACAGTTGAGAAAACGTGGCCTAAAAATGAGTCATTGAGATGCATTTCTATTTTTTAAGGTTAAAGGCTATCTTTTGGCAAACTTTTTTGTCCAATCCAGTATTTTTTTCTTTTCTTTTTCTCTTTTTTAATAGTGTGGTTCTGTGAGTACAAAATGTGTGTGTGTTCAATTTCTTTCTCTTTGGTGCACTGGGATTGTTCATGTGCTCGGTGTTACCTTTTTCTTGTGCTCTGACATGCTCACTTGTTCACCTGAATCATCTGGATTTTGTGGGTTTAAGGGATGAATCTGTGACTTCTTGTCTATTTCTTTCATTTCCAATGTGTGTGCACTTATATGTAAAAATCTGTTATTTTATTTCTCTGTATTTGATGTAGAAGACAGAATTTGGCTTACGTTTACTTTCTTGATAACACCAAAAAACTTTTGAATTTTCAGAAATAAATTTCTAACAAGAAGGAATAAACTGCTACTTCCATATGACAAAACATGATACTGGTGTTAAGTTTTTGTTTTGTAAGAGTGTGCAGGGAGGGTAGTGAAACTACATTAGTGAAGCTTAAGTGCGCCATTTTATACAGATAGTATCTATAAACAAGATACAAGCAGGCACTGAAGAAATACAAGGTTAAAGACATTCCATTATAAATTATTTTTATTTGGTTTCATATTCTTTTTGATTAATTTACTATAACTTATAGTGGAAAAGAGGAAAGAAATGTGACTTAGAAATAAAATTATGAAATGTACTCCCTTTATTTCAGTACAACATTTTATTTATAAAAACAAATTAAATGTAGAAGTATTTATTTGTATATATTATTTATTTATTTATTTTAGATTTTAAAAAGTATATATGGGTATTTTGCCTTCATGTATGTCTGATGTTCCTAATGTTCTCAGACATTAGACGAAGATGCTAGATCCTCTGAAACTGGATATATAGGTGGTTGTGAGCTGCCATGTGGGTACTAGGAATCAAACCCAGGTCCTTTGAAAGAGCTCTTAACCAGTGAGCCATCTCTCCAGTCCCCCATTTGTGTTTATCTTAAAGAAAATGGTGGCTTGGTAAACTATAATTTTGATTAAATTCTGTTGACAACAGGTGGCCAGCCAACATATCTGATCTTTTTCCAAAGATGTATTTATTTTATGTATGTGAGTGATCTATCTGCATGTATGCCTGCATACCAGGTATGCACCAGGTCCTAGTATAGATGGTTATGAGCCACCATGTGGTTGGTGGGAATTGAACTTAGGACCTCTGAGGAGCAGAAAATGCTTTTAACCTCTTAGCCCTTTCCCCCCAGTACATCTGATTTTTAAAAATAATTTATTCTGATTATAAGTAAAAAGGTTTAAATATAAAGATTGATGATTAAAATTTCAGCGTTAACATGAGGTGTGGTACAAAATAATTTCGTTGAAAGAAAATTGTTTTTGTTTAAAAGTAAGAACTTAGAATTATTATCATTTCTTTTTAAATTTTGGTCCTATGTGTGGTATATACTTTCTGTGAGTAGTTAGGCGTCTGACTTTACATGTTTTTTTTTTTTCCAAAGTATTTTAATAAGTAACTATGTTAAATTGCTGTTAAGTACTTTTGATATACTTAGGAACAAATAAAATTACTGGTAGTTTGATGGGTGGTAAATAATCTGCTGATAAACTATTTAAAGAAAGTAGTGCTCATCGGGTGTGTGTGTGCATACCTGCATAAGGTTCTGGTGACCTAGCCCCAAGTTCTCTGTGTCCTATGACAACTCAGCTCTTCCAGTGAGCACCACACCCTCGTCCTAGGTAACTTAAAACTATGTTTCTGCAAAAACCAAATAGACTAGAAGAAACAACCTCGGGTACTGACCTACTTTTGCTTTGTTAGATTAAGGAACTCCAGCAGGCCCTGACAGTCAAACAGAATGAAGAGCATGACCGGCAGAAGAGGATAAGTAACACCCGCAAGATGATAGAAGATTTGCAGAATGAGCTCAGGACTGCAGAAAACTGCGAGAACGTTCAGCCGCAGATTGATGCCATCACAAATGATCTGAGGCGAGTTCAAGAGGAAAAGGCGTTATGTGAAGGCGAGATCATTGACAAACAGAGAGAAAAGGAGATGCTGGAGAAGCAGAAGCGGAGTAAGTTTCCTTGGGGCAAAGAATGGTTTATAAAATGGAGACTTGCTTATTTCCCTTAACTCTAACCTCTTCATACTGACTCATCTTTGATCCATTTGGATCTGTTTACCTGAGTGCTGGGTCATGCAGTTGAAAGGAGCGCAGGAAGAGTGGCACTCTCTTTCCTTCCGCCAGACCCGCTCTTAACTCTTAGCAGTTTACTGTGGCACTCTACTTCTATTCATCACATATTTCAGTTATTTCACTATTGCTTAATTAATTTTTTATTCTTTTTAAAATTTTATTTATTAATTCATATTACATCTCAGTTGTTATCCCATCCCTTGTATCCTCCCATTCTTCCCTCCCTCCCCTTTTCCTCTTATTCCCCTCCCCTATGACTGTTCCTGAGGGGGATTACCTCTCCCTGTATATGCTCATAGGGTACCAAGTCTCTTCTTGGTAGCCTGCTATCTTTCCTCTGAGTGCCACCAGGTCTCCCCCTCCAGGAGACATGGTCAAATATGGGGCATCAGAGTTCGTGTGAAAGTCAGACCCCACTCTCCACTCAACTGTGGAGAATGTCCTGTCCATCAGCTAGATCTAGGTAGGGGTTCAAAGTTTACTTCACGTATTGTCCTTGGCAGGTGCCATAGTTTGAGTAGAACCCTGAGGGTGGATTGGGACCTGTGACCCACCCACGCAAGCCCACAGAAAGCCTAGGCACCAGTCGGGCACACAGTCTACAGTGGATACATTCCCAGCCACTGCCCACACCCCGAGAAGGAAACAACTGCAGCCTTACTTGGTGGGTGAACTCAGTTTTGGGACTGAATCTGCATCGGGGCAGGGGGGGGGGGGTGCCTGAAACCTCCTGGACTAGGGAAAGCTACAAGGGTGGATTGGCCCTCTGAACAGCCTCCCTGACCCATGCAAGCCCACAGAAAGCCTGGGCGCCAGTTGGGCATACAGTCTGCTTAATTAATTTTGCACACCTTAGTTTTCTGTTTTCTCTATGTAGATTTTAGCTTAAAATGTGTCCCCCTGCCCTTTTTCCCCCTCCTGGGATAAGATTTTTCTGTGTAGTCCTGGTTGTCTTGGAACTCATTCTGTAGACCAGGATGACCTTGAACTTACTGAGATCCACCTGACTCTGCCTCCTGAGTGCTGGGATTAAAGGTGTGTGCCACTAGCTTCCTTTTTATTTTAATTTCCAAAATGATTACATGAGTAATACTGGCATTTGTTATTAAGTAGTTGTCAGTGCTGACTGTCCATGTGTGTGCTTAGGTCCTAATGCAGTGCTCCATTCTTGCTTTTCACACTCAAGCCTTGTTACCCATCTCTGCTTTCTGTTTGCAAAGCTAAAGTTTTGTTAAGTACAATAATTGTACTTTTCTTAGCAATTAGAGTTCTAAACTTATTTATATCTGAGTACAGTATAATTGAGTTGCCTTTTATTGATAATATTTTTAAAGGTTTAATTTGCCTTTTTTAGAAAATACCATTAGTTGTAGCATATCTTTAAGTTAAAGACAAGTTATGACTGTGTAGATGGACATACGTTTGTCACTAGGCACATATGGAAGTCAGAAGACAATCTCTTTTTTTTTTTTTTTTTTTTTCCGTTTCTTTTCTTTTGGATTTTGATTTTTGGTTTTTGGTTTTTGGAGACAGGGTTTCTCTATGTTATCTTGGCTGTCCTGGACTCACTTTGTTGGCCAGGTTGGCCTCGAAGTCACAGTGACCCGCCTGCTTTGGTGGGGTCTGTGGGGCAACTTGAGGTCATCAGGCTTGCGTAACAAGCACTTCCGTCCACTGAGCCATTTCACCAGTCCAGCATTTTCTTAAATTTGGAAAGAAAAAAACCCAACTAGTCTTTGTTTTTGTTTTTGTTTTAATTCTGCATCTTGCTGTTGTGCCTCCATCTAACCAAACTGTTTGTTTTCAAGGCCTTCTCCATGGTCCTCATCTGGGATTTGTCTTAGACCTTTTCTGCACTGAGTAAATCTATTCTTGAATTCTATTATCTCTTCCCCACCCCCTCCTCTTTATTTCTTTTATGTTTGTAGAAACTTTCTAAGAAGAGATACTGAAAATTAATTGTTTTACTTGAGAACATCTAAATTTAGTATCCTCCTTTCTTGATTTTGTAATATATTCAGTTCTACATTAAAGGTAATTACTTTCAAAAGAAAAAAAAAAATTTCTTGTGGCCCACTCTTCTGTTAGAAAAACTGTTATTTATGTCTTTTTTATATTTCCAGATGACCTCTTTTCATAGCTTCAGGGTCACTTTTTATCATAAATGTTAAGTAATTTTGAAAGATTTGTTCTGGGTGGTATTTATGAATAATCTCTAGATAAAAATATTTTGTATTGTTTATATGTTGACATACTAATTTTTCAGAGAAATAACACCTTTCCTTAAAATTTTAGGTGTGGGTGATCATATCATACGTTTTGACAATCTTATGAATCAGAAGGAAGATAAGCTGAGACAGCGGTATCGGGACACGTACGACGCAGTGGTGTGGCTGAGAAATAACAGAGACAGGTTCAAGCAGAGAGTCTGTGAGCCCATAATGCTCACGGTAAGATTTTACTCTTACTGTAACTTAATATTAGTACAATTAATATTTGTAATATATTATTTTCTTCACTGTTAGGTGTGCCTGTAAGGTCAGTTCTCAAGAAGCCAAGGCAGGAGGATTGAGAATTTGATTGTTAGCCTTAGGTGTAAGTTAAGTTCAATGCTAGCCTGGGTTACATAGTAAAACCTTGTCTTCTAAAAGCAAATAAAAAATAGCAAAGAGAATATTTTTCCAAAATTAAGAAGAAAATTTATGTTTTGATCTGATACAGACTGGAAAAAAAATCATTGCTATAAGTTATAATGCAAGTATAGTTTTTGGTTTTTGGTTTGTTTTTGAGATAAGTGTTTCTCTGTGGAGCCTTGGTTGTTGACAACTCACTTTGTAGACCAGGCTGGCCTTAACTCACAGTGATCTGCCTCTGCCTCCCAGAGTGGTAGGATTAGGGGTGTATGCCACCACACCTGGCTTATTTACACATTAAAAAACAAAACAAAACAAAAAACACCTCAGTGATAGTTCAAAACGTAATCAAATGTGCCGTCTGGCTGTCTGACTATAGCGCGTCACCAGGCCACATCACTAGCTGGGGCATATTTACATGTTTAACTACATGTTAGTATTTGAGACCAGAAGATGCACTCTACTTTCATGGAGTGGCTTTTTGCTTTTCTAGCTTCTCTTTCCATGTATAACTACATTTAACCTTTCAAGTCTACTTGAAAGGAAGCTACTTTAGCAAGTTAAGAGTGTATACATTGGAAATGTCATATACCTTGTCAGTATCCCATTTCCATGATTTGTTTCTAACAACTCCAGTCTAGAAATTGAGAAATGTGTAAAATATTTATAGATATTCTTATAGTATTTTTATGTTTATAATAACAATTATACCTTATATTAACATAGTTAACGTACATAGAGAAGAAAATTTATACAGACACTGGTAGGTGAGATAAATCACCTTTATACTCACAGAATACAGTTCAACTATTAAATGCTGTTGTGGGGTCTGCGGTGATAGTTCATTTGGTAAAGTGCTTCCGGACAACTGAATATGATCCCCCAGAAACCCATGTGAAAAACTAACTGTGGTGGCGTGCTTATAATCCTAGCACTAGGGAAGTAGAGGCGGATGGATCTCAGATTCTCTTCCAGCCAAGCTAGTCTACCAGACAATAGGCAATCTTGCCTCAAAAAACAATGATAATTGTCCTCTGACCTCCACTTAATATACATATACATGAATCTGTACACAAACAAATAATGTTATAGTTTAGAGCTAATAATAGATGAATGACCCCCTTATCCGACAAGTAAGGAGCAGGTAAAGGAGGAAGGGGGGCGGTGGATGGGGAAGGGAGGAGAGGAAAGAGGGCCTACAGTCGGGATGTAAAGTGAATAAACTAATTAATTTAGATAAATGAGTTTATGACATGTTAATGAATTTTAAAACAGATTCAATAGGCTCTGTAGAAATTTTTCATTTAAAAATTTGTGAAACAGGAGACTACATTAACTAGATGAAGTGAAGAGTGCTATGTCTCTTATGCCTGCCAGTCTGTATCTTACTACTTTCTGAAGGCGTACCTATAAAAGTCTTTAAAAACTGTAGGCAAGGAGTATGTCAACTGAATACCAGAAAGAAAGGAACAGGATACTAAGAAACAGGAAACTGAAGAACTAGTGTGTCTTATAAATTTTACTTGAGCATATATATTAAACCTGGAAAAAAGATAAATCACTTACAGCTAGAGTGGCACAAATTAGCTAGTGAACAAAGTGATTACTTGTGAGATTTCAAAGTATTCAATGGCCGTGTGATGAACTGTTTACACAAGATGAGGGGGTTGGGTTCTCAAATGGAAAGATACTTCTAATAAATACGCTCGGGAAACCTGAGAACCACGTCATGTACTGGCTCGTCCATAGCAGTTATTTTTGTTCATTCTAGAAGTTGAAGTGAACATTTGCTCTTCTTTACCACAGAGTAATTGAATATGAAAAAGAATGTGAAATGACAGACACTAGATGTTTATAGAGTGTGTGCTTGAAGGATCACGTTTTACAGAGCTTGCTGTCTGTCTGCACTCCCATTTTTCCACACTTGATGTAGAAAATAGAGAATAATAGTATTGGACACTGTTTTTATAGCAAACCTACTTTTTAAAAACCATACTTTTTTTTTTTAACCAGTATTGGAAATTGAATCTAGGACCTGTTTGTTACATAGTAAACAAGGGCTCTCCCACTGAGCTATATCCCCAGACCAGAGCCCTAGTTAAAAATAGCGTGCCTCATGGTGCAGCGTTCTGTGTAATACCTTGTCTTTCATCTAGCTCTCCTGTGAGGTCTAGACCGCACTTCCTAGTGTGTCTTTGCTAATGAGAACTATATGGTGCTTTGCTTTTCATTTTGCTTCTGTAATAAAGACTTGGTATTCTTGAGACAGTTCTTCCATATCTGTCTTAATATTTCCTATAGAATTGTCCACTTGTACAGTAATGTCTAATTAGTAAGTATTTATTAAACATGTTAGTAAAAGTTGTATGTGGTGGTACATGCTTGTAATAACAGGACCTATGAGGTTGATGTGGAGGATCACAAGTTTGAGGCCAGTAACACAAGCCACACAATGAATTGTTCATAGAATTTCATAGTAGAAAAAAACCAAAAACTTCAAGTGAGTAAGTTTATGTTGTAGTGATGCAAACCTTTGACTTTGAGGGTCTGATACCTGATTGTGATAACAAGTTTTTTCCATGTGTCTAGTGAAGATTTTGTTATGTTTTTTGTTTGTTTGTTTGTTTGTTTGTTTGTTTTGTTTTACCAGGTATTGCCAAGTAGAATAGGACATTTCTGTCAAGATTTAGAAGAAAGATACTCAGTCTGGGGAAAGATGAGAACTATCTGTATTTGTAGGTTGCAGTCTCCAACTTTGAATGAGTTAACCAGAAGGAACCCAGAGCCCTTTTTAAGATAACTTAAAACTGAACATTGTGTGGTGGTTCTGAGTAACATGTTTTAAAATTACTTAGCAGTAAATTTATTAAATAATCAAAGATATATGTGCATGTATTTAATAATCACTGGGTTTCAATAAAACAAATTTTTTCTCTTTTTAGATTAATATGAAAGATAATAAAAATGCAAAATATGTTGAAAATCATATTTCTTCAAATGACCTAAGAGCCTTTGTGTTTGAAAGTCAAGAAGATATGGAGATTTTCCTCAGAGAGGCAAGTATTAACCAATAATACATTCTTTTTTTTTTTTTCTACTTATTTTTTTTTTTTATTAATTTATTCTTGTTACATCTCAATGGTTATCCCATCCCTTGTATCCTCCCATTCTTCCCTCCCTCCCATTTTCCCATTATTCCCCTCCCCTATGACTGACTATTCCTGAGGGGGATTACCTCCCCCTGTATATGCTCATAGGGTATCAAGTCTCTTCTTGGTAACCTGCTGTCCTTCCTCTGAGTGCCACCAGGTCTCCCCCTCCAGGGTACATGGTCAAATGTGAGGCACCAGAGTACGTGAGAAAGTCATATCCCACTCTCCACTCAACTGTGGAGAATGTTCTGACCATTGGCTAGATCTGGGTAGCAGTTTAAAGTTTACCGCCTGTATTGTCCTTGGCTGGTGCCTTAGTTTGAGCGGGACCCCTGGGCCCAAATCTGCCTATCATAATGTTCTACTTGTAGGTTTCTAGGATCCTCTGGATCCTTCTACTTTGCTATTCTCCCATGCTTCTCTCATCTAGAGTCCCAATAGGATGTCCACCCCTCTGTCCCAGTTTCCTGGTAAGTGAAGGCTTTCGTGTGACATGCCCCTTGGGCTAGTATGCAGATATAAGTGAGTATATACCATTTGAGTCTTTCTGCTTCTGGGTTAACTCACTCATTATGATCATTTCTAGCTCAATCCATTTACCCACAAAATTTGGGAATTCTTTGTTTTTAATAGCTGAGTAGTATTCCATAGTGTATATGTACCACAGTTTCTTTATCCATTCTTCTACTGATGAACACTTAGGCTGTTTCCATGTTCTGGCTATTATGAATAAGGCTGCTATGAACATGGTTGAGCAAATTTTCTTGTTGTGTGCTGGAGCATCTTCTGGGTATATTCCAAGGAGTATAATAGCTAGGTCTTAAGGAAGCCCTATTCCCAGTTTTCTGAGATAGCACCAGATAGATTTCCAGAGTGGCTGTACTAGTTTGCATTCCCACCAGCAATGAAGGAGTGTTCCTCTCTCCACATCCTCCCAATAATACATTCTAATTGACAAGGCACGTTCTAATTTTCTCCTTTATGGATTTATAATCTCCTTATGTATTTTCTGAAATAATATCACCTTATCATCAATGCACTTACTCGTTTTGTTGTTGTTGTTGTTGTTGTTGTATGGGTTTTGTTTTTCGTAAAATGACCTGAAAGAAGTTTTAGAGCGTTACTCTGTCAATCACAAATGAAACTCCTCCATTCTACTGTCTCAGCATTGGTTTGTCTTTTGGGTGTGTGTGTGTGTGTGTGTGTGTGTGTGTGTGTGTGTGTGTGTGTGTGTGTGTGTGTGTTTTGAGTTGGGGTTTTTTGATTGTTTTTGGTTTAGTTTGGGGTTTTATTCTTTTTGGAGTGGGGATGGCTTTTTGGTTTGATTTGGGGTTTTTTGAGACCAAGTTTCTTACTCACCTGGAGCTCACCAGTTAGAGTAGGCAGGCAGGCCAGCAAAGTGCAAAGGATCTGCCTGTCTTCACTTCCCCTGCACTGGGTTACAAGTGTGCAGCCCTGTCCTCCACTCTGTATTTGGGCTCTGGGGATCAAACTTAGGTTCTTGTGCGTACAAGGCACACACTTTACTCCTCACCCTCTCCTGCCCAGTGCATGTTTTATATATCTTTTTAAAATGTTTGCTGTATGGTCTGTCTTAGGATTTCTGTTGCTATGAAGAGACACCATGGCCAAGGCAACTCTTATGAAGGAAAACATTTAATTGGGGCTGGCTTCCAGTTCAGAGGTTTAGTCCATTGTCATCATGGCGGGAAGCATGGCAGCGTGCAGGCAGACCAGTTGGCTGGGAAGGTAGCTGAGAATTTCTAAATCTGCATTGGCGGGCAGCAGGTAGAGAGAGTGACATAGGGCCTGGCTTGAGCATTTGAAACCCCACAGCCCACCCTTAGTAACACACTTCCTTTAGCAAGTCCATACCTACTCCAACAAGGACATACCTTTGCATTCAGATATATGAGCCTATAGGGGCCAATCTTATTCAAACCACCGCATGGTCTTTAGAAAGATGGATTTCTAAAATTCACTTTGAATCGTTTACATATAAGATTGAGTGAGAGAATGTTGTATTTAATTTATTTTTTAAATAGCACTTGCTGTGAACTTCCAGAGGCCTTGAACTCCAAAGATCTTCTTGCCTCTTGCCCTTGCCTTGGAACTACCGTCATGTATCACTGAACCCTTCCAACTTTTGTAGTGTATTTCAAAGTTAAGCTCATGATTTTTTTCCAGATTTTTGTTTTTAAAAATTGTACAGCCAGGTGTGGTGGTGCACACCTTTAATCCCAGCACTCGGGAGGCAGAGGCAGGTGGATCTCTGTGAGTTCGAGGCCAGCCTGGTCTACAGAGTCCAGGATGTCCAGGACTACAAGAGAAACCTAGACTCAAAACAAACAAACAAAACCAAAAATTACCCATTGTATTTTAATCATATTTTTACCCTTCCCAATTTCTTCCAAATTCTCCCCACCTAACTTCATGTTCTCTCTCTGTCAAAAAAAGGGATGGGGGCACACACAGGAGTAAAGTAAAAACCAACACAACAAAATAGTACTAGAAACAAAACACAGAGCACATAATACTTAAACACACAAAATCATGGAGTCCATTTTAGGTTGGCAACTATTAAGCGTGGGGCCTATTCAGGAGTGTGGTTGATATACCATACCCAGGGACACATCATTGGAGAAATCTGGTTTAACACTTCCTACCAGGTATTGATTGAAGTAGCTTTTTGGTTAGGGGTGGAACTTTTTGTCCATTTCCCCTGTTCTATGCTGGCATTTTGTCTGGTTTTGAGTCTGTGTAGGGCTTCTGTGTGCTGACACAGTCTCTGAGTTCATATGTGTATCAGTCAAGTTGTATCTGGAAGACACTGTTTCCTTGGAGTCATTCATCACCTCTGGTTCTTAAATTTTTTCCTCTTCCTTTCTGCGTAGATCCCTGAGGCAGGGAGGGTTATTGATAAAAAGACTTTGGACTGAGTACTTCAACACCTGTAACTCTCTTCACATTGTCCAGTTGTGAATCAGTCTCTCTCTCTCTCTCTCTCTCTCTCTCTCTCTCTCTCTCTCTCTCTCTATCTCTCTGTGTGTGTGTGTCTGTGTGTCTGTGTGTGTGTTTCAGAGACAGAGTTTCTCTGTGTAACCCTGGCTGTCCTGAACTCACTTTGTAGACCAATCAGGCTGGCCTTGAACTCAAAGCGATCCAAGTGCTGGCATTAAAGGTATGCGGTCTCTTTGTTAATTACCAACTCCTGAAAGAGCAGTATCTCTGATAAAGGTTGAAAGAACTCTGCTCTATTGGTACAGCATTATGTCTTTAGGAGTCATTTTAGTGCTTTATCTCTTTAGCACGCACAGTGGTTCTCAACCTTCCTAATACTATGACCTTTTAATACGGTTCCTTCCATAAAATGATTTCATTACTACTTCATAACTAATTTTGCTACTATTATGAATTGTAATACAAATATCTATGCAAGCTATATGATGTGTGACTCCCAAAGGGCTTGTGAGAATCACTGCTTAAGTTTAGCAGAATAATATTAGGTTTTCTCCTAGGCTGTAGTCTATCTACTCTCAAGTTGTTGACCACTTTGGCAGTGTCATCTATGGATTCCATCTCATAGAGTGGGCCTTTTAAACAAAGTTAATTACTTCCATAACATGTGTGCCACTGATGCACCAGTATAGCTTGCAAGCATGTCTCTGTTATAGGTCATAGAACTAATTTGTAGCTGGATGAAATTGATGGCTTTTCTCCTCCAGTAGCATGCAAAGTACCTTTTATAACTGCAAATGCTAGTCAAGAAGGGTGAAGCTTCTGACTGGGCGTCAGCTCTAGTCTCCATGTTTTATTACGTAAGCAATGAGGCCTTGCCAAGATTATGGAAAGTAGCCGAAAGACTAGGCAATAGCCTGTGATGTTTGGAGAGCAGGAGGAGCTTTGGATAATGACTTAAGATGCAATCTATTCCTGCCACTGGGGGGTTTAACTTTTTGGGGTAAGATATCTAGATGGAGCATTGTGTCCTCCATTATATGGTTTCTTTCATATATGTATACATATTAGGAAGCTTCTACAGTAATAGGTCTGCATATGGTTTTTCAAATGGTGTTTAGAGTTAGTTGTCCCTCCCCATAGTCTCTCCTTTACTCTGCCTTCCCATCCCACTTCCTATTTAATCTTCCCATTCTTCTTTCCCCTTTATGTCTTTATAACACCATATTTTATTTGAAGAATTTCTACTTCCCTCATGGTTCCTTACTAGCACCTAATCCATGTAGTTATTAAGATTGAAACACACATCTAAAGCGTGAAAGCTAACACTCTGTATAAGAGAAAGATTGCAATACTTATTTTGGGGGATCTGGGTTACCTCACTCAAGATAATTGTTTCAAGCTCCATCCATTTACCTGCAAGTTTTATAATTTTTTTATCAGCTGGATAATATTCCATTGTGTATATGTATATCACAATTTCATTGTCTACTCATCACTTGGTGTACATGTTGACTGTTTGTAATTTCTGGCTTTTGAGGATCTAGAGTACCAGTGAACGTGGATGAGTAAGTGTCCCCCTGGTGATAGAGAGCCCCTTGGGTAGCCCGAGAGTAGGTTAGCTGGGTCTTGCCGCACATCAGTTTTCAGTTAACCTTCACACCGATTTTCATAATGGCTGTGTCAGGTTGTGCTCCCACTAGCAATGAGCCCTGTGTTCCTCTTGCCCACATTTTTGGTGGCATGTGCTGTTGTGTTAGTTGCAGTTAACTAAGGATCAGAACCAGTGGAATGAACATACATACATGTATACAAACATACGTACATACATACACATGAAAGGGGTTTATTAGAGTGTCTTGCAGTCCAAGTAGTCCAGTAGTACCTGTCTTCTGACAGAAAATCTAAGAATCCAATAGTTGTTCAGTCTACCTGACTAGGTGTCTCAGCAGTCCCAGTCTGGTGCTGCAGTCTCAGGAGATCCTACACAGCTGCAAGTTTTCTTTCCCAAAGAAGTAGGTTCTGACACCAGCAAAGGAAGGGTCAAGATAGATGTGCTTGCCAGTGAGAGTAAAGGCAAGCAGACAGGAAGCACCAGCTTCCTTCTTCCATGGTCTTTTATGTGGGCTGCCACCAGAAGAAGGTGTGGCCCAGATTTAAGGTGGATCTTCTGACTTCAAGTGATCCAACCAAGAAAAGTTTCTCACAGGTATGCTAGGTGCTTGAGGTTTAGTTGCTTTGAAATGTAGTCAAGTTGACAACCAAGATTAGTCACCACAGCTGCCGTTTGTTTTACTGATCTTGGACATTCTGACTGGGGTAAAATGAAATCTCAGAGCAATTTTAATTGACCTTTCCCAGATGCCTAAGAGTGTTGAACATTTCTTTAAATGTTTCTAGTCCACTTGTTTCATCTTTTGGGAACTCTGCTTAGTGCATGCTCCATTTTTTGTTTTTAATTGAGTTGTTTTGTTAATGTTCCACAGTCACCAGACTGTTTCAACCCGCCAGCTCCCAGTAAGGACACCGAGAGAGATGATTATTTGTTATAGTTCAGGCCTTAGCTTAGGCTGTTTCCCAACTAAATCATATAACTTAGTTAACCTGTTCATCCTAGTCCAGTCTGCCACTTGGCTTGTTACCTTTCCTCAGTACTGGCACTTGCTTCTTCCTCTGTTTCCGGCCAGCGAATCTCTCTCTCCTAACTCCTTCCCAGAGTTCCTGTCTTTCCAGATGCCCCACCTATCCTCTCTTACTCTGCTGTAGACCATTTAGTTCTTTTTTTTTTTTTTCTTAAGATTTATTTATTTACTATGTATACAATGTTCTGCCTGCATTTGTGCCTGCCTGCCAGGAGAGGGCACCAAACTCCCTTATAGATAGTTGTGAGCCACCATGTAGTTGCTGGGAATTGAACTCAGGACCTTTGAAAAAGCAACAGTGCTCGTAACCTCTGAGCCATTTCTCCGGCCCCGACCATTTAGTCCTTTAAACCAATCAGAAAGTAATGTAGAAGATGTTTACAAAACACTGAGACTGGTGATGCTTCATAAAAATAACAATGCTAAAGTCCAAAGTCCAGCCTGGTCTCAACTCTGCTATCCAGAAATTAGCATTTGAATAATTCAAAAATAATCTTTACACAGTGCAGAGATTATCCCAACATTCCACTTGTTGTTGACGTGTTGTTATTTCTTATATTTTCTAGACATCCTCTTCCATGAGAAATTTTCTTATCTTGAATAATGTATTTTTTTCCCTAGAGTTTCTATTAAAATCTGTTTGTTTACTATATCTACAAGGGTCGGCCATGTGTTAATTCCGTGTGGTAATCATATTCTTTTTTTTTTTTTTTTTTGGTTTTTCGAGACAGGGTTTCTCTGTGTAGCCTTGGCCATCATGGACTCGCTTTGTAGACCAGGCTGGCCTCAAACTCACAGCGATCCGCCTGCCTCTGCCTCTCGAGTGCTGGGATTAAAGGCGTGCGCCACCACGCCCGGCTGGTAATCATATTCTTAAACAAGTTTAACTGCTTTAAAATTTGGGTATGCTAAACCTGACATTTACCATTTGTGTTCTGATGAGATAAGTTTCTCTTGACTGCTTTTTCTCTTAGCTGTGATGGCATTTAATTCTTATACATAAGAATTTTCATTATTCACTAGAATTGTAGATCATACCCTAGGACAAGTTCTTTTTTGAAGAGACTGGATAGCAGCAAACTTAGCTAGACTCAAACTTCAAACTGTGTGTGTGTGTGTGTGTGTGTGTGAGAGAGAGACAGAGACATGTGGAAGCCAGAGGTCAACATCTGGTGTCTTTCTCTGTCCACATTAATTTTGTAACAGAGTCTTTTACTTAACGTTGAGCTTACTGATTGGCTGGCTGCCTGGCTAACAAGCTCTTCTTGTCTCTGTACCTACCCATTGCTTTGGTTATAGATATGTGCTGCCCTACCCAGCTTTTATGTGGATGTTAGGGTTATGAACACATGACAGGCATTTTATGAACTGAGCCGTCTCTGTAGCCCCTCCCGTTCAGTGTGTCCCCTCAGCCCCACCCCTCCAGCCCCCAAGGCTTCTGTTGCTTTCACGTAGTCACTAGAATTTTTCCGTAAGTTTATAGTTGAAGGACCAGCCAAAGATTGAAACGGGTCTGAGAATCTGATGCTTCTCACTTGGCAGCATCCTAAGAATTTACCCTTTCATTTATGTAGCCATCCTCTGATTTCTTCAAGCTATAGACTACATCTTTCTATCTAAATTTTCATTCCTATACTGCTCCTGCTCAATTAGGGAGTTTTCAAGTCACATCAACTCAGGTCTCACTTAATTCCATCCTTCCAATTTGCTTTCCAGTATTTTTAAAATGATTGTTTGAAATTTTGCCTAGAGTTTATAATCATTATTTGCAGATAGGTGAGCCCATGCAAGACAATCTTCTATTAATGAAAGTATAAATCTGCCATCTATATATTTTGAAGCCAATACCAGATACCTTGTTTCATCTGAAAATTCAGTACATATTTCTGAAAGAAATAGACCCTTGGATGGGCATAGGGAAGGGCACACACCTGTAATCCCAGCCCTTGAAAGGCTGTTTAGTTCATACAGATGAGCTAACAATGTTTACTAATAGCCTATCTGGCAGTATTATTTAACCCATTATCAAACAATAAAGACACCTGAGATAGGGCTCATTTTACTTGGGCAGAACAGATATCAACCTCCTATGCTATCCTTTATCTCCCAATCCCACATTCTATGCCAATTGCTCTGATCATCCCTCTCTGGGCTACTTCACATCCATACTTTCACATGCTGTTTCTCATCTTGGCTGCTTTCCTCCATTGATGCCAGTGGAGCCATGTGCTTCTGTCCATGCTAACCCATGGCGGCTTTGCTTCCACTCTTCCTCTACCTGTCTCTCCCCTGATCCTTTTCTCCTCCAAGCCTGATAACTTTTGCCACCCCTATCTCACTTCTGCCCTGCCCAGATGTGTAGTAATTTATTCAGCTAATCAGGGATAAATTGGAAGCAAGGATTACAAAACATCATTTTGGCGTACTTGAGTGTCTGTTCATAAAAGACAACAAGCAGACCTCTGGGATCAGAGTAATTAACAATCAAAAAGTATCAGATCATGCCATTATAAGAGGCTGAGGCAAAAGATGTGAGTTTGAGGCTAACCTCAGGTACATAGTTCTTGTTCACAGAGTAAATAAGACCTTGCATTGAGAAGGAAACACACACACACACACACACACACACACACACACACACACACACACACAAAAGCAGAGAAGCTTTGATAAAGTAGAGAAGTAGCTTTTATAAAGAAGCTTCTATAAAGTAGAGAAGCTCATATTCAATTTATAGGGCGTGCATGTGTGTGTGTATGTTAGATTTGAGGCTGGGTTTCCCTGTGTAGCCTTGGCTGTCCTGGATTTAATTTGTACCCACTGAGAGCTCCTGCCTCTGCTTCCCTGAGTGCTGGGATTAAAGGTTTGAACCATCATGCCTGGCTTTAGGGTGGGTAAATGTTAAAGAAAAAGCTAATCCTTTGCTTAGCTTTCTGATCACCCTTAATTTCCACCTGGCTGCCTTGCCTTGCCAGGTCACAGGGGAAGAGCACAGGGATGTGCTCAGTCCTGAAGCAACTTCATATGCCGGCGTGGCTTGGTAGTGGGAAGGGCTCACCTTTTCTGAGAAGTAGGGGTGGGGGATGGGGCGGGGGAAAGAGAAGGAGGGTAGGTGAGCCAGGAGAAGATGCGGGAAGGGGCTACTATTAGGATGTAAAGTAAATAAATAATTATTTAATTAATTTAAGAAATTCTGATTACCCTAGCAATGCCAGTGGGAATATGGTGACTTAAAAAATTATTCCAGTTAAACAGATGGTAATTAAGACTGTCTTTTTCCTCTGTTCAGGTTCGTGACAATAAGAAACTAAGAGTAAATGCTGTTATTGCTCCCAAGATTTCATATGCAGACAAAGCACCTTCAAGATCTCTGAATGAGTTAAAGTAAGTTGAAAGTATTATTAAACTAATTTAAACACTGAATAATCTTAAATGACTTCTAAGTCTCCTTCACATAATATGTTTGTTATAAGCTGTATTGTCTGTCTTTGTTATAAGCTGTATTGTCTGTCTTAGGAGCTCTGCTGAAGTCTAAACTGGGAAAAGTTGAAGCTTAGGAATGTGCCCGGTAGCATAGTTCATGTTTCATGGAAGGGATCTTTCAAATCAGTGAGCAGTGTTGGGTTAGTTGAAGAAAGATGTCTTTCACTAAAGGTAAAAGGAATAGTTAGCTATTTTGGAAATAAGTAATGAATCATTTTCTAAAGCAAAAATAATTTCTGTGTAGGGCTAAATGTAAAGAACTGCAGGTTTATATATACAATCATGTAAATATCTGGTCTCTGGATATAACTAGACAGTCTTAATATTTAAAAAATAGTTCATTAAAAAATAGTTTGTAAGTGTGAAAAGGCTTAAGCTTAATAGCAAGTAAGAAAATAGCACCAGTGATTTTAAAATGTAAAAATCCTTTTCTTCTACTATTGCTAAAATGTGTGTCTTAGTTACTTTTCCTTCTTTTTTGGGGGGCGGGGGGGAGGATGGGGGGTAATTGTTGTTTTGAGTCAGTGTCTCACAGTGTAGCTCTGTTGGTCTTGAAACTCACCATGTAGAACATGCTGTCCTTGGACTTACAGAATCCACCTGCCTTTGCCTCCTCAGTGCTGAGATTGAAGGTGTGTGCCACCACCCCCAGCTCTATTGCTGTGAAGAGACACCGTGACAAAGGCAGCTTGTAAAAGTAAAAGTTTAACTTGGGCTTGCTTACAGTTTCAGAGGATTAATAGAATCCATGACCATCATAGTGGGGTATATGGCACCTAGCAGGGAGACACATCACTGGGACAGTTACTGAGAGCTTACATCTGACCCACTGGCACAGGGCACAGAGAGAAATGGCCTGGTGTCGGCTTTTGAAACCTTCCAACAAAGGCCTTCCTCCTAATCTTTCCCAAACAGTTCCACCAAGTGGGGACCAAGTAATCAAACATGAGCCTATGGGGCCATTCTCATTCAAACTACCACACTCTGTTGTTTTTGGGGTTTTGTTTGTTTGTTTGTTTGTTTGTTTGTTTTGATGTGGTGATGGTGTGGAGGAAAGGACAAAGTCTCATACTGGGCTGGAATTTACCAAGTAGGGTAGACTGTGTTGCTTGATGCCCCAGTGATCCACTGTCTTCATCTTTCCATTGGGTTAACAGCCAGGGCCACTTTGCCTAGAGTTTTTGTATGGGTTGTGGGGTTTGAACTCCAGTCCAGTGCACCCACATTTTTTTGTTGCTGTACTTACAAGACGAGCATTTCATCTGCTGAACCATCTCTTCAGCCCAGTAATCAGGTTTGTTGTTTGTTTATTTTTCGAGACAGGGTTTCTTTGTGTAGCCTTGGCTGTCCTGGACTCTCTTTGTAGACCAGGCTGGCCTTGAACTCACAGAGGTGCCCCTGCCTGTGCTTCCCTGAGCGCTGAGATTATAGGCATGCTAGTAACCATGTTTTTAAAGTAATATTTTAAAAAGAAAAACCAAATCAGTACTTTGCTTTTCAGACAGTATGGATTTTTTTCATACTTGCGAGAGTTATTTGATGCACCTGATCCTGTGATGAGTTACCTTTGCTGCCAGTATCATATTCATGAGGTTCCTGTGGGAACTGAGAGGACCCGAGAAAGAATTGAACGGGTAAGAAAGTAAACATGTAGAAACAGTCTTTGTTTTTTAACAGTTGTAATATGACCTATAACAGAAGTGATACTGTTACCTAGAACAAATTAATAAAAGCTTTTCTTTTTCTTTTTGGTTTTTTGAGACAGGGTTTCTGTGTGAAGCCTTGGCTGTCTTGGACTCTCTTTGTAGACCAGGCTGGCCTTTAACTCACAGAGATCTGCCTGCCTCTGCCTTCCAGGCTGCTGGGATTACAGGTGTGCGTCACCACACCCTGCTAAGTGCTTTTTTTTTTTTTTTTTTTAGAGGAATTGAATAAAGTTAAAACCTGAAATTCTCAGATGCTCTTAGCTGATTCTGTCTTGCTTCATATGTATGTGGTGATTTGAACTTTAAAAAGCTTGCATCCTAGATTATATTTCAAGTGGACTTTAGAACGCTGGGCAGGGTGTAGATGTGCTCTGGTGAGCTCCACCTTCAGAAAGGGCTCATTCAAGACCACCTCAACACGCAGATGGCTGCTTTTCATGACAACTTACTATCTTAGCAAGTACATCCTTACATTGTTTTTTACAAGTAGTGACAGAACAAATCTCACTTAGAACTGATGTGTCTGTGTGTGTGTGTGTGTTGGGGGGTGTTGTTTTATGAGGCAGTATGTCATGTTCCCAGATTCTCCTTGAACTTCCTGTGTAGCCAAGCCTGGTCTTGAGTTTCTTTTTACTCAGCCTCCCAAATGTGGGGGGTTACATTTGTGCACCACCACCTCTAGCTTGGGCTGTTTGTTTGTTTGTTTGTCATACTACTAAGTTTACATTTTGATGGCATGTGTGTGAACTGAGAATTAATATAAACCTAACATAGTTCATGCTAATGACCTCATTTCCTAATGCCGAGGGTGTTGGTGTTCTAAGGTCATCATTTGCAACTCTATACTTCACTAATAGACAAGATAAGATTGCTAACCAAGTTATTTTGTAAAAATTAGTTACTTATAGCAAGTTGCTTCTGCCTTTGGTTAAAAATCATGTCATGCTGGGCAGTAGTGGCACACACCTGTAATCCCAGCCCTCTAGAGGCAGAGGCAGATGGACCTCTAAGTTCTAGGCCAACCTGATCTACACAGCAAGTTCCAGGACAGCCAGTGATGCACTGAAAAATTCTGTCTAAGAAGAAAGAAAGGGGCCGGGGGAAATTGAGTATTTTTCTTGTCTTATTTCAGTGATGAAAAGAAGCAAAGACCATTTGTATAGACCAAACCTGTCCCTGTCATAAGTTCAGAGGTGAGAGGAAGGAGAGTTGGAATTCCTTACTAATGCCGCAATGTAAGCTTTGGAAAGGACTTATTGCTTCACGTATTGGCAGAGTAGCAGTTGATCTCCCTATAAAGTCCCTTTCACTGAACAGTATATAGGTTGAATTGTTCATATGTGCTTTTGCGTTCAACCTCACTTTTGTTTGTAGTGGAGAAATAGTCAATTCATATAACTTACATTAAGGCTAAATCAACTCTTCCTTCTCCTGTATTTTTTCAAGTATTTTTCATTTGTGTATTTCTTTGGTGCTATAAGTGACTTTTCTTTTAAATGCCTTAAACATTGTTTGGCAGAGCTAGGGGTTGAGCCCAGCACCCTGCACTGGGAGGCACACACTGCAGGTTAGCTGCATTCTCAACTCAAGTGAAATGTTTCTATTCTTAAATTCAGTAAGTGATCCTAAAATATCCAGTTGTCCGTGACCAATTCAGTAATACACTTGGTGAAAATACTTTGTTATGAAACTTTTCAGAGATGTCTATAAGCCTTGCTAGGAAGCATTTCTAGTACTTAATAAAGCCTTGACATATGTAAACTGTCTTCCAGAACGTACAGTGTTCTGTAAAGGAATTGAATACATTTATAATCCAGCTATCCTGTCTCTTTCATGTGTATGGATAGATAATGGTGACCATTGTTACGCTTTTTCCTGCGAATAAAAACACACTCTTTGCTGTGTTTTATGATTGGATCTTAACATTTCAGGTCTTTTTTTTTTTTTTTTAGGCAGTATTTCTCTGTATATTCCTGGCTATTCTAGAACTCACTTTGTAGAACAGGCTGTCCTTGAACTCACAGAGTTCATTCCTGGCAACATTTCAGGTCTTTAACAGAGATTACATACTGTTCATTGGATTGTTCTCTTTTGGTTTTGGGTTTTGGGTTTTTGTTTGTTTAGTTTTGTTTTTTGGAAGTGGGGCTAGTTTTTAGACATCTTAACTCAGGCTGTCCTCAAACATACAATATAGCCATGAATGATCTTGAACTCCTGGCCCTCCCTCTCAGTTGCTGAAATTACAAGAGTGTGGCACTATACCAGCTTCCTCCCATTAGTTTTTGAGTCTCTCTGTTGGTTTAGTTGTCTGTTCGCTTCCTTAGCTTGAAATGTCCTTCTTAGGAATGCCTTTCCTCAATACTTTGTGTCACTTCAAATCCCAATTAAAATTTGTTTTCATGAAAATTCTTTTTTTTTCCAAATTACTCAAGATTTAGGATGACAGTGTATACCCTCTTTATTCATTATGCTTAAAGGGTCTTATTTCTTCACTTAGACTAGGGCTTTCTGTGGTGAAACAAGCCTCAATATAGTATTGATTATGAATCTTCAGAGACTGGGGGGGAAGGCATCCCTATACTTACTGATAGTAGACAATCAACTCTAATGATTATTATGGTGCTTAGAATGTTTTGATTTATAAAACTCTTGTATAAGTGAAGAAAAATGATTAAAGAACAAAGGTCAAAATAAAAACTCTGAATTCCATGGGAAATATTTTCATCTAGTATTCTAAACATGGAGAAATTAAGTATGAGATTGTGTACCTTTGAAAAATGTTATGGAGATGAGGAAAGAGTAAACTGTTTAGCTAAGATAGCAAACTGGTGTTGAAGAACATGGCTGTTCTGGCAAGAGATCACAGCCAAAGTCCTTCTGGGTCTATGTGATCCATCTGGCAAGAGATCACATCCAAAGATCTTCTAGGTCTTTGTGATCCAGCTGAAATGCAAATACGCCTTTAATCCAGGAGACAAAGGCAAACAGATCAGAGTTCAAGGCCAGCCTAGAACAGAGCAAATATCACTTTAAGAAAAGCTTAGTTCCATGTGTGGTGGTGCATGCCTTTAATTGCAGATGAAGGTAAAGTTAGTTTGTAGAAGGAAGCACCCATGTTTGAAAGTGATGTTTAATTGAGTGACAGAAAAGGTGCTGAATCAGAGATTTGACAGTAGGATACACCCAACTCTCATGAGAACAGAGAGGAAAGGGAAGCTACTTCGACAGTTTTACAGAGAGAGAAAGAAGGCAGAGTTTTACCAGGACAGTAATAGAAAGATGGGTTGCACAGAGAGAACTCAGGTAAAGATGAAACGAACCAGAAAATGAGAAGAAGCCAGAAGATTAGAGGAAATTGCTGAGTTTGTTTGAGGACAAGTTTGAGCGATTCTGGTCTGAGAGAAGCTAAATTAAATGTCAGCTGGGAGAAGAGTTTGAGCCAGAACAGCTGAGTTGAACCAGCCAGCTCAGAGTTCAGAAGGAACAAGTAAGGGTGAGCTCATCAAGCATAAGTCTCAGAGGCTGAAAACAGTCTAGGCTTAGATTAGATTGTACGAACACTAGAAGCTCCCAGGACTAGGCCTAAGCCAGTAGAAGAGGTAGTAAGCTCCCAGACAACAATTGAGTCAGGGGAATAAAAATTACTTTTACATACTGGGCACTTGGATCATAGTATCTCTAAGGAAGATATGATTAGAGTATCTCATTCTCTCCCTCCCTCCTTCCCTTCCTCTGTCCATTCACTGTTTCTCATAGGTACATGTATTTGGGTTTACCACTTGGGATTAGATAACCTATTAGGAAGCTCTTCCCTGGTGAAAACTGATCCCCTCTCACTCAGTAGCCACTGATTGCGGGCAGCTCTTTATTTATGGGTGGGACCTCTTTTATATTGTTTCTAAAACATTTACCTGAAATACATTAACCACATTTTAGAGATGTCAGATAGGTTGTATTAAGTTGGGTATATTGATCTTCTAGAATTCTTCTGGTTTATGTTTTTTTTTTTTTTTTTTTTTTTTTTTAAATAATTTACGTGCATTGGTGTTTTGCCTGCATGTATGTCTGTGTGTGGGTGTCAGGTATTGGCGTTACAGACAGTTCTGAGTTGCCATGTGGGTGCTGGGAATTGGTTTATGTTCCTAATTCTTTAGTCCTTTAAAGTATATATCAGGGTTTTTATTAGATGCTCACGAATTCCTGCTTTACATTGCAGGTAATACAAGAAACGCGATTAAAACAAATTTATACAGCAGAAGAAAAGTATGTGTTAAAAACTTCTTTCTATTCAAATAAAGTTATTTCTAGTAACACATCCTTGAAAGTAGCCCAGTTCCTCACTGTCACTGTGGATCTAGAACAAAGGAGACACTTGGAAGAACAGCTAAAGGTTGGTTCACTTGGTACAGTTATTAAAATGTTAACTGGGTTTTTAGTACTATAGAACTTTAAACATTTTTTGTTAACAATATTGAATATCCCATAGGAAATTAATAGAAAATTAGAAGCAGTGGAATCAGGATTGGTGGCCTTACGTGATACGAACAGGCATCTTGAGCTCAAAGACAATGAGCTGAGACTGAAGAAGAAGGAGCTTCTTGAAAGAAAAACCAGGAAAAGACAGCTGGAGCAGAAAATCAGCTCCAAGCTGGCAAGGTACCTTGGAGCTTTGGGTGGGGAGCTCAAAACACACACACACACACACACACACACACACACACACACACACACACACACACACACACACACACACACCCATGAGTGCTGGCTGTTCAACAGCTGTTTATAGTACTTTCTAAAGTTTTAATATCAATGCTCAAATTGCAGTTGTGGTACATGGGGCAAAGGGCGGATTAATGTATTCTCTTCCTAGTCCTTTGACCCACTTAATGCCTGTGAGTATAAGTGTTTAGAATACGGTTAGAAATTGTATTGGTATAGGAAAATGGCAGTTGTAGGTTCTTTCCTAGCTAGGGTCTGTGACCTCTCCAGCTATGGGTGGTTGGCTGGGTTTACAATACCAGGCATGAAATATCTCCTTAAGCTATTTAAGGGAGGCTTAAGTCCAGGTAGACAGCTATTGGTTGCCCCTCCCCTCCCACACCCCACCCCCCCAGTATAAAAGTGCACTGTTGAGGATTTATTTTGCTGAGCTGGTAACATAAGAGCACAGACTGGGGACATTTCACAAGGTCCCACCCATAAACAAAGAGCACGCAGTCACTGGCTACTGAGTGAGAGGGAATCAGTTTTCACCAGGGAAGAGCTTCCTAATAGGTTATCTAATCCCAAGTGGTAAGCCCAAATACATGTACCTATGAGAAACGGTGAATGGACAGAGGAAGGGAAGGAGGGAGGGAGAGAATGAATATAAATTTGGAAAGGGTGGGCCATAGAGTGATTGGAGGTTGGGGTGAGGGAGGAGTGTGAAAATGATGGAAATACAATAGTCATACTAATTTCTCAAAAAATGAATGAAGATGAAAAGAAATGGGAATGTCGAAAAAGTTTTTTACAGAAGAAAACAGTAAAGTGAATTAGGAAAAAATTGGTTTTTAGTCGTTTTTAAAGCAAATAGCTTCTTTCTTAGGTTTTCTTTGTCAGTTTTTAACCTTGCTTATCACTTTCAAACCTTTACTTTAATCTTATCTTCAATTGATGACAACCGCTTTAACTTTACTGTGTTACTATTATGACTCCTTTGTTGGACCTTGTTTTAAACTTTCTTATTAATGGTTTTTGAAAAAAAAAAAAAGTGAATTATTGCCCATTACCAGCCCACTATTTTAGTTCTGCCTGAATTTACGTTGTACTTCTGTGGTGATGACCTGCAATGATTTTTGGGCACTTATTTGGTTCATCCAGAATACTATTTCAGAAGTTTGGGATGAGTGGTTGGTTGGTTTTCGCCAGCCGGCACCTTGTGCTTCCTAAAGCTGGCTTTTGTAATTAATCAGAATCTTGTCTTTCTCTCCGGCAACTCTTCCTTGTACAGCACCTGCTGTGGCTGTGCTTCTTACTTATTATTACTTCTGTCTTCTGTGTATCTCCTTGGAGTCACCATGCTGTAGTGGGAAGACCATGGATATGGTTTTAAACTTATCTTACCACTTAATGTCTATAATCATAGGTGATTGCTTAACTTTTCAAACTTTTCTTTCTCAATCTTTTATAGTTATTTTAATGACAATTTTAGGACACTTGTATGGCAGTTGTCAGGGTAGGGTAGCTCAGGATAGCGCAGGCTAGCCTCATATTTGCTATGTAGCTCCTTAAACTTATGATTTCCCTGCCTCTGTCTTCTAAGTGCTGGGATTATGCACCACCAGTCCTGCTCAGTGCCGCTGGGGGGATTGAGGCAAAGTCTTTGTGCTCATTAGGCGGACACTCCACCAATTGAGCTATGCTCCCAACCCTTGTGTTGATTTTTCTTTTTCTTCTGGTTTTTACCTATGGGTCAGTTCTACCTGCTTAAGGATTATGTTTTATGAACAATGTCAGTATCAATTTATATTAGTAAATTCTGGGCCAAGTGTTATGCTGTATTGTGTTCTTCTCCCAAGTTCAGTGAGAGGAAGTTTTCTTATCTGCAATGTACTGATGAAGAAGCTAAAGCTCCAAGGAGTGATTTGTCCAGTACTGCTTCTTGATGGATAACGAAAGGGAAACTCAGGCTCTCTTCCTGATTCCATATTCTGCATCAGCACCATTACTGACACTAGACTATGCTGGTCACATAGCTCCACAATATATTTTGATGCCGACTGAGTATATTAAGAAATTCTTAAATCTAGGATCTAGCTTCTGGTTACCATTACTGTAACCCAGAAAACTGCAGGGGACCTTAGGCTTTGAGCTCAGTCCTGTGTTTTGCTCTGATCTCTCCATTCTTATATGTGTCTGTAACATAGTATAAGGCTGATGGAACAGGATACTTGCAATCTGGAAGAGGAAGAACGAAAAGCAAGTACCAAGATCAAAGAAATAAATGTTCAAAAAGCAAAACTTGTTACTGAATTAACAGGCCTTGTAAAGGTAAGATATTTTCTTAATTGTTGATACTTTAAAAAGAAAATACTTGCTAGATACTAAAATTTAGTAATTTTTGGAGGACTGTATGGGATATAATAACTTTTAAATGCTTTTTGTTTTGGTAATATACAAAAGATTTTTGGGAGTAGTTTCAGCTTGTTTTGGTTTTGATGCTTACAAAGAATTTCAAAAGTTAACTCGTTAGAGTGGATTATTTTCTTCCAGATGACTTAAATATTTAGGAAGTTACTTTTTTAAAAAAGCAGTTGTATATTAACTATTTGATGGAGATGTCAGTCACAGTAGGACAATGTTATTTTTCATGATTCATAATTTTGTTTTTGGAAAAAAAGAGCTGTGGCAATTTTCATAGTTGTAAAACTTAAAAGCCAAATTTTATGTGTTGTGTGCTCCTAGATTTGCACTTCTTTGCATATACAAAAAGTTGATTTGATTCTTCAAAATACTACCGTGATCTCAGAGAAGAACAAGTTAGAAGCAGATTACATGGCATCATCTTCACAGTTACGTGCTACAGAAGTAAGATACTTTTCTTTCTCTTCAGTTTCTATTTTAGGGTCTAGCCTCAAACCAGTTTGCAAGTATATATCACATACTATCATTTGCAATGTACAGTTGGTACATATAATTTAAAATGTAGAGGCCAGCAAGGTAGCTTATTGAGGAAAAGCACTTGCCATATAATGGCAGTGACCAAAGTTTAGTCTCTGGAACCCAGAAAAGGGTAGAAGGAGAAAGCTGTGCTCTCAGACACAATAATAATCATTATTAATAAGATAAATTCTAATGCATTTTGTTAATGAGGAGGCAATACTTGAGATATATAAGAGTGGATGATAGATAAATTCGGCAGTTTAGCCTCACCTTTAATATTTCACAGTGATGATAAAATTGTGCAGGGGATAGAAGTAGGAAATAATACACAAACTTACTTCTGAAGATGTAGCATCAAGGTAATGGTGACAGTTGTTTTTTATTTTTATTTTTGTTGTTTCTTAGTTTTTTACTCTCCAAATTACTTTCTCAAAAATAGAAGAACATTTAGTATTCTAAACTTCCATGGCTGGGCTGTGTAGTAACAGAACTAACTTTGAGAAATCTCTATCAATATTGTACAGTCCTGTTTTGATGTCAAGCACAGTTAGTAGCAAATTGAACAATTTATAAGGAATACCCCTTAGACTGCTGTTTGTTACTACACTGGCTTGAAGTTAAGGATCCTGGGCCACCTGTACTTCTGACCATCTTCTACACACCCTAGTTTTCCATGGCCCCTTCCTTCATGGTTAGTAATTCACTAGAACGGCTCAGAACTCTAAACAGCATGGAGTTTTTTTCATAAAGACGCACAGAACGACATCTAAGAAGGTCCTAATCAGAGTCTTCATGCCCTTTTTATGAGGAATTGTAAGTCAGGAAGCTCTGCCAAGCTGCAGGGCTTCTGTTGAGTTTCTGTCATGGGAGCATGCTTGTGTCATTAGCCATGTGTTTGTGCTGATGTCATATGATTTATAACTTTCGAACCGGAAAATTGGTCTTTCTGGCATTGCCCACTGACATCATCCTAACTTCACCCCCTTAAAATACGCTGAGGTATAATTCAAGGAATTCTTGAGTTAAAAAAAATGGTCTCTTGGCACTCATTTTCAAAGATTAATCATATTCTTCATTTCTACCTGAGAACACCAGAGTTGGGGGTGGAAGGTACAACATAAGTCAGTTGGAACTTCAAAACTAGCCTGGTGCTATCAAGAATCCAAAACAAACAGCCAGCAGGCTCTCTTCTTTAAAAACATGAGGCCCATTAGCCATGGAAAGTTCAGCAACCCAAATGAAAAGAGCTGAATCTGCGCTGTGGAACCTAGTGTTAGAAACTAGGCAACAGTATAATAATGCTGGCATATCTAGACTTAATCTTAACCTTATACAGAAGTGGGGCTACACGCCTTTAATCCCTGAACTCAGGGAGGCAGAGGCAGACAGATCTCTGTGAGTTCCATGACAGATAGGCCTATAAAGTGAGTCCAGGACAGCCAAGGTTACAGAGAAACCTTGTTTCAAAAAACCCAAAACAAAAAAGTAAAAACTACATTATATATGTACTGTGTGGTTAAACGTCTACTATAGAGTTAAATTCTCTGAAAAGGAAAGAAAGATACAAATAAAATGGCATATACTAGTTGATTGTGGTCTAGATATTATCAATGTTGTTATATCCATTGATGCTTCAGACAGAAAAATAAGGAGTATTTCACTATTATTCATTCTGAGGAGCCAATAAATATCATTTCTTTCAAGAAGCTGTAAGGAGGTATGACTATCATGTAAAGTATTTGTACAAAGAAGAGGTCTTAAAAGCAGGAGTAATAGAATTCCAAGAGTGGTTTTTTGTTTTGTTTTTAACAAATACATGAGTTAGAATTCCTGTTGCAAAGTTCAAGAGGAAATAAGGCTAGACAGATGCATGGCTACAATCCTAGCACTGCGGAGGCTGAGGTACGAGGATCGTTTGAGAATAAGAGTTTGAGACCAGTATAGGCAACATGGACTCTTATCTCAAATGAATAGCCAAATACCAATCAGATTATTAAATTTAAATATCTATAATTTCTCACCAGGTGTAGTGGCGCACATCTTTAATCCCAGCACTTGGGAGGCAGAGGCAAGAGGGTCTGTGTGAGTTCAAGGCCAGCCTGGTGCATAAAGTGAGTCCAGGACAGCCAGGGAGAGCTACACCGAGAAACCCTGTCTCAAAACATCAACAACAAAATGTCTATAATTTCTTTACTAAATTTTTGAAGTAAATTCTAGAGTGATAAAACTATAACATTGGGCTTTCAGTGTTTATACAGCTCTGTAGATTTACTAACAGTCATTTACTAGTACACTTAAATTATACATTAGTTATGTAAATTCAGGAAGTCTGTTAAGTGAGTGAGAAAGTCTTATCTCTTTATTCGGAAGTTACTGGCATCTTATGTTACTAAGTGAAAAATTGAAGGGGGAATGCACAATGTTTCCGCTTTGCAGAAAATGGTTAGGAGTGTGGTGAAGCCCCATGGAGACAGGCCAGCACTGTTTCTATTTATTCATGAGGTAGGGGATTATATCATTTTGGTTGTTAGGGGCTTTTTTTTTTTTTTTTTCCTATTTTAGAATAACCTGCAAACAAAATTAATTTTTCTTTATGACAAACAAAAGCAAGATGAAATAAACATACCTACCTTTATTTTGAGTTAGCAGTATAGCTTTACAGAGAGAAATTATTCCAAAAAAAATTGATTCTAAACACAAAAAGAATTTCAAAGAGAATCCTAACCTGGTTGCAGTAATTAGTTCTGGCTTAAAAGAAAACAGCTTCAGTATAAAATATGGATGCTAATTAATAAAATTTTTGAAGCTTTTGAATTGGAAATAACCAGAATAAATTCACAATATGTTATGTATAAATGGGACTGGAAGGGGTGGGTGGACAAATGCAACATGTTGGTGCATGGCTTTAATGCCCACACTCGGGAGACCGGGTCAAGAGGGCAGGTTTGAGGATACCTGAAGTGCCATAGACAGTGGACTGCTGTTTCAGAAACAAAGAAACAAAATCACCCACCCCAAAAACAAACCAAACATTTCTTCATTCCATCTACATAATTCTAAGTGCTGTTTTATAATAAAATGGCTCATGGGAGAAAACAGTTAATTCAAAATCTAGAAAAAGAAATGTATATGTAAATAATTTGATGATTTTGTCGTGCATGAAAGCAAAACACACAATCCCAGATGACTCTGAACCTAAAAGAAGCCTCTTAAGTGGCCATAAATTATGGGACAGTGAGTTGAACATATCAGAATGTCTAAATTGGTAAATTTAAAATGATTCTCTTAAAAAAAAATCATATTAGGCTAAAGAATATTTAAATAGTAGGAGTTGAGGGTAGAGGGAGAGAATGTCTTGCTGTTTTGTTTTGTTTTTTTCTTGATTGGCCTGAAACTCACTATGTAGACCAGGCTGGCCTCGAACTCAGTACTTAACTGGCTCTGTCTCCCAAGCAGTATGATTAAAAGGATGCACCACCACGACCACTATTATTTGTATATGTGTGTGCGTGTCTGACCACAACAGGGTGTTGGCTCCCGGGAGTTGAGTTACAGATTTTGTGGTCTTCTGCAAGAGCAGTAAGTGCTCTTAGCCACTGCGTCATCTCCAGCCCATTGTTGGACCTTTCATATGTGAACTGCTTATTACCCAGGATATAGAAACAAGTGAGATCTTGATAGAAGTATTCTAGATGATAAATGAAGAAGAAATTATAGTATTAGAGTTGTGTGTCCACTTGGAATGACTCTAGGAAATAATCAAATTTCTATCTGTGTAAGCCTGTATATCTAGAACAGGGTATTGTGATCTAAGAACGATTGGCATTTTGGATTGGGTAATTCTTTAAGAGACTTACTATTCCTATGCATTAACAGCACCACTGACAACACTACCTTTAAAATAGTAACACACACACACCCCAGTAGTGGCAATCAAAATTTCTAAAGAAATTGGCACATACACCTAGGGAGCAATACTATTCCTAAGACAGAAACTCAGCTTACCTTTTTTATTTATTTATTTATTTATTTATTTATTTATTTATTTATTTATTTAGACAGCATCTCATTATACTGACCAGGCAGACCTCAGACTTAGAGAGGTTACTTGCCTCTGCCTCCTGTGTGTTGGGGTCAGCTATGGCAAGAAATAGGTTTGGATTAAGCCGGGCATGGTGGCACACACCTATAATCCCATCAGGCAGAGGCAGGTGAATCGCTGTGAGTTCAAGGGCAGCTTGGTCTACAAAGTGAGTCCAAGACAACCAACGCTAACACAGAGAAACCCTGTCTGGAAAATAACCAAAAAGAAAAAGAAAAAAGAAGTGGGCTTGTGGATGGCTCAGTAGGTAAAGTGTGCGATGTACAAGCATGAAAACCTGGTTCAGATCCCAAGCACCCGTGTGAAATGCTAAGCATGGCAGCACGGCTGGAACCCCCGCTGAGGGAGCGGAGACAGGTGGGTCACTAAATAAACACTTACATTTTTAAAGCATCCCTTACCTGAGAATGTTTGTGTTCAGAACATTTCCTGGTTCTGAGTCAGATTTTGGAGATTGCTGTTTTGGTTGGGATCCAAGGCAAAACATATTAGCATTATGCTTCATTACACATCAAGCACATGACTCAAGGATAAGGTGATGCCTCTGTCTGCTGTAACTCTGTTTTGACTTTGACTTACCATGGATGAAGTGAGGGATTTTTCCACTCACGGTACGATGACAGTGTTTTTGATTAAGAACTCAAATTTTCCAATAGGGATGCTCCAGCAATACTACCATGTTTCATTATTTAAGGATAGATAGGTCAATAAGTAAGTTTGTGTATTAAAAAGTTAGTTTAGGCCTATGATTTTTCAAATCTCAAATTTGATATGAAAATTTCAAGTTAGCATTTAAGAAAAATACAAAACAATTTTCATATTTTCAATTATGTGTTCTGTCTCATATCTAAGACATAATTAGTATTCAATTAGATTGGATCTAGGAATATGGCATACTCATAATCCTTCACTGAAAAATATTATATACATTAATTTATAGCCAGTGTTTTACTAGTGGCATGATACTTAGAAATTAACTTTAATTCTGTTTAAATAGAAAATTTTTATTTTGTTCGAATCTTATTTAATGAACTGTTAAATAGAACAAAAACATCAGTGAATAATTCTTTTTTTCCACAAGAGGGCCTTCCAGGAAAAGTTTTTCCTTGTTTAGTATTAGTCAAGGTATTTCTGTACAACTTTCATGATAAAGCAACTTTCCAAAGAAAGAATTTCAGAGAAAAGATAATAACCATTTCTTAAGATACATACTTAAATATTTTTCTGAACCATTGCTTAAAGATGTTTTATAACTTCTGGCATTCTTTTGTGTCAAACATACATTATTTTCTATCCTCAGCTAACTATTTAAGGCTAGAGTTGAAGCAAGAGTCCAAATAAAGCCTTTGATTGACTTGACTTTATGGTTCTATCTTATATAAATAATCAGCAAAGATGAGCAGGCGTTGTGGATTAGCGTGATCAAGGGATGAGCAGGCACTGTGGATTAGCGTGATCGAGGGATGAGCAGGCACTGTGGATTAGAGTGATCGAGGGATGAGCAGGCACTGTGGATTAGCGTGATCGAGGGATGAGCAGGCGTTGTGGGTTAGCGTGACCGAGGGCTTCTTCTTGACTGGGAGCTTATATTGTCTTTGGCCACATCCTCACTCCCCAGATCTTTTGTTATTTTTGAGTAAACTGTTTTGAGAATTTTATATATTAATGCACTGTATTTGCATCATTTCTACTCCATCTTCAACTCTTTTAGTGCCCCCCCAATTCCCTCTCAACTTTATCACCTCTTTTTTTTATATGTTACATATGTAAACATACATGCCGGGTATACATACAACCTACTGAGCCCATCTAGTTAGTGCTGTTCACGTGTACATACATTTAGGACTAACCACTTGAAATTGGACAGTTTATAAAAGCCCTCACCTTTCAGGAGCCACTCATTGCCTGTATTTCTTTCTCTAGGTATGGTGCCTTGTACATTTTCCCTATCTCTTTGACGTGTCCACTGTGTGGTCATTATGCTGCTTTTGTATGAGCAACTTTTTTGAGATTTTATGACTATAGTATCCTTCTTACATCTTAGAATCTCACAGTATACATCCCAGTCCTCTGGTTCTAAAACCATTTCCAATCTGCCTTCCATGATGTTTCCTGAGCCTTAGGTATAGGGGGGTATTATAGACGTACTGGTTTGTCTGTGGGCTCCTGAACCACTGTCTGATTCCTAAGGCTTTACCTGGTCAGTAATTCATCTGGCCATGCTTGAGTGACCTGTAGGAAGGGCTGTGGATGCTTCTAGAGCAGTAATTTACCTTGATTTGTTAAAGTGTTTATTTCAACTAGACCTCTTCTTCTTCTTCTTCTTCTTCTTCTTCTTCTCCTCCTCCTCCTCCTTCTCCTTCTTCTTTTCTTTCTTTCTTTCTTTCTTTCTTTCTTTCTTCTTCTTTCTTTCTTCCTCCTCCTCCTTCGTTTTTTCAAGACAGGGTTTCTCTGTATAATAGAGCCCTGGCTGTCCTAGACTCGCTTAGTAGACCAGGCTGGCCTCACACTCAGGAGATCTGCCTGCCTCTGCCTTAAGTGCTGGGATTAAAGGTGTATACCACCATTCTCAGCCATTTCAACTAATTTTAGATTTTATTATAAAATTTACAAAACATAGATGCTGAGATTTTTAATTAGCTTTAGCAAGAAACTTAAAATCTACAATTGGAGTTACTTTAATCAGATTTTGAGGGGATTGTTTTTGTTTGTTTGTTTGTTTTTTGAGACAGAGTTTCTGTGTGTAGTCTTAACTGTCCTAGACTCACTTTGTAGACCAGGCTGGCCCCAAACTCACAGCGATCTGCCTGTCTCTGCCTCCCGAATGCTGGGATTAAAGGCGTGCACCACCACACCCGGCTCGGATAAATTTTTTGTGTAGAGTCTTTCCTCAGAAGATGAAAAATGACTGAAATCATTTCAGTTCAGCTTGACTTTCATGTTTATAATCTCTTTATTAAATGCATTCTTAGTTAGCAGCTCCCTTGTATCCAGAATGTATTGTAAAATACATTGGCATATATATATATATATATATATATTTTTTTTTTTTGTAGATATGCATAACTATGTGCTTCCTCAGGAAAAGTATAAATTCAAAAGAGTGATGATGAAAGCATGTTATAAAAATGAAGAGAAAAGTCAAGAGGTGATGTCACAAACAAATATGTATAGAGAGGCTTTTCTCAGATAAAAATTTTGTTAAGAATATGCCACCAAGCAGAAGGAAACTATTAAGTGCAGTTCTTGCCCTTTGCAGTCTAGAGCTTGAGATAATCAGGTCAGTGGTACGTCTTTCCTGTAGTATCCTAATGCTCCATTTTAGCAAAGTCCAGAGGAACAGGAAACAGGAATTGAGGCCATGAGGGATGTTTAGTTCTACCGAGCTGTCTCTTTTACACTGCTTAAGTACAATCACTCTGAGATACTAAAGGAGGGCCACTGGGAAGCTTTAACATTGCTTTCATTTCTCTCAGACTAAAGGAATTTACTCATGGAAACCATAGTGCATAGTAATTAGATAAAAGTTTGCTTTTATTTCGGTTCAATACAATATATATAACCTTTCACTTTTTATACTATTATCTCTCTTTTGTTTGTTGTCAAACTTATAAACATAAACATAAATGGCCCAAAGACCTTGTTAATGATCCAAGTCCCTTAGCGATATTAATAAAATAGAGGTGAGGAATTGACTAGGGCATCAACCCCCTACTTATATCTAAGCTTTTGTTTGGGGGGTTTTGTTTGTTTGTGTAGGGAGACTAGTTTCAAGTTTCATACAAAGTGAGATAAATGTGTATACATGCAGGCAAAGCACTGTATACATAATAACTAAATCTTTTTTTTTTTTTTTAATTGACTGACCTGTAGAATAATGGTTATGATAACACTTGGTCTAGAAGTGGCATTCAGAAGATGAGGTGCCTTCCTCATCACACTTCAAACTTGAATGCCTGGCCCTTGTCTACCTTGGTAAGGCCAAATTTTTATATCCTCATAGATCCATCTCCAGCCATATTCGGTTACTTAGATTCTAAGTGCATTTTCGAGGCTTCTGTGCCTGCATACTCATAATCATTTATCCTTGAAATTTCCCATGTACCTAACTAGCTATTAGTAATTTTTCCCTATTAAAACTGCAGGTACCACAACCTTTGCTACCTCTCTCACCTTTCTACATTCTGTTTCCTATTTACATACTCTGTCCACACTGCTGCCACTGAAAAGTATTTATTATAACAAAAGGAACATGATGTGCTGTATATGCACAGGGCGAGTACGGTACCTTATGATTTTAGCACTTGTGAGCTAGAAGCAGAAAGATGAGGAATCCAGCACTAGCTTTGGCTACATAGTAAGTTGGAGGTGAGCCTGGACTGTAACAAACCCTTTCTCTGAGGTAAGGGATTCTTTTCTCCCCCCCCCTTTTGATTTTTCTTATGTATGTATGTATGTATGTATGTATGTATGTATGTATGTATGTATGTATACAGTGTTCTGCCTGCATGTACACCTGCAGGCCAGAAGAGGGCATCAGATCACATTATAGATAGTTGTGAGACACCATGTGGTTGCTGGGAATTGAGCTGAGGACCTTTGGAGGAGCAGTCAGTAAGTACCCTTAACCTCTGAGCCATCTCTCCAGCTCCCCACCCCACCCCCACCCCCGCCTTGATTTTTAAACTTGTTTATTTATTTTGTTTGTTTGTTTGTTTGTTTTTTGAGATTATAATTACTACATTGTTCCCCTCTATATTCTCCCTCTAAACTATCCCATATGCCCCTCCTCACTCTCCTTCAAATTCAAGGCCTCTTTTTTTTTTTATCAGTTGTTACTGTGTGTATATTTTGTATTTCCAAATATAGCCTATTGAGTCCATATATTTCTTGTATGTATGCTTTTGGGGCTGGCCATTTGGCATTGGAGAACCAATTTGTGTGCCCTTCCCTGGAGAGGACTACCTTTTCACCAAGCTTTACTCCCTTGCCTGTGCTTTTGTGCAGGGCTGAGGCCTCATGGACTTTAACTCATGTTTTTGAACAGTCATGTTGGTGAGACTTTATAGGTGGAGCTTCTGATGTTGCTAGGAGACACAATCTCACAGCAGAGTGTGTAGGGTTCTTTCCGGCAGACATGGATGTGAATTGTTGATAGTCTCTAACCAAGTGTGTGACCTTGAATGCTTTTTTAAATTAGTCTTTTAAAAATAATTTTTTCTGACCAAGTGATTGTGGTCCACATCTGTAATCCAAGCACTCGGGAGGCAGAGACAGATAGATCTCTTGCATTCGAGGTCTGCTTGCACTACAGAGCTAGTTCCAAGACAGTCAAAGCTACAACTAGAGACTCTGTTTTTTAAAAACCTTAATTAATTAGATTACATGATCATTTTAAACATGTATTTAGAGTCTGGGGTGTGTGCATGTGGAGTCCAGAGGATCCCCTAGCCTAGAGTTATAGGCAGTTGAGAACCATCTCCTCTCCAGCCCTCTTTCAGCATATTACTGTATAGTGTTGTGGGAAATAAAAAGTACAAGCTTTAGGAATGGGGCTATGTAATTGTAGTCCCCTTACTTGGGAAACAGGAGGTTCAGGAGTTCGAGGCCAGTCGTGGCAACAAAGCAAGTTTGAAACCAGCCTTGACTAAATGAGACCCTGCTTCAACAGTCTTACCTCCCGAAAACGGGGAGGGAGGAGTGTAGGGAAGGAAAGTTAGGTGAGAAGCACTGCCCGAGGACCTGATGCACACAAGCACTCAGCAGACGGTGCCTGTTTCTGTTGTGATTACAGTTCTGTGGGGCTTCCATAGTCACCTCTCAGTACTCACTACACATTGTATGTTGGCATCTCATAGATCTTGCTAATTATCTGCTGAGGAAATGAGTAAGTCCATGAGTAAATGTAAAATGATAAAACTTATTTGAAAAGTTACCAAAATAATTTTAAGGCCAGGTGCGATGGTGCATGCCTGTAATCCCAGCACTCTGGAAGGCAGAGCAGGTGGATCTCTGTGAGTTTGAGGCCAACTTGGTCTACGAATTGAGTCCTGGACAGCCAAGGCTGCACAGAGAAACCCTGTCTTGAAGAAGAAGAAAATTAAAAATTTAGATGCTATGTTTTTTATGTGAAGCCCATGTATGATGATGTTTTATTAAAATAAGTCATGTTTCAGATCATGTGGTTATAATCAGAATTCAGCAATTTATTGGCTATTTGATTTAAATAACAAGCCTCTTATTTAATTAATAGTAACATTTTGAAATATTTATGTTTTTAACAGCAACAATTCATTGAATTGGATGAAAATAGACTGAGATTGTTACAGAAGTGCAAGGAACTTATGAAGAGAGCTAGGCAAGTATGTAACCTGAGTGCAGACCAAGCCGTTCCCCAGGAATTTCAGACAGTAAGTATAGAAATATATAACGCTGTATTTGACATAACACAGTATTTTTAAATTTAAGATACCCTACTCTAGGCATAGTAACAGGACATGAAAGCACAAACTTTTATCTAAAAATTCTTCTTTCTCCATTCTTACACTGATCATTGGATACATGAAGTGATTTGGTCACCAGTCTTTACTTAGTATTAAAATTCTTAAAATATGAAAAATCTTAAAATTACACATGACATGTACTTTACAATTAAGTCTTTCCCTCTTTGAGAGATATAGTTGGGAGTATGAGATACTCATGGAAGCTAATGAGGAACTTGTACAAAGGCAGCAGGGCATGGTGGCACACACCTGTAATCCCAGCACTCAGGGAGGCAGAGGCAGGTGCATCTCTGGTCTACAAAGCGTGTCCAGGACAGCCACGGCTACACAGAGAAACCCTGTCTCAAAAAGAAAAAAGAAAAACAAAGGCAAGTGTTTTCCCAGAAGTTCTGGTATTTAATTAGGGTTTATCAGATACTGGGTCTTCAGAGCTGATACCTTCTTTCCGTTTCATGCTCATAAGTCAAAGTCCAACTAAGCAGTGTTGCCTTTCAGTTCACACTCCTCCATTCATTCTGTCCCCCTGAGTTCCTGTGCTTTATCTGACATTGCAGCCTTTTCTGCATGCTATCCTAAGTAATATCAACATATTTATAAATGTATTTTTAAATAGTAGTATTTGAGTACTTTTTAACATCTTAAATATAATCTTAACTTTGATAGATGATGAAATGTCCACTATGTGTAGAAAAAGACTGGTATAGATTGTAGTTGTTAGATCCTAGCAGGTTTTATTTTATGGTGTTAGACACAGAAAACCAAAGAGCATGGATTTGATTGAGTACAGAAGGCAACAGAAATTTGTAAAACTAATTGAGAAGTTGTGTTTTAAAGATAATTGTAGAACGTATCTAAAATATGTTTTGTTTTAATGAAATATTGCTGTGATATCTATACTATAGGTTACAGGTTTTTTGTGTGCTGGGCATGGTGGCAGTTGCCGGTAATAACAACACTTGGAGGTGGAGGCAGGATGATCCCAAGTTCAAGATCAGCCTGGGCTACATATGGAACTAAACTCTGTTTCAACCCTGCCTCCCTAGAAGTTATACTCTTTTGAAAGAGTGAAATCAGAAAATACTATATTTATTAAACTATACTGGTTGGTTGCTATGACTAGATATTAGTAGGACAGATATGTTTCTTTCCTCACTGACACTTGAACTCAGGTCTGGAGGATGGAACAGACAGCATTAAAACAAACAGGTAATAAGGTCAGGCAGCAGGAGAGACTAAGAAGAAATAAAGGTGAAGGATAAGTAAGTAGCAAGGATGGGCAGCTGCTTAGGGATGGTCCCTTTGAGGTATTACTACTTTAGATAAGTCCTAGCCAAAGAGAAGAAATTAGTCCAGTAGGGTGTAGAACAAAGTACCCCAAGCAGAGAAAATTGCTCATAAAAAAGTTGTTGGGGTGCAAATATATTTGGCATGCATTAGACTAGAAGGGATCTTGGTGGGACTAAAAATTACATTCCAGCCTGGTGGTGTTGGCACATGCCTTTAGTCCTAGAACTCAGGATGCAAAGGCAGACAGATTTCCATGTTGGAGGCCAGGCTGGTCTTCATAGTTTGTTCTAGGACAGTCAGCGCTAATCAGAGAAACATTTGTTTCAAAAACAAAACAAAATTATATTCCAAGCCGAGAAGACATGGGCCAGATTACTATGACCTTATTGAGTATACATGGAGTTTGGACTTTTTCCCCCTTTAGTGTTAGAAAGTAGGCAAGTACTCCACCACTAATCTGTATCCCCGACCCTGAGCTCTGTTCTCTTTAAGATAGAATCCACTGGAGGATTTTAAGCACAAGAATGGTGTTATTAAATTCGGTTTACAGACGACTAGTCCCAGCTGCTCTAAGAAGAATAGATCTATAAGAAAAGAAGCAAGTAAACCACTTTAAGGGTTATTATTTTGGCTACAGAAGAGATTAATGTAGTTGCACAAAGGGATGGGGAGGAGGGAATTTTACTTCATTGAGGGATTTGAGGGAAGTAAGAGAGAACTCCTAAATTTTTGCCTGAACAAACTGTGACGCTATTTACTGATGAGAAATTGATTTGCTTACAGTGGTGGGGAAGGTGGATGAGGTGGAAACTATTTTTCACTATCATAAACTTAGTGTTCCTGTTAGTGTCTGCTGAAGATACCAAGTAAGTGTTGGAACATAAACTCACACCTCCAGAGACAAGTCCAAGATAGAGCACATATTCATCACAAATATCCTGGAGGCCTTTGCAGGTTGGACTATGCTCTGAAGGGTTAAAAAAACATACAAATCAAAGTTACCCGATTTTATTTATTTTTAGATATAGCTAGATATATCATCAGAACCTTTTTTGGGCTTCAGACTGATTGCATACCTTTTACTGTAAGGGCTCTTCAGGTTGTGCTAGGCAAAACAGTGTACTGCATGCCTTTCCTTGTAGGAAAGTGTCTATCCTAATGAGTCTCTGTGGCATAGATTCAGAAGGTAGTCTTGATAAAATCTGTCTCAGTGATTGAATTCTAGGGATGCTTTTGTAGGTCTTCATAAGTACAGTATAAAGTTCTAACTTCTTGCTCTCTTTCAATGCCCCACATATTCTGGACCCATTCTACCAATTCAGCAAGTACCCACCATTCCAAATGGATACAACTCCTCACCCCCCATGGTATGCAGTACTCATTCTTTTCTCCAAATTGTTATCTCCTTGCGTTGCTTTTTCCCTAGCCATTGCTTCAAGACCCAAAGATAAATTATAGGTCTTTGAACTCTTTTAATCTCATGTAGCATGAACTGACACTTCATTATTTTAAATTCCAAAGCCTATGTGATATGTACTGCTTATTTTAGACTCAACATCAATACATTGCCTTAAGGTACTATCCAACATGTGTACATTTTGTTTTCTTTTAAAGTGTAAGCTTTTTAAAGGCAAAATGCCCTGTTTAAGATTCCTTTGTATTGCCGTGTGCTAGCATGCTATTAATCAGATAGTAGATATGTAGCAAATTACTTTCTTTTAACTGTTCTAATAAAACTTTTCACTATTCCATTTTTAATGATGGATTTCTTTTTTCCTTTGTAGGCTTTTCAGGATCTTCCAAACACATTGGATGAAATTGATGCATTGCTAACTGAAGAAAGATCAAGAGCTTCTTGCTTTACAGGACTGAATCCTACAGTATGCCTTTTTCTTTGTTTCCATCCTACAGCTCTCACACTGCTACCTCCCCCAGTGCACACATGCACACGTACATGCATGTGCACACATGCACTCGCACACATACACAGACACACTCACAGAGTTCTCTCCAGTACTTGCCTCCCACACTGTACTGGAGCTCTGGGTAATAATAAGCTAGACAGCAGGAACAATGCCTTAAATGCCAGATCCTGAATCTATTAGAATTTTAAATAGAATCTTCCTAAGGAACACAGTGTTCTGTGCCTTCTCTTTTTAAAAAGAATAGTTAACTTAAAATACAGCAGTGTGTATTTTTTTAAGGATTAAAAAGTAGCACTTTCAATATGTAATAGCATAAATTAACCACATACAAATACTGCAGTGCAATTGGCATTTTTAGCTAGTAGTTTAATTGATGCAAAATTTTATATAATTTCATAACCTGATAAGCTTTTCTTAAAGAAAAAATTTTTTTTCTACCAGGTAGTTGAGGAGTACACAAAAAGAGAAGCAGAGATACAGCAGTTAACTGAAGAACTAAGAGGGAAGAAAGCTGAACTAGATGAATACAGGGAAAACATTTCACAGGTAATTTTTATTCTTTTTTTTTTATATGTTTGCCATTAATGGGATAAGCATATAAATTATACAAAATGAAATTTGTGCTCCTGACCAGATTAACTCTGTTATAAAATTTTTTCTGTGTAAAATTTTATATTAAAATGGGTAGTAATGCTTTCAGTTTGTGGTTTTGTTTTGTCTCTTACTTGTAGGTGAAAGAAAGGTGGCTGAACCCATTAAAGGAGCTAGTAGAAAAAATCAATGAGAAATTCAGCCACTTTTTTAGTTCCATGCAGTGTGCTGGTGAAGTTGATCTTCATACAGAAAATGAGGTAATTGCATTTGGGGTGTATTTTATGACCCATAGGTTTAATTACATGCAAAGGGTACAAGTAAATTGGAATTATACATGAGAATTTTGCTTACAGAAAAACTGTGAAGAGGAAAGAGGAGACCTATGGGTTTCTAGCATTGGGTTTGCTTGCTTTTGGGATCGGAATGGTGTTTTGTTAAGTAACTAATGCCTTTCTATTTCCAGTGAGTCTGAGGAGTTGGTTATTAGCTGTGTTGAGTTCAATGCTTCATAAATCTGCCACTTCTCACCTTAAGATCCATAAACAAATTAGCAGCAAATACAACTGAAATATAGTTTATATCAATGAGGTTGAGTTTGGATGGGAATGTGTATGGGTGTGGGTGTAGGTAGTATTTTCTAATTTTTGGAATCAGGGTCTCATAAAGCCTAGGCTGGACTAGAACTTGTGATACAATCAAAGATGACATTGAACTCTCTTGACCCTCTTGTCTCCACTTCCCAACTAAGACTATAGGCTACCACAGCCATGCTCAGTTTCCTTAGTTTCTTTTTTATCACAAATTTAGAAGAAAAAAAAAATAGGAAATATGCTAATTCCTTGATCTACAACTTTATTCACTGCTATTTTGGATAAAACAAAATTTTCATTAAGAAAATTGTGTAAAGAAGGCCTGGAAGTGAAGTGAAAAGACTATGTTATGCTTAGCTGCATGCGCCCCTGGGTTTAATTCCTAGCACTCTTGGTTTTTCAAGACAGGGTTTCTCTGTGTACCTTTGGCTGTCCTGGACTTGCTTTGTAGACTACGCCGGCCTCGAACTCACAGAGATCTACCTGCCTCTGCCTCCCGAGTGCTGGGATTGAATGGATGCGCCACCGCACCCAGCTAATTCCCAACACTCTAAACAGGTGAGAGAAGGAAGAAGAAATGACTAATGACTGGATTTCTGTGAACATCATTGGGAAAATGGAATAAATGTGATAGGAATATAAGTGACAAAAAGGCTGGCCATCTTTTGATCTTAGCTAAAAATTTTTACTGATGCATTGAGGTCATTTTTGTATTCTCATTTGTATGTGTCAAAAATTTTTCCAAGGTGAAATTTCTTTTAAATAAAAGATACCAATAAAAATATTTTCATTCAGCAGAGGCAGGCGGATCTTCATCAGTTCGAGGCCAGCCTGGTCTACAAAGCAAGTCCGGGGCAGCCAAGGCTACACAGAGAAACCCTGTCTCAAAAAAACCAAAAAGAAAGAAAAAAAAATAATAGTTTATATCTTTGAACTTTAGCACACAGTCCTTGCCTTACTGTAACTAAGAAATGGACGTACAGTGCTTAACTTCCTTTGTGCCAGGCACTTCCAAGTTTGTCTTGTTTAATCTCTTAATAACTATCCTCTGAAGCAGGAACTTAAATCTATCCTACTTAAGAAACAAACTGGAACTTATGTTAATTTTTCTAAAGGTCACATTGCTATCAAGTGGCAAAGAAACTCCTTATCTTAAAACAAAACAAAACACTCCTTATCTAATCTCAGACAGACCTGCTCAAAGTAACAACAGGATCTTTAGCAGTAATTTGATTGTGTGAGGTATAAATACAATCAAGAAAGTAAGGCGAGGCCTGGGTCCCGGAAATCCCATCCGTCATAGCTCTTGCATGGTGCTTCCTTTATCTTGTACTGTTGACAACAGTCTCTGTTTTCAGTGCACTGCTATAGAAAAACTCCTCTTGCATTTCAGTGTGTTCTTGTGGACCTCCCCTCTTCTCAGCCTTTCCCTTTGTCCCCTTTCTGCATGGCCTCCTTAGTAGTGGGTCCAGAACTGACTTCTTTAACCAGAACCTTCGGTGAGATGGAAGAAGCTAGAATGAGGCAGAAAAAAAGGATGATCAGCGACAATGAAGAAATGCAGTTTAAAAGTAACCCTTGGGGATTAAAACTATTACAAATGGTTACAGTCCTGTCACTTGTTTACTTTGGGGGTTTGAAGGGGAAGGTGAACAGATTAATTAAAAGTGTTATTTGTAATATTTTTTTAAGGCCTATTTGAATCCTTTTGTATTTATGCTTGAAGTGATTTATGGTTTGTAAAAGGAAGCTCTTGCTTTCTCATGTGTCAGGAACTGGGACATAGTGCTCTCCTTTTAGCAGCAGAGCCAAAGTAGAGTCCAAACTGGCAACGAGAATCTTGGCAGGACAAGCCTTGAGAAAGTGTCTTCTGCTGTTTGAACAGAATATTGTTGAACGGAGTGCAGCCAAAACTGTAACCAAAGGTGGCAGCATGCTTCTAGGAAAGTCTAAAAAGTATTGCCAGCAGCAGTAGTAGCTATGGGATAAGAATCTAAAGGAAAGGGTGGAGAGATTCAGCCAGCTACTGTGAGAGCTGACACAAAGTTCTTCTCCCAGAATATGGAGGCACCGTAGCAGGTATAAAGGACAGGGGTTATTTCTTACTTAGAGGTGGTGACATTGTTAGAAAGAATGTAGACTGGAATCCCTGCTGGTGGCATCCCGTGACCCTGCCCATTCCACTGACATTCTGAACTATTTCATCCATAAATAGCTGTCACACCTTTTTTTGAAGAAGAGAATCATAAAAATACATGTTTAATAGATTGCCTGAGATCAAAAACTAAGAAATTAAGAAGAAACAAATTCACCTTCTAAATATACCTTATAAAACACTTTAAGAGTCCAACTCTCCACTGGCAAAATATTTGCAACATATATGTCCTATAGAGACCAACGTTTTGGTTCTATCTTGTTTCTCAAAACTATATATATAAACGAATCAAGTTTTATTGAAAAGATATATAAATGAGCTTTCACTGGATAGGAAGTACAAATTTATTTTATTTTATTTTTTTGGAGATTAGGAAATTCTGTATGTTTGAGTAACATCGTAGGCATCCAGAAGATCATTCTTTCAAAGATTTTCATCAGTTTATGGGTTTCCCAGTCTTTTCCCCAGATGAGTAGGAAACCATCACCCCCAACCAGGCCCATTTCCACAAGTGAATGCCACATAGCAATAGATTACCAATCAGTCCACATGCTCTAAATTGGTAGGGAATCATAGAAAGATATGGAAATTAAAATATTCATTGATTATTTTATACTATATTATTATGATGTTAAAGTGACATTTTAAATATATTGGATTAAATTTAAAAAATACCATTGAAATTAATTTTACCTATTGTCTTTCTAAGTTTTAAAAATATGACTGAATTGACTGTTTCTTGCACTATGTCTCTCTTGCTTAGACACTTATCCTAGACCATTTAACTAGTGTTAAATGCTTTACTTTGAAAGTAAATCTGAATCTGAATGATCTGGAGTAGCTAAGAGAAGTAAATAATCCTTAAAGAGTAGTCTCAGATTTGGCAAAAGTTATAGAACACCAAATAGAGTCCTTGTTTTATTAATGTTTAGGTAGTAATTGCTTTAGTTGTTTTCTTTTATGATTAATATATTTTCAAATATTAAATGAAATTATCAGAGACAACGCTCATTTTCAGCATTTTATGTTTTACAGGAAGATTATGATAAATATGGAATCCGAATTAGAGTAAAATTTCGCAGTAGTACTCAGCTGCATGAATTAACCCCTCATCATCAAAGTGGAGGTGAAAGAAGTGTTTCTACCATGTTGTATTTGATGGCGCTTCAGGAGCTTAATAGATGTCCATTCAGAGTAGTTGACGAGATTAATCAGGTACAGTGATTATTTTGCGTGGGAGCGGGGCGGGACATACTGCATCTAATGAAAACAAATGTAACGATTTTTCTTATTACGCTTTTAGGGTATGGACCCAATCAATGAGCGAAGAGTGTTTGAAATGGTTGTGAATACTGCCTGTAAAGAGAACACGTCCCAGTACTTCTTCATCACGCCAAAGGTGAGTAGTGGATATCACAGAGGTTATGCACTTAAATGGCTCCCAGGTTCTTAATTATGGAGCAGATATGGGCTGAGATGTAATTATAAGCACGAATGCTCCCAAAAAAAGAAACTAAAGACATTATAGTAATGATTTACGTTCATGGAAGGGACAAGTTCCAGTGATATACTAGATCAGAAACGTCATCTAAGGAACCGGGGGAGGAGGCAAAGACCTCCTCCTGGGTTTTGATACTTATTCCAGTTCTAGAAAAGTTCCTCTTTTTTGCTAAGAGACAGCTGGGAATGCAAACCCCAGACTCTAGCCCTCTCTGTCATGTCACAAACTGCTCCTGACTTTATTTCCTACTGCCACTACCCTGACCCTAAGTACCCAGTGTCTTACGCTGACAGATAAACTTTTATAACATTATCTTCATAGAGGGTTTTCTATAATCTAGAACTGTGTTACAATGGGAAATACTCATTTTGTTAAACCTAGTACTATAGGTAAGTTATCAAGTGAATATACTCAGATATGTTTTTAATAATCAGACTTTTTTTTCCTTCTTCAACTTAATATTCATTGGAGAACCCACCTAAATGTACTTTTTTAAAAAACACTTAATCATTTTCTTTTATAGTCTGATTTGTAGCCTACCCAGATCTGCCCCTGTTCTATTTCCTACCAAACACCTTGGCTTAGAAACCATACCACGGGCTGGAGAGATGGCTCAGCCGTTAAAGGCTAGGCTAACAACCAAAAATATCAAAAACCATACCTCCCACACACACTTCAAACTTGCAGTCTGTCACAGTGCTTAGCCAAAGCAGCCTGAGCAGTGTTTTTGGTAGAAGTGAGAGTGCACACTCTTCTCCACGGTGTGCCTGTGAAGTGTATAGTCCTGGTGACTGGGAATACAGAGGATTCCCGGGCAGCTGGATTATTTCAGATTAGTTATTAGGCCAGGCTTCACATAGGCTTATTAGAGGAGCTGTCACAGACTGTCAGGTTGATGTACCTGAACACATATAAGGCTGGAAAGCTGTCTTTCACAATATATGCTTTAATTACGTAGCAATCTGTTTTGATCGTTACAGCTTCTGCAAAATCTTCCTTATTCTGAAAAGATGACAGTATTGTTTGTCTACAATGGCCCTCATATGCTGGAACCAAACCGATGGAACCTAAAGGCTTTTCAAAGGCGGCGGCGAAGGATTACCTTCACTCAACCTTCTCAGTGAAAGAAAAGGGAGGGGACTTCAGAGGTTTTTCATTTAATTGTTTATACCTGTGGCTCAAGTGAATAAAAGTTAGCAGATTTACTGAAAGAAAAAGATTGGTTATTTTTGGAAACCTGCTTTGAAAAACAAATAGGTTAATGAAGTGGAGACCACAGTGACTCTGGAACATTTTCTAGTGAAAATTAAGTCTTCAATTTGGGTTCAACTTGACTCATCAGTCCTCTGTGAGCACTAGATTGTTGTGTGAAGAGATGCATGCTGCTCCCACAGGTATGGTGGCACACATCTAGTCCAGCACTTAGGAAGCAGGGTCGGGAAGATCATGAGTTTGAGGCAAATCTGGACTGCAAAGCAAGATCCAAACCATGTAGGCTACAGAGTGGGATCGTGTGCCGTAACAAAAAAGGTTTTATTTCTTGGTGCAAATCAGAGGTACAGTAGAATGGGGATTTCATTCACAAAGCGTTTATTAATTATGGCAGCCCTGAGTGTTGATTGCAGGAAAACTTTCTGACTTTTAGAGCTTAAACGCAACTCAGAATTAGAAATCCCACTTTTCTTCCAGCATTATATTTAGTTTTTAAAAATTAATATGGGAATGTCTGCTTAATAGATAAGTGGTTTTTCCAGGACAGCCAGGGCTACACAGGGAAACCCTGTCTCAAAAAACCAAAATAAAGAAATAAGATAGACTAGTGGTTTCCGGCAGATCTGCTCATTTCTTTGTGTTAAAAAAAAGTTACCTTATTTTCATAGAAAACATGTTTATGAGCATTTAAAGTTTTAGGCACCATGATGCTATAATTCTATTGGTATTTCAAAGAATTGGGAAAACGTACACATGGGATTTCAAAATGCAGTAGGACTTTGAGAGGTCACAAAGTAAAGATGATACAAAATGCAGCCCAAACATTGGCACAGTAAAATCAGATGACAATAGTTCAAAGAATACCATTGTAAAGTTTAAAACTTCGTGGTGGAGTTTCTTCTTGTTTTTGTTTTTTTTGTTGTTTTTTGGTTTTTTTTTTAACTTAAATTCAAATGTTTTTTTACATCTTAAATTTCTAAAAGCATTTTTATAATTACTTTTAGTAAGATTTTTCTTAAGGTTTCATACGAGTTTTTACAATTTGTATTTGAAATTTCTCAGTGCTATATAAAGAGTGATGGCAAAGTGTTGGTTTGTTTACAATCATATTGTTTTTAGAATTTTTAAGTCCTTCCTTACAGTATTGATTAAACCCCATATTTTAGAAACATCTCATCTAAATTCTTCTCTTCCCGCTTGAAAGTATTAAATGAGAGCCATTTCTTTTTCTCTGAGTGTGCTAAATAGCAGTGCCAAATTCTCTTCTTCAAACCAAACCGTGCAAGAAAATAGAAATGTCTTTGAATAGTGAACTGGACAATATCTTTGCTGGTACTGACAAAAAAGTTTTTTTGACTTGCTAGCCTGAATAAACAAAAGTTGGGGTTTTGTATATTATTGTAATAGCCACTGAGATTTACATTCTCATTAGGTTTAGGAATAATGGAACATGAGTTTACGTCATCTCACTTAGACATTTTCTCTTTTAAAGGTTATATTTCTTTTTAAAACATTTAAAAAATCCCTCCCCTCTTAAACTAAGTCTCATACATGTTGTACAAAGTTTTTTGTTTTTTGTTTTTTTTTTTTTTTTTGACAGGGTTTCTCTGTGTAGCCTTGGCTGTTCTGGGCTTGTTTGGTAGACTAGGCTGACCTTGAAATCACAGAGATTCACCTGCCTCTGCTTCCCCGAGTGCTAGAATTACAGGCGTGCGCCACCACGCCCGGCCTTAAAGATATTTTTAATAACATTTTTACCAGCATGGACAAGTAAAAAAAAATTTTAAACTTGAAAGCATATTAGTGAAGGATATTACTAAACATTTCTGTTGTTGCTTGGTTTTCTGATATAATATCTTCACTAATGTGTGCTTGATGTAGTTTGGTTTTATCATATCAGTGTAAAACAAAAACAGAACATACTTAAATCTCACATCAGCAATTCCATTTCAGTTTACATATGCAAAAAATGATTCCATGTAATGCTTTAAGCTTTCAGTGAGCAAATTTAATGTTGTTTCATATTGAACTTTGGGCTGGGAAGAATAAATTATGTATCATTTATCATATTAAATATGCTCAAGCATAATGTCGTATTTTCTGCAACTGTTGATTTTTTAAATTACATTCAAATTGTAAAAATTCCGAGTAAGCTTGATTTGATAAATAAAATATTTAAACTTGAAGGTTACAAATATTTCTAATGACTAAATCTTTATATTGATTTGCCAGAGGACCGTCTTTGTTAGAAGGTCTCTCATTTTCAAAAGGGGACAGGTTGTTTTGGTTTTTATGTGAATAGTTGTTTTGCCTACATGTAAGTCTGTATACCACATGAGTGCCTGTGCTTGCCAATCTCAGAAGAGAGCATCAAATCCCTTGGGAGTAGAGTTAAGGACAGTTGTGAGCTGTTTGCTATATAGGTGTTGGGAATAGAAACTTGGTCCTCTGGAAGAGCAGCCAGTAGTCTTAACCACTGAGCCATCTCTCCAGCCCCAAAGAGAGCTTTTCTTACTGCTTTCTAATAGCTTTGGAGATACGGCTGTAGCATATAGGGGCATTGTCTCATCCTGGCATGTGCAAATGTAATTGATTAAGACTATGTTGTAAATGCTACTTTGTAATGAGTAAGTATTTTTCCCACTGGTATAGGTTATTTAAGCTGAGGGGGGTTTAGGGATTTTGTTTGTTTGGTTGGTTTTTGGTTTTTCAAGACAGGGTTTCTCTGTGTCACCCTGGCAGTCCTATACTTGCTTTGTAGACCAGGCTGGCCTCAAACTCACAGAGATTTGCCTGCCTTTGCCTCCCAAATGGTGGAATTAAAGGCATGCACCAGCTGTTTGTTTTTGTTTTTTTTTAATACTTTAAAATTTCTTAAAAGTCATTTTTGTTTTCAGTATTACAAAAAAAAAAATTTTATGTCTGTTTGAGTGTCTGCTATTTATGATGCAGTATTTAACAATCTATTTGTGTTCCAAAAGATAAAAATTAAATCTTTTGTTCATTTGTAGTGGAATTAGAATCTAATAGCACTAAATGTAGGAAAAGCTTGAAAGCATCCAAAGAAGCCATGCTAGAAGACACGTATAACTTTTTTTGTTGAACTGTAACTTTTCTAAAAGCATGCACAATTTCCAATGTTCTTGCTATTTTCTTACACTAGCTTATTATTCAAAGCAGTCTTTTAAAATGTAACTCAATTCAGACATACTTTACCACTTGCCTACAGATAAATTATTCAGCTGTTTCCACACTAGCAAGATGAGGACATACCTAATTCACCATTTTTAAGTGAGAGTCAGGCCTGGGAGGGAACCTAGCATCATAGTTGGTACTTTATTAATCTTTACTTCTTCCCTTAGTTTAAGCCTTCAGAGCTATGGATACTGTGTCTGAATTCAAAGCAAAATTAGCATAGAGGCTTTTCAATATTATTAATAGTGGTAGTTGTTTACAAGATGTAGATAGTGATGGACTGTGTACTATACACACAAATATTTCATATACCATATTACTTTCACGAACTTGGAGTGTGATGCCTTCGTGCTTCCTGCTTTGCTGACTGCAGCATGCTTCCTGCTCCTAGGCTGCTTTTCTGTATGTCTCTCCTTGGCAGATAGCCCATGCCTTTGATACCACTAATATCTTGGGGTCTCCAAAGCTTCACTTTGACAGCTTCACAAAACAGTCTGTCGGGGCCTATATACAAAAAGCCCACCAACACACATACACCTGGCCTTAGCCATTCTGCTTAACCTCAGAGGAAGATTCAACAATCCTTTATGTATCTTTCATGGTTCTAAAGCCACGTGGACAACACTGCCACATTCAGCTACCTACGTTGCATGGAACCTGGTCCCTTTGACTCACACTTGTAGTTTTCCTTTGTTCTTGATTTTTAGGAGCAGAAAATTTCTTAGATCTATTCAGTTTTAAAGCTTCGCTGGCTGGAGTCTTGTCTCCATTTATTCCAGTGCAGATCAGGCCTTTCCTTATCTCTTACAGCACAAGCTTTGGTGCCAACATTACATTTCCTGGTGTTCTTTTTCTCTTCAATTTTTTATTTTATTTTATTTTTGCTACATGTGCTCTTTTCTTTTTTTCTTTTTTGTTTTTTCCAGACAGGATTTCTCTGTGTAGCCATGGCTGTCCTGGACTCACTTTGTAGACCAGACTAGCCTCGAACTCACAGAGATCCACCTGCCTCTGCTTCCCAAGTGCTGGGATTAAAGCCGTGCAGCGCCACCGCCCAGCACATGTCCACTTTCCTTGTAGACTTGCAGTACAGTAGTGATTACTAATAACCGTGCCACAGCGTCATTATCAGTCCATCTTGAAATCGCATCAGGCAAATTACTAGGACCAGGGCAGAAGACAGCCATATTCATTGCCAGAAGATCACAAAAATGATTTCTAGCCCAGTCGCTAATAGTTTTCTCCTCTGAAGCCTCTTGTGCTGAGTTCACCACCCCTGACAGCACTACTGTCTTCCAAGTTCCTATTAGGATGGCCTCTTGAGCTTTACTTACAGTATTCGACTGCCTTCATAGTCCAAAGTCTTCTGCATTTCTCAAAAAAAAACAAAAAAACAAAAGAAAACACGAGGCCAGTTTTGCCACAACAAGCCCACACTCCGTGGTAGTGTGTTGTCTTAGTTACTTTCTGTTGCTGTAACAGAACACCATGACCAAGACACCTGACAAAATGCTGATTGGGCTATGGTTACAGGTTGTTAGAGTCTAATGGCAGGCAAAGGTATGGTGGTAGAAACAGCTGAAAATTCACGCCTGGAGCCACAAACAGGAGGCAGAAAGCACACTGGGAGTGGCTCAGGTCTTTTGAAACCTTAAAGCCCAGCCCAGCCCTAGTGACATATCTCCAATAACACTATACCTCCTAAACCACCCCAGACAGTCCCCTGCCTGGGATCCAGGTGATCAGTCATATGAGTCTTTGGGGGGCATTTTCATTCAAAGCACCAAAGATTCGTAAATGCCTCTTGTGTGCAGATGTCAATTTTTTTCTCTAGATTTTATGTATTTTCTACTAATTCTCATTTTTGTTAATGTGGGTGTTGCTGTGTATGTGTGCCAGTGGATATACGTGCAGAAGGCAGCAGGCACCCTCAGCTGCTGTTGTCACATGCCCTCCACCCTGTTTTTTGAGAGAGGGTCTCAGATCTGGCGTCTCTTACTCAGGGGAGAATAGATACGTGGCTTACAGCCAGTGTCCTCTGCCACCATCCCTGAGGAGTGGACGTCACCATTTGACTTCCTTACCATTTTCCCGGATAAAAGAAGACTTGGGAGACATCCCTTTTCGCCCTTAGACATTATTTCTCTGTCTTTAAGGTTACTTATCTCCCTATTAAGTCCCTATATAAAGTAGCCCTAGAGCTCTCTACTGTCCTTTTGCCCTATTTTATGTTTCTTCAAAGCATTCGTTACCAGTTTTTTTGTTTTTGTTTTGTTTTGGTTTTGGCTTGGTTTTTTTAATGCCTTAGTTGGTTAGTCGGCTTGGTGGTTCAGTTTTGTTGTCTTTTCTAGAAGAGTTTGAAAGTGAAAAGTGACTTGGAAGTGTTGGTTGCTACCTCCCTGGAAAGGGGGTGGGGGGGACCCTATGTAGTAAGCACATATTACTGAAACATAAAGGGATGTTCTTTCTAGCTGGGTGTGCCATTGCACACCTCTCATCATCCCTTCCAAGACTGAGCATTGCCATAAAGCTAAAGCCATCTTGAGCTGCATAGTAAGTTCTTGGCCAGCCACAGTTATATAGCAAGACCACATCTCAAAAGAAAAATGCTCTCGATATTGTTGATTTCATGTGAGCCACTTAATTCTTTCATGTGAGCAGTGCTTTGTACTCCAATTTGAGGAATAAAAAATTTTGTATGCCTATGGTTCCATTCTTAAACCATCTAGCAGGTGCTGTAAAGCTTCTTATGTGATCTGTCTTAAATTGAACACTGTTGGAACACAGAGGGCTGGAATTTAGATATTTACAATGAGCTTTTGGAAAAGAAATAGAACATGAAGGAAGGTAGCCACAGTGTGTGACAGGAAGTTGATACATGTTGATATAGTTAACAATGGACATCAGACTAACAAAAGACATCTTGATTTGGAATATAGTGCAGTTGCAGTTCTGGTTCATCTTTCTTCGTCATGACTTAATTCAGTTCTGCATGAACCAAGTATTATAATTCAGAGATAAGATTCAGTTTGTCTTTCTGTCTCTCTATGTGAACTAAACCTTGGGCCTAGCATGGTTCTGTTACTGAGCATCCCAGCCCCATTTTTCCCTCCTCCTCCTCCTCCTCCTCCTCCTGTTCCTCCTCCTCCTCCTTTCTTCTTCTTTACAGGATTACACAGGGTTGCTCAGACTGGCCTTGCAATTCTTTTTTATTTTTTAAGAGTTGTTTGTTTAATGTATGAGTGCTCTGCATGTACACCTACATGCCAGAAGAGGCCATCAGATCATATTATAGATGGTTGGGAGCCACCATGTAGTTGTTGGGAATTGAACACAGGACCTTTGGAAGAGCAGCCAGTGTTCTTTACCACTGAGCCATCTCTCCAGCCCCGCTCTTGCAGTTCTTAAGCCTTGTTCATGAAGAATGGGAATAGACATTCAGTCTAATACGTATTTTGACTGTCTTGATTCTCAGTTGAAAATCCATTTCTCAAATTTCATGAAGTTTAGTATGAGCCATTAGTTTAATTTAAAAAAAAAAAACAGTGCTTTAATATTTGTGCTAACAGTGATGTAAATCATTGGAGTGTAGCACTCTGGAGGTGTTACTGAAGTCTGAGCTTTGAGTTTAGAACACTTAGGTGTGAACCATCAATAGAGCCAGCTGACTATTCTTGTAATTTACTCCAGCATGTAATTTCTGCCTATTCTAGAATACTAAAGCGAACAGCAGATATAACAGTGGCTAAAGACACTAGCAAAAATCATTTAGGAAGGCAAGGTAGATTATTGAGGCTCATTAGTATATGATCCAAGGCTAGGGAGATGGCTCTGGGGTTAAGAGCATTTACTGTTCTTGCAGACCTGGGTTCAGTTCTCAGGACATACATGGAGCCTCACCCAGCCTTCTGGAATTCAGTACTAGGGTTCCATTGCTTCCAGCCTCTACGCTCCTGTGTGCATGTGGTGCACATATATCCATCCTCTCAGGCATATACATTATATATATACATATATATATTGTTTTGTTTTTGTTTTTCGAGATAGGGTTTCTCTGTGTAGCTTGACTGTCCTGGACTTGCTTTGTAGACCCAGCTGGCCTCAAACTCTCAGCAATCTGCCTGCCTCTGCCTCCCATGTGCTGGGATTAAAGGCCACTGCCCAGCTATAAATATTTTCTTAAGTACAGCATAAGGTTCAGAATTTCATTTTGGTTTGGTTTGGTTGGTTGTGTGGGTGTGGAGCCCAAGCTAATCTCAGATTTTAGTATGTAGTCAAGGTAGCCTTGAAGTCCTAATTTTCCTTTCCCAAGTACAGTGAGATTGCATTCAAGAAGATTCATTTGAGTGGAGATTCTGTGAATAGTGGGCAGAGTAGAGCAGAAAGACAATGAAAACAAGAAAATAAGTAATAATACCAAGATACTTGCTGTATCAAGAATAATAGTGAGTGCACACCTTTAATCCCAACACTTGGGAAGCAGAGGCAGGCAGATCTCTGAATTCAAGGCCAGCCTGGGCTACAAAGTGAGTCCAGGACTGTTACACAGAGGAAACTCTGTCTTGAAAACCAAAAAGGAAAGGGAAGGAATGGAAAGGGAAAAACAACCAAAAAACAACCCCCCCCCCAAAAAAAAAGAATAGAGGTGGTGCGAAAGTATAAAAGAGATCTATGTAAAATAATCAATTTTGCTTTATCATTTGCTTAATGGTTGGTCTTGTAGCATCATATTTTCATAGAGGCTTTGAAGTAGGTATTTTTCCCAGTACAGAAGAAGGCTTAAAAAGATTGTATTGACTTGTGTAAAGTTAACACTTTGGTTATGGTCTTGAGAGTGAGACAAGCAGTGTCCTGGAAAGAGAACAGGGAATGACAGCTAAGAAAGGTGGCAAACTCATAGTGGAAGATGTAGGTGTTGCTGGGGACTGTAATACTGACACCTGCCTCTTGTGGGCAGTGTGTGTTTGAGTATCTGTCAACTTGGCAAGCCCTCTTACAGGAATTCATACTTTACTTAGACATATCAAAATGCCAAGTTTCATATTATTTCAAACAGCTATAGATTGAGGACTAATTAAATGTGATGTTTACATCCACTTAGGAGAATATAGTTTCTTTTAAAAAAAAAAAAAAAGTACTCTTTATAGCCTGATGTGATCAGATGTACACATGGTTAATAAAAAGCAAACTGCAGTGTGTGTGTGTGTGTGTGTGTGTGTGTGTGTGTGTGTGTGTTTGATTTTATTTGTAGAAACTTAACAGTGGTTGTGTCTGAGAGAAGTTAATCAGGTAAATGAAGAACAAGGAGGAAAATTCAGGCATTTTTTTTAAATTGCATGTGAATGTATTATCTGCATGTGTATATGTGCACCGTGTATGTTCCTGGTGCCTGTAGAGGTCAGAAGATGGTATTTGATCCCCTGGAACTGGAATTACAGGCAATTGTGCACTGCCATATGGGTGCTGGGAGGCAATGCCAAGTCCTCTACAAGAGCAGTACACTGCTCTTGGCCTACTGAGTCATTTCTCCAACTTTTTTTTTTTTTTTTTTAGAGAATAGCATAATTTTTGTTTAACTACTTACATGACCATGAGCTAGGACCTTTGCTTATGTGAGCATACCCCTGCCACTAAGCTCCATACCTCAGAGGCTCATGCAGGAAAGGTGTGGCTCCCCAACGTGCAACCCTGCTGGAACAGGATGGAACTCCTAGGGGGTGGGGCTAATGGGCGAAAGTTAGGTTACCGAGGGCATACCATTTATGAGTGTATTAAGACTAGATTTATAAACATCCTTGATGCTTATCAACATCCTTAAAGTAAACACTCTTCTCTGCTATGGAATAGCATCTTGAATAAGCTGAAAAGCAATAAATTAGCCAGTCACAAACTTAAACCTGTAAAACTATGACCGAAGATAAAGTTTCTTTTTTTTTTTTTTAAAGATTTATTTATTATAATGTATACAATATGCATCAGATCACATTATAGATGGTTGTGAGCCACCATGTGGTTGCTGGGAATTGAACTCAGGACCTCTGGAAGCACAGTCAGTGCTCTTAACCACTGAGCCATCTCTCCAGCCCAAACTTTCTTATAAATTGACTTATCTTGGATATTTGCTACTATGGTAGAGAGTCAGTGAACCCTCCAACCCAATTTTTTTTCATGTGACATTGCAGGTAGAACATACAGAGTGTGTATACCTACAAAGCCAACCCTAGTGAGGATGAAGTGAAAAGATGACAAGTTTGAAGCAAGGCCAGCCTGAACTACACAGCAATACCTTGTCTCAAAAAAAGTGGAGGGGAACAAACCTCCTTCTTTTTTTTTTTCTTTTCTTTTCTTTCTTTTTTTCGTTTGTTTTTTTTGTTTTGTTTTGTTTTGTTTTGTTTTTTGTTGTTTTTTGTTTTTTTGCTGTTGTTGTTGTTGTTTGTTTTGGTTTTTTTGAGACAGGGTTTCTCTGTGTAGCCTTGGCTGTCCTGGACTCACTTTGTAGACAAGGCTGGCCTTGAACTCGCAGAGATCTGCCTGCCTCTGCCTCCTGAGTACTGGGATTAAAGGCATGTGCCACCACCACCCGGCTCAAACATCCTTATTATAAAACCAACACTTTATGAAACAATTTTTGTAAAACTTTGTAATTCTGCCTGGTCTTTTAAGAAGGTTTTTTGCTATAAAGAATTTTAAATTTATTATAAAATTAATAATCCATTATAAGATATATATCTTACAGTGACTTGTTCATAAAGAATAAAGAGGAAGTACTGATATGTGTACATATTATTCAATAAATATACCATAATTTCCTGTTTGGTTATGGTAATCATCTCAATTATAGATAAATCCTTCCTGGATAATATATTCACTCTGAGGGGAAGGGGGACCAATCCTTACTAATTTAAATGCCACAGCACTGACTTTGTGCTAGAACAAAAGCCATAATCACTTTTGTCCACAGCCTTGCCTTCCACATCCTTCTAGGAAGAGAAAGATTAGATAGGTCATCCCTGTTTACATGAAAACTATCTGTCTCTTGTTGACATGATTGAAGACCAGCCTGAAAGGTCATGACATAGCTACCTCAATTGGAAGCAAAACTGAGCACCAATTGAAAGGACCTATTGGGATAGTGATATAAAAAGTCTCAAAAGCAGTGGAGGCCATCCCTGGAGGACTATTGGCTACAGAGCTTGTGAAGGAGGATGGGAAGTGATTTGTGGGACCTAGAGCAAGATCTCTGCTTATAAGGCTGTCTAGATTGACGCAAAGCATTCATATCTGCAATATTAAATAGGAAGGAGGGAGAGGAAATATTTGAAAAAAAAATTGAATGTGCTGAATATATACAGAATTTTTTCCTACCATTTCCTAAGTAATACAGTATTACAACTGTAAACGTTGCATTTGCATTGCATTAGCTATTGTAGGTAAGGTAAGAATGGTTTAAAGTGTATGAGGAGAAGTGCAGTGGTTACAGGTAAACATCACACTCTCTTCCCAGTTAATTTGAAACTTACTTTATTGCCACAACTTCCTGTTTGAGTCCGTTTAGTTTGGTGTCCCACCTTTGCCTCTCTCAGCTTATAGATGTCTTTTCTAGGTGGAGACAGCAGACAGTTGGTTTGTGCTTTTTAATCCAGTCTGTTGGTCTGTGCCTTTTAAGTGGTAAGTTACAGCCATCTGTGTACAAGGTTAAAATTGAGAAAAGTTTGCTGTTGGTGGTTTTGTTGCTTGCTTTACTGGCTGACTGGCTGGCTGGCTGGTAGTTTTTTTCTCCCTCTCCTGGTAGTGTTGGGTATTTGCTGGTTTGCTGTGTTGGACATGATTGATCCCTTTCTTAGTCTCTGTTAACATCTGCTTCTATTCTGTTCTACATTCTTGTGTCTGAAAGTGTCCTCTTATGTGTATCCTATGCCTCTAAGAGTTGCTGTGGGGGCTAGCGAGATGGCCCAGTGATAAAGAACACTTACTGCTCTTGCAGAGGGCTCCACATAGTGCGGTTCCCAGAAGCCACATAGCACTTCACACCACCTGTAATTTCAGTTCCAGGGATCCAAAGCCGCCTTCTCACCTCCGGTATTCATGCACATGGTTTAGGTATAGAGACTCAGGCACATGCACATACACTGACAATAAAACTAGTTTTTAAAAATTCTGGGGCTGGAGAGATGGCTCAATGGTTAAGAGCACTGTCTGCTCTTCCAAAGGTCCTGAGTTCAATTCCCAGCACCCACATGGCAGCTCACAACTGTCTTAATTCCAGTTCCAGGAAACCTGACACACTCACACCAATGTGCATAAAATAAAAATAAATTTTTAAAAAATTCTGCAGTGCTGGCTTAGTTGTTATGAATTGCTTTAATTTGTGTTTGTATTGAGATATTTTTATGTTTCCTATTTGAACATAACTTTACTGAGTATGGCAATCTTGGTTGACACTTTCAAAGTGTGACTTGTACCATTCCTTGCTATTCTGGCTTTTAGGGTTGTGGACAACAGATCTATTGTTATTCTACTGCCCCTGTCCCTATGTGTTAGTTGGTATTTCCCTTACAGTACTTACTAGTGTTTCTTTGCTTTGTGTACTTGGTTTTTTTGTTTGGTTGGTTGGTTGGTTGGTTTTGGTTTTGGTTTTTTGGAGGGTTTTTTTTTTTTTCTTTTTTTAAACAATTTTTTTCTTTTTGGTTTTTCAAGACAGAGTTTCTCTGTGTAGCCTTGGCTGTCCTGGACTCACTTTGGAGACCAGGCTGGTCTCGAACTCACAGCGATCCACCTGCCTCTGCCTCCCGAGTGCTGGGTTTAAAGCCCTGCGCCACCACGCCCATGCTTTGTATTCTTAACATCTTGACTATACATTACAGAGAGCTTCTTCTCTGGTCATGTCTCTTTGGGAATCTAATGTTTGAATGTCTGTTCTTTTTTTCTGTAGGTTAGAAAAATCTTGACTATGATTTTACTGAAAAACATGTCTGAGCCATTGGCTTTTCTCTCTACACCATAAATCTTAGGTTTGGTCTCTTTGGTGTATCCTAGACTTTTGGGGAATTTAGTCATGCTCATTGATATATATATTTCCTTGCAGAATTATTCCTTCATAGTTTTAAGTTGTTCCTCCAAAGTGCTGATTCTTTCATTCACTTTGAAAACTTTTGTTTGTGAGTTGATCTCTTAAGTTCCTTTTCCATGTCTTGAATTAAATTCCTACTTGATCCTTGAACCTTTTTAAAAATAAGAGCCGGCAATCTTTTTCCATCAGTTCAGCTAGTTCATCTTTGCATTGTTGAGAGGCCCTCAGTGTGTGAGCTGTCTCCTGCTTCCATTGTTGAGGCCATCAGTTTTGTGGTTGTCAGGTGATGACTCCTGTTTCTTGTGGTGTCTTCTTGTTGCATTTTGTTCATCTGTTGGGGTGTATTCTAGTTTACTTTCAATTGCTGTGAAAAATACCACCACCAAAAACAACTTGGAGGGCTGGAGAGATGGCTCGGAGGCTAAGAGCACTGACTGCTTGCTCTTTCAGAGGTCCTGAATTGAATTCCCAGCAACCACATGGTGGCTCATAACCATCTATACTGGGCTTGATGCAGCTTCTGGCCTGCAGGTGTACATATACATAAAGTACAACAAAAACTTGTTGAGGTTGCCTTTTCCCACATAACCCTAGCTTATGTAAAGTTAACAAAAAAAAATCTAACCAGCCAGGCGTGTATGTGTTCTCTGGTTTCTAAGTTGTATTTTGCTGGAAAAAGCTCTTACATCTGTCACTTTCTCCTCTCTATTTTTTTTATACCCTAACCCATATGCTCCTCATCCTCTTATTTGACCCACTTTTACCCCATTACTTAAAATATGTAGGGTCCTACCACTCCTGTTTCAAAATCTTATAGGAGACAAGAGCGGAGCAGTCTCTCCTTGCAGCTGACACTCAGACTTTAACAACCATGATGGTTGCTACTGCAGTCAACCTTGCTACTGAACATAAATTCAAGTGAAGACAGCCCACCAGGATTATTCACATAAAACAAACAAAACAGAGCCAGGCATGGTGGTGCATACCTATAATCCCACCATTTGGGGGGCAGAGGCAGATGGATCTCTATGAGTTCGAGGACAGCCTGGTATACAAAGCGAGTCCAGGACAGCCAAGGTTACACAGAGAAACCCTATCTTGGAAAACCAAAAGCAAACCAACAAAACAGTCTCTTGTGGAGACAAAGCACCAACCAAGGACCATGCATGGACTGGACCTAGGCCTCCTACACCGGTGTAACTGACAGGCAGCTCAGCCTTCATATGAGTCCTCTAGTAAGGGAAGAGGGGAGGGTGAAACTGGCAGGAGAGGAGGGAGGGGGTTACAGTCAGGATGTAAAGTAAGTAAAAGATTTTTAAAATTAAACAAGATATGTGTGAGTTTAAAGATAAAACTCCAAATGAGCAATGAACTGAGATTGATGTTCAACAGATTAATAAGATATGTTCTCAGTCAGTATTTCTGGTTATAGGAGCGCCGACTCCCCAGGTTTACTTGACCTCTGGCACTCTGGACATTGCAACAAGTTCCGTCACAAACTCCTAAGTTGACTTTTGCCCGTTCCTGCTGTGGCTGTGCAGAATTCCCCATCCCGCTTCCAAACCCTCTACATTCTGTATATCTTGGAGCCTGTGGTTTCCACCAGATGTCATGCCTCAGTCTGCTCACATACTTTTCTATGCGCAAATTTAGGGTACCTTCCCCATTCTCAGGCCGTGATAGTGGGTTACGAAACCTCTTCACTGAGTGCAGGCCTCTGCACTGTGGCGATCTCTTGCAGTCTGCTTGTTCTTGAGGTAGTTAGGCCTCAGGAGATTCTGTCTCCTTATTTTTGAGAGGAAGTGGGTGCACTGTTAAGGAGTAGCAAGGTAAGGTGTAGAGTTGCAGTGATGCTTCTCTTCTAGGCTAATGGTTGGGGTACCCAGCTTGAACCTCCTCATCCTCATCCTTCTCCTCCGCCTCCACCACCACCACCACCACACCTAGTTTATTTATTCAGTGTGAGGAGTTAACCCAGTGCTTCATGTATGCTAGGCAAGCATTCTACTACATTCTCAGTATCTAAGCTCTCTTTTTAAAAAAAAAATTTTTTTTAATGGCCTTGAACTCACTTGATATCCCAGACAGGCCTTGAGCTTGTTTTTTTCTGCTTCAGCCTCCTTACTTGTAATTCCAGGTCTGTGCCACCTGGGTGGGCTCTATATTTTAAACAACACACATGATCATTTCACATAATTCATAACATTGCCTTAGTATAACACATTAATCTTTATGACCTTTGTCACTAAGATGTGGATAATTACATGTGCCTTGAAGGACTGACTCTTCAGGACTAAACAAAATTGCACAACTAAACTACAATGGGCTCACTGGGTTTGTTTGCTTGCTTGCTTGCTTGCTAATATTTCCTTTACTTCTAACTCAAAACAGTACAGTGGCTTTCACTGGTCAAGATCACTGGTCTATAAGCAAGTTAGTGTCTGAACACAAATCTAACAACTGGGACCAGCTAAGTGTTTTTTCAGGCTCCAGTGCAATGTAAAAACACAGAGTGCAGGACCAGAGAGATGGCTCAAAAGTTACCAGCACTGGCTACTCATCTGGAGGTCTGGTGCCCTCTTCTGGTGAGCAGGCACACATGCAAGCAGAACAGTCTATGTGTAACAAATCTTTGTTTGTTTTTCGAGACAGGGTTTCTCTGTGTTAGCCTTGGCTGTCCTGGACTCGCTTTGTAGACCAGACTGGCCTTGAACTCACAGCGATCCGCCTGCCTCTGCCTCCCGAGTGCTGGGATTAAAGGCATGCACCACCAGGCCCAGCACAAATAAATAAATCTTTAAAAAAAACAAAACACACAAAGCATCTGTTCAAAATTACTAATTTCAGGGTCAGTGGAATGACTCAGCCAGTGGTGACTGAGGGTGAGTCCTCAGGACACAGGTGACATCATCTTACACCATCTCTTGCTCACACACACACATAAGTGTAATTTTTAAAGCATTAATAATTTCAGGATAGTAACATCAGAACAACAAACCTAGCGTGGACCTGTTGCTCCTGGGTGCCGTGTGATGCCATGCTTGCATGCCCATGAGAACAGTGATCATCACTGCTTTGGAAATGAGAGAAATTTGGTGTAACCCAAAGGCAAAACGTCTGTCTGTCTGTCTGTCTGTTTTGAGATAGGGTTTCTCTGTGTATCCCTGCCTGTCCTGACACTCAATCTGTAGGCCATTCTGGCCTTGAACTCAAAGAGAGCCACCTGCCCGTACTGCCAAAGCATTGAGACTAAAAGTGTGCACCACCACTGCCCAGCCAGAATGTCTTTTTTGATGCCAGTTTCAAGAATTGGCATGATTATTTCATTATAGAATAAAAGGGGGGAAAGCCTCTTGAAAATATCTTTATGATTCTGAGTGGCTCACTTGTCGCCCTTACAGAAGGAGCTGGACAGTTTCAGTGCTGACAGCTTTTCCCTGCTAGGAAGGGAAAGGCTTGTCTAATAAGTCATGGCCTTGTGTAAGCCAGGAGAGCTTGGTGCATTGATTGATCACCATTGTGACTTCTACAGAGGATTTAGTTCCGCTTTTGTCCTCTTTTATAATATCTAACAAGTTTATTTTCTGTAAGACGGACTTGAGTTTATACACCTAAGGCTCAAGTCTTTGGAACTCAGAGTGCCTCCATGGAAGGGCCCTTCTCTACCCTCCTGCCCCCAGCCGTGCATATAGTCTCCAAATGGGCAAAATCTCATAAAGAGCCAATTCAACCGTGTAGTACCATACTTCTCAGAATCTGGTGTAAGAGATGGTGTAGGGAGTCCATAGATGCTGATGTGTCACAAAGGGCAGGTGAGCCACTCAAAGAATGAAGGCCTGCCCTCTCTCATGGCACTGAGATTGTGATACTCAATTCACATTTTTATTCAGTGCTAGTTTTTCACATTCTGGCCCCAGCTCCCAGTGGGTGGCTTTTCAGAAACAAGAAGTTGAAGATCTAAAGGAAGAACACTATAGCAAATTTGAGACACATGGAACAGCATTATTATTTTTCACTGGACTTTGTATTGGCTGCTAGAAGCATAATGTGTGTATAGCCAATGAATGACACATGAAAATGACAAGTAGTGAAAAATTGTGAAAGAGTCACTGAGTTAGTCTTAGGAGGTGCTATTTGTATAGATGTACCCTTTCTCTTTATTGTGCATCTTTCCCCTTAAAAGGTACCATAGCCAGAAAGCCTGCCTCACCATAGCCAGAAAGCCTGCCTCTTAGAGCGCTGCCCGTGTGCACCGAGGGCTCCAGTTTCCACAGCTATCATGTTGTGAAGTTATTTTGTCTCATCTCTTCTTCACAGGTTTCAGTTACAAGAGCAATCTTCGTATTTACATACGCGTTTCTCAACTTTTCCACAAAGTGCATAATTTTCTAATACAGTATACAGAGGGCCATAATTTTTTTATCCTCTGGTTTTGTTGATTTTTATCTTTACATTGGGCCATGGGTTCTAGTCTCCTGTGTCCTGCCTGTTGGCTTTTATGTTTCTGTGGTTCTAAGATTCATCATTTTCCTCTCTTTTCGCATGTTGTAGCCATCAGTGAGTAATAAAGAAAAGTAAATTTAGGGTAGCATAGTCTGAGACTCTGAGGCCACGAAGACCTTTATTTCATGCTCTTCCACCCAGTCCTAGCCTGGAATGGTCATCTGAATGTGAGTATATTAATGACATGTGCCTTGTCGAGTTGTTGGAAGGATTAGGTGAGTAATGTACATTCCACAAAGAGAGCAGCTCCCTTCCAACCCTTCTTACCAAGTAGTCTCAGAATCTTCTCATGTCCATCTGTTAACCCCAGCATTAGGTAAAGTGCCAGGTCTCATCCTCAGCAAGGCATTTATGTGTGTGCACATGTGTGTAATTGGATCATCGCTACCTTGTTATTCTTGACATTAGTGTGGTTTTACAGCAGTAAAGAAGGTGTATAGGAGCATTCTCCAGAGCGCTGAGTGTGGCAGGAACATTTGAACCCAGCTGCTGTGTGCTTGGAGCCTGAGCCTGCAGGACTGACTGCCTCCTTGGCTTTCTGTATGACCTCCACATCTTCTCTTGGATGCATCGCATCCTCTCCTATTTTTTTTTTTTTTTTTATGAGATATATTGATCTTATCACTCCAAATGCTTTTCTAAGCAAAATATGTATGAATAAGAGTTGGATATTGATATTAAAAGCCTGTTAGGAACAAACCATTTCCCGTGGTTCTCAATTTTTTTTTTTTAATATTACTTTTGAGCCTATAGCCACATTGTAGCACTCTCGTGACTTTGCCTGTAAATACACCGAATTCTTGACATCTTTGAAGTTTCTGGTATTTTACTTAATTGCATTTTTTTCATTATTTTTTGGCCATATTCTCTGCCATTATCCTCTCTTTCCATTTCATACTCCTTGTCACCCCCTCACCTCCTCAGCTCTTCTACTTTCATGTTTGTTTGGTTTTTTGTTTTCCTTCTTGTTACCATTGATTGACGTTGCTTACAGGAACAATGGTAAAAATCATTTATATAGTCATGGGCACATTACCAGCTGAGAAGATGGCTCTCCACCCCCCCCAGCAACCACAGCTGCCCTTAGATCCTCAGGGAGTGGTGGAGCCTTGTGAGTCCCTCCACCCTCCAGAGATGTTGGTGCAGATGATCAAGGCTTTGCTGATGACTCCAAAGTGCAGTGGCCAGATCATGCCTAGAAGATGGTGCTTCACAGTGCCACAGCGCCTCCACTTGGCCCTTACCTTCTTGAGCTCCTCCTTTATAATGTTCCCTGAGCAGTGGAGAGGTTATTATTCTTAGCCCTTTGACTAGTTGTGACTCTCTGTGAGATTTCTTGTCATTTAAAGTCCATCCTTTCCTTTTGTGCCTTTCCCACACCTGTAAATGCCCTTGTGTGCGACTTGTCATCCAGCAGTACATGGGCTAGAAGCTTGATGCCCAGGATCATGGTATTAAGAGGCGGTAGGGGCAGTCGTTGCAGGTATGACTGTCAGAAGCTATGAACACCCATCTCTTGGGAGTTCTAGTTCTTCTTGACCTAGGTTAATGCTTATGAGAGCTGGTTGTTGTAAGCAGCCTGACCTCTTGGGAGTCTGCTGTATCCTCCTGGGAATCTCTACTGCTCTGTTCCCTCTTCCACCAGAAGCCAGTTTAGACTGGCACTATCTGTGTAGACATCAAAAATTGAGCTTAACCACGTACATCCCACTCTCCCGTTTCCTCCCCTCCCTCTCCTTTTTCCTTTCTTTTAAATAAACGTTTTGAAACAAGCATTACACCATAGGTAAGACTTGCCACTAGGCTTGCCTCAGTTTTGTGGCAATCATCCTGCCCCAACCTCCCAGTTGTTCTACTGATAGGCGTGAGCTACCACACCAGCATTCTTTGTCAAGTCCTCAGCTTCAGGTGTTTTATGACAGCACTGTAAGATGGACTAAGACATTGCCTGTTTCTGTAAGGTGTCTCTTCTCTTTGGAGCCATAATCTGCTCTTACTCAGTCTGAAAAGAGAAGGCAGCAGCATTCAGGTTTTTCCTCCATTCTCTGCCTTATATTGAAATGAACTAATGGGAAATGGTTCTGCATTGATGAAGCTGTGGTGGGGTGGGAGTTTCTTTTCCTGTTGCAAACACTGGCAAAAGCAGCTTAAGAGAGAAAGAGTCAGTAATAAAGAAGCGAGAGCAGCAGGAACTTGAAGCCGCTGGTCATGTGACCACAGGCAAGAAGCAGCAATGAATGCATGCATGTTCAGTTAGCTTTCTCCATGTTATACAATCAAGAATTCCCCTGTCCGGGGAGTAGTCCTGTCCACAATTAGATGGGTCTCGCACAGAGTCGGTGCAATCCAGAAAGCCCTCTTTAGGCTGCCCAGAGGCCTGTCTCCCCATGACTCCAGACCCCATCACACTGACAGTGAGCACCACCACACCAGACGATAGCCTGGTCATAGACCAGCAGCCACAGCCACGCTGCGTTTCTGAAGAGGGGAGAGTGGATCCTGGTGGTTTTTATCTTCACTCTCCTCTATTTTCTTGTACTCCAGCAGAAGATTGAAACCTTGCAATCTTCTTACCACCTAAAGCAAGCCTTACCCCATACCTCCTCTTACCCATAGTAAAATCCCCATGTTGTTCCCTCAGGCCATTTGGGTAAACTTTGGGGGCTAGGTTTACTTCAGGTCTTTCTATCTTCTGGGCTTGTGTGTATGTAATTGGACTTGCCTCACTGTATAATGACACCTCAAATTTTTTCAAAAGCCTGGTACATTGCTTAATCTTTGTTTTTATTATTGTTGTTGTTTTAGTGTAGGTACAAACACTTCACACTACCCCATCTTTTGTACTTCTTTAATAGTATTAATAATTTATATTTTTAAAACTATATTTGTGTGTGTGCGTGTGGGTTTGTGCACATACATGCAGGAGACTATAGAGGCCAGAGGCATTTAAATCTCATGAAGCTGAAGTTGAGGCAGTTGGAAACCAAATTTGGGTCCTCTGAAGAGCATTAATTACTCCTGGCTGCTGAGCCTTCTCTCCAGCCCTTTAATATTTTAATAGTCTCCTTTTTTATGATTTATGCTTTTCTGGTTCTGCTTGCCTCTTGCTCCAGTTTGTCTAATACACTTTTTATTCATTTCAACAAGCTTGATGGAACACCACAGAGAAGCAGACAGATTAAGTGATAAATGAGTAATTCTGGTCATAGGTTTGCAGCTTTGGTTCTTTCGCCTTAACAAACGATATTAATCTATTTAAAGGGGCAATTATAATTACTGCATGTAACTTTACATTTTAACAGTAATGTGTTTGCTTTATGCCAGGCATGGTGAGACATCCACCCTTGCAATCTCATCCCTCAGGAGGATTACCATGAGTTTAAGGCCAGCCTGGTTACTTAGTAGCGGACCAGTTGGGGCTAAATAACAAGAACCATCGTAAAAACAAGGCTTGGGATATCACTCAGTTGGTAGAGTGCTTGCCTAGCGTGATCCGAGTCCTGCTTCCATCCCTAGCACTTCATAAAACTAGGTGCAGTGGCACACGTCTGTCATTCCAGTGCTCCAGAAGTAGAGATGGCCAGATGAGGAAGTTCAAGGTCATCCTCAAGCACAAATTCTAAGCCAGACTATTCCTGCAGCACTTTCATCACAAGCTTGGTGCTATTCATTTGTAATCTATTACTTGGGAGGTTGAGGCAGGATTGCTGTAAAAGCCACTTTGGGCTTCGTAGCAAAACCCCATCTCAGCCAAAAAGAAAATAGTAAGTGTTATCAATTGAAAAAGTGGGTAAAGTAGCCCAACACTACACGAAAGCTAAATGGGAAGTTTCCCCCTACACACACTTCCCAGAGAAAAGCACACCAACACTTTATTAGGTACCCTTCCAGAAGTTTGCAAAGCAAACATGAATAGAGTAATTTAAGGCCCACAGACAGGGCCTTCTAGATGATTCAGCAGACAGAGGCACTTGCTACCAACACTTATATTACCTGAATCGAGTCCAAAGAACCCACATCGTAGAAGAAAGACCAACACCCAAAATTGTCCTCTGGCCCTCACATGTATGTTGTGGCACATTCTCCAACCTCATGTGTGTGTGTGTGTGTGTGTGTGTGTGTGTGTGTGTGTTATGTTTGTATGTTTATATGTTTAAACAAATAGACTATTTTAGTGTCTGTGGTCTATATTTATAATCTGTACTTGGGAAATAGAAGCAGAGGATCAAGAGGTAAGATGCTGGTCATGGTGGCACATACCTTTAATCCCAGCATTTGAGAGGCAGAGATGGGCAGATCTCTGTGAGTTCAAGGCTACCCTGATCTACATAGTGAGTTCAGGGATACATCAGCACCCAGTCTCAAAAAGAAAAGACTTTGAAATATATATTCTACTGGATAGCAAGCTCAAGGTCAGTCTTCGATACATAAGACCCTCGTCTCAAAAAAGCAAAAACTGTATACACTGTCATATGTGTGTGTGTATGAATGTACGTGTGTATGTATATGTTAGGATAATGGCATCTATATACTATATAAAACAAAATGTATATACTGTCATATTATTATATATAGACTTATGTGGGCTACATATAATAACAAAACCTATGTGTGTCATACATGGACACACTATATGTAATAGTATATAACATGCTTTCTTAAAAACTTCACAAATAGAAATAAACTAATGTAGTCAAGAGATTCAGAGACGTCATCTGCCCTGACTTGTGTTTCCCTGGTTTTATCATATTTCCCAGCTCCCTGAGTACAGCCTCCCTGATGGACAGTTAGGTGGTGCCTTCTGCACAGACAGTGTGTGAGAAGTCATACTAACGATGCCTCACATTGCAGTGCTCACACAAGAGCTCTCATCCTTTTCAGGGATGTGACATAAAAATGGATCATCTTACTGGAAGTTTGAGATATTTCTTGAATAAAGCATGTCAAACTTATTTGAATGTAAAAAAAAAAAAATAATAACCTAAGAGCAAACATACAGTTCTCTCTATAAAAAACAAACAGCAGGGGTTAAGCTGGCTACTTTTATGCTTCTTAATCGAGGTATGGTGGCGCATGCCTCTTGTCCAGCACTAGGGAGAAAGAGGCAGAAGGAACCCAAGGTCATTGTTATTATCAACTACGTAGTAAGTTAAAGACCAACCTGGGCTACATGATACCTGTCTCAAAAACAACAAAGTTTTTCTACTTTGTAAATTTCTCTGGAATGGACAGATATCAATATGTGAATTAATTGCAGAAAAATAATGATTTTTTAAAAAGCAATTTGCTCTTAGGCGATGTTCTTAAAGACATAAAATTTTCAAATGATGAAACTATTGCTTAAGCAGCAGAGTAAGTCTAAATAATTCATAACTCAGATATACCCTGAGGGACTTAAAGCCTGGTGGAGGTTGGAATCTGTGGCTCATTCAGATTACTACCTGTCTTCACCCCACATTCTTTTCTGGAAAAATGGCTAAAAACTGTTGGTCAATAAAACATCATGATCTGTTTAGTCTATAAATAAATTAACTAAACACCACATCCTAAAATCATGAAAGATTTGAAAAAATCATTTCAAACCTTTGTTATTTTTACACTTTCTCACCAACTTACAGAAGCTTACCAGATTGGTGACAGAATCCCTGGTGGAGAAGTGAGAAAGACCTAACTCTAATGGAAGCAGAAACGGAAGTGAGGAGCTTGAGAGAGCTCTGTTGATAAGAGCTGCCACTCAAGCACTAAAGCCTGAGTCCGACCCCCAGAACCCACAGAAGAACCCAGGCCTGATGGCACATACCTCTGACCTCATTTCTGGGGAAGTAAACACAGATGAATCTCAGGGCTCACGGTCCAGCCAGGTTATATCAATCCAGGAGCCCCAAACTCCAGTAAGGAACCCTGCAATCATAAAACCAAAGTGGATGGCTTTCAGGGTTGGTCCCCCACATGCATGTTCGAGTGTTGCCTACATGCATGTATATGATCTACCATAAGGGTTAGAGAAATGGCTTGCAGTTAGGAGCACTGCCTCTTCTTCCAGTGGACCAGGGTTTGATTCCAGTCACCCACATGGCAACTCACAACTGTCTGTGGCTGTAGTTCCAGGGGATCCAGCGACATCATCCAGACATATTCGGAGACAAAACACCAATGCACAAAAATAAAAATAAATAAATCATTTTAAAAAGTAAATAATAAAATGGATTGCTTTAGTCATTCCACAGTGTTATATACAGATTTTAAAGCATCTTGTGTGCTATTTTTAAATATTTGTTTAGGGTGGGAGGGGATGCATTTAGTGTAGCAGTGAGAGGACAGCACACAGGAGTTGGTTCTTTCCTTCCACCATGTGAGTCCTGGGGATTGAACTCAGGTCGTCAGGTGTAATACCAAGTGTTTTTACCCTATGAGCCACCTCAACCTTATATATTCTGTAACTATATGTCTACATATAAATATATGCATAATAAATAGCATACATATTAAATCATGCTGTCTGGTGTGGTAGCATGTGCCTGTAAGTAAGCACAGCACCTAGTGGGCTAGGGTAGAGAGATGAGGCGTCTGAGGCCAGCCAAGACTACACAGAGCACAGGGTCTCAACCTGTGGGCCACGTAGGGCCATCATGCATATCAGTTACATTACAATTCATACCGGTAGCAAGATTACAGTTAAGTAGCAACAAAAATAATTTAATGGTTGGAGTCACCACAACATGAAAAACTATTTCTATTAAAGAGTACAGCACTGGGAAGGTTGAGAACCAGTGACAGGTTTTTGATTTTTTTGTTTGTTTTTGTTTTGTTTTGTTGTTGTTGTTTTGGTTTGGTTTTGGTTTTTCAAGACAGCATCTCTCTGTGTAGCCTTAGCTGTCCTGGACTCGCTTTGTAGACCAGGCTGGCCTCGAACTCACAGCGATCCGCCTGCCTCTGCCTCCCGAGTGCTGGGATTAAAGGCGTGCGCCACCTCGCCTGGCTATACTTCATTTCTATCATGTAACATTTCCTCATGGAAAGCTCCGCCATTGATTCAGTCACCACTGCTTCCTTTCTACCCTCAGTCCCTTTATAGAAAAGAACTACAGGAGCTGGAGAGATGGCTCAGAGGTCAAGAGCATTGACTGCTCTTCCAGAGATCCTAAGTTCAATTCCCAGCAACCACATGGTGGCTCACTAGCATCTATAACGTAATCTGATGCCCTCTTCTGATTCAGGCAGAGCACTGTATACAAAATAAATAAATCTTAAAAAGAAAGGAACTGTAGATCTTTTTTGTTTGTTAATTTCAGGTTGTTTTGTTTTTTGTTTTTGTTTTGTTTTCTGCAATACGGTTTCTCTCTGCAGTCTTGGCTATCCTAGACTCACTCTGTAGACCAGGCTGTCCTTGAACTCACAGCAATCCGTCTGCCTCTGCCTCCTGAGTGCTGGGATTAAAGGTGTGCACCACCACGCCTGGCTTCAGGTTATTTCTTAATAAACAGTATTCAAACAATATTTTGTAGCTCACACAGTACTTGTGGAATGTGTTTACTTTTCAGTGGGTTTTTTTTTGAAACTTTGTATTGTAGGTATGTGTGTATGTGTTTGTGTGGTGTGATGTGTATGCCCTTGTGTGCATGCCACTGTGTGTGTGGAGGTCAAAAGACAGTTACAGGAGATGATTCTTTTCTTTCTACCACGTGGATCCCAGGGACCAAAACAAAGTAAGCCCTGGCAGCAAGCAGCTTTGCCCACCATGCTTGCTCTTGTTCTTATGAGGCTGGTTTTTGTTTTTAGACTCAGGATCTCACTACTTAGTTCTGGCTAGCCTAAAACTTGGTAGACTGGCCTCAAGCAGAAATCTGCCTGCCTCTGCCTCCATGGAGTAGGATTAAAGGTGAGCACCACACACCCGGTAGTGGGCTCCTGTACATTTGTTCTCCTCAGGATTTCAGGCTGTCCTGCTGTGGAGTCAGGGAGGAGGTTGCTGAGATCCAGGAAAATGGAAATTTAAATTGCAGAAAGTCTTGGGGGAGTACTCTTAAAACATCAGGCATTTCTACTGTGGAACACTTACAAAGAAAGTGTTTGAGGGTAGTGGAGTTCCCTCCGAAGACTCTGAAGACAGACAAGTGCCAATGGTAAGTTTCCATAACAAAATTGACCATAGCTGAAATAATATGTGTATTTTGTATATATACATATTTGGGGAGTATGGGGAGGTTTCACATATATCAATTGATTGGTATTGGTGGTGATAACAGAAAACAATTTTTTTAGGATGCTCAACTTGATCACATAGAAACACAGAGACACAAAGGTTGTCTGCTTAGACTTTCAACTAATTCTCTGTTATGTCTGTAGGAAAGGAAGCCTGCTGACCATTGCCAGGAGAGCTCTGAAACAGAGGCATGTGCATCAGTGCCGAGCTCAGGTCAGTCTGAGAAATTAGTCAGCTCGCATGTACTGTTCTCAGCTTCCATGAAAACGGGGAGGGTAGCTGGAGGCTTCGGCAGTGGAAACATGGCATAATGAGCACTAACTGCATCCAGTGCCGTGAGAACTGCTGGAGAAAACTGGAAACAACTTAGCATCCCTCTCTGGAGAGACCCCTGTCTGTTTTAGAACTGTTCTAGTTTGTTAAATGTGCGTTTAATCATGCAAAACATGAGAGAGTATGCCTGGCCTAAGCAAAAGCATAAGACCTATGGACACACTGAAGAAAGAATCCAGCAGAAATGAGGCTCCAAAAGCAGAGAAACCGAGAAGGGTTGGAAAGGGCTGAACTGGCCTGGGGTGTGGTTTAGAGCCAGGGTGCTTTCCCTATATGTGTGAAGGCCATGAGTTTGATCCCCAGTCTGTAAAATGAGGAAAGCCTAATTAGCTCTCTTAGTGTCTCATTGCTTCAGTGATACATCTTTGTCTTAGCAAATACAGCCTAAAGCAAAGTGTATTCAGAAAGAAGGGCTTGTGTAGCTAGAGAGATGCTTTGTGGTGCAGCTCAAGATGCATACTGCTCTTGAAAAAGGACCCAGGTTCAATTTCCAGCACCCACATCAACATCGAGCAGCTCACAAACTCCAGGGGATTAAGGCCCAATGTCCTCTTTTGGTTTCCAAGGACACCTGCACTCTCCTGTGAGCACACACATAAATATATGTATAGAGAGAGAGGGAGTGAGGAAGGAGGAAGAAAAAAAGAGAAAAAGAAGGAAATGGGGCTGGAATCTTTGCTGCTTTGGGAAAACAGAAAAGCTGTAAGCCTGGATGATTCACTGCTAGTGAGCATGCAGCTGGAGGAACCCAAGGCATTCCCTAGAATTAACAGAACGCAAGCTTGCTTGCTCTTACGTTAGGGAAATGGGGTTATTAAGAGGTAGCCTCGGAAGAAAACCTGCATGATGTCTTCAGAGTAACATGTGTTTTCTGCCTGAGAACGTCACTTAGAATAAGCAGGTGCATTTGATGTGGCCTTGACTCATCAATCAGACATTTAGGGAAGGACCGATTGTGCTTGTGCTTCTATGGCTGTGGCCTTTTATAGCCTGTTCTCGTGTGTTAACTGCATTTAATGAGGGTGAAGACATAGCTCTGAGATTACCTGCCTTGCCCACATGATGCCCTGGGTTCAATCCCCAGCACTGCAAAAGCTGGGCACACGTGTGGGATCCCAGCACTCTGGAGGTGGAGACAGGACATCCAGAGCTACATAGAATGCTCAAAGCCAACCTAGGATACAAGGATCCCTGACTTAAAATGGATATCCCACCTACCTACAGAAATGAGGTGAAAATGGTCACACATCTATCTCAAAGGAGCATAGATCTCTTCCTTAAACTTAGTATTTTCTAGGATGTTTATATATCAAGTAACAAGGGATCAGTGTCCAACAGAAGCATTCCCAGGTACTGCTGAAAAATATGGGCTTGAATTTGCAATAAAAATGACTTTGAATTATTTTTAGTTTTTTCAACATTTTTTCTTTTTTAAATTTTTATTTCTATTTAAAATATATTTGTCTAAAGGTATTAGATCTCCTGAACCAGGAGTGATAGACAGTTGTGAGCTGTCATGTGGGTGCTGGAAATTGAACCCAGGTTCTCTGAAAGAGCAGCCAGTGCTCTTAACTGCTAAGCCATCTCTCCAGCCTCTTTTTTCAACTTTTTATTGATTCTTTGTTTCACATCATGCATCCCAGTCCCACTCATCTCCCAATCCCCTCATATCTGCCCTCTGCCCTTGCAACTACCCCTGCCAAAAGCACAGAAAATATTTCCTCATGGGCAGTATAGTGTGTACAGTGTACAGTCTACCTCTCTGTCCACACATCTTCACTTGCAAATGTTCATTGCAATGAGTCATTGGTCTGGTTTGAAGCCTCTGGCTTCTTTCACACTGTCAGTATTGGATCCTCATTGGGACCATTCCCAGTTATCCTGTTGGTGCCCTATGTCATGGAGATCCTGCAACTTTGGATCAGCAGAACCTGCCCTTTCACGTGCATCAGCAGCTCACAGATTATGTAGATTTGGGGGTGTACCAACTTAAAGCCCAGGATCTGGGCCTGGGTGGCAGCTGGGCTGACCAGCCCCTCCTGGTCCCATCTCCCTCCCTCCCTTTCCCCCCAAATGCCCCACCCCTAGGAGAGCCCTCCTCCCCTACCATCTGACTCCAGCCTATCAAGTCTCATCTGGACTGCCTGTATCCTCTTCCTCTGTGGCAGGCAAGGCCACCCCACCAGGGGGAAGTGATCAATGAGTGAGCTACAGAGTCCATGTTAGAGACAGCTCCTGCTCCCCATATTAGGCCATAGAGACTGAGCTGCCTATCAACTACATCTGAACAAGGGGTCCAGGTCCTCTCCATGCATGGTCCTTGGTTGGTGCATCAGTTTCTGCAGGCCCCCCAGGCCCAGATTTGTTGGCTCTGTTGGTCTCCTTATGGAGCTCCTGTCCCCTCAAGGTCCTTCTATCCCCAATAAGACTCCCTGTGCTCTGCCCAAAGTTTGCCTGAATCTTCACATCTATTTCAATCCTCTGCTGGGTGGAGTTTTTCCGAGGACATCTATGGTAGGCTCCGTCCTGTTCCTTCTCTTCAACTGCTCCTGGTGTCTCTTCTATTTGCTCTCTACCTCTTCCCTAGGACCTTCTTATTAGCTTCTTTAGGTCTGTGTATTATACTGTGGGTTTCCTGTATTATGTGGCTAATATCCACTTATAAGCGAGTAGATACCGTGCATGTGTTCCCGGGTCTGGGTTACCTCACCCAGGATGATCGTTTCTAATTCTATCCATTTGCTTGGGAATTTCATGATGTCGTCGTTTTAAATAGCTGAGTAGTATTCTATTGTGTAAATCTACCAGTTTCTTTATCCATTCTTTAGTTGAGGGACATCTGGGTTGTTTTCAGATTCTGCCTATTATGAATAAAGCTGCTATGAACATAGTTGAACAAATGTCCTTTTTGTATGGTGGAGCATCTTTTGGGTTTGTGCCCAGGAGTGGTATAGATGGGTCTTGTACCACTATTCCCAATTTTCTACAAAAGTGCCAGATTGATTTCCAAAGTGGTTGTACAAGTTTGCACTCCCACTAGCAATGGAGGAGTGTTCCCCTTTCTCCACATCTTCACCAACATGTGCTGTCACTTGAGTTTTTGATCATAGCCATTCTGACAGGTGTAAGATAGAATCTCAAAGTTATTTTGAGCATTTCTTTAAGTGTTTCTCAGCCATTTGATATTCCTCTATTGAAAATTCTGTTTAGCTTTGTACCCCATTTTTTATTGGAGTTTTGGTTTTTTCATTGGCACAAGAGACAACTTCCTGAACAGAACACCAACAGGTCAGGCTCTAAGATTAACAATTAATGGGGCCTCTTGAAACCAAAAGGCTTCTGTAAGGCAAAGGACATTGTCCACAGAACAAAATGACAGCCTGAAGACTGGGAAAACCCTACCTCCGACAGAAGGCTAATACTCAAAATATATAAAGAATTCAAGAAATTAAATGCTGCCTCTCTCTTATCCCCACCTCCAGGGCAAGCTCTCCCACCAACAGCAGGAGGCAGGATTAGCCTTCCTGCTCTGATAGCCTTGGGGCATCTCACCCATGCCTCCAGAGGCAATTCTACTGTGCTGCTCAGTCAATGTACCTGGTCCACTCCCCACCCCACCCCCAGCCCCCAGCAGCCAGCAAGGGTCTGGCCTAGCTCTCCTGCTCTTACACCATTGGGGCTGGCTCACCAGTCTGTCTGTCCATCCATCCATATCCTCAACCCAACCCCACCCCCACCAACCAGGGCTAGCTCTACAGTGTTACTCAGGCAAATTGCGGGCCTACTCTCCCAAGTGCTACAGCCAGTGACAGGCAGGACCAGTTCTGCACAGCCAGCCTTTGGACATCCACGTGGTTCCCAGCAGTTGCTCAGACCACGGATTTTCACGTGATCTCCAGTGGTAGTATAAGCCACAGACTTCAACACTGACCTCTGCCTCTGCATAGCCACAGACCTAGCCATGGCCCTCAGCAGCAGCGTGGGCTGGGATTTCACCATGGCCTCAGGCTGCAGGGCTGGCTACTCATAACGGGCTATTTCTCTCCACCCTCACATCTCCAGTTCCATCTCTCTTCGTAATGCTCAAACTATTCCCTTTTTCTTTCTTTTTCATCTGTCCACCTCATACTTGCACACTGTAGTGGTTCCCACTGCAGGCGGGTCACACAGCTGCCTGGCCTCTGGGTGACCTCCTCTTCCAGCACCTTGCATCTGTCCCGACAGCAAGCAGGCTTCTTGGTGTCTGCAGCCAGCCCATGTGGCATAACAGTGGGCGGAGTTCTGGATGTCTCCGACCTCCTGTACTACACTAGGTGGTGGCAGGCTGGCCTCTGTGTGTCTATGGCCTGCCATGCCATGTGGGAGAGGGCAGGTCTCTTGAGTCTGAAATATCTTAAATGGAGATGTGCAGCCTAAAATGTTTAACCCAAAATGTTAAACCTGACCAGTAACCTGGTAGCTTCTATCAGATAAACAGAGAAACTAGAAAGAAAACTGCAATCTTAGCAGTGTCACACTTGTGAACATAAACCTGCTGTGGAGTCAGTGGGGTTAGGTCACAGAAATAGAAAGTACAATAAGTAGGCCTTCAAAAAATGTTCAATTTGTTTATATATTTTTTAAATGCTGTTCAGGCTGGGTATGGTAGCATGTGCTTTTTTTTTTTTTTTTAAAGATTTATTTATTATGTATACAATGTTCTGCTTGCATGTGTGCCTGCCCACCAGGAGAGGGCACCAGATCTCATTATAGATGGTTGTGAGCCATGATGTGGTTGCTGGGAATTAAACTCAGGATCTCTGGGAGAACAGACAGTGCTCTTAACCTCTAAGCCCTCTTTCCAGTCCCACCAAGGCAACTTTTAGGAGAAAGCATTCAACTGAGGGATTGCTTACAGTTTCAAAGTGTTAGTCCACAGCCATCATGGTAGAGAGCATGGCAGCCGGCAGGCAGGCATGGCACTGAAGCAGCAGCTGAGAACTCGAGTCTGAACCACAAGTTGCAGGCAGAGACAGAGTGCAAGCCTGGGGCTGGCATGGGCATTTGAAACCTCAACACCTATTCTCAGTGACACACCTCTTAATCCTTCCCAAATAGTTCCACTTGTTGGGGAATAAACATTCAAACATGTGAAAATTTTAATTCAATTCACCACAAATTCAAAATAATATAAGAAAAAAATCCAGAGGCTTAGAATGTAGCTGTTGGTAGAGTGTTCGCTTAGCATGCAGAAAATCCTGGGTTTGATCCTCAAAATCTTATAAACTGTGTTGTATAAGCCTGTAATCCCAGCACTGGGGTGGTAGAGACAGAAGGATGATAAATTTAAAGTCATCCTAGGCTATCTATTTCCCCCAGTTTGGGGCCAGCCTGGCTACCTAAGACCTTGACTAATGAAAAAAAAAAAAAAGAAAGAAAGAAAAACACCACACTGGGCCTAGTGGTACAGGCCTGTAACCAAAACGTTGAGGCAGGGGAATTTTAAGTTCAAGTCTAGCCTGGTCTACAGAGTGAGTAGAAGGCCAGCCTGAGCAACTCAGTAAGATCGTGTGTCAAAAGAAGAGGTCTCAGGACAGAGCTCAGTGACCGTGCACATGTCCAATATGCATGAGGTTCTAGGTTCCATCTCCAAAAGAAGATATGTCCGAGATCTGTGGCTGAAAGTCACTGTGGACTCTCTAGTCCCTGCCATAACCATTCATTTGCACTATACATAAATGCACGGCTATAGAAATGCACATGAATAGCTGCATTGCAATAACATTTTATTATGAACACTTCCCTTTGAATTGTATCTATTCTTCATGTGCTCTCTTTTATGCTTTCAACCATTTAAAGAGATAAGGACTATTCTCAGCTTCCTGGCTACACAGAAAACAACCAAGGGCCATGATTTTGCAAACGCCAAACCTTCTCTTCCAGGTCATTCTCATAAACAAAGCTAGTGTGAGAACTGTGGACTCACAAGGATTTTAATTCTTACTTAATCAAGGGCCACAGCACTCTGAGAGAACAGAGGTGCAGAAGTTGAAACCATAGCACTTTCTCAGTGCAATCCTAGACGCTTGCTTACAGAGCCTACTTTCCACAGTGAAGTCAAAGGATACTCCACTTGAATGTGTCTTGTCTTAAGAGGACACAGTGCCTAAGAGAAATTCATGAGACCCAGCCAAGAATGGGAGATGGGTTAATTTTCTTAGCAAACTTTTTTAACTGTGGCATTTTAACCTAGGAAGAACAGAATTTCTGGTGGCAGGCGGGAGCAGAAAAGACTGGACTTAGTTCCGGCTCTAGAGAGGAAACACAAGAAGCAAGTCACTGCCAAGGTCAACAGAGGCTACCTGAACTGGCAAACTGATGAGAGAGCTTAAGAATTCACAGCTCGGCTGTGGCCGTCCCCCTAGCGGCCAGACACCACCCTATGTCAACCCAAGTGGACTTCCAGGTGGGACTCCATAGATGAGCTACCTCTCTGGTGGGTGGGGAGGGCAGTCCAAAAGTAAACAACAACCCTCACTTAGGTAAGGGTACACAGCAGGTGCTCATCCAGAGGGAGGGGCTTGGGCCGCTGCCTGAGATGGCATTAAAGTGACCTGTGGGCATGTCTTTGCTTCCTCTTTTATAAACCGAATCTACATTCACTCTAGAAATTTGAGCATAGGCCTGGTGACATGACTCAGCAGTAGAGAGAGCTCTTAGCTACCATGCCGGAGGCCCTGGGATTTTTCCTAGCACTGGAGGAAAATAATGTTGGGTATGGTGCTGTATGCCTGTAATCCTAAGCACTTGTGTAGTGGAAGCCAGAGGTTCTGAAGTTCAAGGTCATCCTCAGCTACACACCAAGTTGTAAGCCAGCCAGGACTACACAGCAAGACCTCGTCTTTAAAGAATTGAATCCATACTCCTGCCCTGTCAACCCTTTTAGGCCTCATTTTTCTAAACACATCTCTCACACATTTTAAATTGGGCCCACCATGTACAGATATTACAGTAAATATTATCGTGAACAGCGTACCGGTTAATCTTTACTGTCAGCTTGAGTCAGACTCACTTCAACACTGGGCATGTCTATGAGAGCATTTCTAGAGAAGTTCTGATTACAGCGTGAACGTTTACCTTGAAAACGGGTAGCACCGTGCGGTGGGCTGGGTGCCCAGACTGAACAAACAGGAGACAGGAAGAGAGAAGGGAAAGCATTCATGGCGGCTTCTTGTGGACTGTGACCAGTCTCCCCACAGCCCTACTTCCACAGCTAGCGCTGTGTTCCCCACGACACCCCTCCTGCCACGGTGAACCAAAAGTGAACCTTTACCATCTATGCTAATAGCCTAAGAGATTATGTTTCGTGACTGTGCGTTGCATAGCCTTGAAAGTACAGAGAAGTGTTGAGTGCCTATACAGCTTCATTTTATGCCCTTGTCAGACTTTCCTCAGTATGCATCCATCTGCTCATGCGCACTTGTGAACTATGCACTGAGCATATTAATCCTAATGTCGTAACGGGGCCTATGATTTTATGAGCTAACTAAAAATAGTTCATTTAAAAATGTTTCTGCTTACTAGTAAAATTGAGATGCAGGCCGTTGAGTAGACACATGGTTTGTTGGGTAGAGGCAGTGCCATGTCTGGTGGCACCTGCCCTCCCCCACCCCAAAACACACTAACAATGCTTTTAAAGAGCACATGCCTTTTGAAAACAAATAATTTTTTTAATTTTTAAAAGATTTTACCTCCATGTTTCATCCATCAGAATTTTCTTCCTAGAAAAATCAATGGGTCTTTAGTAAAGTTTCCAAACTTATCAGCATATTATATCTATAGCTATGTATTCTTCATTCACATTAGGTATTTTGTTGCTGTTTCCTGTTTGGCTTACCACGGTGTAGCCTTGAAGGTCCCTTCAAAGCTCTATTTCTTGGATGTGTATTTGACTCCCATTTCCCCTGTATCTTTCTTAGTTAATTTTACACCTCCTTGAATTCACTGTTTGTATTTTTTCCACATTCATGAACTATAACAAAGCATATGAGTGTATGAGTAAATGTCTTAGTTACTTTTCTGTTGCTGTGACAAAACACCATGACCAAGGCAATTTGAAAGAGAAAATGTTTAGTTTGGAGCCCACATCTTCTGAGGGTTAGAGTCCATGGCCAATCATGGCAGGGAGCTTTGGCAGCAGGCAGGCAGCGTGATGCTGCAGCAGCTGCTGAGAGAGTACCATCTTGATCCACAGGCAGAAAGAGAACTGTTTGAAATGGTGTAGGCTTAAAACCTCAAAGCCACACAATGACACATCATCTCCAGCAAGGCCATACCTCTTAATCCTTCTCAAACTGGTCCACCAACTGGAGATCAAGTCTTCAAATATATGAGCCTATTGGTGCATTCTCATTCAAACCACCGCAAGGAGACCTCAAACTTTTCTCTATGTAGTGTACATTTTGAATATTTTTTCTATTTTTATTTATTTTTATTTTCTATTTTTGTTTTTCTTGACAGGGTTTCTCTTTGTAGCCTTGCCTGTCCTGGACTCACTTTGTAGACCAGGCTGGCCTCGAACTCACAGTGATCCGAGTGATGGGATTAAAGGTGTGCACCACCACGCCTGGTATGCTTTCTATTTTTACAGCTGTAAACTCTATACTCTGATTTTTCTTTGACCTATTTTTCTCTGTGTAGCCCTGACTGTCTTGGAAGTCACTCTGTAGACCAGGCTGGCCTCAAACTCAGAGATCTACCTGCCTCTGCCTTCCAAGTCCAGGAATATAAGACGTGTGCCACCACTGCCTGCTAACCCTGGAATGAGATCTTTCACCACTCAGGAAGCTGTACTGACTAGATTGCTATGAGTTTTAAGCTACTGTGATTCCCAGGCCAGCATGAGCTACTTTGTGAAACACACATTATTCATATTACTTTTTTTTTGTTGTTGGGGGAGTAAATTTTCATCAATTCTTCCTGCTTTGTTTAGTATTTTACCTTATATTTTGATAGAAGTTATTAGATAGTATGTCTGTATGTAGTAGATGCTGATATAAAATTATCTCCTCTGGTTATCTCTATCTTAAATTCTATTAGTTTTATGTTTTGAGCTATATTAATGACAGAACTATTTTCTTTGGCCTTTGTTCTTTGTTTTAACACTTTAGTCTTTGCATTTCATTTTAAGTGAGCTTCTAAGAAAACAAACACAGAAGCACCCCCCCCACACACACACAAGCATGCACATAAGCACGAATATACAGACAGCCATACACAAGCATGCACACATAAGCACATACATATTCATGAGTATGCAGACACCCATAAACAAGCATGCACATACACAAAGAATATATACACACATGCAACACACATTCACACACATGCAGCTTGGTTTTACTCAAATTGAGAACTTACCTTCTAATAAGATTTAAATAACATGTGTGGTCTATTTTCTGTCTTTGTCTCTCTCTATGCCACCCTTTGTCCTTCTGCTGTGTAGTGATCAAAGTCCTTTCTTTTGTTTTTACTTTTCTGAAAAATATTCAAGAATTGATTCCATTTCTTTGTGGGTTTTCCATCCTACGTGTTCCTTCCTTTGCCCAACCAGATTCAGATTCCTGGCATTTGAATGAAATGGTTCTGCCGGGTCACTAGTGAGCTCAGGTCCCTCAGCATAGGGGAGGCTTTTTAGCACTAGTGTTAGTTCAATACCTGAACACTATGACACAAAGGATTCTCCCCTGCACCCTAACTCTGTCATCCTGAAGTTTTCTTGCTCTTGTTTGCTTTGTTCCCTGAGTTTTACATAGCTCACAATGACCATGATGGCCTGAATTTACAGAGATCCTTGCTAGGATTATATGTGTGCATCAACACACCTTGCCCGTCAGTCTTTTTGTTTTGTTTTTTCCACTTCTCTCATCGTCCTCTTCTAGGCTCTAACAACTGTTTTGTTTCATACCCTAAGATACTCTGGTTCTCTGGCTTTTGTTACTGTCACCTATGTTATGACTACCAACTCTCTATGACGTGACTACCAACTCTCTATGATGTGACTATCAACTCTCTATGACATCACTACCAACTCTATGATGTAACTCCAACTCTCCAGTCCAGATTCTTGTTTGACTTCTAAGTATCTCTGATTGTACTGTAGGCATTCCCATATGAGACCACAACATGTCTGAGGAGGTGGCCTTCTTCCTGCCACCACCCACTTCGTCTCTTCCCTGCATCTCTAGTGACTGTATAAATGTCTACCTGTTGCTTGGGCGACAACCCTGAGGCCATTATCTGAGCTTTCCTTGCCCTCTCACATCCTGATGTATCTGGACATACTTCTTGGAACTAGCCACGTCTCTCTACCTCCACTGCTAACTACTTTGTGCTGTGACCAAGCTGACAAGGATGGCAGCCTCCTTGCTGGTCACTCCTGGGCCTCTACCATCTACTATCCATACAGCACCCAGGAAGAGCTTGTTGAAATCCATATCAGACTTTAACACTCTGCCTTTGACTCTTCCTGAGGGTGCCCTCTTTCTCATCTTCTGGTTACAGGCAAGCCACCCAGCCCTCCTCCAGGTCTTCCCAAATGCTGATCACATCCCAGGTTACCACAAACTCCTGCTACATCTATGCTGACTCTGAAATGCTTAGTGACCTTGGAGAGATTATCTTTGAACCTTCTCTGTAAAGGAGCCTTTCCCCGCCTCATGCCACTGCCACTCATAGCACTGTCATCATCATCATCATCATCATCATCATCATCATCATCATCAAACTTATCTGAGGTCATGGGATAATTTGTTTCCTTGTTCATTAAGCGTTTTCCTCCACTCTCACGTAAACTTGACTGTACAGACCTGGTCTATTGTTTCACTGTTTGTCCACATTGACAGCGATTCAAAGTGCTGAATAAAATGAATTACTGCTGTCTCTGACACAGGCACAGAAAGAAAGAGGGGTTGACTCAGTGGTTCTCTACAACAACAGTTGAGTGTCCCCAACCTTTAAATCTAAGATGCTCCATGATTCCTCAAGTAGAAAATTCCACATCTGAACTCATTATGGTTCATGGTCAAAGCACACACACATACACATATCTTCAGGGCATTTGTTGTATCTGAAAAAAACATGAATTATGAGTTGAGTGTGGTGGCTTAGCCTAATTCCCCCAGCATTAGAGGAGCTAAGGCAAGAGGACCGCGAGCCATCCTTTCCTGGTCAGCCTCACATACATAGTGAAACTTTGTTGAGAAAATAGTAATTGGTGAGGGGTGGGGGGTAGAGGGGGTAGTGGGTGGGGGCTGGGGTAGGGGGCAGTAAAGGGATAGAGAGGCTTCTTACAGGGGGAGAAATAAGAGAAAAAGAAAGCAAGCCATGAAGGCAGGCTGTAATCCTAGCAAGAAGCTGAGGGAGGAGAGCCAAGTTCAAGGCTAGCCTGGGCAACTTAATGACTCTTTGTCTTAAAACAGCAAATAAAAAGTAAAATAAGGGTTAAAAACACTAGTCTAGCATGTATAAGGTCCCGAGACCAATCTCTACCAGGGAAAAATAGAAAGAAATATGCACGAATTATATTGTGATGGGGTTATCTCCATAATTCATACATGCAGATAATACTCATGTATATGCAAATAATTCAGAATCCAAAATAAACCTCTTAAGTCCAAAAGCCTCCCAGTCCCAAGCATTTTAGATAAATGCCAAAATGTTTGGTCCTCAGTTTCCCTCATCTAAAACAGAGATAGCAACAAAACCACACAGAGCTGCTCCAAGGCCTAAAGGAGAAACCTAAGCACTTAGTACCATGGTTAGCACACAGTAGGAGCTTAATAAACAGCAACTAGTTTAACTACACAAATCTTACAGGCACACTCACAGGTGCACACACGCGCATGCACACACACACACACACACACGGTTTGGCACTCTTCTCTCCTTGCTGTGACCTCTCTTTCCCATGTCTGGCTTTGGAAACCTGTGTTGGAACTCTTAACTGATCACAGCAGGAACAAACCTTTACCATTTTCTGATCCGTGCATTCCCAGCACGTTTGTGAGTTACATCAAACATTCCCCTCTAACATAACACACTGGTTTCAAGGGGCTTCCATTCCTTGTGCTCCATGGAGATCTCTGAATAGTAAATAAACACAAATTTGCCCAAACACGGCCTGTGCTGAAAGGCACAGGGCTTAATCACCTCTGCACTAATGATTTTCTGCAAATCCAGGTTAACAAAGCGACTTCCAATCAGAGTAAATTGTTCCCCTAGAGAAGAACGTGATGACTGGAACAATTTAATCTTCATCATTTATTATTTTTATTTGGACAACATATATACATATGTACAAAATACCTACGGTCAGAATCCTCTTTTATAATTTCATTTGATTTACAAAAAACGAGACAGCAAAATAACTTAGGTCACTAATACTGTACAAAAATAAAACCGATTAAACAGTTGTAAAGATCAGTATCTTACAGTGTTACAGACCATTCATCCGCTGTGAAAGAACATCTTATCTACCCAGAGTGATGAGCACTGTGCTAAATCTATCTGCAAACTGACGAACTAATTGGTTTCTGTAATTGTAACTACCAAATATAATTCTCAAAAGAAGCATGATGTGGAGCTTAAAGCTAGGTCATTCCACAATGGTGAAGGGCTTTCTTCTTCTCTAACCAAGGAGAGGAGACATCTTAACTCTAAGACTGGTATAGTTTCCACGAATGACAACTACTTACAGGATTAGATAAAACGGCTTCTCTTTCTTTTTAAACACCTGCGATAGTCTTCCAAAAAAATTCAGTTTGGTTAAAAAAGTAAACAAAAATTACTATCCTGCATTTGGATTTTTTATAAGTTAAATCCATGGTCTTTTTAATATAAAAAGTAATTGTTTCATAGTTTTAGTGTTCAATGAACTCTAGTAGTCCTATTTGAACCATATCTCCATGTAGTAAATCTAATTAGAATGCTGGTTCCTGTTTTGTGACGTCGTAAAACAGGACTTATCACAAAGAATAAAAAGCCTTGAGTTTATACGTTACTATAACATATAAGAGAATATTATCAAATGTGTGTCTGTCAACAACTTGAAAAGGCAAGTAGCAACTCTTCCGGGAAGTAAATTGTGCATTTTTTTTAAAACAAGTTGCTGCGTTTATATCCATCTAAGTGTTTGACAAAAGCCACATACAGATTTACTCCTGAAACAATAACGATTGTCTTTCACTGACTTGACTTGGTTTTCCTTCATTTCTTTCTGTGAGGGAAAGCTGAGTTTATACAAGTTAGCAAGTTGCTAGGCAACCCCAAACTCCTCACTCACTAAAAGGCAGCTCGCAGAGTACCCTATGCATATAGCCTTCCCATGAGCTCAGGAAGAAATAGGCAAGCCTAACCTATTTCATATGGAAGAACAGATGTCCCTAAAACTTATTTTGGACACAGAAATTAAAATTTGGTTTAAAATAAGCGTTTCAAAATCTGAAACAGAGGTAGAAAGTGTTCTTTATTTTTCCTGACATGTTTTCTCGTGAGAAAACACTTTCCTTTTTAGCTCATGGACTGCTCCCAGTCCCTAATGTTAAAAGCAGTTCTGATAGAACTACTGATACAACTACATTGGTTAAACAGAAAACACTGTGCTAGTGATGGCTGTTGTATTGGAAGTCGGAGTCAGCTGTGCCCCACGCCCACTTGCAGGAGCACCCGCCGCTGAGATGGAAGTGAGCATGTGCTGGGTGAAATGTGGAGCTCATTGCAGGTGGGCACCCCGAGTTTATACACCATGTGCAGCACATGGAGAAACTAGAGTGAACCATAGCTCCCTGTTTTAAATATCAGATAAAATCATCAGAAAGTGGTATTTCTGAAGGAAAAAATGTAAACATTTCCCCATGATCACCGCTGACTCCCCTCAATTGAGGTTTTTGTTCGTTTTTTTTTTTTAACTATGAAAACTGAGTTTGTTTGTTTGTTTGTTTGTTTGTTTTCTGGCCATGTAAAAGCCAAAATTAAGTTTTCAGTAAATGGCATAGGATGGATATAGTGGTTCAGGCCACTGTGTAGACACCTAGATACAAGCTAAGTAGTGGTAGGGCCACTGATGCAGACAGTTGGTGACATGATGTCGGTCACCTGTGTTTCTTTGACCTGTGTTCACCAGAAGGGTCTGTTCTGCAGAGTCGCCTCTGAAATCACTGTGGTGTCTTCCCTAGGTACGTAATACTTAGAGGGGCAAACTTTTTTTTTATTTTTATATTTTTCATATTTCAGCTCCCTTTTCTTTGATATAACTCTTGCACCTCATAGTGGGAGTCTCATAGGAACACAAGAAAAAGACCAAGAACTCCCCCAGACTCCCCCTGTAACCCGCAAGTGGGCATCTCCAGGTCTGGTGATGGCTATACCCCATTATCATCCAACACTAGACAGAGCCAAACGCTCTTGCTCTGTGTGTGGTGCCGTGAGTGGTGCCCTGAGTATAACAAGATGGCGTTATCTGAAAGGATGGGGAAATTCAAACAAATTGGTGAAGCTAAAACTGTTTGCTCACTTTTGGATCTTTAAAACACTACCCTCCTCTTCCTCCCCCTCCTCCTCCTCAGCATGTGTCTTATACATTCTGCCCTCACATCTCTGCCATGGGTTCTCAGGGAAACGTGTATACTGTAAAAATAAGCAGATTATAATGTGGTGCCAAACAGGATGTCGGCTTCTACCCTCAAATCATGTATTTACCATCTTCACCCTCGGTATTAGAAAATAAAAGTGCCGTTTATGTTCAGATAGTACGATTCATACAAAGCAAGGTTTAAAAGGTCCGGGCTTACCACGACCTCTCAAAGGTCTGTCTTGATTTAGTGTAAATTCGGACTCTGCTTATCCATTGACTATAAGTAACTTTTTTGTTGTTGTTGTTTTGTTTTCAAGTCTTTAGATGACAGATCATGCTGGAGTAGGTGTGCTCTTGCTTGCATAAAAGACAGCTGTGCTATGGAGGGGTTTTTTTTTTTTTTTAAATCTCAAAAGTTAACATGATTCAAGAGAGTGGTTCTGCTAAACAAACTGAAGCACACTGGTCATTACATTAAAAGAGAAGAAAACAATTCTGAGAGTCAGCAAGCATCAAGGATCCAGAGTCACTGTGGGAGGCCAGGGGTCAACTCACCCAGTCAGACATATGTACACCACTGCGAATCTTCAAACTCCTACCCCGAGTCTTGGCCTTGCCCCCATCCCCCCCACCCCCCAAAACAAAGGAGAAAATACCAAAAGCATTTGCCTGCCCTCCAACAGTCAGAGACGGCTCCGAGTTGCCTTGCAAGGGACCCAAATGTTGACTTTGATCTTAGGCTACCATGTGCTTTTTGGAAACAGTGCAGGGAGAGTTGAGTATCAGAATATTGACCCAAGAGCAGTGACCTCCTGTGGCCAGCGTGCCTCTGCTGGGGCTTGTTTCCATGTGTCCGTCTGTTTCCTGGGAGCTCTGTCCTTCCAGTGACCATCTCTGCCTGGTTGCCAAGGGGAGCACCTCACAAGGGGCTGGCAAGAGCCTTTTTTGATCGCTTGATCATGCTGGGGTGGAACTCGGTGTGACGCCGGGCATGCTTGGTGAGATGGTCACTCCTCATGAATCTCTTCTCACACAGCGGGCAACGAAACTGCTTTTCGCCGGTGTGGGTCCGGTAGTGGCGGGTCAGCTCATCCGAGCGCGAGAACTTTTTAAGGCAGTCTGGCCACGTGCAGGGAAAGGGCCGTTCACCTAAGAGAAGGGAATCAAGATAGGACACTGTTGAAGAAGTGTGTCAAAAGCACTCTGAAGGCCATCTATGAGTGACAATCTCTATGACACAAAGGATAGACCCTCCATCATGAGTTTTATGGGCTCTGTTGTCTTTCTCAGCTCCCCCAACTCTCAGTTGAAGTCCTAACACACACACACACACACACACACACACACACACACACACACACACACACACACATCTTGGAATGTGGCTGTATAGCTGTTCCCTTATGCATGGGGCCCATATCTGGATTCAACCAATCGTGGATGGAAAAATATTTCAAAAGGAAAAACTGTCATGTACTGACTTTTTTACTGTCATTTTCTTTATGATGGTGTGCACAATATTTACACTGTATTTGATACTGTAATGCAGATACATTCTTTCTATGCAAATACTTGAACTTTTAGAAATTAAGATTATAAGTGTGTGTGTACATGGGCATGTGTTTTGACACTCATATGGAGGTCAGAGGACAAGGTTGTGGAGTCAGGGCTCTGAGAGTGAAGTCAGATCATCAGACTTGCATGGCAATTGCTACCTGCTCAGCCATCGCACCAGACTAAAGGCTCACATTTTTTTGTTTAGGACTTTGCACTTGAGAATCTGGCATAGACAGGGCTTGGGGGATTAAATGAGGCCACTGAGTAGGGGTGGAGCTTCATCCCATGGACTGGGTGTCCTTGTACGAGGGGAACAGAGCAGGGACATGAGAGCACAGTGAGAAAGCGACCATCCTGAGAGACCTCAGTGAGCATCCAGACTCCCAAACCTACTGTCGACTCAGCTAGAGGATGTCTGTGGTTCCTTGTGACAGCTCTGACAAACTAAGCAATGGGGAAATCGCTGAGAATCTTCTAAGCAGTGTACACAATGATTACTCAGAAGTTTTTTTTTTTTTTTCTTCTTCTTCTTCTTCTAATTTTATCCTATACAATTGTTGGTTTCATGAGATCTTCAGACTGTGCCAAAGGCCAAGCCCTTTGCTGCATTTCCTGACATTGTAGAGATGAAAGTAGAGACCTGAGAAGCCACCGTCCCTCCCACAACAGGCATTTCCCTTAGACCTCCCCAGGACTGTAGCCACCTGGCATCTACCAGTAAGTCTGTCGACAAGAAGCCACTACCTGGGAAGGCAGCCTGGCAGTGCTTAAGGATAAGCTGCACAGACGCTCCTGTTGCTGTGAACTGTGCCCTCCTGAAAAGCCATCTTCTAAGATGTCATACCTCAGCACCCAGCTATCCCTACTTACACTAGCCATCTCTTCCTCAGATGACACGACCCCAAAAGCTCCGTCTTCCTCCCAGTAACTCAGGTGCAGGCAGAGAGTAGGGCTACCTCACTGTTCCACTGGCTACTCACAGACTCCCGAGTCCTACATGGTGGCCATCGTGCAGATGGAAGGTTAGGCTACATGCTGTACATACTGGGGAACCTACAACTGAAAAGCAGAGCCAGCTAGGCAGTGGTGGTGCACGCCTTTAGTCCCAGAATTCAGAAGGCAGGGGCAAAAGGATGTCTGTGAGTTCAAGGCCAGCCTGGTCTACAAAAGCGATTCCAGGACAGCCAGGGCTACACAGAGAAACCCTGGGAGTTAGGGGGGAGCAGAGCCATGAGCTCACTGCCTGCCTAATGTCACGCCCTGGGCTCCTGGCTGCTCAGCTGTCTTGCCTCTAGTGGGTCACGAGGACTTGGCACTCTTCCCATATCTGGTTAAGACAAGGCCCAAGGTTGATTTTGCAGGTACCTGCCATTACCCTGCTCTGAGACCACCTGCCTGCCCTTCACGCTATTCCAAACACAGCCCAAACCAGCTGCTTTGTGCACACAGAACACAGGTTCCTGTTTGCACAGAACTCTCCAGACATGCCTCTGGTGAGTGTGAGAAGCCATCTTTTTTTTTTTTTTTCACTGCTGTCCCAGGCTTGCTGGAAGCCAGGAAGACACTGCGGAGGCTGGGAGCTGTCCAGCAGGATGCATCTGAGTCATCAGAAAGTCACTCTCTCCCTTCCTCACCTGCACCAAGGAGATGCCCAGATAATGGAACCAAGCTAGGCAACTGTCCAGCCCTTGCAGGAATCTAGACCTGTGAGCTTATATACTGTGCTCCACACAGCCCAGGTCTACTCATCCTTGTGGGAAACTCAACTGGGCAAGGCAAGGCTTTGTGCAAGCTAAATCCTTATAGCGAGAATGTTGAATCAGGATGAGAGTAGAGAACCAGGAGCTATAGATACTGCACCGAGTTCCCAAGGCAGGCCAAGAAGAAAAGGTGGCCAGAAAGCTTGCAAAGATAGGGGCCTGAAAAGTATGCCTCCTGCTGAACAAAAAGCATCACACCCACTTCAGGAAACCTTTGAGCACCAGTTGAAATCCAGATTGTAACAACTCTCTATGATTGAGCTTATGACATGGAAAATATTCTGTCACTTTGGCATTACTTATTATGTGCAGCATTTGGCGAATGTTCAGTATCGATGGGCGATAGGCTCTAAGACCCCTACCCTCACATGGATACCATAATCTAAAGATTTGCAAGTCTCTTGTATAATATTGTGTATCTTATGTTCCCATGTTTCATAAGCACATCTTATATACTCTAAGTGATCCCTAGGCTACTTATTTAAATAGCTATTATATTTCATTATTTAGGGCCTAACGACAAGGAAAAAAGTCAATATATGTTTAGTAGAAACACATTTCTCCTGAATGTTTTTTATCTACACTTGATTGAATCAACTGATGTGGAACCCACAGACACAGGGCCAGGTGTGTAGGAGTGTGTGTGCGTGCGTGCATGTGGGAGTGTGTCTTTAGACCACTAATACTGACCAAAACCTTCTCAGAAGTTAGGTCACTGGAGCAGACTTCAAAACTATTCTAGAATTAGAACACAGCTGCCCTTTCTAACCCCCCAAAAAGCAAATATAGGGAAATACTTTTCGAAACAGTGGTATATTAACAACAGTGAGAAAATAAAAATCAAGCTGGGCCTGGGACCCCCCAGCACCCAGGAGGCTGATGCAGAATCATGAGTTCATGGCAACATGGGCTACATAGTGTTAATCTTGCCTTTAAAAACTATATATACATATTCTATGTAATGCATATTATAGATAATGGGAAATATGACCGAATCCATAGAATAAGCTGCAAGCAAGAGACAAAGCTCTGGCTTTTACCTTGCAACCTCTACCTAGAGGTCTTTGGTGCTCAGGAAAATGGTGCGAAGGCCTAAAATAAAGTCATCCCAGTGCTAAGTGGCTTTCTTGGCAGTGTGCCTTATGGTGTAGCTTCCTCACTGGCACCTGTAGTTATGTAAGTCAGCTGAGTCAGGAAAGGGAGGAGTTAATCCTGAGATCTGGGTCTGCATCCTGGGGAAAAATGGACCCGAGGGCCACTCTGTTGGCAGAGCTGCCAAGGAGAAAGGGACTTCTCTTATTTAGAAGATGGCCTCACAGAAATGTCGCGGAAGCCGAGTCAGCTGTCGGGCATGGGAACAGTCTTCATGCTTGCATTGACATAGAGAGAACTTCAAGGGGATTTAGGGTTCATTTTCACAGACTCCCTTCCAATCTAATTTATGGCTAGTCACCATTTGTGATTGTTCCCATTGCTCCTAATACAAGGCTGTCACTGGGGAGCTTTCTCATTCCTGGATGTTTCAGAGAGAAGAGAGAGGCCAGCCTGGAGTGCAGAGCAAGCTCAGAACCAGGAAGAGTCTTTGTTGGACTCATTTAACATGTAGACCAGAGCGGACAGTCCATAAGCAGTTAACAAGCAAGCTGCTGTTGTAAACAGCAGGATTAATCTACTGGAGGGAGTACTATGGAAAAACAGGCAGAGGGAATTGGAGAGGTGGTTCAGGGGTTTAGGGCACTGACTGTCTTCCAGAGGCCCTAAAACCAATTCCCAGCAACCACATGGTGGCTCACAACCACCTGCAATGAGATCTGGTGCCCTCTTGTACATGCAGACAGACCACTGTATATGTAATAATAAATGAATCTTTAAAAAAAAAAATCAGGCAGGGCTTAGCAACTTATAGCCCACAAGCCAAAACTGGCATGCCAGAAGCCAGAGAAAGACCGGGCGGTGGTGACGCACGCCTTTAATCCCAGCACTTGGGGGGCAGAGGCAAGCAGATCGCTGTGAGTTAGAGGCCAGCCTGGTCTACAAAGCAAGTCCAGGACAGACAAGACTATACAGAGAAACCCTGTCTCAAAAAACAAACAAACAAAAAACCAAGGGAAAGGCACCTCATGGCAGACAAAGTGGGATGAAATGGTGACCAGTTCTGGGCTCTGATGGAGTCCACAGTCCCCGGAAGGGTGTTATCCTCCTGAAAGCCCTGCAATCTCAGCCAGTGGTGTACATGCAGGCCTGACTTTGCATGGGAACGCCTGGGAGAATGTGCACACAACCTATTATGGGAGATACATAATGATATGAGAATGGCAAACACAAGATGTTAGGGACACAAGATTCCAACCTAAGAAAGCGTAAGACAGAAGGCAAGCATGGTGGGCACACCTGCAACCCTGACTCTCGGGGAGGCAGAGGCAGGAGGTTTGCCACAAGTATGAGATCAGCCCGTTGTTACACAGCAAAACCCCACCTCAAAGAAAACAAGACAAAACAGAGAAGGAAGGGGAGAACGGAAACTCAGTATGCAGAGAGGCTGAAGGGAACAGAGACCTTGTTGAGAGAAGGAAAGACAGATGAGGGAACTGTGACCTGTCGTGTCAAAGTTCCACTCTGTGACGAGAAACTAAGTCAGGCTCACTCTTTGAGCACAGTGCTGAGGTCAAAGGGCAGTGGCCAGCCTTCTCCATGGCGCTCATAGCAAGGCAAGCATCATCAGAGGATCGTTAAGCCTGTCTGCAGTGTTGATGAGAGGTAGCATTCTCATGGGGGAAAAGCAGGCTCATGCTAGAGGTTTGTTTCTGGCCTTCTCAGGAAAACACACCCAGAGGCAACAGCACACTAAACTCTGCCTTTCTGGAGCAGAGCTGCTAACAGCCCGAGTTTCTGAATTCTTATTATCTACATCACACTCCCGCCCCTAGCAGCACAAGCTAAGCACCTCTTTCTGACAGACTCTTCAGAGTATAAAATAAACTTGACCAAAAAAAGCTACTGAACTTGACACAGCCTGAGTAACAGACAACCAGACCTCCAGAATGCTCCCAGGCCCACCGTGGCAGGAGACGGGCAGAGCTGGCCTTCCAGCTATGGTCACAAAGGGTCCACGTTGCTTTGTGAGAAGGAATTTCCTGGCCACTGCAATTAGTCAGTCCTGATGGACTGGACCCTCAAATGCCTCTCAGAGCTCTTGTGTTGAAGGCGTGGTCCCCGGCTGATGATGCTATTGACAAGTGATGGGCTGGCTGGGAAGTGGAGCCTCGTGGGAAAGGTAGGTCCTTGAAGGGCACATGGAACGCTGGCCTCTCTTCTCTTCCAGTCACTCAGCTACCATTATCCCACACTTCCACCATGATGCACTGCCCCCAAAGGTTCAAAGCAACAAACCCAGACAAACAAACAACCATGGGCTGAAACCGCTCTAAAATGATAAACCAAGACCAACTTCCTCCTGAAATGGACATATCTCGGGTATTTTGTCATGGCGACGGAAAGCTAACTGACATGGTGGATGGCAAATACAGCTCATTCTTATTGGGAAAGCCCTGCTCTGCATGAGAAGAGGGCAGAGCACTTTGGCAGGTACCCAGCCTGCCCATCAGACCTTCCTGCAGGTCTCCTGGGTTCTCTGAGTCAAGGTCTGAACCCAGAGTCAGAGAAGCCTTTGCCTCCTTCACTGCTTCCTTCTCCCTGGTCTTTCCCCTTCCTAAGTCAGAGAGGGCTCAAAGGAGATGCAGTCCTGCCTCATCAAGGTTGCAAATGCAAAACCAAATGCTCAGGTCTGACGCACCAGCACGGGTCTTTAATCCCAGCACTTGGGAGACAGAGGCCAGCCTATCTCTGTGAGTTCGGGGCCAGCCTGGTCTATAGAGAAACCCTGTCTCTAAAAACAAAACAAACAAAAGAGTCTATGGAAAAAGGATAGCTTGGTATTGGAAAATGCTTTTACTTGTGCGCTTACAGAAGTATACCTCGATAGATGCAAAACACTTCATAAAACTCAATATTCATCCCTAATAAAAAGCTTTCAGGAAAACAGAAAGAGGATCAATCAGCAAATTTAAAGAACACAAATCTGAAACCTTCCTCCAGCAAGGTCAGTAGTAAAATCAAAGTCAAAGCCTTCAGCAGAACCTCCTGGTCATTACATTGGGTCTCTCTGCTCAGGTAAGTAGGGTAGATACAGTTAAGATGAAGAAACCAGAGTAAAAGAGGTCTATGATATGCAATGGATACACTTTTTTGATTGAAAAGTCAAGATAAGTTGTGGGGGATGGGCTGGGGGTGAGAGGATGGGGTGGGGGGATGGAGTGGCAGGATGGGGTAGGGGGATGGGGTGGGGGTGAGGGGTGGAATTTCCATTTAATTACAAGAGCAGGAGCCAGTGTGTTACCATCTGATCCAGATCAGTCAAGACAGACCTAAAAATGAAGGCTCAGGACCATCACAATGAAACCAGAACCAAAGAAAACACATAATGGAATAGTTCTGTCATTGGAGGGTAAAGCTCAGTGTGGGGATTATGACAGTTTGCATAAACTCATCCACGACATTCACACACACTGGAGAGGCTTTTTTTTTTTTAACCTGACAAAGTTCTGAAGTTCATTTGGTAGAATAAATATGCCTGCTTGCCAGGAAAACTCTGCAGAATAAGTACTTAAGAGACTATTAAATGTATTATTAAAGCTATAATAATTAAGATTGTGAGACACCAGCTCAGCAACAGAGAACTGAAAACAAACCCAAGAAACTATTAAGATTGAGTATATGGAAAACCTAAGACTGTAGGGATTTTGAAATGGAGTATTGCAAATCAGTGACTCTATATATTTTTTTCATAATACCAAGAACATCAGACAAAAAGTTGAATTTGCAATCCTATCTTACATTTTTTACTTAAATGAATTCTAAGTGGGCTAGAAAGGTAGAAACTAAGGAACATACAGATAAATGTTTTTGAATCATGGTGGAATATTGAAAGAAAAATAAGGATTTTTTTTTTCTTAGTTTTTGTTTTTGAGTCTCTCTGAGTAGTCTAATCTGACCTCAAATTCACCATCCTTCTGCTTCAGATTCTACATGACAATATATATGTATGAAACTTTATACACATTATAAAACTTTATGAAACTTAAGAACTTGAGCAGCAAATTCATGAAATTATAGCATATAGTAAAGATTGAAATCTACAATACAATGAATGACACTTGCAAATCAAGTAGCAGAGGGCTGGCAGGTTGTCTCAGTCAGTAAAGGTGCTTGTTATGCAAGACTAGTCACCTGAGTTTGATCTCTAGAGCTCAGTAGGAAAGATAGATGCAGCAGTGCACATCTGTGCTCCCAGCATTCCCAGGAAGATGGGCAATAAAGACAAAAGAATCACTTAGAAGCTGGAGGGCCAGGGTGCCTACAGGCCTGTAAAGGTGTGCAGCATGTAGTCTCTACCCTCAACATGTTGAAAGAAGAAAACCTACTAAAAGATGCCCTCTGATACACATATACACACACACACCACAAAATACTTACAATACATTTTTAATAAGACACTGCACAATAACCTAAGGCAACCGAGGAAAGCTGGGAGTGGGAGATGGTATTCCTCAGGGAAAAGTACATCAATTGTTTCTCCAGGGCCAAAAGGTCAGCCCTGAAATCATACATACAAATAACATTATACACACAGGTTATATTTAGAAATATACATGCATATACACATATTTACACAAAGATACACACACACACACACACATACAGAATTAGTGGAAATAGAAACCACGACTTTGAAGGAGAGTGGGGAGGGATATATGGGAGAGCTTGAAGGGGGGGGGGAAGGGAGAAATGATTAATTACATTAAATATCAAAAATGAAATAAAAATATAATAATAGTCTATAGCTGGACATATAGATCAGTGACAGAGCACTTGCCTAGCATGTGCAAGGCCCTAGGTTTGATGAGCAGCATGCGCGCGCGCGCGCGCACACACACACACACACACACACCTTTGTGATAGGTTGATACTTTGAGCAATACTGTATTTAATAAAGTGCTTGCTATGTAAACATGAAGACTCAAGACTCTGGCACACAGGCTTAAAACAAAACAAAAACCTGGGGGTAGAGCAGTATGCGCAAGTAATCCCAGCCCTGGATAGGAGGCCATAGACGGCCTGGAGCTTCTTAGCTGGAGAGTTAGCTGAGCTGGTGAGCCCCAGGTTCAGTAAGACAAAGGCAGAGCTCTGTAAGTTCAAGGCCAGTCTGGTGTACATAGTGAGTTACAGGACAGCCAAGGATGTGTAGAGAGGCCCCACTTCTAAATAATAAATAAATAAATAAATAAATAAAGGATGAGTGGATGGAGAGAGGGAGGGGAGACTGCAGTGGGGTGTGCTGTGTGAGAGAGGAATCCATTTTAAGCACAGTAATAATGTGGAGAGACCAAAAGGCCACTTCTGACCTTCACTCTTAGCCAAAGATTATACACAGAAACCAAGTCTGAAAAAAAAACAAAACCAGGAAGGGGAAAAAAAAAGAAAGAGAGGAGGAATGCTGTGGGCGTGGCTCCTGTGGTAGAGTACCTGCTTGCCCTAGCATGCAGGAAGCCTAGGGTTTGACCTCCAGACCCACACAAACCAGGCGTGGTGGCACACGCTTGTCCTTGAAGCACTTGGGAGATACAGGCAGGAGGGTCAGAAGTCCAAGCTCATCTTTATAGTTAGCTTAGAGAGCTTGGGGTCAGCATCAGCAGAAAAGGAGCAGGCTCCTCCATTCTCCAGGGCTCGCATAGATAGACACACATCTACTATTGAAATGAGATTGAGTGTGGTGACAATTACCCTCGCCCCTACCATTTAGCAGGTGACAGCAGAAGACTTACAAATCCAAAGCCAGTCTGGGTTACACGGTAAGTTCAAGGCCAAACTGAGTTATGCAAAGACATTGTTTCAAACACTAATATGTTTTTTTTTAATGTGACTATATAAACTTATTTCAAACAATGATGTATTAGAGCTTAAGTTATTCCGCAGACTTTCAAGGAGTATCCCAAGGCTGCTTGCAATGGCATGCAAGCCTATAAATCAGCATTTGACTAGCTGAGACTAGAGTACAGAGTTTGCGGCTAGTCTAAGCTCCACAGTGAGACTCTCGTCTTTAAAAGAAAGAAAGAAAGAAAGAAAGAAAGAAAGAAAGAAAGAAAGAAAGAAAAGGAAAAAAAGCAAAGAACATAGCTAGGTGGATCTTGAAGTGTAAGGTCAGTCAGTCTATACAGTGAACTCCAGGACAGCCAGGGCTATGTGATAAGCCCCTGTCCTAAAACAAAACAAAACAAAACAAAACAAAACAAAACAAAACAAAACACTCCACCCAAAATGAGCAAACCAATGCGTTCTGTGGGAGCAGAGATGTGTATTTGCAATGGAGAAATTAGTGGGTCCTCTAGGTGTCTAAGACACAAGAAAGAGGAAGTCACTGTTTCCTACTCAAGCTCATTAGAAAGTGAAAACCTTTCAGGAGATACATCTGTCTTCTCACTCTTCCCACGCCTCCTCTCTCCTCCTTTTTCCATTTATGACCTAGAAACGGGCCGGAAACAAGAAAAGAGAAAAGGCACCCCTCTTGCTGAGTGCTGTGTTCTGCCCCGGGTAGGCAGGGCTGTTCCAGCTACCGCCACCCCGCTAGGCAGAGGGCCAGTCTGAGAATTGGGCCTCAACCGTGGTGCGTGGTGCTCGATGCGGCTGCGTCCCACAGAGACCTGCCCACCGCCACCTTCCCTCCACCCATGGTGGCTCCTCAGGGAGCAAAAGAAGCACAACTGCCTCCATTCTCCGGGGCTCTCACGGAGTTTATGAGCTTCCCAGACACACTCTCGCCTTGAACACTGGACTCAAATATCAAGATGCGATAAGCCTCCTGCTCACCGGAAGTACCGCCACACCCAAAAGATGTTCAGAATGAGCGAGGAGGATGCCTGGTAGCCTCTGAAGGAACAACCCTGTCCCCTCACAGCCACCCACCTGCTCCACCTTGCTCCTCCAGCTTTTGTGGTTTCGCTCCTTTTATGTTTGGTTAGTTGCTGTGACGTGAGATGTTACTGCTGGGTCCCTGTGGGTGTCTGTGGGAAGGAAAGCAGCGTGCACCGCAGTGAAGGCTCTTAAAAGGAAGTGGGTGTGTCGCAAGGCATACTTCATGGTATTTGTGGTGTAAACCTGCCTGCTACTGCTTGCACGGCACCACACACTCAATAGGTCTGTGAGAAACACACAGGCCTGGTGAAAGATGGCTGACGAGATCCTTGAACCTTCAGGTCTCAGCACAGTAGGAACGGAGTCTAATGGCCTCATCTCAGAAATTCTAAAACCAATGCACAGCAAAATATGAACCCCAAACAGATTTTTTATTTTAAACATAAGAAAGGGCTGCCTCTTGGTAGACGACATTGTCTCAGTCACAGAATTTAGAGCTAGAAGCCTTATTAACTAGCATGGAGCTTCCAACTGGTCAGGGTTCAGAAGCAGCCAGCTGAAGAGGCAGATGGCTTGTCCAAGAACACGCATGTGAGCGCATAACCAGCTTAAAGCCCAGTTCAAAGCCTTGCTTTTGCTTGAGTTTTATTCACAAACCCGGCTCAATGGCGCTCTCCTGTAATCCCAGCACCTGGGAGGCAGGAGCAGGCCTGCGAGTTCAAGGCCAGCCTGGTCTACAAGGTGAGTCCAGGGCAACCAAGGCTACACAGAGAAACCGTGTCTTGAGACGGGGGGGGGGGGGGGGGGGGGGGGGGGGGGGGGGGGGAAGACCCAAAAGGGGGAAAAAAAAAAAGCTTCGTGCACACAAAGATATGAGATGTGAGAAACAAAGAGCCGTGGTTAGAACTGAAAGCAGGGAGAACCTTGGTGGTGGCGGTGGGGTAGGGGGTGGGGGAATGGGAGGTTGCTGTGTTCCTGGTCCTCTCCATATGCATTGCCTGGGGGGGGGGGAGAGTGGAGTGCATTCATTGTTAAAGCACTTAAGTGGCCACCCACACACCCACAGCTTTCAGTTTCTAAGTAACTTTTTTTTTTTTTTAATGTAGTGTACCAAGCTAGGAGCTGTACCACACATCTTAAATTCCCAACACTTGGGAGGCTGAGGCAGGAGGAGGACGGGGTTCAAGGTTATCCTTGGAATCCTAATACACTTAAGACTCTCCTGGGCTGTATAAAGGCTTGTCACAATAACCAAAACGCTATGTGCCATAAGCTAGATTTGCCAGCACTTCCAAGACCTTGGAATATACGTGCCCCCTAACCTCTGATGGCTCTGCTTGGTCATCTTTGTTAAAGTGCAGAACCAACAGTCCTCCGTAGAGACTGTCCTTGGAGTTTGGATCTTTTCCTGGGCACAATGCCAGCCACTATCTGGGATGAAGCCCTGTGGTCCACAGTGGGCCAGGCTGCTGAGTTATGAGGCTTACATGGGCCTTTTCTACCAGCTATGTTCTTTTCTTTTTAAAGATTTATTTGCTTATTATATATAGTGTTTTGTCTGCATATACAACCTGCAGGCCAGAAGAGGGCACCAGATATCATTATAGATGGTTGTGAGTCACCATGTGGTTGCTGGGAATTGAACTCAGGACCTTTGAAAGAGCAGCCAGTGCTCTTAACCAATGAGCCATCTCTCCAGCCCCACCCCCCACCCCACCCACACTTATGCTATTTTCAGTCTACAAGGGGCTCGTGAGATCTGAACAAGGTTCACAGAACAGTATCAGGCGGGTGTTAGAGGGTCTCTAGGGAGCGCCAGAGCTCTTTGTTTCCTTTAAAGACAGCCAAGGAAATGCTCAGGAAAGGCTGCCAGGCTAGGTAGGCCCCACTCAAACGGCGCCTGAGGGGCTGGACTGCTGTGGCCAAGTGGGTCATGCCTCTACGCAGCCCTGGGTTTCCTCTCTCCCAAATGCAGAGAGATGGACTAAGTGCCACTGGAGTAAGAAGACAGTGTCACAATGCCCAGCACCTCACTCTTCAGCACAGGGCATGCAAGTGAGTGGGTATGTGACAGCCAGTGGAGACCACCAAGCAGCAGGAAGTCTTGCTACATGGATGACCCTTATGATGCCAGAGCAACAGATGAGTTTGTTAAGTCCAAATGAGATATCACACAGGGAAAGAAAGGAAAAGGCCCCAAGTTAGGGCTGGCTGTTTTGAGCTTTACCTTAGAAAGGTAATACAATTTGATGCATTAACGAGGCATTTCTATCAGCCCACGCTTGGGAAGTTGAAGGAGAAGGATCACCTTGAGTCTGAGGCTAGTGTGGCTCTGTGTTAAGAATACTATCTTAAAAAAAAAAAAAAACAAAAACAAAAACCTCACTGATCCTAAATAGAGAGGTGACTAAGGACACCTACACTGCCAAGGAAGCTTTCCTGCACCAGCAGAAATGGGAATGGAGAAGGTGGGGTGGGGTGGGGGAGGGAAAGGCCCACTCTACCAGGTAGGTAGGTAGCTGTGACAGCTAAGGACTGAAAGTGACAGATGATGCTACACAATCACTTGTCTCCAGTTTCCCCTCTGGGGCCCTCACATTGCTGGTACCAGAGTATGTCTGTAGTGACAGTCTTACTCCACAGAGGTCCCCATGAAAGAGCTTGAACCATTCATTCCTGAAGCAAAAAGAGTCACAGATTCCCCTCCCCGCTTTAGTGTTTATCACCAGAAGCTATGAAGGGTAGGTAAGTCTGAGCTCTCCAAACAGGAAGCCGCCCCAACATCACGTCCTTGTGGGGTCTGGCCAAGTGGCTCAGGCTGGCCTTGGATGCTCTCTAAGAGTTCACTCCTCCTGCCTAACCGGTCCCAAGCGATTAGAGGCATGCACTTCACGCCTGGCTTCATTTTGCTATTGTTTTTGAAACTCTAATGCTATAAACGACAATGGAATTATGGCAGCCCAGGAATTCGAGTCACTTTGATGCGCTTCTTAAGCTCTGTTTTTCTGTTTCTTGTCTTTATTGTGGCGCTTCTGTTGAGTGCTGTGCACACTGAACGGACTTTGGACTCTCAGTAGGAACCAATCCATACATGGCTCATCTTTACATAGACGTTATTTATTAAATAGCGCCTTGGATGATACATGTTCCGGTAAATGTGACTCATTTCCTTCCTCCAAGTGCTGGAATGGACAATGTGGAGTGAAGATCATGGGAAAACCCCTGAGGATCACACCGTGGCCGATCAGCTTGTCCCACGTGAACCTTTGGTCTTGGTTTCCTGATGGGCTTCCTCAGGAGGCCCTGTGGGTATGTTAGTGCTTGTAATATATATGTTGAAATCATCTGCTCTCGGCAAAGCCCTTTCTGTCCATTCACTATCTTTTCTGCTAAGCTCCAAAGAGCAGAGAAAATAAATGCTGCTCTTTAGTGCACGCGGCTTGCAAGCCTAAGTGGACATAGGTATTTGACTAGCCTTGTCTGACCTGGATTTCCTCTATGGCTAAGATCAGTGCACCTTGCTTGCTTCATACTGGAACCAGGTCTTCCTTTGAGTCTATGTAGTTCAAGAGCCGAGACCACACCTTCAGACTTGAGAGAGGCCTGGATGCGATGGAACCCAGCCCGGCCACAGTAACTGTTTTCATAAGGGACGCAAAACTTAAGCTCAGCCACGGTTTACAGCTTGGGTCATTTGCTGGAAATCATTAGGAGTCGGAAGTCGTCTTTCTGTGGGGCTTTGCTGAATTGGCAGGAAGTGAGTCTGGTGTTGCTTGGCAGCCATTTTAGTACCATTCAGAGAGAGCCTGCTCACAAATGAAGCCAGAGCCAGCAACAGGGTGGCAAAGCTACAGAGAAAAGGGGCACTTAATGCCTACATTCAGCAACACCTGAACCTGGACATCTATTTTTAATTTTTAAAGAAAAGGTTTTGCCTAGGTTGGCCTCTAACGTGTGGCAGTTGTATCAAGTCTAAGCCTATCAAGTGTTGGGATTATAGGTGTGAGGCACCACGCCCAGCTTGGAGTGCTGTTTTCTATTAAGCCAGTCCAAGTTCTGGACTTTCTTGCTTGTAACCTATTTATGGATCCAAAAGCCAGGCCCTTTCAGGTACACTGGCCCTGGCCTATAATCTCTGCACTCTGGAAGCTGAGGCAGGAAGATCAAGAGTTTGAAGACACAGTTACAGGCATTTGGCCTGAGCTACACGGCCAGGCCCTGTCTCAAAAAAGGAAAACAAACAAAACAAAAGCTAACCGAAAACAATACTGACAAATTGGGTTCTTCATGCGGTTGGAAGTCAACAGTTCTGGGTGACATAGTCAGTCGGTTATTTCTGTTGCTGTTCCTAACCAAGGCTCAAGAAAACCACCTTCACAACAGAGCTAAGACACAGAAAAGACAGCTTAAGATGGTGGCTTTTAGGGCCAACCCCCCCCCCCCAAAAGCCTAAGAATAAACACAGAAGCTGAGTGTAGTGGCGCCGCCTTTAATCCCAGCACTCAGGGAGGCAGAGGCAGGCAGATCGCTGTGAGTTTGAGGTCAGCCTGGTCTACCAAGTTCAAGGCCGTTCTGGTCTACAAACCCAAGTTCAGGACAGCCAAGGCTACACAGAGAAATCCGGTCTGGACCCCGACCCCCACCCCCAAAATAAGCACAGGATCTCTTCTCACCCAGGAAAAGGCCACTCAACAGCCCTCATAAACAACTCCTAGACCGAGAAACACAGTAGGAATAATATTCCAGAATAACCTTGGACTAGGTTAACTAGCCAGTCTGATTGTTCCTATTAAACAAGAAAAATCAGCACATTTCTATCTCATGGGATTGACGTTTAAATGTGACCCATGGAAGCCACTTAGCTCAGGACCTGAGACATAGCATCTATTCAACAGGACAGCACTCACACAAAGTCACAATGGCCACCAGCGTTTACCACACCATTCATTTGTAACGGTTGTTCAGTATCATCTTATGATCCTGGGCCCACCTAGAATTTTAAACAAACATTCTAAGACTCTAAGGCTTCTGGGATATATGAACAATTTTTGTTTTGTTTTGTTTTGTTTTTTTTAGCTATAATAACACTCAGCTTAAGATTAACATCAAATGCCTCATCTGAACTTGGCCTCATAACTTCATGACTACATAATTATGAAATTCCACTTTACAGGTGAGAAACCTTTAGTTGAGGGAGATAAAAAGCTTTGCCTGAGTCCTTGTGATGAGAGTGGGCTTAGGAGCATGCAGAGTACACTCCAGGACCGTGCCCCCATCACGGTATCCTTGCCTCCCTGCTGAAAGTGAGAGCGCATTTGTCCCTCAGAAGGTACCACTCTCATGGGCCAGGGCCTCTTCACTAACTGCAATCTTAGCAGAGCTGGCCCCCTGGAAAGGGCAGATGGTAAGGTTCCCCGACCTTTCTCCTATTTTTTCTGAGCAATAGTGCCCTCTATATTTCTTTCCATTCTAAACTGTCTAGCCTCCAGGCTGGAGAGATGGCTCAGTGGTTAAGAGCACTGACTACTCTTGGCAGCAAGCCTCAGTTCAGTTCTTAGTATTCACATCAAATGGCATCTGTGTAACTCCCTCCCAAAGAAGTGGACACATCTGGCCTCCGTATGCACCTGCACTCATGTGCACATACCCACAGCAGACACACACCTTCACATAATTAAAAATTACAAAAAAAAAAAAAAAATGTCAGCTGGGTGTGGTGGTGCTCGCCTTTAATCCTGGCACTCAAGAGGCAGAGGCAGGCCAGTGTCTAGAGAGTCTAGGACAGCCAGGGCTTGTTACACAGAGAAACTGTTTTGAAGAGAAAAAAAAAATGTCTATCATCCCCAAGTTAGCCGCTGGGCCATTTGCCCCCACACCTACTCAGTGGCACTGTCTGCTTTTCCCAAGGACCTGGGTTCATTTCCCAGCACCCACATGGCAGCTCACAACTGTCTGTAACTCCAGTTCCAGGGAATCTGACACCTTCAGACCAATATACTTAGAATAAAATTAAATGAATTATAAAATAAATAAAGGCAGGGGCCTGAAGATATAGTGCTTTGGTCGCTTGCCTAGCATTCAGGAGGTCCGGACTCTCAGTTCTCACCACAGGCTTACCGCTGAGAAAAGAGGGAGCTTTCACTGAAAGCACACCTCACAAACATGGGTGTTTAGGCACGAGTGGAAACGAATGCCCAGGAAGAGCCCACACCCCCTCACCCTCACCCCAAAATACTTCTCCCTTCTAGCTGGGGATGGATTCTTCTCAATATTAATTCTAACCCTGGACTTGCTGGGGAGGCTGCTTGAAATCGTGACAAGACAAATAAATACTAACTCTTGGCCTTCATGCACCAAACAGGTATTAAAGTTCTAAGCCTTCCAGGAAGTGAGAGCAAGGACACTCCCTGAGCTTTGCCTGGGGCTGCTTCAGGAAGCAGAGTTGGCTGGTAACACAAGGGCAGAGGCAGGGCCACTCCACCAAGCCCCTTAACCTGACCAATTCCCCTAAGCAGCATTTTAGGCAGATTTAAAACAATAGAAAGAAAACCTTGTTAATCACAGAGTCAAAACTTCAGCGGAGGAAGAACTGAGCATTCTCAGAAGCAGGCTGGAAGCCACAGGCTTTAACATTTTCTATTGAAAACTGCAGGGACTAGAAGATTCCAGAAGCTCAGTCACATGGTAGTGAAGGCAAGAGGGTTTTTGTATCCTGGCGGTGTGCCTCCAGATCTCCCAACTCCCTCCAAATGCTTCGGCAGAACAAGCCCATCTCAGAGGGTGGGCAGATGCTCTCTTATAGACAAAATGATGGATGAGATGACCTTTCAAGGTCACGTCCAACCTCCAAGGTCTACTCTTTTTAGACCAACAACTACTGCCACCAAGTGCTCTGCGTTAGGCCTAGGCCTGTGACTAACTTCTAACAAAGAGTGAGGCGGATTGGGAGCCAGGATTTCCCAAGACCACTGCTGGGAGGATCTCTCCTTCCCTTTTTAACATCAGTGGGGTTTTTTTTTTTCCCTCTCCTTTTTTCCTCTCCTTTTTGTGTGTGTTGCATAGAAACAGAAAGTGCCTTTGTACCAATTACTAGGCATTAATTTACGCTCTTCCGTGGGCGCTGGGCTTGCTGGAAAAACACTAGGGAAGGGTGGGAGGGTGATGTGGGGGAGGTTTCTAGCTGTAAGCTTTCCCCCAATCCTGAGAATAGATAAGGCAAGAGGGAGAGAGAGAGGGGGAGAAAAAAAAAAAAAAGCCTAAGAAACACAACACAACAAGCCTGGGTAGTGGTGGTGTCTTTCCCACCCCCACCCCCCCCATACCCATGATGCTAACAGTCAGTCGGAAGGCATCAAGAAACCAAGCTGATGGGCTGGGAAGCAGGCTCCTTGTGGTTTTAGGGGCTGCTCAAAGAGCGATCGGAAATCATCTGCCCGCTTTTCCTCTCAATGAGCTTATTAGGGAAGATCGTTGTCAGCCACTTTCCCAATAAGTCCTATGATGTTTCTCCCTGGGAAGTTGACTTTGGGAGTTTCCCATCGACACTGCAGAATGACTGGCTCTTGGGCTTAAGCATCAGCAACTGAGATGGGAATGGAGCCCAAGAGTCCACCCCTCTTCCTGTAGCATGTGTCTGCAGGCGATGGGGTGCTACCATCCAGAGAGCTCCGCTTCCTCCGCTTCCTCCGGTGCCTCCCCCTCCTCCAACCGGGGGCCAGGGAAACAACCACCCCACGTGCTTTGTAATTGTACCCCATTTGCATTTCGTGCTGTGAAGCAGGGATCCTTGCCAGCTTCAGAAGCTCCCCGAGGCCACCCTGCTTTTTCATGGGGCTCAGGCAGAGAGACAGGCAACTAAGAGATGGAGGAGGACTCCTTCATGCCACTGGTCTTTCTCTTCTAGACCGGGACCGAACAAGAGCCACCAGGGTGGGTCTCCATGTCAAGGGGAGATTTCATCTAGGCCAAAGAACCCAAGGCCACCTTGTCCTCAACCTAAGAGAAGTGCAACCTTGGCTGGAATTCACAAGCAAACTTAGAAAGCCATCTTATCAATGGGAAGCCACATGAGGTTCTCTACCTGCTTCTCAACAGGGCACTTGGAAAGTGGGTCTAGACTTTCTCACTGGGGTGGGTGGGTTAACCTTATCCCCCAGGTGGAGAAAAAGTTGGTTCTTTGATAGATTAAAATAATCTTAGGCTGGGAGTGGTGGCGCACACCTTTAATCTTTGCACTCGGGAGACAGAGGCAGGCAGATTGCTCTGAGTTCGAGGCCAGCCTGGTCTATAAGATGAGTCCAGGACAGCCAAGGCTACACAGAGAAACTCTGTCTCAAACCAAAAAAAAAAAAAAAAAAAAAAAAAAAAATTAAAAAAGACAATCTTAGGTATGTATTAGGATGATTTGTGGCCTTTTAAAGGGGGCATAGTCCATAAGTAGCTCCATAATTCACTCTCTCAGTGTGAATTATACACCACAGGGTGTAGAATGGGCATCTGTAAAAATTATCATCACAAGTCTCCTTGGGGGGAATATATTAGAGAAATAGTTCCATAGGCAAGCCACCTTCTCTCCACTCAGCTGGGTTTAGTTGTAAACACATCTAGGAAGGATGCAGTTTATGAAATACTATTCCATCAGCACTGTGAGAAGCTAACTGGAAAAAATAGGGCAAAAAGTATGACTCCTTAAGGACCAGAACACAAAGTTTCTTATAAACAGGAAAAAGTGATGAAAGGACCAGGTGACAATACGGCAACCACTAAGGCCTCACAGTCTAGGGCTTGGGGTCACAGCCCAGCCCTGAAATCCAGACTCCCTGGGCTTTTGTTTGGGTGCTAAGAATTGAACCCAGGGCCCTGGGCATGCTGAGCAATCCTTTTGCCACTGAGCACTTCTAGCTCTTATAAGTGGCTTCACATCACACTTCTTTGAGACAGGGTCTCATATAACCCAGGCTGGCCTGTAGCTTGCTGTGTAGACCAGGCTGGCCTCGAACCCTTCAATCCTGAGAGATCCATTACCTGCTAGGAATAAAGGTACATGCTACCACACACATCTGGCCATATCACATTTCTAGTAACACTAGATTCTCCTTGACCAAACTGGTGACTCCAAAACTAGAGAGAACAGTGAACGAGTTCTGGGTATCTGAAGGCCAACTCTTCTACCTGAGTTAGAATTGGCCAAGACGGACATTCTGAGGGGGACCAAAGAGACTATTCCAATATTTGGAGGAAGGCTTCTGATATGGATGCTATGTCAGTCCCTTCTGTCTTACAGTATGAGGACCCAAGGATAAGTCTGGTGTACATGCCTGTAACCTCAACATTTAGGGGATAGAGTGGGGCAGGAGCACCTCAAACTCAAGTTAGCTTAGCTATCTAGCAAAGCACTACTCTCCAAAAAAACAAACAAAAAACAAAACAAAAATAAAAATAAATAAGCAAGGTCCATCCAATAAAAAGCAGTTCAAATCCATTGTCGCTAGGCAAGAATCTGGGCCCATTATTCACCAGATCTTCTGATTTTTCCAGAGAAGCTAGAAATCTGGACTTATGCCAGAATCCTGATTTTCAGATGTTGGTAACTAATGAAATTTTTATAAACTCTATGCTGTCCACAGCAAACAAATCTGCAAAGCAAATTCCGCAGCTGGAGTCCAGTTTGCAAACACCAAAGACCTGCAGGAGAGTCTCAGGAAAAGAGACAGGTAAAATTGGAGCCTAGTTTAGCCACCTCCATGGCGTCCTTAGTCCTTCGGACACCATGGAAGAAGCTGCATGAATTAAAAAAAAAAAAAAAGTTTTGAAATGATTCAACTTCTAAAGCTGCAGGCTTATGGAAGCAGAGCTGTACAAGTCTCTATAAGGAAGTGAACAAGCAGGAAGGATTCTCGAGGGAATGTGTGGCGCTGTACTGAACACGGGGGCGGGGGGGGGGGGTGTGGCATGGATTTCAGCTCTCAGGTTTTTTTCACGGGAATGCAGCCGAGCACCTTCGGGATTGAAGAACCAGCCGAAAGAAAATCAGAAAGCTTCTTGCCCCACCCAACTGTGATCTAACCTGAAGCTGTCTGAGAATCCAAGCGCCTGAAACTCAAGTTGGCTTGTGTGCCTCCTCGGCAGTACACTTTGGGCAGTAACCCTAGAGACTGGCTTTTTCCTGCCCACACTAGCAGGACTTAAGAGTCCTTCACCCCTTCCCCACCCCCCAAAAAACATAAATATGACACACCTGCAATCACCACACTACTAGAGCCAAAAAGCATTTAAAACGGGAAGGACATCTATTTCATTTCCTTCTCCACTCTGATCTGTGTGAAAGGTTCTCCTGAAACAGCTGAGCTGACATGCCTTATGGAGAATTAAAGAGCAGCACGCATGCACGCACACATGAGCAGCCATTTCTATAAATGCCCGAGAAAGGCACTCAGCCGAAATGGCCCAGAATGCTGGGTGTCTACCGCTGAGCCACAGAGGCACTGCGGGCCTCCCCATATACACCACTGGGCAGCCCTCCTGAAGGAGAAAATGCCTTTGCTCAAGGTGGCAGTGGGCATCTATATATGAGCCACCGAACCCTGGGAACATGGCTGACATGGCCAGGCCCGCCCAACAGCTGTGGTGAGTAACGCTCTGGGTTAATGTACCACTGTTCACCTCCCAGAGCCCTACAAAAAGGTCACACACACACACACACACACACACACACACACACACACACACACACACACACACACACACACCACTGAGGGTGCAGGCCTAACTGCCTTATAGATTCCAACTTTCAAAGGTGCTGTTTCATATGGCACCCTAGACGTGGATCCCTCCCCCCCACCCCCAATAGCACCTGGTTTTTCATTATCACTAGGAAATTTAGATTTATTCTGGGGCTGGCAGCCACCTCCAAGAGATTCACTTTCCAAAAGAAATAAAAAGGAGAGAGAGGTGGTTACATAGTCTTGGACAAACAAAACCGAAAATCCCAATTAGAGTATCAGTTTGAAATCAATGTTCCGGGATCTCTTCTACAAAATATCAAACCGTCACACCAAAAGCCTCTACACCTTTGCACACAATGCTTGCAACCTTTAGGCATTCTGTCTCAGAACAGAAGGGATGGGCCTGCTGCCTGACCTTATCAACAGTTAAAATGGACTCTCCCTTAGCTGGTCAGACAGCACTCTAGACCATATGTGAATGCTTTCCAACTTTTCCTTTGTTTAACTAGAACCACCACTGCCACTTGACCAAGGTCCTACTACGTCCCTAAAGCCCATTCTTTACAACCACGATAATGTGTGTGTGCTGCTTGGCCTACAGCTAGCAGAAGCGCCCCCACATTCGACCACACCTCTCTGATTAGGGTTCAGGCCTGCGACCAAATAAGTCACATGGGAACAGATCACCACTGAATCACGTTCCTTAGGAAGGCTAACTAGTCAAGAAGTTAATCCACCAACCAATTCTTCATCAGTCTCCCCTGCAGCCTGAAGCAGTTTTATTTTAAACCTCTCAGGGGACTCTTGGCCAAATTTAAAACCACCTTGGCAAGCCCTGAAAAGTAGCCGCCATCCAGCTAAATGAACCCTTAGTCATCCCTAAAAGGATTCACGCAGAGTGCGACTGTCCCGTCCTCCCCACACCCCCATGCCGAGACCCCTCCGCTGCAACCCCACCAGGGAACGGAATAAAAGCTGCGCCATCTGACTGCCCGCAGCCAGCGTCTCCCCAGGTGGGGCGGCCCCGCAGCGGCAGGGTGCGGAGTCCCGGGGGCGGGGCGGGCAAGGGAGGGGCGGGCCCGCTCCCTACCGAGCCACACAAGCCACACGCTCAGCCCTACAGTTTGGGGCTCCGGGTGCTTAAAGGTTGGGGCCAAGTAAGGAGAGAGTGCAAGAGAGTGCATCCTCTCCAAAATGTTTGTAGCCTCTAGGCCAACCAAGTACAGTGTCCTGGGCGCCCAGGAATGCTGGCCGGCCAAAGGCTAGCTAAGCCCGGAGTGGGGGAGAGGCGACGCCGCTAACCTGTATGCACTCTGTAATGGGCTTTAAGATGGGAGGATTTTCCATAGACTTTCCCACAGCCACTGTAGGGGCACTTGTGCCTCTTTTCGGAGGCGTGTTTCCCCTTCGAAGCCACTCCAGAGTGGAGGAGGGAGAGCGGGCTGGGCGCGCTGCCAGAATCCTGTCTCTCCTCCGGGCTGTGGGAAGGACTCGACCCAGATTCGGTGGTCACGTCGCTGTCGGATCCTATATCCTCATCGGGACTCTCCAGACTGTCGCTGCACACCGAGGGGGTCTGGATGGGTCGGTACTTGTTCAGGTCCAACAAGCTCTTGGCGATGGTGACCAGTGTGCAATAATCCTTCCAGGTGTCCCCCGGGTCACCGTGTTCCTTGGTCACCTCGCGCTCAGGTAGTCGCAGCCGCTCGGCGTCCGGAGCGTCCCCATGCTCTGGAACCGCGGCGCGGTTGGAGATGGAAACCAGACACTGGGCAGCCACGAAGTCCATGTAGGCGGCCGCGGACATGGTGCGGGCGACAGCAGCCCGAGCGGTGCGGCCAAACTTGACGGTGGCTGCGGAGGTTCGGCTAGCCCTGCCCTGGTCTCGGACGACGAGCACGGTGTGGCGCGGCCGAGGGGGCGGGGGCGCGGGAGCTTGCGACTCGCGGGAGCGCCGAGGCGACCTCAACCCCTCATCTTTACGTAACCGGCAGCGCCTCCGCACGCAACAGCCGCGGCCGGCTCTGCCGCTGTCGCCGCCGCCCTGCCCGGCGCTCCGCGCGATTCCCCGACGGGCGCGCCCTCCTCCTGAGGCGGCTCCTTTGGAGAGATGCCACACGTGGCGGTCGCAAGTTTATTCGACTGCAAACCCGTCCGAGTGGCGGGGAAAGACAACTGCGAGACAGGCGCACGTCCTAGACAGCCTCTCCGCCGAATGGATGCCCCAGGGCATCAGCCGAGTACGCGGAGGCCGGGGGCCAGGGCCGAGCGGGGCGCCGCGCCTAGGAGACACTTCTTCCCGCGTCCGCCGACGGCCGCCGAGCCCCTGGTCCTGCCGCGCCGCGCCGCTCCGGCATTCTCCAGCTCAGTAACAATTTCGCAGAATCCCATCACGTCACAATCCAGGCCCCCTCCAATTGGCCAGTGGGGAGGGTGATTCAACTCTGTTTACTTTCTCCCCCTGCCAGTCAGAAGGGCCCTTCGGTGGAGAGGTGCGTCTAGAACTACGGCGCGCGGCCAATCCGACCGTTCCGTTTCGCCGCCGCGTGCTGCCCCTCCAGCCCCGAGTGCTGACATTTAAAAGGGAAATTGCTCCAAGCCGGGCAACCAGCGGCTGCGCATCCCCGCAGATGCCGCCCAGGCCGCGCGCGCGCCTACGCCTCCCAGCCCACGTGCCAGCTGGCGTGGCTTAGGGACGCATCTCCCCTAGGCAATTACACCGGTGCCTAGGGACGAAACAGAACTTCAGCGTTGGGTTCCCAGCCCTCAAACAGTTAAGTGACTTCCTTCAAACGCTACAGTCCCAGCAACCAGCCTTCCAATCAAAAGTAAGTTGGTTGATGTCACTGGCATTGGCTCAGCCAATCAGAAGGGCGTTCCGAAAGCAAGCGCTCGACACTTGTAAACCTGCCTAGCTGTAGTGAAACTGGACAGTTCTTTACATATTGTGTTGCTGATGGTAAACCCTGATATATAGATGGGAGGACGGGGTGATTAAAAAAAGGCAGCGTGAATCTGTAATTTTAAACAATCTCTCAATATAGTAGGCCGCGTAGTCCAAGGACAAACTCAAAGGAGACCGCATCAATTCGTTCTTGTTTGGAATACAGCACCTTGGAGGTGCTTAAAAGTTCTTCCACCTCACACATTAACTATGAGAAATTCACCTAAAAATCACATCTAACAAATGATCGTGTTCCTTATTCAATAGTCTTGCACAGAAGCACCACCATCTTGGTATTTTGCTATACCTCAAGGTTTCTATCCCCGGTGCCATTTATTCTAAGTTAACTGTTTTGAAGCTATCTTAACCCATAAATGCAGACCCACCAACAAAACCCCTCTTTTTGCATAACTCTTAAAATCCCAATGCTCCCAACTGCTCCCAATTCCTGCGGGGCACATTTCCTTCCCTTTGCTTTACAGAAGTGGAGAACAAGGCTCTATCTTATCAGGGAGATAATAACGGCAGAACTCAATAGAAACCACAGGGTCCTGCTTCCTGACTCCCGAGTTAGAAGAACCACCTCCACCCCCAACCCCACCCCTGTGAAATATTAACTGCATTAAGTAGATTCTTAAGAACTGGAACCAGCCAGAGATCCCTAACAACAGAATCTTGTGGCATGGCATTACTTGGTCAACAATTAGTGTGGGCTTGGGAGTCTGATTAACTCAATGTGTTTTTCCCTGTGATGAATACTGGGGTTGTTTCCCATCTTGATAGCTGAGCAAAGAATCCAGGGCCACAGTATCCCTAGCAGGGGCATACTTTCAGCACTGCTGATTAAAAACTCCATCCACTTATCCTGAGTATGAAAGGCTCTTGTTTATGTGGGATGCTAACTCCGCAGTATCTAACCCTGACCCCCACTAGTGATTAACCTTTAAGGTTTTGGATGCTTCCACAAGGTCTTTGGGATCTCAAAAGCACCCTTCCAGTTTACAGGTAAATAAATTATTTAGACTTTTAAAGTTATGCAGGAAAGACACCACACAAGGTTATTTCCTGGGAAAAGAACATGTAGACAGAAGGCACTGACCCATGGAGAATTAGTACCATCATCACATCAGTATCCAGCCTCCTGGGATCACCAGAGGACTTGCTCTGTGCCGGCCCAAAGACCCATGAGCACCTTTATAACAACTATGTGAGGTAAGTATAAGGATAGCATAGGATGGAACAGAGAAGCCATCTTGGAAATCTTGCCCTTTTTTTGGTTTTTGTGTTTTTATTTTTTTATTTTTGGTTTTTTCGAGACAGGGTTTCCCTATGCACCCCTGGCTGCTCTGGACTCACTTTGTAGACCAGGCTGGCCTCGAACTCACAGTGATCCACCTGCCTCTGCCTCCCAAGTGCTGGGATTAAAGGCATGCGCCACCACGCCCGGCTGGAAATCTTGCGTTCTAATAACCTTAATTTCAGGAAATAATTCACTGGAGTTGGCCATGACACTGCAAACCTGAAGTCCCACCATTTAGGAGGCTGAGGCAGAAGGATGGAGCATTTGAGGAGGCCAGCCTGGGCATAGCCTAGGCTACAGAGGAAGATCTTGTCTCCAAAAAAAAGAGAAAGAGATGAAGGAAAGGGAAGTAAGTGAAGGCGGGATGGAAAGATTGATTCTGCCTAATTTGTGACCCTGTCTTTCTGTAATAAAGTCTGTATGTCTCTGAGACACTGGATTCTCTAGAATTTGTACCTCTGCCGGCCTCTGTAGGGCATAGCACAGATAACCAGTGGGGTCAGTGCCTGGGTCTCATGATCAAGGCTTGTATTTCCACTGGCATTAGTTACACTCATGAAAACGTCTCCTCGGGTCTAGGTCTGAGTGCTTACCAGGAACGTTAAGACTAACATCAGCATTATTCTTGGGGGAGGGGGAGAGAAAGGCCTGTATCTTTCCTTAGAGATTATGATTCTCAATTTGAATACAGTAATCTCAGGGTTTTAAAAATATATATATAGATGCTAGCTTCCCTTCCTGCTGCCTTCCTTTTAGTGCCCTTTAATTTCAGGTGTTTTGGACTGACACCCTGGAGTCGGTTCTAAAGACCAATAAGGCAGATTTCATCTGTGTGGATTTCTCTTACAGATTTATAAACACAATAGCTACTTAGAGAATCTTCGGCAATTCCTGCATTGTACACTATGCCCCTCTTCCACGGCCATTCATGCTCAGCTGTTTATGTTCTTGGCAGTGAGGTAGGCATGAGGGACTACAGAAATACGAACACAGGGCATTCTGTCCTGTGTAAGATTTTAAAAACTATGTCTGTGTTTGGTAGCATAAGAAGTGATAATTCCTACATCATGATTTTTTTCCCCCTTGTCTTTCTTTCATTCTCTTTGTTTGATTGGTTGGTTGGTTTTTGGTTTTTCAAGACAGGGTTTCACTGTGTAGCCCTGGCTCTCCTGGAACTCTCTTTGTAGAACAAGCTAGCCTTGAACTCAGAGGTCTGCCTGCCTCTGCCTCCCAAGGTATTAAAGGTATGCACCACCATGCCGGACTTCCTCGTATTTTCCAATTGTATTCTCCTCGCTGTGTTGGAATGTACTACAATGGTTTTATGATTAAAACCAGGTTATGCTATTTAGCCAGACTGTGGTTGTCTCAGTTAAAATTTGGCACTATATCCTGTTAACATTATGCCACATAAAATATGTGGTCTGCCTTCCCAAGTTAGTCTTTATACATTTTTACTCCAAATATTCCCATCCACGAGAGAATTCACAGGTTGTAACTGGTTCTAGTTCATACTGTTTCCCTTTCCACGTTCTCCCTAAGCCTGTGCTTTATTATCCAACTCCTCATGTCTGTGAGATATGAGCCTGTAGCTGAAACAATGAACCTTGTTTACAGGCGTCCTGATATAATTGTCATTGTGTGATCCACTACACGGTAGTACCTGAAAGGTATAGGCCTCTTGGGCCTAAAATGAGATCTGTGACCTCATCCCACCTCTCTGAGCCGTTTCTTTATCTGTGGCCTGATAAGATTAGATTAACACAGTTCCTAGAGGATGGGCTGGGCTGTGGAATGGCACACATGTAATACCAGTACCTGGGAGGAAGAGGAACGGAGATTATGGGCTACAAGAGGCTGTCTCAAACAAAAATGGGGGCATCACTAAAGTTTGCTCTCTCAGAACACTGCTTTATCTGCTTACATCATCTTGCAGTGAAAGTTTCAGAATCTTAAAGCCAGTTTTTAATGAGAATATGGTTCCCCCCCCAAAAAAATTATCTCATTTACAAACAAGGTCTAGGCTAGCCTTTATCTCTAGATTTTCCTGCCTCCACCTCCCAAACGCTAGACTTAACATACCCCTTTTCCTAATTTCATCTCCACCCTCTTCTTCCTCTTTTTTTTTTTTTTTTTTTTTTTTTTTTTTTTTTGTGGTTTTCACCCTCTTCTTAAACTGTAGGAAGTGTATTTTCAGGCTAATGTTGCTGATTCTTGGGCCCCTCCACTGCAGATATACTTAGACTGAGCCCAAAGCAAGGCTGCTCCATCTTGTTGGGTGGGGCTAATCACCAGACACTGTTTAAAATGCAGCCAGCCGAGTTTCCACCGTGCTCTAGGCCCTAAAAAGTTCAGCCTAATGTCACGTGCTGTAGATGCAGGTTTCTGCCGATTCTGGCTTTTCTGTGTTTTCCTGCTGAGAGGCGTGGACAGTGCCTGGACAGAGTTGCCAGCCTCCAGGCGGGAAGGAAGAAGAACAGATGGCCCGCTGGGGGCCGGGGATCACGTGTCAGACCTCACACAGGGGTGGCTACACACCTCTCCCTGATCCTGGCCTGGGCTCTGCAGCTTTAGCGATCCCACTCAAAGCCTATAAAGAACCTAGCAGGGGAAAGCTATGTTCGTTTTGCTGAAAGCACAATTAGGGGAGGTGCTGGGCTTAGAAAGAGCATAGACTGAAGGGGTAGACTCTCCACTATAGTGATGTCCCTGGATTTGAAACGCAATCCGATAAAGCCGGATCTGGTGAAACCATGTGGCCAGGTCGAGTTAACACCCAGTGTCTGGAGGGGGCGGGGAGCTCCGGCAAGCGCGGAAACTTACACGACGCCCTACTTTACTCTCGCTCTACTAAGCAGCGTACTGCAAAACTCCAGGCCTCTCCATTGCAGAGCGGAAAGGCCATCCGTTCATACATATGCAGGAGGACAAGTTTAGCCCGCAGCCCCAGTGCTCAGAAGCAGCCCCGCGTGGCGCTCGGGGGCGGGTGCTCGGCTCCGGCCGCAGAGTGGCGGGAGGTTCAGCCACTTGCGCGCAGAGCGTCTGAACCTGGCATCGCCCTTTTAAAAAGTCTTCCGCAGGCAGCCGCCGCCGCCGCCGCAGCAGCAGCAGCCGGAGGAGGCAAGTTCATCTGAGGACAGTCCCAGTTCTCAGAAATCCCTTCCCTGCTGGAACATCAAGCTCCCTTTGCTGCAGTTGAACAAACTGCCCTAGATTGGGCGACGAGAAACCCGCCCCAAACTCGTGCAAGGAGCTCCGGGCGCCTGTGCCCACGTGAGCTAACCTTGAAATTAGCCCCCACACCTGAGTTGGTGGTGGAGCGACTAGAGTGGGTTGCTGGCCACTGGGTTTGCACCCTCCACGTGTGCGCAATGCCCTGTTTCGTAACTCTAGCGAGATTTTTTTAATCTCTGGGGTATTATGGGTGTGAGGTGTGCTGAGAAGGCAGGCCACTTTCCACCCCCACATCCTCGAAGATCAGGAAAACCTGCCCTGCGGTCCCCCTGGGAACACTGCAGAGTAGGGTGTCGCGATGACATCAGCTTCTAAACATAGTCTGCACCGCACCCCAACTCTGGGCGCTGCGAGCAAGGCGCGGGGGTGGGAAGGAAAGAGAGGGGGGTGGCTGGTGCTGCTGTCCCCGGGCGGGGCGGGGCGGGCTGGCCCGCCAGCCTGTGCGGGTGGAGATGACTTTGCAGGAATTGTGCTCTAGGCGACTGTAGGCACGTCTTTCCCGCGATGACCCCGCCACGTGGCTAAAAAACATTAATGTCGTTCCGTGCCCTCCCCAGCCTACAAAAGCCAACGCACACACAAGCAGCCTTTCGACCCGGCGTGTCTTTCATTTTTATAAGTCAACCCAGGCACCCGGGTTCGATCCAGTGCTGACGCCCCCTTTTGGTTCTGCCTCGGGGCTAAACCTGCGTTGGGGTCGGCGAGGCCCTCTGGGTGAGTCAGAAGGGCCGTGTTTCCTGTGGTTGTTGTGGAACAGTTTGTCCTTTTTACCCCCCCCCCCACCGGTCTCCACCCCCTTGGTAAATATAGCGCTCACGTTTCATCATCTCTTTGTCCAACGAGCGCCAGACACCCCGGCCCGCGGCCCACGCCGCCTCCCTCCTCCTCCAGGCTCGGTTACCTCGCTTAACCCCGCGCACTGGCGGCAGCAGCAGCCGCCCCTCAACCCCGCCGCCGCTCCATGTCGCTTCCAACCGCAGGACACTCACGCCCTCTCTCATCGCCTCCCCTGCTTCCAAGTCCCCCTCCCCAAAGACCCTGGTCCCACCCATTCGTCCGATGTCCCCTAGATGATGAGGGGTAGACACACCGTTTTCCCAGCCCCCGCCCCGGAGACACCCAGGCCCTGGCCGGTTGCTGGGTCCTCCGCCCCCTCTCGTCGCAAGTTTCAAGTCCCAGGGATGATGCCACATTCTCCTCCGGAGCACAGGTGACAGGCGGCTGAGACAGCTCTGATTCACCGACAGTTGCTTGTACTTAGGGGTGGGTGCTTGGCGAACTGTCTTCCTCCCACCTCCTGCCACCCATACCCCAGTAGGGACGTGGGCTGCAGGGTCGGGAAGGCGAGGTGAGTGGATGACAGGCAAAAAGTGTGTGCTTGTTCTTCGCTCTCCCTCCCACAGTTTCATTTCCACACATACAGCCACCCACCGGGACCGGAGGCGGCTGGTGTTCTCTGAACACTGGGAACTGGCTCTCTCCGTGGTCTCCTGTTTACTTCCCTCCTCCCTCTCCCTCCCCTCACCCATCACCGGGGCTGCCTCCCTCCTGCCTAGAGCAGTTGGGAAACCTGCCGCAAAATACTGCAGTCATGGGACTTTCCTGCACCCATGTGCCCCGAGTTTGCCCTGTTCTACCCTGTCCTGCCCTGCCCTGTGACCGCTTAGGGCGCGTCTTCGTCCAGGAAAGGAAGGCGCTTGAGGTTCTTAATCCAGCAGGGCGTCAGCCTTCTCTGTCGTTCTTTTACCCTCTACCCTGCCCCCCCCCTCCCCGCCCCAGACCTTCCTGTAAAGGCAGGGCCTGACGACCTTTTTGGCTGGAATACTGGACCACCCCCACGAGCGGCCACCTTTCTGGGGGAGAGGTGGTGAGACGGCTGACAGGTCCTAAGAACTCAGCACCCAGGAGGCTTCTTTGCCACCACAGACTTTCCTGTTTAAGCCAGCTGCCCCAACTTTCCCTAGTGGCTCCCAAAATCTATTCTCAGGGACATACCTCGACAGAGATAAACCCTTTTCTTTTAAGCTTGCTTCCCTTCTGGGAGGAATTGAGCTTTTCCTTATAGTTAACTGAATGAAGAAAGCCCCCCCCCCCCCCAGGAGGACAAGAGGTTCCAGTTCTGTATGCCGCCTGCCTGAGGTTCACCCCATTTAAAAAACCACCTCTTCACCACCCTCTGCTCACTGCCATGGTTACCAGCGCCCTGTCCTTGAGCAGCAATGGTTACACAAAGGCAGAAACAAACAAGAGCATTTTAAGTGTTCTTTTAAATATCCAAAACACTGCTTTGGCATTTGGGAAGCAGAGAAAAAGAAAAAGGAAAAAAAAAAAAAAAAAAAAAAAAAAAAAAAAAGGTCTGGCTGTTTCCTGTTTCCTTCGGACTCCAGGACCCTGAATAAATCCTTTACCTTGGGTGGCCTCTTAGCCCCCAAATGAGAGGATTGAAGTCTTCAGGCCTCCCGGAGTGGAATTGAGAGCCTGCCTTCAGCATTAGCCATTCACTAAGTTAGTCTGGCCCGCCCCTGCAGCTTTAGACCTTGGCCCGCAGGATACACGCTAGCCCTACCTTGTGCCCTGTGGATTTCTTCCCCCTGACTTTTATTCTCCTTCACGCTCTAAGAATCCCACACGCTTGACTCATAGTCCTCCACCCCCACCCCACTACTGTTAACCCTGCTAGTGAATTTAGCATTCGGGTAGGTAAATGGCCCATCTGAGACTCTAGTTCCTGAAAAACCCATTCCCATTGTTATGTGGGTGCCCCAGACCTTGTCCTGCACCCTACTTCCTGACCAACACGTGTTTCTCTTAGTTTATTTGCTCCAATAACCATACTCAGACAACTCTTCGATTTGGTTTTGTTCTCCACTCTCCTTTTTTCACTGTTCAATCTCGTCTTTACATCCTACCTAGCCATGACACCATGGTCTGTATACATGAACCCCTCCCCTGGTTCTTGGGACTGTGGGTCCCAGTTTCTCTCTAACTTAACCATGCTGGGCTAAAATAACAAGGCTAACTGCTGCCAGTCTGAATTTATGATCTTAAGTCTCTAGTTTGCTCTCGACACTGTCCTTTTGGATATCCCCAGGGACTTTCCTTTCACACGCTCTGAAATAAGTAAATTGCACCTTCTGTCCTCAGACACCCGCCTTGTTACACACACACACACACACACACACACACACAGAGCCAAAACCCCTGCTGCTTATTTCACTGAGAATATAAGGCAGTTTGACAGAACACTTCACCCTCTGCCTACTGCACCCTCCATGCTCTCTGTAGCTGTATTCAGGTGCTGCCCACGCTCCTGTGCCTTGGATACCCAACCCATGCTTCACACAGCACCAGGGGGCCTCCCCATTGTCTGTTGCTATAGGCAGGATACTGTTTGAATGCCCCCCCCCCCAGGCTTCCTGTGTTGAAATGTAATCCCTATTGTGAGATTGTAAAAGAATTGGCCAGGATAGCTAAATTGGTAGAGTTTGAGAGTATCCCTTAATCCAGGAGTCCAGGGTTTGTGTCCCTACTCTGCACTCCCGGGCACTTTGTGCTTGCTCCCCAAGCAATTGCTTGGATCAACAGAACGCTTTTCTACCCACCCATTCTACTAAGATCCCAGCAATAAACCAAGCCAGGCTTCTGCCTGAGTTCACACCGAGTAAACAATGAGTGTATTGGGTGGGCCTCCTTACAGAGCAGAGGTGAGTGGATACTCACAGGGATGTACGAGCTCCTACCCCACCAGCAGGCCACACTAGGATAGCCTTAACCAAGCAGGGATGGGAGCTTCTCTGCAGCCGTATAGACTGGGCTTCCTTCCCTGAGAGCACATGCGATTAAGGAGGACTCAAGTAAAAGAGGTGGTAGGGTAGAGCTAGGTCCTTATGTGAGAGTCTTTCAGTCCTCCCTCCCTATGTCAGGGTGTAAACAGTCAGCAAGCACATCCAGGATAATCCTTTGGCAAAGGGGTAGAGCTAAACTCCCCAAGAGGGCGGTTGTCTGGCTCAGAGGACACTCACTGGCAGATTCTAGTATCCTTGTCTCTTGCCAGGTGATGCTCTCCATGCCTTCAAGACTACCTTTACCCCCGTGGGCCTTGTATCTCCAGAACCATGAACCAAACTCTACTCATCTTTGTAAAGCAGTCTACCTTATTTTGGAACAGTAATTGTGGTGGTCTGGATAGAAATGGCCTTCGTAGACTCATGGGCTTGAATATCTGGCAATGTTAAGAGGTGTGGCCCTGCTGCCATAGGTGTGGCCTCTGGAGGAAGTGTGCCACTGTGGGAGTGGGCTTTGAAGTCTCATATCCTCAAGCCACACCCAGTGTAGCTTACAGTAGCTTTTGCTGCCAGTGGATCAAGGTGTAGAACTCTCAGCTCCTTCTCCAGCACCATGCCTGCCTGCATGCTGCCATGTTTCCTGCCATGATGATAATAGACTAAACCTCTGAAACTGTAAGCCAGTCCTAGTTGAATGTTTTTCTTCATAAAAGTTGCTGTGGTCATGGTGTCTCTTTATGGCAATAGAAACTCTAAGAGAGTAATCAAAAACAGATGAATGAAACATCTTTTTATATTTTCATTATTATTGTGTATATGTATATTGTGTGTAGATTTGCATGGGTTCATGAGACCCCCCCCTCTCTGTGTGTGTTTGTGTGTGTGTGTTTGTGTGTGATGACTTTCCTGGATAGGCTTTAGAGGCACTTAATATCAGAGCCATCTATTAATAACTTCTGAACCTAGCCCCACCTCCTCCTCCATTTTCTCCTCCTCCCCCTCCCTCCTCCTCCCCCCCTCCTCCTCCTTGGAATCATTCATTTTAGCACAAAAATGTGTTCACTTGTTATGAGGTAACTTCATAAAGCACATGGACTCTTAAAGCCAATAGAAAATATATCTGCCTATCAGTGTACCACACAGGGAACTTGCCCAAATTGTATACCTACTAGCTTACTGTTCTTGGCTTTTTATGCACAAAAATCATATTATGATTGACACATTTCAATTAGTGAGAACAGTTAGCAATAAACAGAGCTATAGAAACCAAAAAGCAAGGTTAGTACATTTAGGACCTCCCTAGAACTGTGGACTATGATGGATTGGGTCTTTTTTCTCGTTTTGGGAGAGGGGGTATTAAAGTCTATGTGCTGGGCTTTTAGGTCAAAATGGTGCATTGGTGCCTTCAACATGGCATCAGTTGTGCTAAGGTTTGGAGGCCTGTTCCATACTCTCCTGCCTCTATCCATGGGTACGCATGCGCACGAGTGTTTTTCAAGGGCCCCATACTCCTCTGTACTCATTACTGTTTTTCCCTGGCCGCACACACCCTAGGCTGGTGGCACTCATGTTCTGCGAGCACCTCCTATTCTCTCTCCATCTGAAACCACACATACTTTTACCCCTATCACTAGACCAGAACTACTCTTGTCAAGGTCACAAATGACTTTCAACTCCCTCACAGCAAAAGAAGGTACAGAGCAGGCAAGGACGAATCACGAAAAGAGCAGACTCAGATATCCTACAAGCCAAGACAAGGAGAGGCCAGTTCTTCAGGAGCCCCCTTCAATGCCCTTTGTTTGTCTCTCTTTCTAAACAGTTTATTTATAAGAGACTGGAGTGATGGCTCTGCAGTTAAGAGCACCAGAGGATCCTTGAGTCCCAGCACCACATGGCAGCTTATGTCTGTAAATTTAGATACAGGGATCTAATACCCTCTTGTGGTCTCTGCGACAGCTAATGTGGTGCACAGATAGATATATGTGCAGCAAAACATCCGTATACATAAAACAAAATGGAAAAAACAAAGACCAAGCACTCCTGTAATCCTAGCACTTGGAAGCAGAAGCAGGCAGATCTCTCTGAGTTGGAGGCCAGCCTGGTCTACATAGCAAGTAACAGGCCAGCCAAGGCTCTATAGTGAGATCCCGTGTCACAAAGGAAGGAAGGAGGGAAGGAAGGAAGGAAGGAAGGAAAGAAAGAAAGAAAGATGTGTGAGTGTCATGGCACGGTGTCTGTGGAGGCAAGACAACTTTTGGTAGTCAGTTGCCTCCTTCCACTTTGTGAGTTCCCAGGTGTCAGGCTTGTATGATAAATGTGTTTACCTGCTTAGTCGGTTCTTTCTCTTTTTTTTAAAGATTTACTTATTATGTATATAGTGTTTGCCCAGAAGAGGGCACCAGATCTCACTATAGGTGGTTGTGAGCCACCATGTGGTTGCTGGGAATTGAACTCAAGACCTTTGAAAGAGCAACCAGCGTTCTTAACCCCTGAGCCATCTCTCCAGCCCCTGCTTAGTCATTTCTCCAACCCTCTTCTAACTCTCTCAGAGCTGAGTTGCTCCCGAGGTCTCCCAGCATCTTCCCCAAACCATTGCTGACTTTTATATGTTCTTAACATTATACAACCTTGCTGGGCGGTGGTGGCGTAAGCCTTTAATCCCAGCACTCGGGAGGCAGAGGCAGGTGGATCACTGTGAGTTCAAGGCCAGCCTGGTCTACAAAGTGAGTCCAGGACAGTCAAGTCTACACAGAGAAACCCTGTCTCGAAAAACCAAAAAAAAAAAAAAAAAAAAAGACTTCGCAACCTCTGTGCAGGTGGTTCCCTGTATTATTTGGTGGTTTGGGTCAAAAGCTGATGTGACAGATGTTTGTGTAGAGAGAGAATCTCACTGTGTTGCTATGGCTGCTGTAGAATTCACAGTAACCTTCCCGCCTCCACCTCTGCGGTGCTGGGATTACGTATACGCACCATCATGCCATGTTTTGCCTGGCTCTATGCCCCACAGAAACGTCCATTAGTCAAGGTCTTCTGGTGTCTCCACAGCCTGACCCTTCCCATCACCTCCACTGCTGCCACCTTCGCCTCCTGCAGTCACTGCTCTGGACCCCCTGAGCTGGATTCCCAGTGGGTCTCCTTACCTCCACCTGGCTCTGGTTTCTCTTCTCACAGGACTACCAGAGACTCTTTAAAATGCACCAGGTTACTAACACCCCCTACCCCACCCTGCGTGTCCCACACAGCACCTGCTGAGGTCTGCACAGTGGGAACCAGCCCCTACAGGGCAGGGCCTAGCTTCCTGAACTTTCTGAGCCTCACTCCACTCCACCTTTTCATGGGAGCTCTGCACCTGCTGCTCTCCAGCCTTACAAAGGTTCACACAGGTGCATTCCTTTATCCTGGAACCCCCTTCTCCCAAACCCTATATGGCTCCCCTCTCCCCAAGACCCCTCCTATGCCTTGTTCTTTTTAGAATCGATTCTTTGTTTGTTTCTTCACTATTTGAGACAGGGACTCACGTTGTCCTCAAATTCTCTATATGGCCGAGGCTAGCCCTGACCTCCTGATTTCCCTGTTTACCTCCCAATTGCCATGATTATAGACATGCAAACAACACCCAGCCTTCCCTCACCCCTTTCAAGCCTCTGCTCAAATAGCCCTTCCAAGAGAAGGTTGCCCTAGCCAGTTTATCAGTGCAAACCCTGCCGCTCTCTGTTGCCCCTGGCTCTGTTTTACATTTTCTTTTCCAAAGAAAACATTTGTTGTCTTTTTTTTTTTTTTTCTCTCCTTGGCTTTGTTTTCTCACTTCATATTAATTGTTAATTCTGGGTCTCTCCCTTGCTGGAATACAAGCTATTTTGTTCATTGATATATTCTTCATTTCTACAACAATGCCTGAGATATAATCCATTCGTGACAAATTTTGACAAATGCCAAATATAAGACAAAGCCCTGCAACATTTGAGCTACTGTATTTCCCAGGCACCTTTAAAATATGCACTTTGTGATTTGGACACTTCTTGTTTATTGATGAGGAAATTAAGGTCCAACCCAAGGTCACAGATTGGCAAAACTGGGATTTGCTCTCAGGACTTTGCATCCAGAGCTTGTGTTTTTTAGCACTTTGTTATTCTGCCTTCGCCTGTGGGTACAGGAAAACAAAAACAAAACTATAAACAAGCTCTTCCTGCCATGACTACAGCCCGCTGCAGAAACACACAATGGCATTTCCAGATGTCATCTGTATGTTTGGGGGGCAGGGTGCATCACTGGGGCTATTTCTTCTACTCCAGACACAACCCCTGAAGAAACAGTGACATGCAGGGGAGCTGTGTCTTGGCTGGAGTATCTGATTCCTCGTGAAGATGCTGAGCAGATTTGTGTAAAGACATCATAGTGTAGTGGGGAAAGCTCCTGATCCATGGTGCCCACCAACTTAACATGATCATACCATGATGTCTCTTTCATCTTCTCTCTCTCTCTCTCTCTCTCTCTCTCTCTCTCTCTCTCTCTCTCTCTCTCTCTCTCCCCTCTGCTGACATTACACTCATTCTCTTCCTGGTCCAGTTCCTCACACTGTGGGAAATGCCAGCCAAGGACAGTGGTACACTGTGCCTTCTTGCTCATACTCACCATAATAAAGAGGACACGCATGGCTTGCTCAAGTCTTTCCTTCAGCTTGACAGAACTAACTTAAGTTTCTTCCATGGATCTGTAATGGAGGCTAGGGTAGACTTGGAGAAGATGACCTTGGAATGCTACAGATTCAGCAGCCTTTTCTAGAAGGTTTTAGGAAATATATTTTAAAAATGAGTAGTGAAGCCATGTGTGGTGGCGCACGCCTTTAATCCCAGCGCTTGGGAGGCAGAGGCAAGTGGATCGCTGTGAGTTGGAGGCCAGCTTGGTCTACAAAGCGAGTCCAGGACAGCCAAGAAACACAGAGAAACCCTATCTTGAAAAACTAAAAAACAAAACAAAACAGAAACAAAACAAACAAGCAAGCAAACAAAAAAATCCCAAAATACAAATTGTACCTCTTCACAGAACTGACACAGGTATAATGCTATAAATGGCATTCAACAGAAGGCCTGGGGCTAAACAAATCCACCCTGGTGCTTGCTGTAGAAAGAACCTTGAGACAGCTTCTCTGCAGCCAATCCCAGAGCTGGAGAAGACCCAGTATTTGGGAGCACAACTGTGATGATCTCTTCTATAGGAAAGGCTCTTAGAATTATCCACTCCAAGAACGGGAAGCAGAGGCCTTACCCACCAGCACTACGTTCTCTCTGATGACTCTCTTCCAGGAATATCAACCCCTCCGCTTCTGGGCTTCTCAACTTTGAAGAAGTCTCTGTGGCAGAGAGTAATCAGGAATCAGCCGGAAATTTGCACGCCACAGAAATGTTCCGGGCTGCGCCATGAGCGTGTGAGGCAGAGCATCTGAAACGCCTATTGCAGGGGCTCAGTCTGTGTTAGCCATTGTTATTAGGCTAGATGACTCACCCCAGAACACCTCAAGCCTTGCTGTAGAGAGGCTCACCTGGGGAGCTTGTTAAAATGAAGATTTTGGTTCAGTAGGTTTGGGGTGGGCCACAGTGCTATATTTTAACGAGCTCCCGTGTGGTGCTGATGCTAATAGCTTAGATTGTCTTTAATTGATGCACACTTATCAAGCACCTCCTCTAAGTGACTCTGTTAGAGACTACCGGTGTTTTGTTAGGTAGATTGAGTCTCAGTCTCCTCAAAATGTCCACAGCCAGATCCTTGGCCTTTGAGTACATGACCTTACATAACAAAAGGAAGTTTTCAGATGTGGCTAAGTTGAGGACCTTGGGACGGGACATTTATGTTAGATTAGCGGAGTAGGTGTGACACCATCACAGGGATCTTGTGAGAAGAGGAGCAGAGGGTGGAGGGATGAGGACACAGTTCTAGCTCTGAAGACGAGGAAAAGCACAAAGGCAGCTTTCAGAAGCCTGGAAGTTAAGGTGCTGTTTTCCCTAAGAGCCTCTGAAGGAATACAGCCCCAAAGACAGATTTGAGAGTGCTGATTTTCAAAGCTGATGTGTTTTTGTGATTTTTTTAATCCCCTCAAGTTGTGGTACATTGTCTCAGCAGCCACGGAAACTAATACGAATGAGAACAAAGTGAGGCCTGGATCAGTTGGGTTAGGGTTGGTGACTGAGCTATGGGTATGTATGATTCCCTATGCTAGCTGCTTAAGTGAAAAGTGATCTGTTTATTGTTCGTAATACATTGAAAACAGAGATCGGGTGATGTGTCTGTCAGTTCAGGGCCCAGGCTGATGGAAGAGCCGCCATCTGGAACATGGAAGGCAGAACTTGACTCATATCTCCAATGCTGTCATCCCGCCCTTGCAGAATAGAAAGCAGGACTCATCCACTTGTCCAGAAGGCAGAGAGACAGAAATAGTTGTTGGACCTGTATCTGGTATAGTTGAGTAAGCTTCTTGTATATGTTCATATACCAGAACATACAGATATAAGAACAAAATAAACTATACACTCTGGATAAAAACATAAAAATACACTTGCAGTGTGGTACATGTCTGTCATCCCAACACTAGGAGGCTGAGGCAGGAGCATTACCAGTTCCAGCCTCACCTTATGTGTCTTACATATCAACTTATGTATCAACAAAACAACTTCTATATATCTCTAAAACAAAACTCCAGATGGGATAGAAAAACAAATAAACAAACAAAAACCCAGAAAAACTCAAAAACCTCAACTACTCAGACCCCTGGAAGACAAGCAGGGTAGGCCGTAGAAGAGAGCTGATTTTTAAAATATATATATATATATATTTATTACATAAACAGTGTTCTGCTTCCATATATACCTGCACATCAGAAGAGGATATCAGAGCTCATTATAGATGGTTGGGAGCACTATGTGGGTGCTGGGAATTGAACTCAGGACTCCTGGAAGAGCTGACAATGCTAACTGCTGAGCCATCTCTCCAGCCCCAAGAGGTGATATTTTGAAGAACAGAATGACAATAAAGAGGCTCACATAGGTAGAGAGGAAAAAAAGGATGTTGATTTAAGGCGCATACCTTCAGTTATAAGCCCGATGACTTCTGACATCTAAGGTATAGCATAGGTGGTGACGGGTGCAATAATTCATGTGACTGGTGGCTACTCATTGCTGCTATGTTGTATCTACAATCTTTGTCAGCCAAATATTTAAACATTGGGGATTCAAGGTAGCTGGGTGTAGCATGCAAGTCTCTGGATTTTATCCCTAATATAAAAAATTGATTGTAAAAATTTAAAAGACGGGCTGGAGAGATGGCTCTTCCAAAGGTCCTGAGTTCAGTTCCCAGCAACCACATGGTGGCTCACAACCACCTATATTGAGATCTGGTGCCCTCTGCCAGCATGCAAACTCACAGGCAGGCAGAACACTGTTTAAATAATAAATAAATAAATCTTTAAAAAAAAAAATTTAAAAAGACATAACTTCTCTTCTTTATAACAGCTTTTAGAGTGAGGGAAGATCCCTATGATGGCTATTTGTCAGCTTGACATGAGCTGGCCTCATCTGTGAAGAGGTACTCTCAATTGAAACCAATGTTTCCATCAGACTGGCCTATGAGGAAGCCTGTGGGGCATTTTCTTGACTGATGACAGATGGAGGAGGGCTTGGCCCACTATAGGCATTGCTACAACTGGGCAAGCGGTCCTGTGTTGTACAGAAAAGCAGCCTGAAGGAGGAGCAAGCTGTTGAAGCCTTGTTTCTCTGTGCTCTTGGCTTCAGTTCCTGACTTGAAGTTCCTGTCTTGAGTCCCTGCTCTGACTTCCTTCAGCAGTAGACAGTGATCTGGGAGTTGTAAGAAGAAATAAGCCCTTTCCTCCATAGGTTGGTTTTAGTCATGGTGGGTTTTGTTTTGTTTTGTTTTGTTTGGTGGGGGGTTGAGACAGGGTTTCTCTGTGTAGCCTTGACTATACTGGGCTGGCTCTTTGTAGACCAGGCTGACCTCGAACTCACAGTGTTCCACCTGCCTCTGCCTTCCAAGTGCTGGCATTAAAGGCATGTGCCACCACTGCCTGGCTTAGTCATGGTGTTTATCACAGCAGTAGAAAGCAAACAAGGACAGTAGCAATCTGTGCCATTTAAAGAGGCTAAAATGAGGCTGGGCATGGTGGTGCATGCCTTTAATCCCAGCACTTGGGAGGCAGAGGCAGGTGGATTGATATGAGTTCGAGGCTAGCCTGGTCCACAAAGTGAGTCCAGGACAGCCAAGGCTAAACAGAGAAACCCTGTCTTGAAAAACCAAAAACCAAAACAAACAAAAAAAAAGTGGCTAAAATGCAAACAGGATGTGTGTACACAAATAATCTCTCTCTCTCTCTCTCTCTCTCTCTCTCTCTCTCTCTCTCTCTCTCTCTCCTCCCACCCTCCCTCTCCCTCCCTCTCCTTCTCCCTCTTCCCTCTCTCTTCCCTCTCCTTCTCCCCTCTCTGACACAGGGTTTTACTTGTAGCCACAGAAATCCTCCTGCCTTTGCCTCTCAAGTTCTGGGATCACAGGCCAAAGGCACCACACCTGGCCTTTTGTTTTGAGTCAGAGGACAAAGTTTGGGGCTGATGAAAAAGTAGGCTATAGTGGAGGTATTACTTACAATTCCCAGAATGGATTTTATTTTATTTTATTTATTTTTGGATTTTTTTTGAGACAGGGTCTCTCTGTGTAGCCTTGAATGTCCTGGACTTGCTTTGTAGACCAGGCTGGCCTCAAACTCACAGTGTTCCACCTGCCTCTGCCTCCCGAGTGCTGGGATTAAAGGCATGCGCCACCACGCCAGGCCCAGAATAGATCTTAAACTCGGCATGTGGAGAGAGAATCATGGCCTACTCCCACTAGAAAAGACTGTCCTTGATAGAGGTTGACCAGATGCTGACTACTGGAGCTAAGGCTTGTAAAGCACCTATTGTATGTATAAATGAAAAGAAAGAATCTTCTCACGATTAGTGGACAGGAAATCTTAGCAAAGAAATGACTCAAAATTGAAGTTCTAGATTTTGAAAACACGTGTGAAGGGCCTAGAAATATATGTCAGTGGTAGAGGCCTTTCATCATGGGCACAAGGCCAGAGCCTTCTTCATTTCCCAGCAGCACATGGAAAGAAAGAAGGAAGAACAGGAAGGAAGTCAGGAGAGGAGGGAGCGGGAGAGGGGATCGAAGCAGTCATTGTTTAGGCTTTAACATCAGATGGTGATGATTAATGCCCAGTCAATAACCTTGACGATAGATCAGTTGAAATTATGCACTCAAAGGAACAGAGAGAAAAAAAAATGTTGAAAGAAAAAACAAAACAAAACAAAACAAGGCTTTGGCAAGCCTCAGGGACTTGGTGGACAACATCAGAAAACCTAACGCGTGTGCTGTGTAGGTACAGAAAGAGAGAGGGAGTGAGACAGGGGGTGTATTTGAAGACATTTGCCCAACCTTGTTATTACCCACTGTCAGCTTCAGGTAAGAGATATTAATACAGTACAATAAGATTTTGTTTTTATATTTTTATTATATTCATTCGTTCATTTGTTGGGGCATCATACCATGACATTTATGAAGAGATCAGAGGACAATTTGTATGAATCAGTTCTCTCCTTCAACAATATGAGTCCTGGGGCTGGAACTCAGGTTATTAGACTTGGCAGCAAGTCCCTTTACCCACTGAGCCACCTTGCCAGCCCTACAGAATTAGTTAAACACATAATTAGCAGTCAAGCTCTCTACACCAAGCTACATCTACAGTTAATTAATATTCAATTTTATCATTAGTTATTAAGCAATCACTCTGCCTCTCAGCTCTATCTTTAGCCTTTAGTAATTACTGTTAATCTCTTATTTTACTGAATTTATGAACTAAATACTTATCATAGATATATATACATATATACGGAAACACAAATATATATGTAATATATCAATATTATCCATATGACTCGGCACTATCTGTGGTTTCAAGCATCTCCTGGGAGTCTTAGAACACATACTCTGAAGATAAGGGAGGAATGATACACTAAGACATGTCTTGACAGATGCAAAGAAGAATCTCAGTGGAAACTTAAGCAGGATTAATACAAAGAAAATGATAAGTAGGCATCTCCCAGGCAAACTCTGGAAATGTGAAGATAAGGGGAGAATTTTAAAGCTGTCAGAGGAGTGGTCATCCAGCAGCTAGCTGCAGGAGCAGAATCTCAGTGGTACGGCTTTCCCATCATAAACGACGGTGGCATCTTACAGGACTGAAAGAAAAACTTCCTGTCAGGCAGATTTCTGTGTCTGCTGCAAATACTCCTCAGGGATGAAGGCAAAAAACCAAAACAAACAAACAAACAAAAAAACCCTTTCTCATTAAAGCAACATGAGAATCTGCCACGAGCAGATCCATATAAGAAGTTTTTGAGGATGAAAAAAGTAAATTCTGATTGTAATGGGGGAGAGTTCTTGTTTCATTTGGCTTTTTGTTTCTTTCTATGCTTTTGTTTTTGTTTTTAAGATAGGGTCTCACTTTGTGGCCCAGGCTAGTTGGAACTTACTGTGTAACCCAGGCTGGCCTATGACAGTCTTTCTAATCTCAGGAGGGCTGGGATCACAGCTGTGAGCCTGTGTCTGGGAGAATGAGCTGGCTCAGAGAGTGCAGAGCCTTGGCCATGAGGAATATGGAGGTAACTTCAAACAACTTTTAAAGCATTTTATTTAAAATACATATTAAGAGATCGTGTTGGGGTAACACATGCCTTTAATCCTAGCACGGCTTGGGGAAGCAGAGGCATGAAGAACTCTGTAATAGGCCAGCCTGCTCTGGAAAGCCAGTTTCAGGACAGCCAGGGCTACAGAGAAAAACCTTTTATTGAAAAACAAAATAAACAAAAAACAAAATAAATAATAAAAATACACATTAAGTGTTTACATCCAAAATATAGGGTTTATAATAGTGTAAGTGCAGTATATATCTCTAAGCTTTCTGAGTAGATTTTTTTTTTTTTGAGACAGGGTTTCTCTTTTAGTCCTGGCTGTCCTGGACTCGCTTTGTAGACCAGGCTGGGATTAAAGTCCTGCGCCATCACGTCCAGCCTGAGTAGATATTTTTGATGCATAAGTGACTGCAATAGAGCATCTCCCCAAAGACGTCACAGTATGATGGAGAAAGATGGGATTTAGATCATCACAATACAGCTCTTCTTGGGATGCTTCATCCTGGAGATTATATTAGTGCTGGACTGTGAAGGGCAACGAGAAGATGAGAAAAAGGCATCTTGTAAGTGGTCAACAGCAGAAGCCAGGCTGCAAGAGTAGATAGTCCCACACATGTTTAATGTATGCAGTAGCTATTGGGCTTCCTTCTTGAGAGTGGTGGAGACTGTGAATCTGCCAAGAAAGGGCCTTGTATTGATCCATGTGCTGCTATAGCAAAATGTCATGGATTGGGTTTTCTTTTTTAAGGAATATATTTTTTTAAAGACTTATTTTATTTATTATGAATACAGGCCTCCACCTGCATGGATGCCAGCACGTCAGAAGAGGACATTAGATCACATTATAGATGGTTGCGAGCCACCATGTGGCTGCTGGGAATTGAACTCAGGACCTCTGGAAATGCAGTCAGTGCTCTTAACCTCTGAGCCATCTCTCCAGCCCGATTGGGTCTTTTAAAAAAGGAACTTACATTATTAGTTCTTGAGGCTGGGAAATAGATGATCGAGGTGTAGGTAGGTCCGCATCTATGCTTCCAAGTTGGTACTTTGGACTTTGTGTTCTTACATAGTTAAAGGAATGGATGGGGGAAATGCAGAGTCTGCTCCCTCATTTAAGCCTTTTGTAAGCACGGTAATCCAGTCCAGCCTTCTGACTGGGACTCTCCAAAGGTCTCTTCTTTTAATATCGTCACATTGGTACAATGTGTGAGCTTTGAGGATAGGTGGTCTATATAGCAGGCCTCATGGGAGAAAATTGCTGTGGAAAAAGATAGAGGATAAACTGAGGCAGACACAGCCAGGAAGCCAGAAGCAAATTACAGGGTAATTATTTAAAAAAAAAAAAAAAAGCTTGATTAAAAATACAAAAGCCTGGGGCTGACTCAGTGGTTAAGAGCTCTGCCGGTGCTCCTCCAGAGCTCCCGGGATTCAGTTCCCAGCAACCACGTGGCAGCTCACAACTGTTTGTAGCTCCAATTTTAGGGGACCACAGACATACATGCACATAAAACACAAATGCATATAAAATAAAAATAACTAAATAGAGAGAGAGAGAGAGAGAGAGAGAGAGAGAGAGAGAGAGAGAGAGAGAGATACACAAAGCCTGAATACAGGGGTGAGACCACGGTTGAGAAGCAGCTCAAGAAAGGTGAGAATATTGAGAAAAATCTAGACAAAGCTGAGGCTCCTGACTCTGGGGCTAGTGTCAGCTCAGACAAAGATATAGACATAAGGTACAGAAGGGAGTGAAATGCGAGTGCTGGAGGAGGAAAAGGAAGCCCAGTGTGTTCTGAAGCAGAAAGAAGAAACCAAGACCGGCTAGAAATGGGAGAAGTCTAGAGATGGAGAAGAGTGAAAATGGCTCAGAATTCGCTGCGGGTGGTGGCTGTTTCCTTATAAACAGGAGGAGGGTGTTAGTGTAGCATTTGTGCGTATGCATGTGTGTGTGCGTGTGTGCGTGTGTGTGTGTGTGTGTGTGTGTGTGCGTGCATGCATGCAGCACTATGTCAGTGACATTCGACCTGTGTTCAGGATCTGGCAGGTTTTGTCTACCGAGAAAGCGAGTCGGCTCTCTGATAGCCATGGGAGAGTCTGGTTCCAGAACACTCTGCTAATACCAAAGTCTAGATGTTCAAGTCTCATACATGAAGTGGGAGAGTATTTGCATATGACCTTTGTACAACATTTTAAATCATCTATAGATTGCTTATAATACCAAATGCCATGTAAGTCTGGGCAAATAGACATTAAACTGTATTGTTCAAGCAATTAACAACACAAGAGTGTGTATATGTTTAGCACACACATAACCCCCAACATATACCTTCTTGATTAGATTCTGTGAACACAGAGGACTGTGTCTTTAAGCATGAAGGTTGTTTAGCTGTAGCAGCTTTCTCCTTGAGAAAGCATAATTTAAATTTTAATTTATTTTGTATAGTGTGTGTGTGTGTGTGTGTGTGTATGTGCACTCATCAGCACAAGTGTGCATGTATATGGGCACAAATATGCTGTAAGAGAGTCCATGCCACTCTGGGTGATGCCACCCCTGGACAGGCAGCCCTGGGTTGTATGAGAAAGCAAGCTGAGCAGGCCAGAGAAAGCAAGCCAGCAAGTACTATGCCTCCGTGGTTCCTGCTACTGTTCCGCTTGAGACTCTGACTTCCCTCAATAATGAACATGCAAGTCAAATAAACCCTTTGCTCTCCAAGTCGGTCATGGTATTTGACACAGCAACAATAGAAAACAAACTAGGACACTGTTTGCAAAAGAGAGCTTGCTTGTTCTTTAACAACGCCCAAAGTCATGAGGTCATTGTGGCGTTTTCATGCAAGCTTTATGTGCGGCACACCTCCCTTCCCTCTCCCGCATACTCCTGCCCTCCAACACTCATACCCTTCTTCTCACTAGCCCTCTCTCCTCCCCATGTCCCATCCTACATCTTTCCCCATTGTAGAGGAATTTTAATTCAGAACATGGCTGCTCTGGCAAGTGATGACATCCCAAAACCTTCTAGGTCTGTGTGATCTGGATGGAATACAGACATGTCTTTTTAATCCCAGGAGACAGCGGCAAGTAGATCTCTGAGTTCAAGGCCAACCTGATATAGAACAATTTTTAGGTGAAGAAAAGTTTAGGTCCAGGAGTGGTGGTGCATGCGTTTAATCCCAGCACTCAGGGGACAGAGGCACGCAGATTTCTGAGTTCTGTTCAGTTAGTTGAGTCAGTGAGTTGAGAGGCAGTGCAGTGGAGTTCAGTTCATGGCAGTTCATGGAATTCAGAGGCAGTTTTACTGGGAGAGGTTGAAGACAGAGGTGAAGACAGAATGAGTCAGAGAATGAGAAGGAGCCAGAAGATTAGAACAGATTGCCAGAATTAGTCTGAGGTCAAGCAGAGCAATTCAATGAGAAACTAAGAGAAGCCAGATTGTATCAGTCATCATGAAGCGTTTGAGCCAGAACAGCAGAGTTGAACCAGCCAGCCAGAGTTCAGAAAGAACCAGAAAGGGTAAGCAGTAAGTCTCAGAGGCTGAAAACATTCTAGGCCTGGACTAGGCCTACATTAGCAAACAAGCTAAACCAGTGAGCCCCAGAGACAATGGTTAAGTCAGGCAAAAAAAAGTTACTTTTACACCCATTCTGTTCTTTTCCCTTCTTGTGTTCACCTTTAATCCTGCTCAAAATATTTGATGTATATGTAAACCAATATATATATCCTTCAAATTGTACAAAGAAGCCAATATACTTATCCTCCCAAGTATACACAGATGGTTACTATTATAAAGGTACTATGTTACCTTTCTAACCATAATAAATCTTGAAGGTTACTACATGAAGGTCATACACATGCATGCCCACGCACGCACGCACGCACGCACGCACGCACGCACACGCATGCACGCACACACACACACACACCTATCTTTGATATATAGTTTGTCCAGGTTTAAGGGCTAATATAGAATCCCAATAGACAAGTGCATTATCTTTGTAGACCAGATTAGCCACGAACTTACAGATCCGTCTGCCTCTGCCTCCTTAGTGCTGGGATCAAAGGTGTGTACCACAATGTCCAGCTTTGTTTTTACATTTTAAGATGCTGTTTTCTTTGTGTGTATGTATGTATGTGTGTGTGTGTGTTTATGAATTGTGCAGACTAATGGTTTCATTGTGACGTACTTTGATCACATTTTTCACTACTGCCCTTCTTACCCCGTTTTCTAAGTTGGCTTCTTCAGTGAGAATGTTGAAATTGTTTGATGTTTGACAGTCTGAGTGATAAAAATTGTGTTTTGGGGAATGCTTTTAATCTGTATCATCTCACTATGGGGATGTTGAATAATATGTTTGAGAGCTCTTTTCTTTTTTGGCTTTTCTAGACAGGGTTTCTCTGTGTAACCTTGGCTGTCCTAGACTCACTTTGTAGATGAGGCTGGCCTCGAACTCACAGAGATCCACCTGCCTCTGCCTCCCAAGTGCTGAGATTAAAGGCATGCGCCACCACTGCCTGGCTGAGATCTCTTTTCTTTGAGAGCTCCGTTTCTTTCTCATTTTCCTCAGATTGTGTAGACTTTTTCTGTCTAGAGCCTTACTGTAGCAGCATAATAGGCATTTGTCTATGACAGGAATCACAGATGTTTGCCCTTTAACTTTTGTTTTTTGTATTGTAGTCATTTAGACATTTTAAAGAATCTTTGTACAGGGTGTAGAAAGATTGCTCAGTAGTTAGGGCACTTGTTGCTTTTGTAGAGGAGCCAGTTTTGGTTCTTGGCACCCATGTGATAGTTCACAATCCTTTGTAACATCAGTTCTATGGGATCTGACTCTGTATTCTGACCTCTCTAGGCAACAGGCATGCATACGGTGCAGGCAAAATACTCTTACACATAAACCAAACAAAAATAAAAATTTATACTTTTTTGTTACAATATTTATATTTACTAGTCTATTATACTTCTAGACGTTACTTTATAATTAGAATGCCTTCCACAGTCAGATGAAAACTGTTGTATTATGCTTTTTAGTCCCTTCGACTTCATCCATTTATTTAAAACATTTTTTAGTATAATGTATGAGACGTGCGCCTTACTTATTTTTCTCTTACTTATTTGATCTCTGATCCCACGTTTTACTTTTCTTGTATATGATCATGTGATCTCTGGGCAAGAACATTTCTTTTTTTCTGACTTTTATGTCTTTTTTTTTCTTTCCTTGTTGACTTTGCTACTCTTGTAAAATGTGGACTAGTGGAAAGGTAGTGGACATCGTGGCTTGTTCTCCACCTATCTGTAAGCAAGCAGGCAAATGACTGGTTGCCTATGAGGTTTGTGTCTGTCTGTCTGTCTGTCTGTCTGTCTGTCTGTCTGTCTATCTATCTATCACTATCATCCCTCTATCTATTGGCCTTCCTGCATGGGGTTTTCCCTATCTATCTATCTATCTATCTATCTATCTATCTATCTATCTATCTGTCTATCTGTCTATCTATCTGTTGGCCTTCCTACTCAGGTGTAAAGGTATCATGGAACTCAGAAACCCTGGAACCACACAGTTCTGAGGTGGGGCAGTATCCCAATGGAAAAGCATCCTGAGACACAGGAGCCTGGGAACCACGCAGCTCTGAGAGGAAGCCTCCTCAGCAGAGGCATTGCAGCTCTCAGGGGAGGGTATCCCCAGCTGAGCTGAGGACCTCAGGACCCTCAGCTCTGCTCCACGTCTTCACTTCTTCTCTCCATTGCTTCTTGGTTTTCAATGAGAGAGGCACACCTGACGGCAAACCTCGTAAAAGATATTTACTGGAGGGGCGAATCTGGAGATGGCTGTCTCTGATCCCAGGAGAAGACAGCGGGGAAATGAGCAGATAGGCTTTTATATAGGATTTCTGAGGGTGCAGAGCTTTCCAGGATGGAGATTTCCATGGCGGGGATTGGTAGGGAGCTTGAGGGAGCTCAGGGATTGGTGGGTTTTCCTGTTCAGAGATTGGTAGGTATTTACAGGGAATTTTGGGATTGGGGGTTCTCTTGCTCTGGGATTGGTGGCTTTTTTGTTTAGACTCTTCATCTAAAATTACCATAGTCTGGGAAGGGTCCTATTGAGGAGCTGGAGATGACTTTTGTGACAGCTACAGAAGCTGGAAATGCCTTTATGACAGTTAGAGAGGTCTGGAGCAGGAGCCTGGCTGGGGAGCTCCTCAGACAGGGGCCTGGCCACTTTTCCTGCCTTTATGGTTTACAAAGTTTACAAAGTATACAAAGTTTACAAAGAGACTCCTGCCCCTGGGGTGGTGGACATAAATAGCCATCACTATCTATCTGTTTATCATCTATCATGTGCTTGGTCATGCGTACATGTAAAGATGAAAGGACAGCTTGAAGGAGTCTGCTCTCTCCTTTCACTAGCCAGTGAATACCAGGGACCAGCCTCATGTCATCATGCTTGGAGGCAAGCACCTTTACCAGCTAGCCATCTCCTGCACCCCGGCTGTGTGTTTTCAGAATGTTAGCCACAATATTTTTTTTCAACCTGCACCATTCTTCAGAATATGTGTTGCCTAGGAAACCATAAATAGTATGAGTTTAGCTGTGGTTTTTATAGATGCCCTCTGTCAATCATATTGAGAAAGTTATCTTCTATTATTAGATTGTTGAGAGTGTCTGTCATGAGTTTTGATATATACTTTTTCCTTACCACTGGAAATAATCTTGCTTGAACGTTGTCCTGTTAATGGAGGTTTTTTTGTTGTTGTTGTTCTTTTTGAGACAAGGTCTTGCTATATAGCTCAACTTGGCCTGAAACTCACTATTTGGCTATTGTGGTGGTTTGAATAGGTATGGCCTCCACAGACTCCTGTGCTTGAATGCTTGACCCATAGGGAGTGGCACTATTAGGGTGTGTGGTCTTGTTGGAGTAGGTGTAGTCTTGTTGGAGGAAGTGGGGGGGGGCAGGCTTTGAGGTCTCTTATGCTCAAGCTATGTCCAGTGTGTCACACAGTCTCTTTCTGTTGGATGCTTTGAACCTGCTGATCAAGATATAGGCATGAGCTGGGCGTGGTGGCCCATGCCTTTAATCCTAGCACTTGGGAGGCAGAGGCAGGTGGATCGTTGTGAGTTCGAGGCCAGCCTGGTCTACAAAACAAATTCAGGACAGCTAAGGCTACACAGAGAAACCCTGTCTCGAAAAACAAAACAAAACAAAAAAGATATAGGCATGGTGGTGCATGCCTTTAATCCCAGCACTTGGGAAGCAGAGGCAGGCAGATGGCTGTGAGTTTGAGGCCAGCCTGGTCTACAAAGCCAGTCCAGAACAGCCAAGGCTACACAGATAAACCCTGTCTTGAAAAACCAAAAAATAAAATAAAATAAAATAAAATAGAACTCTTAGCTCCTTCTCCTGCCTGGATGCTGCCATGCTTCCCCACCATGATGCTAATGAACTAAGTCTCTGATGGAAATGCACCAGCTACAGCCAGGAGGCTCAGCATGGTTATTACATACAGCATGGACAAAGAGGAAGCAGGCTAGCTTTTCTCGGTAGAAGGCCTCTGTAGCAGCAGCAGTCCCAGGTTGCCATCATCCAGGAGGAGAAAGCTGTGGCTAATGGTTCCTGCATGCATTGGTTATAGCTGAACATCAGGAGTTCATAAATGTTTGTCCTGGTACTAGAGGAAGGCTTTGCCATTCCTCTGACCTAGGGAAGGCTTTGCTATTCTCCTTGGTATGAGGCATTGGGGTCCTTGATATGGCTGTGCTCATGTCAACAATACACATCCACTTAGAACGTCATCTATTCCCCACAGGTCATGATTTATTATCCTTCCAATGCATTTATTGATTCTATTTGCAGCTTCTTTGTTAATGAATTTTATATTTTGTTCATAAGAGGTTGGTCTGTAATTTTCTTCTCCTGTCCTGGCCACATATTGACTTGAAAAACCAATTGAATTATATACTAAATTCCCGTTCTGGACTCCATGCTATACTTTGTCCTGTTGGAGTTTGTCTTTCCTATCTTACAGAGCTGCATGGTTGGGTATTAGGAATCAGACTGTTTCCAGGCTCTGCTATTCCATCAAGGCCCAGGAGACAAGATGCAGTATTAGTTTTGTTATGTCCCTTCCCACTGCGCAGTCATATCCAGAGGATGCATCCTTCCAAGTGGAGTAGCTGGGGCAGTGGGGAAACACCATTTTAAGGACCAAACCATTTTGCCAGCCTATGTCTTATCAGGAAAATAGTAATGGTACTAATTGCTTTCATCAGGGGACTTAATTTAAGGAATAATTGCTATTGTTGGAAGAGCTGAAGGAGCAAAATGGGAAGGTAAAATAAGCCTGAGGGCAATGACTTTAGGAAACTGCTATTAGCTCTGTGACCACAGGAATATGGAGGAGGTGGCTTTACTAGAGCCCTGAAAGCATTCATGGCTGTCCCTGCCGGAGACAGTGCCTGCCACTGGGACCAGAGGCCATGCACACTTCACAGTGCCATGCTGCATAAGGACCTTATGATCAACAATGGACCTCACACATGCCAGGGTCCCAAAGATTACAACAACGATGAAAATCCCCTTATGCTTGGTACTTCTTTAAGCATAAGAACATGACTACAGGACTGGAGAGATGGCTCAGCAGGTAAGAGCACTTGACTCCCTTACAGAGGACCGGAGTTTGGTTCCCAGCACCACATGGCAGCTACAACCATCTGTAACTTCAATTCTAGGGAATCTGATGTTCTCTCCTCACCTCTGTGGGCACCAGGCACAAACAGATTGCACAGCCATACACGAAGACATAATATATATGCACATAAAATAATTTTGAAAAAAATGTTTACTAGAGCTGGCCATGGTGGTAATTACAGGCCATGGCTTGTAATCCCAGCCCTGTAGAGGTGGCAGGAATATCATGAGTTTAATATTAGCCTTGGATAAACAGTCTACTTGGATCACAGGTCTTTTTACCTCATCAGTGACAGCCCAAAGCAATGACTCCGCCCAAGTCATGCGTGGCAAACCATTAGATTTATTGGACTTGTTTATGGGAGCATGAATGACCTCAGTAGCCAGTCAGTGAAAGTCCTACCCTAGCATGGATGATGACTCCCTGTAGCTGTGAGATGACGGTCCCCGTTCAGTTAATCTCCCACTCTCTACGTACTCGAGCACCAAGGCAGAATCATTTTCATCTGGGAGGGAGGCAGTGAGTAGACTCTCAAGGTGAGGGTGAGGACCCTCTCCAATCTCTCCTTCCAAGAGGAAATGTTGCAGGACATTTGATCATTGTGCGAACCCCAGAGACTGTGTACTGGAAAAACCTGTTGCTAGTTGTGGTGTGGCTCAGCCCTAGCACACACCTTTAATCCAAGAGTGTTCTGTAAACAGGATTAAATAAAGTTAACCCTAGGTTAAGAGACAGAGCAAACAACCAGTTGTCAGGGAGTGAACATAGGGAAAAAAAAAAACATAGAGTGAAGGGAAGTCTGGAGGACAGATTTGAGAGATGCACAGGAAGGAGGGGCATTCAGTTTAAAGGGTTTTTAAGACATTGTGGAGGAGGAGGGCCTTTTCCTTTTGGGACATAGGTTGAGTAGAAAGGTCAGCTTGGTGCTTTCTCTACCTCTCTGAACTAGCAGGCTTTCACTCAGCATCTGGCTCTGGAGTCTTTATTGGTAAAAATCAACATTTTGGGATTTTGTTTAAAAACAAGGGAATATGAATGGCCGATCCTTGTTAAGAATCTCTTTGAAGCTCATCGTATCTGCTGCAGTCACACTATTGTCCTCACAATACAGTGTGCTACAACACAGGCATACATAGGTGAACTGTCGTAACCAAATTAAAAAAAATATTTACTGTAAACCAGTTTGGTGCAATATCAGCTTCATAAATCTTGAGTTTATTGTCTCCTGATCATGTGACCTCTTTTGCTTGATTTAATCTAGGTTTGGTCAGTGTATGTTGCAGGATATTTGATTCCATTGTGAATGAACACTGAGATTGTGAACTGTAAAAACCTGTTTCTTGTTTGGCGTGGTTCATCCCTAACACATGCCTTTAATCCAAGAACTTCCTGTTTATTGTAAACAAGTGATTAGGGTGTAGCTCAGTCCTAGCACACTCTTTTAATCTAAGTGCTTTCTATACACGGGATTTAATAAAGTTAACCCTAGGTCAAGAGGCGGAGCAAGAAACCAGCTGACAGGGATTAAAGAGTAGGAGGGACTTTGAGTTGAAGGGTATTTAAGACAGCGTGGATAAGCAGAAAGAGGCTTTTGAGCTTTGAGCTATCAAGACTTTGGCCTTTGGTTTTTGTCTTTTTCTTCCTGGGCTGTCAGCTGAGCTAGTGAGCATTTTGGGCTTTTCCCTCTTAGCCGTGAGCTGAGTAAGAGGGTCAGCTGGGTGCTTTCTCTGCCTGTCTGAGCTAGCAGGTTTTCACCCCAGCATCTGGCTCCTGATTCTTTATTGGTAAAACCGAACATTTGGGATTAGCTTTTTTCATCAAAACAACTGTAGCCTTAGGAACAGTAGGCTGCGCCATATATGTGTCCCATATGGTCTAGAGAGGTAGTATGCTATACTGTCTAGGTTTATGTAAGAATATTGTATGATGTTTGCACAAAGACGAAATCAGCTAGAGAGATCTGAGACCATCTTCCTCTTGTAAAAACTACAGAAGTCTGGCTAGAATTCCTGCAGGATGTTGGAACCAGAGTCACCGGCTGCTGCAGCTGTTGAATCTGTGAAAGGATGATCTGCCTTTGTGGGAAGCTTCAGGGACAGCTGCGACAGCACAGGAATAAAATGACTTCTTCCTTTCTGCCCTCTAGGAAGCTCTGTGAGTGTCTCCTACACACTGAGCATAGCCAGAAACAAAGAGCAAAGGAGCCTATAAAGGGGTTTGCAGCATCCACCTTCCCAAGATGCAGAGAGACTTGCCAGCTCCATGGGTGTTCTTAGGCAGTCACCCAGGGCCCCACCCTTAAAAGAGCCCTGTGCCTGCCTTAATGTTCCCTTGTCACTGCCTTGAAATTTTAATTTAATTTAAAAGACAGAATCTCACACTTTTATTTTGCACTCACCCTGCAAATTATGTGGCTAGTCTCACAGACCGGAGCGTGGAGGGGCACGAGTAAAGCAGACAGCCAAGAGGAAAATGCCAGAGCTGCCGTATGCCAAATTGCTATCCTCAAAGTTTATAACAACTTGAATTTCTTAGCGATGTAGAGAGTTGCCTGGGAAACCATAAATGGATTTTGGTGTTGATAGACAAGTCTCTGAGATTCCTCTCCCCCCCCTCCCAACCCCCACTGCGTGTAATAGTTCTGAAAGCAGCAGCAGAGCCATCAACAAACTGATGCTTAGGTCTTCAACTTAGGGAGCCGAGTTATAAGGCTTTCATGTGTCATTTTTCTAATCTCACTCTTTTAGGGAGTGACCTGGCTGGGAACCCACTGGTGCTCAGGAAATCCATATACCTTGCCTTGCTTTGTATGTCTGGTGGTATTTAAGCCCATTGTATTTATCCGTTAGTGTCTCTCTTTCTCTAGCATGTTGGGGTAGAGAACACAGTGGGTCAGACACTTACTAGCACTTAGAATCGGTGAGGGTCAGCAGATGCTAATTCCAGCATTTCTTTTGGAGGAAGATGGCCCTTGATTGGCTCCAAGTTACCCAGGAAGAGCAAAGGAAGGGAAGACTACAGAGGAATTTCACAATCTTGGTAGAGTGGGTGAGCCGTTGCAGGGACCAGGGCAGAGTCATCTCATAGAAGGGACCGAGGAGGTGCCCAGAGAGGAAGTAGAGGAAGCTCTTTTTTGTTGTTGTTGTCTTTTATTATTTATTTATTTTTTTCGTGGTTTTTTGAGACAGGGTTTCTCTGTGTAGCCTTGACTGTCCTAGAATCACTTTGTAGACCAGGCTGGCCTCAAACTCACAGCAATCCACCTGCCTCTGCCTCTCAAGTGCTGGGATTAAAGGCGTGCGCCATCACTTGCCTTAAGGAACACTGCAACCCCTCCCCCTGCCCCCCTCTTCCCCCGCCCTGCCCCCCTTCTCTGCAGCCCCTGCTTCAGTCCGCTTCAGTCCTTTAAGAACCAAGAAAAGCTCACTCGGAGATATGCAACTTGCAGGTACACCTGCCAGTTAACTAAAATGTGCTTCTTGACATCTGTTTCTTTGAATTAAATCACAGAGCCTATAAATAGCTTTCTGTAACTCCTGGTAAAAGAAAAGGTTTTGTTTTTGTTTTGTTGTTTGTTGTTGTTGGTTCGGTTTTGGGTTTGGTTTTTCGAGACAGGGTTTCTCTGTGTTGTCTTGGCTGTCTTGGATTCACCTTGTAGACCAGGCTGGCCTCCTAACTCACAGAGATCCTCCTGCCTCTTGCCTCCCGAGTGCTGGCATTAAAGGCATGTGCCTCCACGCCTGGCTAAAAATTCAGTTTTCAATCCCTTCTATCTGCTGGTGTATATCTGACTAGTTTTAGCTCCTAAGGATAGAATGGTAAACAGAACAGGAACAAACTCGGCTCTCTCAGACCTACAGCTTGAAAACGGAGGAAATGAACCAAGAGCTGCAGGGTGCTTGAAGGACAACGCATAACAACAGCTTGTTAAAACATCAGGGAGATTAAGCCAAGCAAGGAGGGGAAGATGAGGTGGAGGGTGGAAACTCCAGGACAAGGGAGCAGCCGGTTCCTGGGGTGATGGTTTACTTCCGGTTTACTTTGGCATGTATGGTGAAGTACCATGCAGCTGGGGAGGCTGAGAAGGCAGACACAGGTTAGACCGGCTTGCCTGCCACACACAGCCTTAGCCTGATCTCTAATACAGCAAGGAGTAAAGGGCTGAACGCAGCTCACGATAGTTCTTTGAATGCCCATGACTTAAGGGCAGCGGCATATGATGAGGACTTCAGTCTCAGAAAAGAGACACAAGGTCAGTGTGCCAATTTGTCCTGTGATCGCAATACTCAGGAAGCAGGGACACAAGAGACTGGGAATTCTAAGCCAGACTGGAACATGCTTCAAAAAGGGTAGCGAGGTTTTTAGGCAGGCATAAGGGAATGGCCCTTGGCAGCAGTTGGGTGTGAGGTCTCTGAGGGGTGATCAAGTGGAATTGTCTACTAGATGGATGTTAATTACTAGTCACTGAGAACCTCAAATTACTTCAGGGGGGCTTAGCAAGCTAGTCACTTTGCAGACCTTAAAGGAGTCAAGCACAAATTCTTTTTTTTTTTTTTTTAAAGATTTATTTATTTATTTATTATGTATACATGGTCTGCCTACGTGTACATCTGCAGGCCAGAAGAGGGCATCAGATCATACATTAAAGATGGTTGTGAGCTACCATGTGGTTGCTGGGATTTGAACTCAGGACCTTTGGAAGAACAAACAGTGTTCATAACCTCTGAGCCATCTCTCCAGCCCACAAATTCTTTTCTTTTGCTTCAGGAGACACTAAGCAAAGGCTTGGACCACCTTCCCCATCAAATTCCCACACCCATCTAAAATCCATGGCTGCCCCCAGCTGCAGGGAAAGTCCGCTGTGTCTTTAGCATTTGTCTCCCAGCTCTCCTACTTGTCTGTTTCCCCAGTTTAAGCATTAGAATAGATTAGGTTATGAGCTCCAGGCACGATCTGAACTGAATTCATCTTTAGGTTCCCGATGTGTTGTAGGATTCCCCAAGCACAATAGACCCATCGTTATTGAACGGCTTTAATTTACATCTTAAAAGTCATCTGCTGAATCTAAAGGAAGTTAGAAACAGCTGCACATTTTAAGAACAGCTAGTATTTTTCCACACAAGCAAAACATGTAAATTAAACAAAAACACATTTTTGTTGTTGTTGTTGTTGTTGTTGTTTAAGACAGGGATTCCCCATGTAGCACAGGTTGTCCTGCACTCACTTTGTAATGAGGCTGGCCTCAAACTCACAGAGATACACTTGCCTCTGCCTCCTGAGTGTTGGGATTAAAGGCATGTGCCACCACACCTGGCCACAAATTTAATTTTTAAAATGTGTCTATTTTTTTAAAAGACAAGATCTTAATATGTAGCCCAGGCTGGCCTAGAACCTTACATATAGCCTAGACTGCCCACCAAATGGCATAGATCTGCCTGCCTCTGCCTTCCAAGTGTTGGGCGTGTTGGGCTTTGCAATCAAAGGTAGTTAATTAGGTTTTTGTTTGTTTGTTTTTTCTTTTTTCAAGACAGGGTTTCTCTGTGTAACAGCCCTGATTGTCCTGGAACTCGCTCTGTAGACCAGGCTGGCTTCAAATTCACAGAGATCTGCCTGCCTTTGTCTCCTAAGTACTGGGATTAAAGGTGTGCAACACCACCGCCCAGCTTGAAAATAATAAACAGCAACTTAAGAGTTAAAGGTAGTTTTAAAATAAGATTTATTTATTTATTATGCATATAGTGTACATCTGCACACCAGAAGAGGGCACCAGATCTCATTCTAGATGGTTGTGAGCCACCATGTGGTTGCTGGGAATTGAACGCAGGACCTCTGGAAGAGCAGACAGTGCTCTTAACCTCTGAGCCATCTCTCCAGGCCCCAGTTTTGTTTTTTAAATAAATTGTAACATTAAAAATTTGTACTTTTCTCCCCCTCTCTCAGTTTTTTAACCTTTTGGTGACTTTTACACTCACACTGAACTAAAAATAAAATCAGGGCAGAGAAAAATACTTCTAGGTCAACATGAAAGCGAACCATGTGAGCGCTTTGAACTGCACAGGCACTGTGGCTGGAGCTCTGTGACAGTGTGCTTGCTCTGCACCGACCAGGTTCAGTCCCCACTGCCACAAAACAAGCAGATAAACAAGCCAGTCTCAGGACTCAGAGATTAGGCTTTGCATTTAGAAAATCAGAAAAGAAAGGAGGAGGGAGAGGGAGAAGGGAGGAGGGTGGGAGAGGGGGGACGACAAAGAAACAGTAATATATGAATGGAGACAGAGCGTGCTGTGTGGAAAACGAATGCGCCTCTAGACTAGGCATGGTGTGTGTGTGTGTGTGTGTGTGTGTGTGTGTGTGCGCGTGCGTGCGTGTGTGTCTGTCTGTAGCGCCAGCTACTTCACAGGCTGATGGGAGATGCCTTGAGCCAAGGAGTTGAAAGCCATCTTTGTGTGACAAAGTGAGAACTTGTCTCAAGGATGACATAAACCCCATGGATGACGATTGTTGCCTCTCGGCCCTTTCGTTTGGCATACATGTTTTGTTAGGAAGAAAGCCCCTTGTCTGAGGCTACTCACCGTTCTGTCTCCCCATTACTAGCCTCCCCGTGGTGTGATTCTGTTGAATATACATCATGTGATTTAAGGACAGCTTCAATTTTCAAGATTCAGGCTCACCATCAAGTCAGATACGTGTTTGGTTTGGAGACTATTGCCGGCCACAAGAAGACGAGGAGACTTGGGTCGGGAGAGAAAGAACAGTTAGGGCCTGGGGTGGTTGTGCTTTGAGCAGAATACTCAGTCATGAGGGTGTGCTTATGGCTTGGCACAGATTTTCTAGAGAAAAAAAAAAAATGTCTGAGGGAAAGACTAAACTCTCATGTTTTTCAGAGTTTCATAACCAGGGGCTCTGAGGCCAGCCTATCTGGTCACAAAGAAATGGAAGAGCGTGAAGAAATAAGTAGTGAGGGTTTTTATTAATCTCTTTCCTTTGCATTTCGCCTCCTCCATGATGACCCCTGCTTATTGTTTACTACAGTACCCGGGCAATTGGAAGAGTGAACTTCTTAGCATCTAGAGACTCAAAGGATGCAGCAATTTTTTTTGAAGACCAGTGTTAGTGTTATATACTCACATAAAGGTAAGACTTTGAGATACACACACACACACACACACACACACACATATATATGTATATATGTATACATATATATATATATTTATCACCCCAAATTATTAATCATGTTGTCATTTCAGGAAGAGTGGCTGAATATGGTGTATATGAATATGGTATATGTGGTGTCTTTCAAGGTAGCTCTAATTTTCATTATTTCTACACTCCCACAAACTCCTAATTTGAAATGCATACCTTCACTAATTGACCCATGAGCTTTAAAAAAAACAATTATCTATCTTCCTACCTACCTATCTATCCATCCATCCATCCACCTATCTACCTATCATTTTTGTTTTTTTGAGACAGGATTTCTCTGTGTAATAGCCCTGGCTGTCCTGAACTCACATTGTAGATCAGGCTGGCCTTGAATTCACAAAGATTTGCCTGCTTCTGCCTCCTGAATACTGGCATTAAAGGAAATTGCTACCATGCCTAGCTTAACATTTAAAATTTTTCATTTATTTATTCACTTTACATCTTGATTGCATCTACCCCTTCTCCACACTCTCCCCTTTCCTTTTCCTCAGAGAAGAGGGGCGGTCCTCCATGGGTACAAACCTGCCCCGACACATTAAGACGCTGCAAGACTAGGCACATCCTCCTCCACTGAGGCCAGACATGGCAGCCTAGTTAGGGGAACAGGATCCAAAGGGAGGCATCTGAGTCAGAGAGGGACCCTGCTCCAGTTGTTGGGGGTCCATATGAAGACCAAGCTGCACATCTGCTACATATGTGCATGGGGCCTAGGACCAGCCCGTGCATGCTTTTTGGTTGGTGTTTCAGTCTTGTGAGGCCCCATGGACCCAAGTTAGTTGACTTTGTAGGTCTTTCTTGTTGTGGAGTCCTTGACCCCTCCCTTTGGTTCACTCAATTGTTTCCCCCAACTCTTTCATAGGACCCTCCTACCCCCCAGCTCTGTCTAATGTTTGGCAATGGGTCTCTATATCTGTTTCCATCAGCTTCTGGGTGGAGCCTCTCAGAGGAGTTATGCTGGGATTCTGTCTATAAGCATAGCAGAGTAACAGTAATAGTGTCAGGGATTGGTTCTCTCCCATGGGGTGGGACTCAAGTAGGGCCAATCTTTGGTTGGCCATTCTCTCACTCTCTGCCCCATCTTTATCCCTTCACATCATGTAGGTAGGACAACTTTTGGGTCAAAGGTTTTATGGGTGGGTTGGTATTCTTATCCCTCCACTGGAAGTCCTGCTAGGCTACAGGAGGTGGCCACTGGAATAGGGCCTTCCTTATCCCAGGGCTCTGAGAAATCCCAGAGATACTCCCAATCCTGAGATTCCATCTTATACCTGCCAGGATGCCTAGGATCAAAAATTCAAGTGACAGCACATGCTGGTGAGGTTATGGAGAAAGGGGAACACTCCTCCATCGCTGGTGGAAGTGCATACTTATAAAACCTCTGTGGAAATCAATCTATCGGTTTCTTAGAAAATTGGGAATAGTTTTATCTCAAGACCCAGATATACCACTTCTGGGCATATACCCAAAAGATTCTCACCATACCACAAGGATACTTGCTCAATTATGTTCATAGAAGCTTTATTCATAATAGCCAGAAACTGGAAACAGCCTAGCCTTATCATCTGAAGAATAGATAAAGAAAATGTGGTACATTTACACAATGGAATACTACTCAGCTATTAAAAACAAGGACATCTTGAAATTTGCAGGCAAATGGATGGAACTAGAAAAAAATCCTGAGTGAGGTAATCCAAGCCCCAAAAGACATGCATGATATGTATACACCTATAAGTGGATATTAGCCACAAAGTACAAGATAATCATGCTACAATCCACAGACCCAAAGAAGATAAATTACAAGGAGGACCCAAGGGAGGATGCTTGAATCTCACTCAGAAAGGGAAATAAAATAGGCGTTGGCGGTAGATGGAGGGAGAGAACTGGGTAGGAGAGGGGATGGAGAGGGGAGCAGGGGTAAGGACTAGGAACAGGGAGAATGGGGGTGAGGTGCATGAGACAATGTTTTAACATTTTAAGCATGAATTTTCTTGCTATCAGCTCTGTCTTTCTTTAACTAAAAACCACTGAGCAGGTTGATTCCACCAAACAAGGGATCATTAAGCAATGGATCACCCTGTGATGGGTGGTAGCTTGCCACTATCTTTGGTGAGGCACATAATTAGATTAAAGACCCTCCCTAAGTCCCCTCCTCTGAGAGAACTTGTGGACCAAGACTGAATGCCGCAGCCTGCAAACCACAAGCTTCGAATAAACATCAAGTGCATCCTTGCCCCTTCCACAAATGTCAAAAGGTCTCCACACAGACAAAGATTTCAGCATCTTGAGAGTTGGTGTACGCCCCCAAGGATTGCACTGTGAGTTTACGCCCCAATTACTTACTATCTTTGTTCCAAGGTACCAATGATAGACAAAATAAAAAGTGAGGAATCAAAATACATATAGTCATGCTCATTTGCCATTCAGAGATGGAGGAGAAAAACAAGAGGTGTGTTGAGCTGAAACAGCTGGCCCTCTTAGTCCAGTAATCAGACACAAGCAGTTGAGAAATCAGCTTTTGCTTGAAACAGAACCTAAGGGACCTGCAGGCAAGGCAAGGGATCAAAGTGGAGTTCTTTGCTCAAGGACAGGGTCCAGGGAGGCATCATTCTTTGTATGTATCTTTGGAAGGTGCATCAAGATAAAAAATTAAACTGGTCACTGCCTGGTTCACATAATGCAGAGAAACTAAGAAGACAGATTAAAAACAGATAGACTTTCTTGGCCAGTATCTACATCAAGCTACTTAGAGCAATAACGTAGCCATTATACCAAGCTATCTGCCATGAACTGTAAATTATAAAATCTAATTGTAGTTTGGAAGTCCTGCAGGTTTGGGTTGAAGACTGGTGAGCAAAACATTTTTAGACCAGGAATATTGAGGGAAAGGTGTAAGCTCACATAGGATGAACTTGAAAACAAAAATCTGAGGAAAACAAAAACTAAGAAACAGTCAATAAAAAACAATGAAGAGATTAATTCATTGACCAGAAAGCAACTTAAAATAAACCTATTTAAGATACTCAAAAGGACTGGGTGAGGTGTCATACTTCTTTAATCCCAACACTCGAGGTAGAGGCAAGTAGATCTCTGTGAGTTCAAGGCCAGCCTGGTCCACAGAGCAAGTCCAGGACAGCCAAGGCTACACAGAGAAACCTTGCTTGAAAAACCAGGGGGAAAAAAAGATACTCAAAAGGTACACCAGTAATCCTAAAATCCAAGAGGCCGAGGCAGGAGGATTACTGAAAGTTTGAGGCCTGCCTGGGCTGCATAGAATAAGATTCTGTTTCAAAAATGTAAATGGATTAATTAAAGAAGCTATAAGGTCTACAAGTACAGTAGTGGCATGACTGTTATGAGTGCTACCAACCACATTATCATGGGATTTGATCAATAATCAACAGAAGGGAATTCGTATCAGATACTATAAGCCTGGTCAAAAGCTGTGACTGGGAAAATGATGAGCCCTCATGGGAAAGCTCATGATGTTGCTTTGCTAAATGGGCATGAAGTACTACCCAAATTGCTGTAACTGTTTATGTTTCTGCCCATATATTAGTGTTGTCATCGGCTTTGGTTAGAGACCCTGCTTTTTACAGTGGCTGGTGGTTACCTCGAACACTTATAACTGGACTAAATGCCGAGAATAAGTGATTGCTGAATGCTCATCCCTAAGAGGGAATTCCCTGATTATGTCCTCTTTAGATTTTTAATTGCCTTCTCATTATAGTGCTTGCCTACCACAATTATATAAATTCTAAACTTTCTAAGAAGCCCTTTAATTTCAGTCATTCAAAATCGTGCTATGAAAAAACAAAACAAAACAGAAAACAAAAGTAAATAAATAAATAAAACAGTACTGTGTTTCTGGTCAGTGTCCAATGAACATCATCCAAAACAGGCATTTCATAGCAATTAACAAGTTGCTTTGGAAGATAAAGAGGCCAAAATAAGCGAAGAGAATTTGTGTGTGTGTGTGGGGGAGGGGGGGGCGATGAAGTGAAAGAGGAGAGGACGAGGAAGAGTCTTATGACAGATATCAAGACTTAATCAGCTATTTAGTCAAATATGGTAAAATGCCAATAGATTATAAAAGCAGGAAGACTAATAGAAAACAATAAAGTCCAAACAAATGCAGAGATATGATGTGTAAAGGAAGGGACATTATAAATCAATTGGGAAACTGATGGACTAGTCAGTAAATGGGGCAGGGGTAACTGGGTATCTACTAGGAAAAAGCAATTTATATGCCTACATCTTATCATACACACAAAAATGTGTTTTGAAAACTCAAGTTCTAAAAAAAAGCACTATCTGAAATGAATTATAGGAGACTATCACTGAGGATAAAGAAGAATTTATATACAAAACACCAAAATTGCAACTATAAATGAAAATCTGACATCCTTGACTAGATTGTGAAAACGAATAAAACTCCTGAAAGATGAAAAGACACCAAAGCAGGAATTAAAATACAAATTACACTTTGAGAGAACACTTTCTGTTGTATATAATCCACAAAGGCTTGACATCTGGAAGATATAAAGAATATCTGCAAAAAACTGAGAAATAATCTACTAACAAACAGACAAGAAAAGAAGGTGAGGAAAATGAAAAAACAAAAAATAAAAAAGCAACACATAGAGGAAAATAGGTATAGATATTATTCTAACAATCTTAGAAATAAAATTAAAGGTGTTAACACGTACCTATCAGATTATTGAGAACTATAATTTGCATATGGAGGGTACAAAAGAGGTAATTTACACATTGTGTGTGTGCTGGCTAATTTATGTAAAGGTAAAGCCATTGGGGAGGAGGGAACCTTAATTGAGAAAATGTCTTCATAAGATCTGGCTGTAGGCAAGTCTGTTGAGTATTTTCTTAGTTACTGATTCATGGGGGAGGGTTCAAATCACTGTGGATATTGCCATCCCTGGGCTGGTGATCTTGGATTCTAGAAAGCAGGCTGAGCAAGCCATTAGGAAAAAGCTAGTAAGCAGCACTTTCCCAAGGCCTCTTCATCAACTCTTGCTTCCACGTTCGTGCCTTGCTTAAATTTCTATCCTGACTTCCTTCAACGATGAACAGTGATGCAGAAGTGTAAGCCAAGAAAACCCTTTTCTTCCCAAGTTGCTTTTGGTTATGGAGTTTCCTCAAAGTAATAGTAACCATAACTAAGATAGTTGATAGGCATACACTGGGCGAGCCATTCATTATATGGACCACTTGGAACCATCTATGAGAGCTGGAGGTATATGTGTCTTTTCACAGGTCATTATGTCCTTATTTAAGGTTACCACTGGAGCCTTGAAATGGCAAAAATGAAAATGAAATGTTTGTCAACAGAAGAAGGGACACGTAAATTAAGGACTGTTCATTTAAGAGAAAAAAAAAATACAACAATTAAATGAATGGATTGTATCTACAAGTAGACTAAGGATAAACTAAAACACCAGAACACTTAAAATTAAAAAAAATGAGTTTCATGATATGTATTATCATTTAATCAAGTTGTAAAATTAACTACAAATAATGATAGTGATTATTTATGGACACATGTATAGATACTAAAAATTTTTTTAAATGACTTAAATCTAAACACAGATTTCATGGTTGTGGTTACTTCTTAGGAACTCAGAGAAGGGCCCGCAAAGGGTTCACGTATAGATGTAACATGTAGAATAAAGATCCAAGCCTAGATTGGTGCAGCTCTCAGACCTCATCAGAAATGTTTCTTTTAATAGTGACCAGTGGCTAGTGCAGAAACTCACATCTGGTCACTACGCAAAGAATTAGTGTCAGTGGAGTATTCAGCCACAAAGGGCAGATCTACATCACTGCCCTCCTCCCCAAGGGGGAGGTTATGGATCACTGTAGAAGAGGGAGAAGAAAGATTGTAAGACGTACTCTGGTGCCTCACATTTGACCATGTCCCCTGGAGGGGGAGACCTGGTGGCACTCAGAGGAAGGACAGCAGGTTACCAAGAAGAGACTTGATACCCTGTGAGCATATACAGGGGGAGGTAATCTCCCTCAGGAACAGTCATAGGGGAGGGGAATAATGGGAAAACGGGAGGGAGGGAAGAATGGGAGGATACAAGGGATGGAATAACCATTGAGATGTAACAAGAATAAATTAATTTAAAAAATTAAAAAAAAAAAGAAGATTGTAAGAGCACAACGGAGCAAACAGTGTCTTCAGGACACAGCAACACCACTGAACCCATGAACTCATGGCAGCTCTGGCTGCATACATAACATCATGTCAATTAATATTCTAGCACGGAAGGGAAGGGCCTCACCTGCCCTCACTCCTCGCTGAGGAGAGAGGGCCTCACCTGCCCTCACTCCTCGCTGAGGAGATATTGACTTCTGGGGAGAGAGAATTAGTTTTCTTTAAAGGTGGGGCCCCCTGGCAGGTTGGCCACTTCCGAGTTCATGGCCCCAACACCCAGGATTATAGACAGTACAAATTGGACTTTATGGGTTATTTAAAGGAAAATAAATGATGAAGATGTGGTAAGAGGTGGAGGTGGGAGTAGGTCTTGGAGGAGTTTGGGGAGGAGTGGGAGTGAACATGATCAAAATATATGAAACTCTTAATGAATTTATAAAAAGATACAAGCCTGTTATAGCAAATGACTCATAGTTGTAAGTTAAATTTTCTTTTCTTTTACTAGTTTTTCTTATGTGGCTTAGATTGGCCTAAAAATCCCTATAGCTGGGATATCTGAGATTATAGACATAAGCTACCACAATTGTAATTGACAGGTTTTCCAAATGTGTGTGTGTGTGTGTGTGTGTGTGTGTGTGAGAGAGAGAGAGTGAGAGAGAGAGAGAGAGAGAGAGAGAGAGAGAGAGAGAGAGAGAGAGAGAGAGAGAAAATGATGACACGTGCCTGAAATCCCAATACTAGAAAAGCAGGAGATTTTGAGCCTAGGCCAGCTAGTCTACAAAATGGAACCCTGTCTCAAGGAAGAATAAAAAATGGAGGAAGGAGGAGGAATAGGTTTCCGGGGAGAGCATGGGCCAACTTACACTCCTCACTTGTTGAAACCCTAATCCCTAGTGTGAGGATATTTGGATGGGAAATGTGGAAGGTGGTTAGATCACAAGGGTGGGACTCTCAAGAACTGGATTAGTGCCATTATGAGAAGAACCACAAAAGAAATCATCTTTCCTTCTCAGCCATGGAAAGACACAACTGCCTGCAAACCAGGAAGAGGGACTTCAGTGGGGACAGACTCACTTGGAATCTTGATTTTGGACTTCGAATCTCTAGGACTATGGGCAGTAAGTTTCCATTGAAGCTGTGTACTGTATGCTATTTGCTATTGGAGTCTGAATAAAGGCTAGTGGGCACCTATGGCTTCCGCAGTCTCAACTTCCTTGCAAAGACTTTGCAGCCCTTTGTGGAGTAAGGCACATGGCCTAGCATTACCACTCTGGGAACTTACTTTGCATGTCAACTTTTATTTCAAGTTTCCAGTTTACTCATCAGGACACCCCTCATTTGTTTTTCCCACTGAGAATTCACCATCCTCCTCTAAGGGCAGGCTTTGCTTAGCACTGTCAGAATCCAGAATGATACATGGCCATTTGACTTCAGTGTGTCAGCCTCCCCTCACCTGGATCTGGACAGCTGATGTGACTTTCTGCCCCAGTTCAACTCACAAATGGTCTTAGTTATTTTCTCATTAATGTGATAAAATTCTCTGACAAAATCAATCCAAGGGAGAAAATGTTCCTTTTGATTCACAGTTCCAGAAGGATATGGTCTATCATATCTAGAAAGGCACGGCAGCAAGAGCAAGGAAGCTGGTCCATCACATTGCAGATGCATGCAGGAAGCAGCAAACAGGAAGCGGGGTCAGGATCTGCCCTCATTGACCTATTTATTCTAGACTAGCTCTACATCCTGAAACCTCCAAGCCATCCTAAAGAGCACCAGCAGCTGAAAACCAAGTGCTCAAAAACATATGAGCCTTTGAGGTACATTCCACATTTAAGCCACCGTTTAATCATAAGTTCATTCTTCTCATCCTACTGCCTCAACCCTGAACAGCCTAGAACTTCCTTCCTTCCTTCTTTCCTTCCTTGCTTCCTTCCTTCATTTCTCTCTCTCTTTCTCTTGTCTCTCTGTCTCTCTGTCTCTCTCTGGTCTTCTACCTTTTCAGTTCTCTCTATCTTTCCTTGCATTTCTGCCCACTTGTCTACTCTGTCCACTTGCCTAGTAGACAAGGCAAACTCATCTACTAGGTTTGCCACATGCATGCCTATGAGGATCAGTGAGAGCTTCCCATCCTGCAGGCCAAGAGGAAACTATAGAGAATTCTGAGTGTTGTATGGATGGAGGTAGAAAAACGTAGGTTGCAAAACAGCTTTAGCATACAGAATCTTAAATCCCAGATGATGGTAGCTATTTAAATCCCATATATTGTTAGTGGAATGTTATTTTAGGCTTGTTTTGTTTTGTTACTTGGGACAGTGTCTTTCCAGGTTGGGCTTAAATTTACTATATAGATTAGGGTGGCCTCCAACTTGCAGTCTTCCAGAGGGCACCTGAGCACCATCACCACACCTGTCTTATTTCAGTCCCTCTGAAGCTTCTGGTCCTATCTAGAACATTTTCACCAAAATCTGGCCTTTTGGCCCAGAGATTAGGGGAAGTTGGGGCACAATGGTAGAAGAGTTTTTAGGGGTCTGTGATAATCCTTGGGATATTCTTCAGTGTTTTTCAACCAACTCTTCAACTTCCAGTGCCTAGAGCCTCTGGTGTTTGCATTTCAAGAGGATTAGAACTTTCCCTATGGGAGCACAGTCCTTATCGCAAAATCTGTGCTGCATTTCAGATTTGATAGAAACTAGGAGAATCTAATGACCTGAGGAGTTGTGTGCTGGTGTTAGGCTAATTTCGATTAATTATAAATGGAACTAGCTACACTGATGGAGGCCACTCATCCAGCCCAAGTGTTTCACATGACTGTCGTGGATGTCAATGGGAATTCTACACTCAAGGGGAAATATCGTGTGTGTGTGTGTGTGTGTGTGTGTGTGTGTGTGTGTGTGTGTGTGTCTGTGTGTGCGTGTGTCTGTGTGTGTGTGTGTGTGGTTTCTTAGAAAGACAGCTCTGTCTTCCCACCACACGTTGGTCATTTCAGTGTTTTATGTGTCTCGATTGCCTGAGATGGGGGGCAAGCTTTATCATGGCCACATCATGGACGGAGAGGTGGACATTAACTGACTTTCACCTTGGAGAGCTGAGTCACTCAGGGTCACAGGTCTCCTTTTTACTGCTTATTCTACAAGCCAGCAGCACCTTGTGGCCTTTGAGTTAAAAGATCTCTGGGTGGTTCTGCTGAGGAAGGCAGTCTGCTGGTGACCTTGAATGACTCCACACTCTTTCTGGATGCCCGGCTTCCTGCTTTAACTCTGGATAGCAAACCCATACTTCTGGCTATATCCTGCTCTCATTTTCTTTTTAAAATTGTCAGTGATGAATCACCAGTGAGTCAGAAAAGCCAGGGATTCCACCTTGTGCAGAAGCATAGAGTCTGTAGGTTAGAAAGCTGGGGGCGGAGGCACATGTCTGTGATACCAGCGCTCAGAGGGCTGAGACTGGAGTTTGAGAATTTGAAGCTCATCTGACCTATATATGAGTTAGAGGTCAGCCTGGGCTACGCAGTGAGAGGCTGTCTCAAAAGATCAAAAGAAGGAATTGAGGCAAATAAACAAACAAACAAACAAAAAAAGGGTGTCCGAGAAAGCCAGGCTGACTTACTTTTGCTTCAAAGAGGAATTAGTGAAGGAATGAACAGAATAGATCCTAGAGCCCCACCCTGCACCTACAGGAGTGAAAAACACCAAAATGAAAACAGGAGTCTGTGTTTTAAAGTCCCGGTGTATGCCCCATGTAGGTTTAGGAACTATGGCTTATATGGAACCATGGCAAGTTGGAGACAGAGAATGTCCACCGCAGCGGAGGAGGAGGAGGAGGAGGAGGAGGAGGAGGAGGTCAGAGGTACAGTGTAAATTAATAGCGAGGGACTCAGCAATAGAACTCTCTTCAAAGCAATGGACAGATGGGGAATGGTGGTTGTTGCTGTTGGGAACCCGTGTAGCTTGTATTGGTCAGTGAGTTTTAGAACCTAGAATTGGAAGCTAGAAAGAAAGAAGCCCGACTAGAGTGAAGCTCTGTGTCAATCAGCTGCATGATCCAGAGCCAGCCATTTTCACACATCTGGGCCTCAGTTTACTACTCATCTGTAAGATGACAAGATAGACTTTCTTTTTGATGCAGGGTCTCTCTACGTAGCCCTGGCTTGCCTGGAGCTCACTGTGGAGCCTGGGCTGGCCTCAAACTCAGATTAAAGGTGTGTGCCACAAAGCCCAGCACAAGGCTGACTTTATCTCTTGAGTTTCTCTTATGTAGCTTGGGTGCAAATGTGGGATACTCAGAAAGGCTGGTTTTTTGTTTTGTTTTGTTTTGTTTGCTTTTTGGTTGGTTTTTTTTTTTCTTTCTTTCTTTCTTTCCTTTTCTTTGTTTTTAAAAAATCATGCTTTGCAGAACCTAGGTTGTTTTTTTTTCTTTCCCCCCTGCTGAGTCTGTTTTCAGTCTTCGGCCACCCCCAGTAGCGCGAATGCTATGCCTACTCTCCAAGTCGGTGTAGTTGCCCAGGAAACTCAAATCATCCCACGATGATTCTGTTCTATCTCAGTTTGGAAAAGAGGTTCCAGGGGTGAAAAAATGTCTCCAAAAAGACAAGGTCCTGGGAAGAGGGAGTAGAAGTCTGGAACGAAAAAAAGATTTGGAACAAGAGGTAATTTGGATTGGTCTGGAGAGAGTTAACTGTCTCGCCAGGACACTTCTGCTGTGGGTGAGGGTAATTCTAGCTGCTGTTTGCCATTTCCAAAGGTGGCCAAGGAAGGCTCCAGCGGCTGGCAGGGACTAAATGTTTTGCAGTTACTGTGCTCACCTTGCTTCTGGGTCATGGCAGGAAGAGTGTGTAAGGGTTGATGTGAGTGGCACCAGCGCTGGCTGGTCAGGCCCAAGCCCGTCCGGCTAGTGGGAAGAAGAGAGGGGGCCTGTACCAGCAGCTCCATGGCCAGGGAAGAGTAAATGCTCAGGTCGCTGGCAGGGGTCCAGCAGACAACAGTCTAGGTATGAGAGCCCATGGCCAGGAGCCAAGCAATGGATTTTCCTTTCCTTTCCTTTTTAGTTTTGCTAGAGTGGTTGTGAAAGGAGAGTGTATTTATCCAGCCCCTCTCAGTGAGAAGCTACCCAGACATGAGGAACTCATAAAAACTCATGGTTTCAGTTTGTTTTCTTGAGAGTTGGCACTCCTACAGGGCAATTGTTACTAAGAACAGACTTGGGAGCTGGGCATGGTGGTCCGCCCTTTAATGCCAAAATTCACGAGGCAGAGTCAGGTGGATCTCTGTGAGTTCAAGGCCAGCCTTCTTTAAAAAGTGAGTTCCAGGACAGCCAAGGCTATTGCACAGAGAAACCCTGTCTGGGTGGTTGATGGGAGTTGGGGGTGGGGGAGAATGGGACATAACAGCAACAACAAGAAATAAAACAAAAACCCAGCCCAAAACAAAACAAAACAAAACAAAACTGAGTTGGGGTGCCAGAGATTGCTTAGCGAGTAAGAGTGCTTGCTGCTTTTACAGAGGACTAGAGTGTGGTTCCCGTCACCCATTGTTAGACAGTTTAAACCACCTGTACTCCAGCTCCAGGGAACCTGACATCCTCGTTTGGCCTTCAAGCGTGCGTGCACGCGCACGCGCGTATGCACACACACACTCACACACACTCACACACACACACACACATACACACACACACAAATAATAAATCTTAAAAAACAAAACAAAACCCAGAATCAGTATATTCATTCTACTGAGGACAGTAGAGCAAGGAAGAGAGCCTGTAACAGGGAAGAAAGACTGACGAGAGGTCAGGGAGTGGACAAGCAACCACGCAGTATTGGAAGGACCTTGCTCTTCAAGGTTGGTCAGGATAGCCACTCTGAGCTTAGTGTTAGGTGCAGGACTCCCTCTCCCTAGCAGGGCCTCCTACTCTCTGCCTGACTCCATCTGGAGAGTGTCTTTAGATATAGATGCCCCTAACCACATTGGATATATGACCCCGGACACAGCTCCGTGCTAGCTCTCCCCTCCCTGCGCCTATAGGACAATTAGGTGCTATGCTCTGGTTCATATGATAAGAACATGTTGCCAAATGCAAATCAAGCATCCTTAAAGTGCCTGGTTTCAACCAATTATGTACACCTATCCCAGAAGCCCTCCATACTCTCCAAGGACTATATAGCTTTTGTTTTCCCCAAGTAAAGTTGAACCAGCTCCTGAAGTTGTTCCAGAAGTTTTCTATCTCCTTTGTTGTGGCCCCCCAAACCCTGTGCCTTGCCTTCTGCTCCTCCTGCCTTGGTGGGCTGGTAGCCAGCAGCACCCCACCCCATCCTAGGGAAGAGGAGAACTGCAGCAGAGGACATGAAATTAGCAAAGACAAAGACATGTGCAGAAGACAAATTCAGTAAGTACAAAGTACGCCTGTGAGACAGAAAGCAGGTCGAGCTATCCCAAGGAGAGATGCTCTCCTGGCCAGGGAAAATTCTAGACCTTGCCGAATAGTATGCAGGTGAAGCAGGGTAGTAAAGGAGACTCCTGTTAAAAGCCACATTCAAAGTTTAGCCTAGAAGTACAGTGGCAGACATATGGGCAGAGGGTAAGAAAAGATCTGTGACACATACTGGGAGATATGAGAAGACCCTGGCAGAGAGAGCTGGGTGATGTTTTCCGTAGGCATCACAGAATAGATCTGATGGCTGTCTGAAGGCAAACACTACAAGGGAAAGCAAGGAACATTCTTATTTTTCTTGTCTGGGTAAGATCCATGCATCAACACCCTTCCCCTTTCCCCATTTTCTCTTGCTCAGGTAGGACCCACAAAACAGTTCTTCTAAGTCGTATGTTGTGGCTTGAAGGGGAAATGTCTTTCATAGGGTCCTGTGTTTTAAATACCTGGTTACCACCTGGTGGCACTGTGTTGGAGTGATGCTCTTGTGTTCTATGTAAAGATTATCCTTGTATATATATTCAAGTGCTGATTTCTGTGCTGGTGCAAATCTGACTACAAGTCTGGCATTCTTGTTTTTTTTTTTTTTTTTTTGTTTTTTTTTTTTTTTTTTTTAATGAAGTATCTCCTGCTTCAATGTTTTGTAAATGTTCTCCATCACCCTCTGATTGTTTTTGTTTTGTTTTGTTTTTTTTGAGACAGAGTTTCTCTGTGTAGCCTTGGCTGTCCTAGACTCACTTTGTAGACCAGGCTGGCCTTGAACTCACAGCCGTGATCCGCCTGCCTCTGCCTCCTGAGTGCTGGGATTAAAGGCGTGCACCACTATGCCCGGCCTCTGGCTGGTTTTAATAAAAACCTGATGCTCAATAAACTGAGGCAGGATTAGGAGGCAAGACTTCCAGATTTGGGGGAAAGGGTGTCCCAAGGTGGGGACCAGAGAGAAACAGGGGGCGGGGAGAGGAGTCGCCACAGAACACAGATGAAGGTGGTGTCAGAGCAAGACTAAAATGGCAGGTAATAGGCCACATGGTGGGAAGTAAGCCAGGCCAGGGTTAGGATAGCTGAGTATATGCCCAGCTGTAGTACCCAAAGGTTTTAATAAATATAAGGGCTTCTGTGTCATTATTCAAAGCAAGGATGGGCATAGAAACCCTTACTTTTACAGTACTGTTCTAAGATGTTCTGGAACAAAGGAACTTAGAGGTCCATATGAATACTTAAGCATAATATTTTTAGCCAGGCTGCAGTGGCGCATGCCTTTAATCTCAGCCTACTGGAGGTAGTCAGAGCTAGTCAGTTCAAGGCCAGCCTGTATACAGAGTGAGTTCCAGTACAGCCAGGGCTACACAAAAAAACCCCGTCTTGAACAAACAAACAAAAAAAGAAAGAAAGAATAATATTTTTAAAAACTTCTTTAAGAATTGTACATTATTTAGAGACTGGCTGTCAGGTTGTAGGACATACGTACATGAATAAAATTATTCAACATTGCACATGTGCTGAAAAATGAGTATCAGAATGCACAGCTCAGGGACTGATTATAAAGTGAACATCGTTATGGGCCTTGGAAGGCCTCATGTCCCCTTGCTGGCATCTCCATCCTGTCTAATCTTCCCCTACCCCTACAAAAACAACTATCCAAATGAAAGTACTTTAAAAGTTTTTTTCAGGACCAAAGAGATGGTTCAATGGGTAAAGCTGTGTTCTGCCAAACCTAACAAGATGAGTTCAGGCTCCCATGGGGGAAGAAGACAACTGACTGCCATGAATTATGTCCTTTGAACTCCACTCACATGTATGTCCCTATGAGAGCTCTCTCTCTCTCTCTCTCTCTCTCTCTCTCTCTCTCTCTCTCTCTCTCTCTCTCTCTCTCACACACACACACACATACACACAGCTATTAAGTAACTAAATAAATGTAAGCTCTAAAATTTTTTTTAAGTGGCTATGAAAGAAAAACAAATCTTACATTTTCCTCTTTTCAGTTTCAGATATGTCCTCTACACTTTCCTAGACCAGCCATGCCTCTAGGAACCATATTGTATATGGTTTGACATATACAGAAGTTATCTATCTTTGCTTATGTGTATCTATAAGTATAGGCCATGTGCAGGTACCTTCGGAGGCCTGGAAAGGATGTTAGCCTCCCTAGAGCTAGAGGTACAGACATGAGCCACCCAGCATGGGTTCTGGGACCCAAACTCAGCTGTGGAAGAACAGTGCACACTCTACACCACTGAGTCACCTCTCCAGGCAGCAGCATGCACAGTAGTAAAATCGTGATGGGGCTGTGTAAAATAAGCTGTGGCCATTCATTAATTAATCACCTCTGTGACTTTCCATAGCTTCCTTCGTATCTTAAGAGAAGCCTCTGGTTTATATAAACAGAACACTCCCTGGAAATATTGTAAGGGCAGGCAGAAAGAAGAAAGGAGTGAAGTGTTGAGTCTGGTAACTTCAAATTGACTTATATGGGATCTTTTAGACCTTTTTGTTTGGTTGGGTTTTTTTGGGGGGGGGTTGTTTTTTTATTTTTTTATTTTTATTTTTTTGGTTTCTTGAGGCAGGGTTCCTCTGTGTAGCCTTGGCTCTCCTGGACCTCATTCTGTAGACCAGGCTGGCCTCGAACTCACAGAGATCCACCTGCCTCTGCCTCCCAAGTGCTGGGATTAAAGGCAAACACCACCACCGCCTGCTCTGATCTAGGTATCTTTAACTGGCTTAAACATTTGTTTGGTGATCTTTCTTCCCAAAGCTACTGTATTTTAAATCTGTGGTTAGATTTGCTGGCTCTGGAACCCTCAGACACTTATGGGAAAAGGGAGTTCTGTGGGGAAAAGCTTTGTTTAGATGAGTGAATTTATGACACTGGTGAGTAAGCACAGTGGCACGCATAGGGGAGGTTGGCTGGCCAGTGGATCAAGGTGTGAGGAAGTCTTTGGAAAGACCAGAGCATTGGCAGGAAGACAGGAGCCACTGGCTTCTGCCGTTACTGAAAGCAGCCTAGGCCTACCCTCCCCAAGTTCACGGTGAGGTTTATGAGGGCCAGTGTGTTTGTGCTGCACTTGACATTTCCACAAATTGCTCTGTAGTTGTTTTTATTAGTTTTATTCCAGCTGTTGCTCAGGGGATTTTCTGGCAGCCAGGTCCTCCAGGCCAGCTTGGAATCTCTTATTAATTAATTCAAATCATGAAAAGGAGCCATCAAGCCTGCTTTGGTCTCTTTCCTGTTTCTAGCCAGATAAATCCCAGGCAAGGCACCATAAGAAAAGCAGTAATGAGGCTCACACCTCCAGTTTCAAGTGTAGAACTAGCCTGGCCAAGTGTTAAGTGCAGGGGTGAAGTATAAGCCCAGAGGAGCCAGGCCTGAGGAGGAAGCTGACCCCGAGAATGCCATTCCTCCTGGGTCCAATGTGGGAGGAGGCTCCTCAGCAGTTCCACCACGGCCCTGGAGTTAACAGCCTCTCACTGACCCAAATAAATTCACAGGTATGGTGACTCCCTGTGTTTTCACTTCACACCAGCTCCAAAGATACCCTTAACTTGAGAGAAGCTTGACCTGAAGTCTCAGTGTGATTTTTTCCCTAGGAAGCTATTAGTTTCATCCCACTTTACAGAGAGGATGTGAAAGTAACTTGAAGAAATCTAGAAGAAGGCTGCTATCAACAAGGTATAACCGACGTGTATTGCTGTTGTTGCGAAGTACAGTATTATTTTTGTTATTAAGAGGCCATAGCAAAGGCAGTATTAGCAGAGCAGAGCCTGTCATTGCACATTCTCCAGTAGCAGAGTTTTTAAATCAATTGTTGTATCACATCCGGGCGTGGTGGCACACGCCTTTAATCCCAGCACTCGGGAGGCAGAGGTAGGGGGATCGCTTTGAGTTAGATCCCAGCCTGGTCTACAAAGTGAGCCCAGGACAGCCAAGGCTACATAGAGAGACCTTGTCTCAGAAAAAAAAAAAAAATGGTCTATCAACTCTTGTACACTTAGCTCCTCCCATCTTTTCCATACAAGGTATGATCAAATTTCTCTCTCTCTCTGTCTCTCTGTCTCTCTGTCTCTCTCTCTCTCTCTCTCTCTCTCTCTCTCTCTCTCACAAAAGGAATCTAAATCCAAGCATTAAAGTTATTTAAAAACATGAGCCTAAACTAGGTGCATGCCTTTAATCCCAACACTTGGGAGGCAGAGGCAGGTGGACCTCTGTGAGTTCGATGCCAGCCTGGTCTACAAAGTGAGTTCCAGGACAGGCAAGGCTACACAGAGAAACTCTGTCTCAAAAAGCCAAAAACCAACCAACCAACCAACCAATGAAAAAACAAAAAATACAAACAACCATGGGTCTAGGCCTTACCCTGCACCCTCGAGACTTTGAATCCTTTGTCTCAGTCTGAAAGGAATTAAGTTAAATAAATCAGTGTTCTAGCATCTTATTTGTTTAATAGGGTAATTGACTCATAGCTGGAAGTCAGAAAAGAGCATGTTCACAAGGTTGGGAAAGACTGTCTTATAACATGGCCTTAGTGCAGGGTGTGGCTGTGGGGTGACAGAAGATGAAAGATTGTAAGAGCATAAGGCTGGGAAGATGGGGCAAAGCTGGTTTCTGTTCATAATGGGACCGCCTCACTCAAGTACTCACAGTAGCTCTGATTGCCTGCTCAAGACCAAGTCAGTCAACAGCACAGAAGGGGGCAGGGCCCAGGAGATGCCACCTCTAGTTGAGGAGCCTTGGGGGGATGGGGTGTGATACAGATAGCTATTCATAGCTGAGCACAATGTACTTACTCTCTACACTTGATCAATTGTGAGTTTCTATGTTTAACCAGTGCACTAAAAGCTTCTCTGATAGAGTCTGAGAGCTACACCAACCTACAGATTTAGCAATAATGTCACAAATGTTATGGGTGTAGCCAACCAGTTTCTAGTGGATTTAAGGACCACTTCATTGGATGAAAAACATGTTAAGTACTATAAATCTGACCAAGAACCCATATTTGGTGAGTTAATAATCCTAGACTTGAAACTAATACTATTCCTTTGCCAATGAAAATATTGTCCTCTGAATTTTATATTTGTTTTTAAATTTTAAAATGCTTTAAAAGTTTTCTCAGTTAGCATACAGAATAATAGATTTATTACGTCTTTTAAAAAACTCATTTAAAGAAAGATTTGTTTTTATTTTTATTTATGTGCATATGAATCTCTGTAAATGTATGCCATGTGTGGGGGTGCCTACAAAAGAAGGTACTGCATTTTCCAGAGTTGGATTTGAAATCACAGGCTGCTGTGAGCTGCTCAGTATAGATGCTGGGAAGTAAACTGGTGCCCTCTAGGAAAGCAGAGAGCTCTCTTTACCATTAAGCCACCCAACCTGCATTTAAACATCTTTATACATGTATCTCATTGTACTTTGTTCATCCTCACTACCCACTCTCTCTACTTTCCCTTTCTGATCATCTAGGAGTTGGAAAGATGACTCGATGGTTAAGAGCACTGGCTGTTCTCCTAGAGGATCCAGGTTTGATTCCCAGTCCCCACATGGTGGTTTATAACTGCAGTTCCAGAGGTTCAGCTGTCCTCTCCCAGCCTCCATGGGCACCCGGTGCATACATGGTCCATGGACAGACTTGCAGGCATGCACATAACATAAGATAAAAGTAACGATAAAATCTAAAAAGAGGTGCATCAATTCCATGCAAGCCAATTGTAAAGGAAGCAAGCAAAACATGGGACAATTGGGGAGATGAGAATACTGGGTATTTGCTGACATTAAGGAATAATAATTATTTTTTAAAATAAGCATTATAATAGTATTTTGGGTACATATGGACCCTGTACTAGTGACAGAACTGCTATGGATCCACTAGGACTCTGATATGTACTGGGCAAGCACAGGCTTAGAGCCAGAATTGAAGCTCCAAAAATGACTGACCAAGATCAGGATCCTGAGGGCATTAGAGCCCTCCAACAAGTAGTGGCTCAGAGGCTGGGCCATTTCCCTCCTCACGATGCCACTGGGTATGGTGAAGGCCTATCTGAAGTGTCAGAGGCTGCCAGCTAATACCTCCTGCCAGGTGCTGGAATCTGTCCCACACCAAAAGAAGCACTGCCTATCTTGCAACTCTGTCCTGAAGTCTCCATACCCGTGCTCAGAGAGAACCGGCTATGCCATCGTTTCACTATCCTACCAACTTCCCTGGCATCATTATCCCTTTGTGAAGAGCATGAGGCACAAGGGCACCAGGACTGTAGAATTAGTGGTTTGGCTTTGTTGTTGTTGTTATTGTTGTTTTCTATGCCTGATCTAGCTACAGTTTCCAGACTGGGTCTCTCTGTGTAGCCTTGGCTGTCCCAGACTCACTCTGTAGACCAGGCTGGCCTTGAATGCACAGTGATCTGCCTGCCTCTGACTCCCACCCCTTCCCTTCTCAAGTTGCTTCCTGTCAAATGTTTTGACACAGCAATGGGGAAAAAGAATAAACTAAAAATAAAACCCGATACAAAAAAAAAAAAAAAAAATGATAAAGAGTACAGTCATTGCTGTGCTAAGCCTGGCCATATGGCTCATGGGCCTTGCAATTTGCTTGTAGAAGGAATGTGCATGAGTTTGGAATTGCAGGTGAGTGGAGACCCAGAATACTGTAAGGAAAGCATGATTTAGGAGCATTTTGGTGGGCATCTGGAAGACCAGAATGCCAGTGGAGACTCAGACAAGGGGTTTCAGAACAGGGATTCTATTAGATACCAGACTAAGGGGGTTGGAGAGATGGCTCAGAGGTTAAGAGCACTGACTCCTCTTTCAGAAGACCCAGCACCCACAAGGCAGCTCACAATTGTCTGTAACTCCAAGATCTGACACCCACAGATATACATGCAGGCAAGACATCAGTGCACATTAGAAAAGAAAGAAAGAAAGAAAGAAAGAAAGAAAGAAAGAAACCAGACTAAAAGTGACTTCGTGTTAAATTCTGGCCAAGAATCTGGCTGCGTCCTCACTTGTATGAAGCTGATTAAAAACAAAAAAAGGAATAAGTCGTTTGGGAGAAAAATCTCTGGACAACACAGTTTTCAGGCTGTGTCATGATTATGGCTCAGGGTTACTTATATGAGGGAGCAGGGAAAGAAAATGAAAGAACTGATAAATGTCCAGCTAGGTGAAGAAAAGAGCAAGGGTGAGTTTAACATGAAGAAGAAGGTTGATAAACCCCCCCCCCCCCCCCCCCCCCCCCCCCCGCCACTGTGGCTCCCGCCTAGAATTCCAGCACTCAGGAGGCAGAGGCAGAGGGAGCTCTCTCTGTCTGTGAGTTGAAGGCTAGCCCAGTCTACCAAGGGTCTAGGACAACCACGGCCGGCCGCACAGAGAGATGCTGTCTTGAAAAAAGAAAACAAAAGCAAAACCAAAACAAAACAAAGTGAAAAGAACAAGGCTGGTGCTGAGAAAGTATCAGAGACTGTTAAAGAGCTAAGGGTCCTTAAGAAGAAGACACACTTTGGGACAGAAGAAGCAGGCCTTGAGGGCAGGATCCCACCTGTGGAGAGTTACTAAGGGAAATGCAAATTCACCTGAAAGGAGTGTTCCTTAAAACAAAGAGCTTTCAGATTGCCTGGTGGAAGGTGGTTTCCCAGGTGAGTGACTCTCCAGGGTAATTCGTGAAAGCATACCTGCAGCTGTAGCCCCGAGGGGGTCAAGAGTACAGCTCAGGCTCAGGGCAGAAGTTGGCTTCATCCACGTGGGGCTGATTCTGTGGAAGGGAAGGCAGGATTCAGGAATGAGGGGCTCATCGAGGCTTGCACTAAGGCTCAAGAAAGCCACTGAAGCCAAGCAGTGTGTGGCTGGGTTGGAGTCCCTACACTGAGGCCCCAAGAGGTCAGTGCTTAAAACTATGAAGATAAATTCTAAGTTGCAGTGGAGACCTCAGGTTACAGAAGATGTCAGAAACATGGGACATTTGCTCTTGAGGGAACAGGCCCCAAAGAGAGGCAACAGAGCTTGGGGTAGGACCACAAGTGGCTGTTGTGAGTCTCTATAATGCCACCAAGAGCTTAGATGCTGGACATGTTTTGCACGGCTCTGTTTCAGGTCTAAACTTTGATATGACCCCATTTTTCTCTTTAGAATGTGAATGTTTACTCTGAGGTATTGTTTTGATTAGTTTTATGTCAACTTGACACAAGCGAAAGTCATCTGGGAGAAAGGAGCCACAGTTGAGAAAATGCCTCCATAAGATCAGGCTGCAGCCGACCCTGTGGGACATTTTCTTAATTAATGATTGATGTGGGAGGGCTCAGATGATTGTGGGTGGTGGTAGTCCCTAGGCGGGTAGTCATTTTTGAGTAGGCCATGGGAGGAAGTTAGTATGCAGCCAGCACCCCTCCATGGCCTCTGCATCATCTCCTGACTCCAGATTCCTGCTCTGTTTGAGTTTCTGTCCAGGCTTCATTCAGTGATTAGGTATGATGTGGAGGCATAAACAAAATACACCTTTCCCTCCCTCAACTGGTTTTTTGTCATAGTGGTTTTTATTTGCTTGTTTGTTTTTTGTTATTTTTCAAGATAGGGTTTCTCTGTGTAGCCTTGGTTGTCCTGGTCTCGCTTTGTTGACCAGGCTGGCCTAGAACTCACATCAATCTGCCTGCCTCTGCCTCCTGAGTGCTGAGATTAAAGGTGTGTGCCACTACCACCCAGCCGTGGTCATAGTATTTTATCACAGCAATAGGAACCTAACTAAGACAGGTATTATATGTTCGAAGTATTTACTTGTTTTTTGATTTTATGGGAGGTCCCAGTATGAGTTTGCCTTGAGTCTCTGAAGAGATTTAGACTTCTGAGCAATTGGAACTGTTAAAACTTATGGGGTCCTTTAGATGAGGTCTAAATGCAACAATATGTATTATAAAGTAAACATGAGATTTATGGGTCATGGGTGGAAAGTTATGCTTTAAAGTGATATGTTGGCTGAGAAGGGGAACTAGAATAGACATTCTGGGTGGATGGTGGAGAGGGGCCTGAGTGGAGGAGGGGGTGGTGATAAGAACAGGAGGGACCAGGTTGGGGGAGGATGGAGGGAGAGAGTACTGGAAGAGACTGCTGGAATGGGATGGGGAGAGGGTGAGCTAGAACCCTAGGCCAATAGAAACTCCCGGGAGGCTATGAGGGTGACCCCAACTAAGACTCCTAGCAATGGGGGATACGGAAGCTGAACCTGCCATCTTTTGTAACTAGGTAAGACTTCCAATGGAGGGGCTAGGACACTAACCCAGCCACAAAACCTTGGCCTACAATTTATCCTGCTTACGAGCTATGCAGGGTAAAGGTGGAACAGACATTAAGGGAATAGCCAACCTATGAGGCCCATATCATGAGAGGGAGACTGCCCCTGACACTGTTAATGATATTCTGCTATACTTGCAGACAGGAGCCTAACATAATCATCATCAAAGAGGTGTCATCCAGCAACTCATGGAAACATGCAGAGACCCACAGCTAAACATTAGGTGGAGCTTGGGGAATCCTGTGGAAGAGGAGGAGGAAGGATTGTGGGAGCCAAAGGGGTCAAGGACACTATAAGGAAACCTACAAAATCAACTAACCTGGGCCCACAGGGGTTCACAGAGACTGAACCACCAACCAGAGAGCATGCATGGGATGGACCTAGGCCTTTTGCATAAATGTAACGGTTGTGTGGCTTGGTCTTCATGTGGGACTCCTAACAGCAGGAGCAGGGGCTGTCTCTGACTCTGTTGCCTGTCCTTGGGACCCTTTCCCCCCTGTTGGGCTGCCTCGTCTAGCCTCAATAGGGGAAGATGACCTAGTCTTACTGCAATTTGACATGCCAAGACTGGTTGATATCCATGGGAGGCCTCCCTTTTCTGAAGAGAAAAGGAGGAGGCATGGATGGGGGAGGGGAAGATGGGGGAAGGAAGGGAAACTGTGCTGCATATTGTATTCTTTGAGTTGCTAGTCTTTGTGTTGTTAAAGAAACAAGTAAGTTCTGACTTAAGAGCAGTTCAGGGGAGTGCATTCTTTTCAGCGTGCCTAGCTGGGCTGGGAGGGATGGAGTTCTTGATATATAAACCAGCCTTGTGTGGAGTAAAGTTGAGCCTTTATCAGGATTCATTGTCTTGGCTCCGTATTTCTTGTGTCTCTTTCCCTTCTCTTTCATCCACAAACCCTCTTTCTGAGAACCTGTTCGATACATCCCGTGAGATGGGACAACTATTCAGTTCTCTTCATTCATTTTTGTTCTTCATTTGAAAAAAAAAAAAGGATTCTCTGTGTAGTCCTGAATGTCCTGGAACTAGCTATGTTGTAGGCTATAATGTTATTGTGTAATTCAAATGCTGATTTCTGTACCCCACATATCTGATTGCAGTCTTTGTTCTGAGAATCTCCTGTCTCAATGTTGTGTAAACACTGAACCTCTATTGTCACCTGATATGCCAGTAAAGTGGCTTACAGCCAATCGCTGAGCAAGGGAGAGAATAAGGCTGGACTTCCTACCAGCCAGGGGAGGAGGAGTTAGAGGAAGAACCAGGAGATTCAGCCATGGGAGAGGTCCAAGAAAGGTCAGAAGATGGAGCCAGAGCAGGGAAAGCTACAAAATGAAAGTATCTCTGGAATGTACTGTAGAAGGGAAGCAGATTAGCTTAGAGGGCTAAGAATAGAGTGATAGCTGTTCAGTTCTTGTGTTGTGAAGCTTATTATTAAAAATACATAAGAGAGTCTCAGTTATGTGTAGTAGCTGGTTAAGAGAGAAACCGAGAAACAAAGAGTTTTTATAAAAAATAACGTTAGCACTGTGTAGACCAGGCTGACCTGGAACTCACAAAAATCTGCCTGCCTCTGCCTTTTGAATACTGGATTAAAGGCTACAGCACCATGCCTAGCTTTGGTTTTTGTTTTGTTTTGTTTTGTTTTTTTCATTCTTAAAAAACAAGGCCTTAGACTATTTGTGGTTTATCTATTTGGACAGATACTTCAGTTTTATTTTTGACATATGTATGCACATATGTGGGTATGTGTATGCTATGAGTATGGGCACATGTGAGCCATCTTTGAAGTCCAACATCTCATTTTTTTCATATGATGAGTCATGTTGAAATTAACTGAATAATATGTAAGTCATTTTAGAAGTTGAACTTTATATAGGAATAAAAACTAATGACATTTATTATAAACACATATTTTCCTAGTTTATCTTTATTATATACATGTATTTTCCTAGTTTGTCATTATTTCAAAGCATGTGTAAATGTTGGTGTGTTAATTTTCTTTGTTTTGATTTCTCGAATTCTGGGCCATAATCAAAAATATCTTAGGACCAGATGGATTCACTGCTGAATTCTGTCAAACGGAAAGGGAAGATCTCCTACTGTCCTTAAATTATTTCATAAAATAGGAGATAGAACACTGACAAATTCGTTCTATGAAGCCAGTACTATCTTAGTACCCAAACAGGTAAAGATACAACAACAACAACAACAACAACAACAGACCAATTTCTCTGATAGATGAACAAAGATGCAGAGATTCTCAGCAAAATACTTGCAACACAAATTCAGGAACATATTGAGGCTATCCTACATCATGACCAAGTGAACTTCATCCCAGAGATAAAAGAATGGTTCAACATATGTAAATCAATGTAATACACCATGTAAATAAGACAAAGGACAATGAGCTACAATAGAAAGAAATATGAAAAGTATTTCATTCATAAAACAATCTTTGACAAGATTTATAATTTGTTTCTCTTTTGAAAAAAAAAAAGTTTACCATTTTTGACTCTAAATACCAAAGCACTACACTTCATTTTGTACTTCTTGGACTCTGTAGACAAGTGAGGAGAATATAAAGGGTGACGCCTGGCGACTCTCGCCTCCTTCTGTTTTTATCTTCCATGCTTTGTGTTTGTCATTACACTGCTTACGTCATAATACACTATTGAGTCCTGCATCTTCCTGTTGCTATTATGAGAGTTTCCCATTTTGGTACAATTTGCCCATTGTGTTTTATTTATTCACCATTTCAAGTAATAACTATTTACGAAGGCACCGTTTTTCAATACACATTTCTTCTACGTGTATGAGGCAAAGCAGCCTCATAACCAGAGAAATCCAGAAAGTGAAGACAAAAGCCAAGTCTGGAGTTTTGGTGGTTAAAGTGAGACAGGTGAATCCTGAAGGCAAGGGTAGTCTGCAGTCCAGGTGAGGAGCTAACAGTTCCTTTCGGTTTTAACAGTGAATGAAACAGAAGCAGGCAAGCATAAAAGAGAGACCAGCTCAGAGGCAATTTTAGTGCTCCAGGTAGGAGATCACAGACCTGGACAAGGAGATAATCAAGAGAGCTGAAGAGGGGGTTGTAGATTCATGGTGGAATAACGTTTTTACCTTGGTGATAGTTTGCATGTGGGGCACAAGAAAGAAGAGAAACTGAAGAGTGAGTTTGAACAGTGTCTGTTGGAGGGGAGTAGTGGTGCCATTTACTCAAGTAGGAAAAAAAATGGGAGAGGCTTGGGTTTGGGTCGGTCATGTATTATAAATGGTATCAGTTGGCACACTTGTGTGAATTTTCCTGTGCTGCTGAAATGGGACTGGGATGTGGGGCTTAGGTTTCACTCCCAGGTGACATCTGATGGACGAGTGTGACAAGAGAGAACAGGCAAAGGCATGGCAGGCATTTTCTAGGGCATGGCGACCATCATGCTTGCCTAGGGCTATACACTCAGAGGCAGAGAGATGAAGGAGAACTGGGCAGTTGGTCAGAGACAAGATGGTGAGTGTACCGTGAGTATCAGAGAAAGTAACCTGGAAGAACTGGAGTGTGTGCACTGACTCACTTGGAACCCACAACACAGGGCGCACAGCAAAAGCTTAGTGCGTACTTATGAATTAGGTGATTGTTGGGATCTGGGTTAGTCCAAGAAACTAAGGATTTTCACCTTTCTAGTACTGTTGAACTGTTTCTTGATTTGAGTAGCCCTCCTTCCCTGCCGTGACCCCTGCCTCCATTCCCATGTAGCTCAGGCTGGTCTCTCTCTTTTAAAAAATTTTTAATTCATTTAATCACTTTGCAGACTGATCCCAGCCCCCTCCCTCCTCTCTTTTCAGTTCCATCCTCATGCCCTCTTCTCCCATCCTCCCTCCTTCTCAGAGAAGGGGAGTCCTTTTAGGGGTACCAACCCACCTTGACATCTCAAGTAACACAGAACTAAGCACATCCTCTCCCACTGAGGCCTGGCAAGACAGTCCAGTTAGGAGAAAGGAACCCGAAGGCAGGCAACAGAGTCAGAGACAACTCCAACTCCCATGGTTAGGGGACCCACATGATGACCTTGCTGCATATCTGTTACATATGTATAGGAAGCCTAGGTCTGGCCCATGCATGCTCTGTAGTTGGTGGTTCAGTCTCTGTGAGACCCCATGGAACCAGGTTAGTTGACTCTATAGGTCATCTTGTGGTGTCCTTGACCCTTCCAGCTGCCTCAATCTTTCCTCCCACTTTTCCACAAAACTCTCCAATCTCGGCCTATTGTTTGGCTGTGGGTCTCTGCATCTGTTTCCATAAGCTGCTGGATAAAGCCTCTCAGAAGGCAGCTAGGTTCCTATCTGCAAGCATAGCAGAGTATCATTAATAGTAACAAGAGCTGACTTTCTCCCATGGGGTGGGTCTCAGTTTGGACCAGTCATTGGTTGACCATTCCCTCAATCTCTGCTCCATCTTTATTACTACACTTCTTGTAGGCAAGACAAATTTGGGTCTAAGGTTTTATGGGTAGATTGGTGTCCCCTTCTCTCCATTGGAAGTCCCACCTGGCTACAGGAGGTACTGAGTTCAGGCTCTATAACCCTTGTTGTTAAGGATCTCAGAAGGGGTCACCCCCATTCACTCCCAGGGGCCTCCCCTATCCCAGAGATGTTCCCCCATTGATTTCTGTTCTCTTTCCAAGTCTTTCCCCTACTACCCCGCCGCCTATCCCTTCCCCACACATGATCCTACCTCATTCCCCCCCCCACCTCCTCTCCCACACAGCTCCCTCTTTCCATCTACTTTAGGTGACTTTTTTTTTTCTGCATGAGATTGAGCCCTCCTTGGCTTCTTTGGGTCTGAGGGTTGTAGCATGGTTATCCTACACATTATGTCTAATGTCCACTTATAAGTGAGCACATATGACGCATGCATGTCTTTCTGGGTCTGGGCTACTTCACTCAGGATGATCTTTTCTAGTTCCATCCATTTGCCTGCAAATTGTATGACGTCTTTGTTTTTAATAGCTGAGTAGTATTCCGTTGTGTAAATGTACCAAATTTTCTCTATCCATTTTTCAGTAGAGGGATATCTGGGTTGTTTCCAGTTTCTGGCTACTACTAATAAAGCTGCTATGAATATAGTTGGATAAGTGTTCTGGTGGTATGGTGGAACATCTTTTGGGTATATACCCAGGGTATATACCTGGGTCTTGAGGTAGAACTATTCCCAATTTTCTGAGTGCCGGATTGGTTTCCACAGTGGTTGTATAAGTTTGCACTCCCACCAACAATGGAGGAGTGTCCCCCTTGTTCCACATCCTTGACAGCATGTACTGTCATGTGAGTTTTTGATCTTAGCCATTTTGATGGGTGTAAGATAGAATCTCAGAGTCATTTTGATTTGCATTTCCTTGACGACTAAGGATGTTAAACATTCCTTTAAGTGCTTCTCAGTCATTTGAGATTCCTCTATTGAGAATTATGTTTAGCTTTGTACCCATTTTTTTAATAGTTTATTTAATTTTAATTTGTGTACGTTGGTGTTGGAGTTACGGATAGTTGTGAGCTGCCATGTGGGTGCTGGGAATCGAACCCAGGTCCTTTGGCAGGGCAGGCAGTGCTCTTAACCACTGAGCCATCTCTCCAGCCCCATTTGTACCCATTTTTAATTGGGATATTTGGTTAGTTTATGTTCAATTTCTTGAGTTCTTTAAATATTCTGGATATTAGCTCTCTGTCAGATGTAGGGCTGGTGAGGATCTTTTCCTGTTCAGTAGGCTGACATTTTGTCCTATTGATGGTGTCCTTTCCGGCTGATCTCTTAGAAACTATTTATTATTTATTTGTATGTATCTGTGTGGAGGTATGTGCATTTGAATATGGATGACATCAACTTTGGATCCCCTGCCTCTGAAATGGCTCACAGCAGGCTGTGAAGCTGCCTGATATGGACGTTGGGAACTGCAAGCCGTAGTTGAAGCATCTCTCCAGGCCCTGCTCTCTAACTCTTGAGCCTCCTGCATTCACCTACCAAGTGCCTGTGTTACAGGTACGCACTGCCACACTGGCTTGAGTCATCTTTTTTAATGTTTCCACCCCATTTCCTCTACTTTCTTCCTCCTGGGGGGCAGGATTACAAGCTTCTCTGTTTCTAGTCGCTGGTGGAGAATATACAAGGTAGTTACTGATACAAATCCTGGAGTCACACTAGGCTCTCAGGAAACTGGTTGGATTGTGGATTGATCTAGATATTTCATTCATTAGGTTTATTCATTTATTCATTTATTTCCCCCCACAAAACCTTGCTGAGCACCTACTATGTACCTATGAGTAGATATTAAGGTGAATGGATGAGTAAATTTCCAGAAAAGTTTTGCTCATTAAGCTGCTACAAATAGCATCTGAGTTTCTGGACATGAACTTTTTGGCTTCATGCCCTTCATATACAGTTATATTGAGATAAAAGGAAAGGAAAACCTGTATTCTTTTGCCTGCTGTGTTGTTTTAAAATTTTATAAAAATGTACAATGCTCTGAAGAGGCTCAGGCAGAAATAAATCTTTCTATGGTGTCTAAAAATGGACAGCCACATCTCTCTAGAAGCCGCTGGGGGTCAGCAGTCATGCCCCACAAAGGCAGCGGGCACAGTCTCCCGCTAACGTTTTTAAGGCCACTGTGAGTTAGTTTTTTAGTTTGGTTATGCTTAACACCAAATCTTCAGGATCTGTGTGTTCATGGTTTTCCATGAGAGACAGGGAATTTGGGTGAACTGTGTCATCCACTTATTTTACTTTCCGCCACTGCTCTCCCCACTCCAGGCAGTGTATGAGGTCAAGTTGAGGCAACAGGCATGCAGGTGGTAATGGTACCAGTGTCTTCCTCTTTAGCATTCAGCAGGTTTGAGGGGCCAGCCTCATGGCTGTTAATGAGCGATGGTACATGGAGTGCATGATAGACGCTCAACCAGTTCTTGGTTGACTAATGGATTCTTGCAAACCCCCACTAAAGCTGAGAGTATATTTCAGCACTTGCTGTAGGTACCCAATGAAGATATATATATTGGATGAATGTATGAATTCATGATGAATTGGGCCAATGCGTGAATTCCGAGGGAGGGTTGAGCTTGCAAACCCTTCTAGAGTTGACTCCTTTGATTTCTCTAATAATAAACAAGTACTCCTTTCTTCCGACTCACACTCAACACAGCACAGTTCTGACACAAGGCTGTGTGTGTGTGTGTGTGTGTGTCTTACTCACCACACAGATCTCCAACATAGCTCAGCTAGGTGTCCTCTAATTCATATCAGTGCCAACACCATCTATCTGGAGATAGTGACAGATCCCACAGGTTGAGGCCTCTCACAAGACAGATTCCCATAGTTTATGAACCCCTTGGAAGTAGTAAGTTGCCTCTTGAATTTTTGGCCAATTTACTTTAAATTAGGCTTCTTACTGTCCTTCTTTGGGCTTGATTAGTTTGCTAGGGTGGCTCACAGAACTAAGGAAAACACATGCATTGGCTTTATATTTATAATATATCTCTTAAAAAAAAAAAAAAAAAAAAGAAAAGAAAAGAAACTACAAAAAATAATGGAGGAGGCAGCATAAAGCTTCCATGCCGCATATAGGGTGCTGTCAGCCAGGATGTCCAGAGGTTCAGTCATCCACATGCTCATCGAATCTTACTGTTGAAGAGCAATGTTTATGGAACCTAATTCATATCCCTTGTCCTTTCTAGAGGTCAGTGGCTAGGGCTGAATCCTGAGCACATACAACAGGTGTAACACTTTGTTGGACCCTGTGAGAGGCTCAACAATTGACCAGTCAGACATCCTGCCCAGGTGTTTGACCTCTCTGGTAAGGATCTCAGCTGTGGACTCTAGAGAAACCGCTCCATAGCGTGAGACAGGTCAAATGACAGGCTTCTGATAAATGTTCTTGTTTATAGAACGATCTGTTCATGTCATCAAACATTTACGAAGTTGCTTCAGGAAGAGGAGGGACATACAAGAACTAGGTTGGTTCTCTTACCTTGCCTATTCCAGGGAAGACATGATAAATATTTATTGGCTGTATTGACACCCACTTTAGTGTTTGCAAAACAGTGTACTGGAACTGTCGCTCAGGAGAGCCACGTTTAGAGAAGCTGTCAGATTTGCCATAGCTGCAAGCTAGGAAGATTGGGACCCAAGGCTCTTTGGTTGTGCTTAATAAGTATTTACCCTAGCTGTGTGTTTTCTTTATATCCAGTTCCTACTCATGGGAACTATCCTCTACCTCTCAAGTCAGTCTGATGGCTTGGTCTAATGGAGCATAGCGGTTTACAAAGTCTGCCTTGTATAATATTCCCTTTACTGTCTACTTGGGGGTACAGGTATGAGGACAATCACATTGTCCTCATGTTTGCATGTTATCAGGATTCATTATTTAAATCCAAGGTAGGTGATTTGTTTGATATATATGGAAGGACTATTAAATTCACCAGATGTTGTTGTTGTTGTTTCTTCTTCTTCTCCTCCTCCTTTTCCTCCTCCTTCTCCTCCTCCTCTTCCTCCTCCTCCTCCTTCTTCTTCTTCCAGATAGACTTTCATTATTCTTTTCCCAGTTTTTTTGAGACAGGGTTTCTCTGTGTTGCCTTGGCTATGCTGGACTCGTTTTGTAGACCAGGCTGGCCTCAAACTTACAGCAGTCCACCTGCCTCTGCCTCCTGAGTGCTGGGATTAAAGGTGTGCACCACTATGCCCAGCTCCCCAGATCACTTCTTAATTAAGTGTTCTAGTAAAGGAAAGGCATCATTAATCAACCAAATAATGTTAAGTCTAGGTATATTAATAACTAGAACACCAGCAAGAAGGATCATGGGAAGCTGATATAGAGAGTCCTCCATTCTCATGTTAGCCAGGTGTTTCTCAATTTGAGAACAGTTGAATGTGGCAACACCAAGTGGACTTAAGCTCTTTTTGCTCTCTTCACTCACCACTGGGCAAATGGGCCAAAGGTGAATACCCAGTAGGCCATGGAAGAAAGGAGGGACTAGGGTTATTCAAGCCTTGGAAGCCGGTGTTTTAACCATTAATGAGCAAATAGTGGTGGTTATTATGCACAATTGCCTTGTTCTTCCCTCTCTTGTGTTGTTGGCTTTGAGGTTCCAGGTCAGCGGTTTTCAACCTGTGGATCAGGACCCCTTCTGGGGGCTTGAATCACACTTTCACAGGGGTTGCATATTAGATACCTTGCATATCAGATATCCTGCATAATAACAGTGGCAAAATTACAGTAGAAGCAGCAATGAAAATAATTTTATGGTTGGTGTGACCATAACATGAGGAACTGTATTAAAGGGGCGCAGCATTAGGAAGGCTGAGAAACCCCTGCTCTAGATGTATTTATACATTGTTCTCGATTATATAGGCAACTAAGGTGCCATTGACTTCAAGAATGTACGTGGATAATCCCAGCTATCAAGGAAATCAAGGCAGGAGGACTGCAAGTTCAAGGTCGGCTAGGGCAACTTAGTAAGACTTCTATCCCAACCTAAAGAGAAAGTGAAGATAAGGAGTGGGGACAGTTCTCTGGTAGAGCATTTGCCTAGCATGTGCAATCGAGGCCTCAGATCCAGTATGTTATATAGAAAAAACAAAAAGAGAAAGAAAGGTGGAGAATGTTCACATGGGACTTCACAACCATCTTCCGAGGAGACATAAGAATTGTCAGTGGCAGAGATACTGATAGTCCAGGTGACCAGGTCTAACCCTCATTGAAAAGGAATTCTGTGGTGTTCTGTTTAGCCCATGGTGTTGGATATGAATTCCTTCCGTGGTGCTCTGTTTGGCTCGGGGTGTCAGGAGGGCAGAGGCGGCTCCCTTTCCCTGTTGCATTCACACCACGCCATCACCTGCTTTGGAGGGGCATTCTGATGGGCTGCTCTTAAATCGTGAGTTTTCCAGACAATTCAACAGCCTCTTGGAGATAAGCTCAGGAGAATTTGCCTGGAAACACATGCCCTGTGCCTTCTGTACTAGATACTGACTTTTTGGTATTTCCTGCTGGAATGCTGCTTGGGTGGAGTTCCCTTTGGAAGCGCCAGGGTTTTCCTGTTTGTGCAGTTGATTCCCAAAACCTTAGATAAACTCTGTTGTTATGTCTTCAGAATGGTAACAACTCCACAGTTCTTTATTAGGTGCCTACTAGGGGCCTGGCATTTTTCTAGGACTGGCTATGGTAGTGACCGCCATAGCCCCTGCTCTCCCAGGGCTCTCACTGTGATCCAGGACTGGGATTAGTAAACAAACAGGCATTTGCCTTCCACATGCTAAATGCCATGCAGGACAAAGTACAGAGTTGGGGGATGGGAGGAAGGGTGAATGCAACCTCAGAAGTGTCAGGGCTTGAGGAAGGGTGCAGAGTGCTGAGAGACGCTTGCCTGAACACGAGACAATTCCACTGCATGCTAAATAGAAGAATGTGATTTTGTAGCAACTTTTCTCAAATACCTGCAAGTAGGGTATTCTAGTTAATTTTCAAAAACCCCATTTGCCCCACAGGCCACTTTGCAATGGCTTAAGCATCTGCATTCTTCTCATCTTCACTTCAAATGAATGCAAAGTAATAAACTATAAAATAAACCACAATGGCATCAGAGCCACACTCGATAGCCTGCTTTAAGGGAGGCTCATATCTGGGTGAGAGGCAAGCAGAAATGGAACCAGGCAAGAAAAGGGAGGTGCCTCCTGGATTCCAACAAGTTAGGTTGTTCATTGTTGCATTTGAAGTCATTTGGACATGTCAAATAGACAACAGTTCTTATACAGGCTTATATAGGTTTTATAGCTGACTAAACATTCCAGTGCCAATTGAGATGAACAACTTGTGTTTTATTTTGTCTTTTCTGGACTCTCTAGACTAATTTCCTGAATAAAAACTAGAAGGTGGTAATAGGACTTTCTGCAAAGGCTTCTGTATGTTTATTTAGTTGAGATGTCTTATGATTACTTTGGGATATAGTTGTGTGTGTGTGTGTGTGTGTGTGTGTGTGTGTGTGTGTGTTCACTTATGTGTAGGTGCACATGTAAGTTTTGCTTGGGCGTGTGGAGACCGGAGCTCAGCATCACCTTGGGCATACTTCCTCAGTAGCCAGCTACCTTGCTTATTGAGACAAAGTCTCTCACTGGGACCTGGAATTCATCAATGAGGCTAGAATGCCTGGCCAGTGAGCCCTAGGGATATTACTACTATCCTTGCCTCCCCAGTCCTGGGATCACAAGTGTGTCCCACCACATCTGGCTTCTTATGTGGGCACTGGGGATCGAACTCAGGTCTTTAGGCTTTCATGGTGTGCACTTTACTGACTGAGCTATTCACCCAACCCTTTGGGTTTATTCTTGATTTCTGATCAGGTGACAGGAATGCATTGTTGCTCATTTTCAAAAATCACTTTATTGCCAGGTATGGTGGTGTTCACCTGTGTGATTCTGAACTTGGGAGGCTAAAATAAGGAGGGTTACCCCAAGCCTGAGGGCAGCAAGAATACAGATTGTGAAACCCTGTCCCCAAATTTTACTTTATTAAGTTATAATTTATTTATTTATTGTTAAAAGATTTATTAACTTATTACATACACAGTGTTTTGCCTGCATGCCAGAAGAGGGCATCAGATCTCATTATAGATGGTTGTGAGCCACCATGTGGTTTCTGAGAATTGAACTCAGGACCTTTGGAAAAGAAGACAGTGCTCTTCTCCTCTGAGCCATCCTTCCAGCCCTTAAGTTATAATTTATATATGATAGATTATACTCAATCGAAGCATACAGGTATGAATTTCAACGACTGTAAATGTAACTGCTTCTACAGTCAAGGCGTGAACACTCTCATCTCTCTAGTGTTCTCTTATGCTTTCTATGCAGTTGCCTTAGGCCTGGCTGAAAACACCTATTGACTTGCTTTCTGCCCCTATAGATTAATATCCCCTCACATAGAAGTTCTACCATATGGGCTCATCTCATGTGTAGGCTTTTGTGTCAGGCTTTTTCCCCCCTTCAGAATAATGTGTTTGAGATCATTCTTGTTCTGGTTTGCTATTCTGTTGTTGTGATAGAAACACTCCCACCAGAAGTAACTTGGGAGAAGAAAGGATTTATTTCAGCTTACACTTCCAGTTGATAGTCTAATGTTGAGGAAAGTCGGGACCTGGAATCGAAGTAGAAACCGTAGAGGGAGGTTGCTTGCTGTTTCACTCAGTGGCTCACACTGGATTTCTTATACATCCCAGGTCCTCCTGCATGGGAATGGTGCTACCCACAGTGGGTTTGATCCTCCCACATCAACCATCAGTCAAGACACTCTCTCACAGACAGCTCCTCACTTCAGAGTTCCTCTTCCCAGCTGACTCTGGATCGCTTAAAGCTGACAATAAAAACTAATGAGCACAATCTTTCTATCTGTAGGTTTTTAAAAAATTTAATTTATAACACTGAATTTTTTTTCTCTCTCTCTAGTAGGAAGTAATTGCTAAATTGCTCAGAAAAACAAGCAGTTGAAGGAGGTGCCTCTGGCCCAAGAAGTCTACCATGTTGGCCAGGAAAGGGAGGCCCTGATAATTATATCAGGTTAGCACAGATGTAGTTTAAGAAAGGAAGAACATGTGCATTTATTTCTGAGCTCTGGGAGCCTGGGAAGACAGGGTGATGAAGCCGCTGTGAGTGATAGCATGTATTACAGAGGATGACAGCACTATTTGCTCAGTTCTGTTATGAGCTCAGCAAAATGTGACAGTTCTGAGAAATATAAATATATATTGCTCTATTTATATGTGTGTTTGTCTCAGGAGACTTGGCAGGGAGTGGCGGGAAGGGTTTCCTGAAGATAGAGTGGGTGGAGTTAACTGGGCAAGGTGAAGCCTGCCCAAGGCCTGTCGGTGACTAGTGATAAACACACGTGACAGGAATTAATATCAATTGAACATTTAAGTTCTATGTCAGGTCCCTTGCTTGGTTCCTTACACACACAATTTAATTCAACATGAATTCACATGCTATATAGCAATTGATTCTTTAGCGTAACCTTGCATCCTTTTGCAGTCTTCCTGCATGCTATGGTTGCCCTGCTGTTGAGCTCACTGCAGCCTGCATAGGTCTCTGATGGAGCACAGTCTTCAGGCTACTAGAAGCACTCTGCATTTTAGACAGGACAGAAAAAAAAAAAGATGTTTATGACTTTACCTGTTACAGATAGACACAGGGAAGCAAATAACCTCAGCTCCCTCGCGGAAGACTCAACCTAGCTTCTTCTACTAGCCTCTCCAGGACACTTTGTATGATCCTCAACCTTGAATGGCCCATTTCCATTTCTAGTCCCCTCTCTCCAGATTTTTCTCCGGCTTTCTTCAGGGATATGGCCTGTCTCATAAGTTGCTTTCCTGTGTCCTCACCTTAGAGTTTGTTTCTGGACATGACCTTGTTGGCAGAGTCCCTTTACAGACAAGGAGACCACACCCCCACATCCCCATCCAACTCCTGCTCATCCTTGGTCTGAGCTTTCACTCTCTTGGGCTGACTCTTTCTATGGCCCTTCCCCACAGCCTAGGTCACTCGTCTGTCTTATTTTCTCACAGCCATTCAGTGTTATGTATCACCTTACTGAGTTTGCAATGACCTGCAGGATGTACCAGTTAACAACAGTCCTCCCCAAACTGTATGGCTGGCTCCAGGATGTGAAGGGCCATGTCTACTTTGCCCTTAGCTGTATCTCCAGCACCCTACCACGGCTTCATGAACGTAATAATGGCTCAGTAAATATTTACCAGATGTGCAAATGAATTGAGGGTCCTTCTTTTTCCTCACAGGTGCTCACTCACCTGCTGGGTAGGATTTTTTTTTTTTTTTTTTTTTTTTTTAGTCTCTGTAAGAACTGTGCCAGGAATGCATAAAACATAGGCCCCCGTGAGTGACATGAGTCTGTCGCCCACTGCCATCCTTCAGGGTAGATAGAGAAGAACCATATTCAGGTCAAGATGACAGAATTGCTCCAGGGGACCAAAGTTTAGTGCCAAGCATTGAATTGAATGTAGAAGCAGGAGAAAATTAGGAGAAATCTGAACATTTGAATAACTTTCTGAACTCACTCACATTCTGAGTAAGTCTTCTATCTCACTGCTTTCCCACCAAAGGGCACTGTAGTCTCACGTTCTCATTGGGAGTTGTTAAGTATCTATACTGCATTTCTGCCATGGTAATTTCCCATCTCTATAAAATTTACAAACTGCATCGGAGGAGTCTGTGGAGAAGGGTTCTGTGAATGTTCTTAAGATTACCAAGATGCATGCTGACCACACTGACTGAGAGGCTTCCCAGAACACACACTCTCCACAGCAGGATATTTTGGTTCTGATCAACGTGGATGAATCTTCCCACTTGACAGCTACATATAAGTTAAGAAGTCACCAGCTCGCTGCTGCTGTTTGCTGCTGTCTCTGGCAAGCGTTCCTCTGCCAGGATGCAGGGCCTGAAGGATCTTGGCACATGCAGGCGTTGGTGCTTAGCAGCAAAGTAAATATTGGCATGTTGTATGGGCAAGGTGGATATAAGTCCTGATATCCTTAGGGGAAGCTTGTCTCTAGAGCCACCACTTTGTATTTCACTTTTGTTTACTGATGGACTGATAAGAAATCAGTGATGCCAGGCGCGGTGGCTCACGCCTTTAATCCCAGCACTTTGGTGGCAGAGGCAGGCAGATTGCTGTGAGTTCAAGACCAGCGTTATCTACAAAGCGAGTTCAGGACAGCCAAGATAACACAGAGAAATTCTGTCTCCTGTGTGTGTGTGTGTGTGTGTGTGTGTGTGTGTGTGTGTGTGTGTATCTTGAAAGAAATCAGTGACTTCAAATCTTTTGAGACAAATCAAGATAAAGGATCTTTGCAAATATGAAACTTGGAAGTATTTGAAGGCTGGCCTGGCTGATTTTATGTTTCATTTGGGAAGAAGGACTCTCCATTGAGAAAGTGTCTCTGTAAGATTTGCTGGTAGGCAAGTCTGTAGGGTGTTTTCTTCTATGGTGATTGATGTGGGAGGGCCCAGCCCATTGTGAGTGGTGCCCTCCCTGGGCAGGTGTCATGGTGTAAATGAAAGGCAGGCTGGCCATGCAGTGGTGGCACACGCCTTTAATCCCAGCACTTGGGAGGTAGAGGCAGGTGGATCTCTGCGAGTTTGAGGCCAGCCTGGTCTACAAAGTGAGTCCAGGACAGCCAAGGCTACACAGAGAAACCCTGTCTCAAGAACAAACAACAACAACAACAAAACCAGGCTGATGCCAGGCAGTTGGTGGCACACGCCTTTAATCTCATCACCTGGGAGGTAGAAGCAGGCTGATCTCTGAATTCAAGGCCAGCCTGGTCCACAGAGCAAGTTCCAGGACAGCCAGGTCTACACAGAGAAACCCTATCTTGAAAACCAAAAACAACCAAAACAAAACACAACCAGCAAGCAGGCTGAACAGGACATAGGGGACCAAGTCCTCCCATGAGCAGCATTGCTCCATGGGCTCTGCCTCAGATCCTACCTCCAGTTTTTTGCCTTGAGTTCCTGCCCTGACTTGCTCTCATTATGGAGTATAAACTGTAAGATGAGATATACCTTTTCCTCCAAAGTTGCTTTTGGTCATGGCGTTTATCACAGCAATGGAAACCTAACTAAGGCACTCAGTGAATGCTATATTCATAACCTTGATGAAAGGGATTTGTTCCCACGAATCCTGATTGCTGTGTTACCTTATGGAGCCAATCCTTCTGACGACTGTATCCTTCACATGCCTGCTCATCACACCAGTGCCTTTGCACATATAGCTTAGAGCCTGGATAGGAATGTGTTATGGTCATCCAATCCCGACGGGATAGCTTTCTGCTTCTCATCCTCTTTACGAAGGATGACCTCACTAATGCTTGTTCTCCTAGGAGAAGCCAGTTTTTTTTTTTTCCCCCTCCATAAACTCGAGTGCTCATATCTATTCACCAGAACCTGACTGGGCTCTCTAGGGGACAGCCTGCTCATTCCGTGGATCCACTTTGAAGCCAGAGTCAACACTTCACTGCAACCCACGTGCCCACTTGTGACCTCATGTCACCCCCCAAAACATCTCAGGCATGAAGGCTTTGTTGAGGGCTGCTACTGAACACCAGGAAACCAAACTTAAGTCCCCAAGCCAAGAGCCTTGTCTCCTGTTGCCTGCTGTTGCCTTGTTTCCTCCACGTAGCCACTAGCTAGCCACTGGATGCAGCCTCTTCCTCCCCTCTGGATTTCTTACCACCACTTAGCATTTTAGTCCCCTCAACCTGTCTTCATTATCTTGGTTCACTGAAGTTTTAGTTTCTGTTCGCCGAAGTATCTCCTGAGATCAATCCCTCTTAGCAAGCAAGGGCAGTGGTGGCGCGCACATTTAATCCTCTGCATTTGGGAGACAGAGGCAGAGGCCAACAGGGCCAGCCTGGCCTACAGAGCAAACACCAGGATGGGCAGGAGCTATGCAAAAATCCTTTTCAATAATTACACATTTATTGTCTTGCTAGAGGTTAGAGTAAAATGTAAGGGCAGAATTTGTGCCTTATATAGCTTGTTTGTTTGTTTGTTTGCTTGCTTGTTTGTTTCCCTGCCTTAGTTGGCTTGTGGTGGGTTTGGACTTCTCCAATCCCTTGATGTTATGTGTCCTTGATTTGTTTTGGATGTCAGTGGGAGCAGGGCCATCATGAGCTCTTCTCGGGAAGATGCTATGGGAGGAAGAGGGGCTAAGAGCTGGTGAGTAACTGGCCATGTTTTCTTTCTCAGATGATGACTGACAGCGGCGCTTAAAAGACCTGACAACTTTCCATCAGCCAAGACCCTTGAGTAAAACCCCCAAAGGGCAGAATCAGAAAATGAGCTTCACTAGGTGAAGCCACTGGAGTTCAGAAGTTGTCTCTGCAGCATTACTGCCATGCAGGTAGAAGCTCCTGAAGGTCGGCACTTATAGACCAGCCATTCCAGCAGCTCACGGACATTCAGAAAGTTCCGGTTAATGACCTCAACTGGGATAAGATGAGCTATGAGGCTGGAGAGTGGAACTTAGAGGCTGGATGGTGGAACTTAGTATCAGAACTGAAAGTTGTGATTCAAGTCTGAATAACCAAAGGAAACAGACAGCATGGCTCTAGTACACTCTGAGAGTCTAGTACGTAAGATCTCCAAATCTTGGTTTCTTCATCTACAACAGCAATGTTATCACCGCTTACCACATGGGGTTCTTGTGCAAATTAAATGAGAGGACACATTTAAAGCTCTTACCATATAGTAAGTATTCATCAGCAAACTTCATGACCTCAGGTTTTCCTTCCCAAAAGATGTTTGTGGACATACCGCCCCCTGCCCCCCCCCCCAAAAAAAAGATCTGTGTGGGTTGTTGTGACCTCTTGCTGTATCCTCAGAGAACTCCTTCCCTTCACGGACTCCCTCTGAGATCTCCGTTACTTGCCTCTGAATTTATTTAGCTCAATTTACCTATTAGATCCTGCTTTTATTGCTCTAAGTATACTCTGGCCTTTCTCGGAAATCCCCTCTTTAACAGGCTGCTCCAGGTAGCAGTCTGTGGCAGAGGACATTCACTGGAGAGATGAGTGCTTGAGACAATTTCTTTGCTGCTAATATTGTAAACAGTGTCCTCAGTGAGATGGTGGAGAGCCCAGGTAGTGAGGTGAGCTCATCTCCATAGGAAGAAAGGACTTAGATGGCTCAGTGACTGGTTCCAAGGAAGCCCTACTTGGGCTTTGACTCAAATGCCCTGGGATTGACTTCTGTCTTGAACTCTAGGATGACATGGGTAGTGGAAGGGAAGTCTATGAAATTATCCTTAGTGACACAATACTTGGGCAGCCATTTGGGACTTGGTGGAGTGGCCTTAAGGTTTGTTATTGGAGGGGGGGGGGTCGTTGCTGGGTGTTAGGAAACCTTGTGACAGGGTCTTGCTATGTGGCCTGGTGGTTTGAATGAGGAATGTCCCCCATAGTCTCAGACATTTGAATTCATCATCTCCAGTGGGTGATGCTGTTTGGGAAGGTTAACGAGATGTGGCCTTGAAGGATGTGTGCCACTCTAAGCAGGCTTTGAGCGTTTAAATATCCACGCCATCAAGTCTGTGCTCTCTGTTTGGTGCTCGTGGTTCAAGATATGAAAGCCTATCTTTTTGCTCCAAGTGCCATGCTTGCTGCTGGCTTCCTACCACGAGGGGCTTTAATCTCTCTGGAACCATCCGCTCAGACAAACTCTTTCTTTTTAGAGTAGACTTGGTTATGGTGTTTCATCATAGTAATAAACAAGCAACTAGTTCAGTAGCCCTGGCTGATCTTGAACTTGTAATGTTCTTTCTTCAGCCTTGCAACTGTTGGGATTACAGGTGTGGGCCACCACGCCTGGAAAGGCTTGAGAGTCTTTATTGGTTTTCTGTCCCAGTGAGTACTGGTTTACAGATGGGCACACTGTCCGTGACTGAGTCCTGGAGGCCGTCTTCCTCCCACCTCCCCATGTAGTGGTAATGTGAGATGGTGGTGTGTCCAATCTCTAGAGGTGTCATGTAACTTAATTTTTCCAGTCTTGGTAGGAGCTCTGGTCCTGAAGCCAGAAAGGGTGCTTACATTCTCCAAGTACAATCCCAAGAATGCCTTGTCTTAGGCCTGTCCCAGCTCAGCCCCTGCTCCCCAGCATGCCAAGCATCTCCTTTGTTTCTGGAATGGGCTGCTTCTGCCTTAGAAATCCATCTTGGACATCTGAGAAACTAGGCTGAGCATAACAAGTAGGCCTACTTTGAGGAAGCACTTGATTCCTGCCTCAGCCACTTGGAAAGAGAGCATGCTTCTCCAGGATGAGGCTCAGCTGTCCTGGAGCCTAGTGCCCGGCGCAAAGCGTGGCGGCAGGTGAGGCAGCTCAACAGCCTCCCACTAAGTCAACACACTGTGAAAACATGTGGGCGAGAGAACAGTTTAGAGGACACAGTTGTGGATATTCTTAATCAGCACCCAAGAAACAGCTTTCACTGACCCACACTTAACATTCATAATAACAATGGTTACTATTTACTTAATGAGGCACATTCTGTTTCCTTGAAGAGCATCGGAGGCAAATTCAGCAAACAGGTGGCCTTTTCCGGGTTAGTAACTGGAGCATTTGCAGTCAACGGCACAAAGTCTGAGAAACTTGCCTCATGTCTCCGGGACAGTAAATCAGGATGTAAAGCCACATTGCACAGAACATTCTTTGTTTTTCTCCCTGGCCAGCTCGCTCTTTTCCCAGCAATGGGGCAGGACCGGGTTACCTTGAATGGAGGCATAGCGAGGCCCAGCCCGTAACCCCCGCGGGGAGGTGTGGGCATTTTGTGTTACCCTTTCCTTTGGCAGCAGGCTTGCATTCAACTGGGAAGGTTCCTGGGAGTCAGCAGTGCCTGCTGCCGGCTGAGCTTTTCCTTCAAAACACCCACCTGAGTTCGGGACCTTTCCTTAGCTCAGTCAGTCGGCTGCCCTCTCCTCCCTGCCACCCCGCCCCCACCCTGTGGCCACACAGCGCTCCCCTGCTCCTCTTCCTTTCTGTTGCCCCCAGGTTCTTCACTTTGCCTGTCCGGTTTCCATTTTGCTAGAAAAATCTCGTTTCGGGTACGATTTTATGACCAGGCCCTTGCACGAAGTCTGCACTGGATAAATATGCGTTGATTTGTTCGCTAAATTCTAGACAAAAGGTGAAAAGGCTTTGGATCCAGGAGACAGAAAAGTTGGGGGCGTGGATGCAGTGGGGGGCTCAGGCAATGATCTTGACTTTCCTTTGCTCTTCTCTTTCTCTGCCCTCCCCTCCACGCCTCTTAGCGCAGGCTCCGTCTCCGCGTAGCATATTTAGTATTACTTCTGTCATCTGAGCACAGAAATATCCAAGCGGATTGAAAAGCTCTGATCGATGCCAAAGCAGAAGTGTGCACACAGGGGCTCGTTCCTTGGAAGTGCTTCAATTGTGATTAAACTCCAAAGACAAATATGCTTACAGCTCCCCTGACCCTCCAGCGAGAAATAGCAGAATTGAACCACAAGGACCAGAAAGGCCTCTTTGGAGTGCCGGGTACACACGTGTGTGTGTGTGTGTGTGTGTGTGTGTGTGTGTGTGTGTGTGTGTGTGTGTGTGTGCGCGCGCGCGCGCGCGCGCCCACTTTTGCGGTCACTATCCGCAGATGGCTTCTGAGCCCTCACGTTCAAACGCCGGGCTGGGCTGGGGGGAGTGGCGGTGCCTGCTGCCTGCTGCCTCGCGGCTGCTGCTGCGGCTGAGATCATTCTGTTGATCTTGTTTTACACAGCGCAGCCCGGCACAGGCTGAGTACAGAATGTTCTCTTCTGTGAACCAAGCTTGAACTCTTCCAGCCCACTTTGTTTGAGGAACCACACAGACACAGAGTGAAAAGACAGGGCAGATAACCCCCCAAATCGCTGAAATCATGGTGTTCTTTGGGATTTGGGCTTAGGCTGTTTGTTTTTCCAATGCCTGAAGTGAACCCCCCCCCCCCCAACCTTGCTTTCCCGGAAGAGTGAAATGCCTGCAATGTCCTTCCTCTTAGACAGGACTTGGCACCAACTTTGGAAATTAACAAGTCTGTCACTGTCTCTCTTCAATTTCTTTTTCTCCTCTTAGGCATCCAAGAAGCAACAACAACGAAAGCTGATTTCCTATAAAGGAAAATGAGGTCCCTGGTGCTTGTGACTTCTCCCTCGGTTGTTCATGCTGTCACAATGTTATAAATTGTGTTCTCAGACTTGTTGCTATGGCTGGAGGGATGCGTGTGATGGGGAAGCCTTTGGGCCCGTGGCCTCTGCCCAAATGAGCCATGAGGAGAGCTGTGAATGCTTAGGAAGGCAGCTCGCTGCTCCTCTATGGAACTGTCTTCACCTTGTTTCGGGGTTAAGCATGCAGTTGGAGGACACGAACGGTGTGCAGGCTGGAGGGTGATCTCAGGGTGATACTTCTGTAAGTTACACAGTGAGGTTTAGTGTACTGGTTCTCCAACTCATCAATCATAACAACAACAGTAATAGTAAAATGGAAGAGATCAGATTCTTCTCTGTTATCTAAGCCGCTGAAACTTCCAGATTCTTCTGTTATCTAAGCTGCTGAAACTTCGACCCTCATGTAGTCCTCCCATCTCATCCTACCAGGTAGCTGTGATTATAGGTGCATAGTGACATTCCAGGCACCTGCTGCTGATAATAACAACAATAATGACAGCAATTGTTATTGATTTTATTGTTTATCAAGACAGGGTTTTACTATGAAGCCCAGGCTAGCCTTTTTGGCCTGAGATTCTTCTGCCTCAGCCTCCTGAGTGTGAGGATTGTGGGCATGTACCACTACAATGATTATTTTTAATAGCAGTAGATTCCTCTCTTTGTACTTACATTTACCAAAAATAAAAATAAAAAATAAAAAATAAAAACGGGCAAGTAATGATGTAGGTTTGAATTTTTGTTTTTGTTTTCGTTTGAGAGCTTGTATTTATAGCAGGCAAATCATGCTCCAGGCTCATTGGTAAAGGGTCATAGATTTGTTGTATATACTGGCTGAATTATTTATGACAATCTTGTTACTGTGTCAATGACACAAATTCTTCTCTTGAATTCACAGTTCTGTCACCTGCTTAGGGGCTTCTATAATCTGGCTTTTGTTTATAATTGGCAAGGACAGTCTATTGGTTTTAAGGTATCTATGTCTGTCTGTCTGTCTGTCTGTCTGTCTGTCTGTCTGTCTCATGAGTGTGTGAATCATCTAGCTGTCCCTTGGTTGGTTGGTTGGTTGGTTGGTTTTGATGCAGGATGTTACTGTGCAACCTTGGCTGTCCTGGAACTGGATGTGTAGACCGGGCTGACCTTGACCTCACGGAAGTTGACTGACTGTACCTCCAGAGTGCTGGGAATAAAGGTGTGTGCCACCACAACTGGCCTACTTATTTATTTACTTATTAACACAAGATTTTACCACATATGTAGCCCAAGCTTGCCTCTGACGTGAGATCCCCCTGTTTCAGGCTTGAAGAGCTGAGACTGCAGCTGTTTGCTGTCACACCTCACCACCAGGGAGATTTGTACATGAATATCTTTGCTTCTGAGATGGTTTCAGCTCCAAGAGATTCTCTGATAATATACCTTTTAAAAATATTTATTTATTTATTACATATACAGTGCACATTAGATCACATTATAGATGGTTGTGAGTCACCATGTGGTTGCTGGGAATTGAGCTCAGGACCTCTGGAAGAGCAGTCAGAACTCTTAACCGCTGAGCCATCTCTCCAGCCCCCAATATGCTTTAATAAGAAAAAGTTCCATGTCACAATACTATCAGAATATTGGCTAAATAGTTTATTTACTTTATAATTTTTTTTTCTTCGAGACAAGGTTTTTCTGTGTAGCCTTGACTATCCTGGACTCGCTTTGCAGACCAGGCTGGCCTCGAATTCACAGTGATCTGCCTGCCTTTGCCTCCCAAGTGCTGGGATTACAGGAGTACGCCACCACCGCCTGGCTTTTGATTTTATAATATTCTACTGAGCTGGGCACAATGGTGCACACCTGAAATCCCAGCACTTGAGGAGCCAGAGGCAGGCAGATCTCTGTGAGTCCGAGGCCAGTCTGATCTACAAAGCAAGTCCATGACAGCCAAGGCTACACAGAGAAACCTCTCGAAAAACCAAACCAAACCAAACCAAACCAAAAGGCCCAACACTCTCCTCAAAAGTCTTCAACTGAACACCGGCTGTATCTAAATTAGTGATGAGGGTTTAAGAATTGTAAGATAAGCAAGGCATGTTCACTGTTTTAAAAGGCCCCATCATTCAATGGGAGAAGTAGAAACACACATGCTATAGAACTCACACAAAAACATTTATACGCCTGAGGACGTTAACATCCCCTCAGAAGAAGCAAAAGACTGTGGTGGTAGAAGATGTCAGGAACCACAAGAAGGATCCCATTTGAGGAAGTTGAGGCAATTGCTGAGGCTGAAAGGAAGAAGTTATGAGAACAGGTAGTACCTGTGGTGAAAAGAATCGCCTGATCAAGGGATCATCCAGGAAGTGGTACGTAGTTCTGGTGCTGGTGTGTGCAGGAAGAAGTTAAAAAAAAAAAAAAAAAAAAAAGATTTCATGTAGATCAGGAATACTCATGTCTCCATCTTGTGCCTTTACCAACTTTTCCTGCTAAGTTTGTATAAACCCCTGCAGAGTCCCTAACAGTGTTCTAAGCAGTCATGAGGAATTGGTTGAGACTGGCACTTGAGGTGACTCATTGTCAGTTCTGGCTTGAGTCTCTTTCCCCATGTGTTGTTGGTGTTGTTTTCCTTTTCCTTCTGCCAACGTCCCATGAGCCCTAGGGTGGCCTTTAATTGCAGATGTAGCTGAAGACGGTCTCGAACTCCTGAAAACTCTGCCTCCCACTCCCAGCTGCTGAGCTTGCAGGCATGCACCACCACATCTGGTTTATGTAGTGCTACCACTTGAGCCCAGGGCTTCATGCTTGGCTAGGCAAGCACACACATAGTTCCCTTCTTCTTCTTCTTCTTCTTCTTCTTCTTCTTCTTCTTCTTCTTCTTCTTCTTCTTCTTCTTCTTCTTCTTCTTCTTCTTCCCCTCACCCACCAACAAGATCTCACTATGCATCCCTGGCTGGCCTGGATCTTGATACGTAGAGCAGATTGGCTTTGTACTCATGGAAATCCACCTGCTTCAGCTTCCCAATGCTTGGATTAAAGGCTTGTGCTACCATGCCTGCTATCATCTTGTTTGACGATCTTGAAGCCTTTTTGAGCCAGTCACATAGCTCAGCATGAATCTTTGTGAGGTAGCCCATGGTTTTGGGAAAGGTGAAAACCTTGAACCAAGATATGAAGAAAGACAATGTTCCTTGTGCAGACCAGGGAAGCGTGGGGGCACATTGGACCAATCATGTAATAAGGTAGATAGCCATGGCAGAGCCAGAAAAGAGCCGTGGCTGTGGGCAGGTTTTCTTACAACAGTCACTGAGTCAGTCTCTCCTGGCCTGAGTGCTGCTGTCTGCCTGGCTTCTGGATTTATCTCACAGATGGCAATAGGGAGAGCTTTAATTCATTTTCTTATTTAGGCATATAGTATGTAGCCTAGGCTGGCCTCTAGCTTGAGATCTTCTTGCTTCAGGCTCCAAAATGCTGAGTTTACCAGTGTTTCCCATAAACCCGGCTAACAAGGAGATTTTGACAAGAATATCCTTACTTCTTCTTTTTTAATTGATACTTTTATTTTATTACACATGTATAAAACAAACTACATACAGCAGGGAGAACCATGTGACAATCATGAGAATAATGAGGCTATACATGTTACGTTCATAGTGAACTGGCCATCTGCATTCGTCCCGTTTGAAGTAAGTGTCTTTCCTGTCTTGTTGGGCCTAAATTTCCAAATGAAATTCAATATCTATCCTATCTCAACTCTAATAGCTTGACTTCTTTAACTTAATCTAAGATGATCTTGTCCTCTAATCAACTAAGCTTGCTTGTAAAACTATACTATCTTGTCTTCAATGCCCCTCAGAGACTTGAGAAGGAATAAAACTTAAATTTTTGAGTGAACCAGCAGGGTGGGTTAGCAGCTTCCAAAATGTACAAATTGACTTAAGACAGTTTACTGCCTGACCAGTCACCCAATACACTTGCAACAAAGACATTTATGCAACTATGTTCATAGCAGCCTTATTCGTAATAGCCAGAACCTGGAAACAACTAAGATGTCCCTCAATTGAAGAATGGATAAAAAAAACTGTGGTACATTTACACAATGGAATACTATTCAGCTGTTAAGAACAAGGAAATCTTGAGTTTTGCTGGCAATTGGATGGAATTAGAAATGATTATCCTTACTTCTGAGGTTGGTTTCAGTTCCAAGAGATTCTCTATGATAATATTATTTTTAAAAAGTCACATGTCAGCACACTGTCAGCATATTGGGACCAATGCAAGAAGCACAGGATGAGGACCTTGACCTTTCTTTCCTTTGATGAGGAACAGACGATGTACGGAGCTTTACACAGGCTCAATTGGAGGGGTCTATGGACCTCCCTAGAGGAAACTCCACTTGTGATTTCAAGATATGGACCTGGAGTTAAGAGTTACAGCAACTCAGATTCAGCCACATTGCGAAACCAAGAAAAGGTTGCGTCATAAATGCTGGGAGGAGAGCCATATATACCATGCATAAGAAGGAAAAGGAAGGCAATGTTTGACTTTGAGAGGTGCTGGTATTTAATGAACACTCAAGAAGAAAAGCTAAGAAATAGTGTGTTTCCCCTTGTACATTTGTATTATATTTTATTTTACGTGTATGAGTGTTTTGTCTGCATATATGTTTGCATACTATATGGAAACTGAACCCTGTCCCTGTAGAAGAGCAGGCGGCCGTGATTCCTAACTGCTAAGCCATCTCTCCAGCTTCTCCTTCCTTATTCATGTAGCCCAGGCTGGCCTTGAACTCATTATGTAGGCAAGAATGACCTTGAGCTCCTGACTACTGATCCTCTTGCTTCTTCCTGCGATGATAGACTCTTACTACTACACTTGACTGTGGTTCCGTTTCCCCTGCAGCGGGTGAGCACAGCGCTAGGAGTATGCCTTTCTCCGGCGGAAGTCTGAGCCCTTCTGGACACAAAGGGTGAACCATGAAATCAAAGGTTCTGCATCCCCCAGGAACATTGGTCTCTGGGCAGGGAAGGATGAAACACACAGGACTGGATCCGTGCATCACAAGGTATCCTGTTTAGGCAGAAGTTCGGGAGAAAAGATTTTTCTCAGCAACAAGTATTACTGCTCTTTTAAACTAGCCATCCCTAGCAGCAGAAGGTTTACAACTGTTTTTATTTTTTAATTTTTAATTTTTAATATTTTTATTTAATTGTAATTTATGTGCATTGGTATGAGGGTGTCAGATCTTGGAGTTACAGACAGTTGTGAGCTGCCATGTGGGTGCTGGGAATTGAACCCGGGACCTTTGGAAGAGCAGACAGTGCTCTTAACCACTGAGCCAACTCTCCAGCCCTACAACTGTTTTTATAAAGCTGCATAGCAGCAAACGGTGCAGGTGAATGCCTGTGCTTGATGTGGTTATAGACAGAATGCAGGGTCTGGAGCTCAGGATTCTGAGACAGAGCTAGGCAGGGACAGAACACCTTGCCTGACTCCAACAAATCAGACAGCAGGTTTGTGAACAGTCAGCAGCTTGCCCCTAGTAGATGGGCATTGCTGTGGGCAGAGCAGTGAAAGATGTGGCAGAGATCTGGGCTGACTCTTGGACTGCTGCTTGTGAGCACTGAGCTCGGAGGTGGTCACAATGGCTTCTGTATCAGCTGAGGTTGTTCCACTGAGACTGCTTGACTGGCAGTGAGGACTGGGGTCCAGCGGTGAATTCTCTAGGGAGGAAGGGAGCCGTTTTTTCCCCAGAATGAACAGTGAGTCTTAGATGGTCATTGATGAAGTAGATGGTGCTGGCCCCTTTATTTCATGTGAACTAGGGGAATGGGAGGGTTTTGAGGATGGATGTGTGCCGTTGGCTGGGACGAGGATGCTGGCAATGCTGTATTTGCACGGGGAAAGATATCAGGAGACAAGCTCATGTGACTGACCACCAACTTGAGAGACCAACTGTAATCTTGGGACTGTATCACGTGCTCCTGAGTCAGGCATGGAAAACAAGGAGAGAGCTTTGTCTCATACCTTCCATTCTCAGGATGAGATTTTAAGTCTCAAATGTGAGGTTTCTGGGATTTGATAATTCCATCTCAGCAGTTTCATGCCAGTTCTCCTAGAGGTGTGGTCCATGAGCCCCATCCTTGGCAGTAATCCAGTTTGATCCATATAGGCTTTCATATTGGCCCTTCATCTTGTCTGATTTGGTTTTTGCTTATTTGTTTTGTACAGACTGGTGCATTGCTTGGATGAGACCTGGTGGTGTCTGTCTGAGAAGTCAAGGAAATTGTTTTCTGCTGTACATTCTTGAAGGCTACACGTGTCAACCTCATGCTAGTTGGCCATGAACCACAGTGGGAGATTTTATATATATATATAGGACACACATACACCACTACTTGTGTAATGAAAACAAAAGGCTTTGTGAAAGAGGAGCTACCTGATTCTTCTGCAATAATGATATTTTCTATTTTATTTCAGTAAACAAACAAACAAAAAAACCCGCTAAATTCGGTTCCACTAAGTTGCTGTCAAAACCACTGATGTTTTTCAGAGCTGTGGCTTGAAAGAGACTGGGTTAGGGCACTGTGTTTCCTGGCAATCCACTCTCCCTCTGGTGGTTGGAATTGCTCTGAGAGACCAGAAGACTGTAGTGTGAGCTTAACTGGAAGTGCAGTGTGGGAGGGTTTACCCCACTTCCTAGGCCTCTCTTACAAGGAGGGACTTTTAGTTTTTGGAGGGAGTCTGTGTGGACCCTATTCGCAGCGTTGCTAGTGGTGTGCCTAGATACAAGTGATAGTAATAACACAGGTCACGCGGCTGTATATGATAAGGCTCAAGACATTCTAAGTGCTGGAGCATATGGCATTTTCCAGCTGGAGTCACTCAACCTAGAAAGCCTCTGCAAACATCCCCAGATCTGAAAAAGTCCTACATCTGCCACACATCTGGTCCTTAGCCTCCCAGGTAAGGCCACTCAACCTGTAGTGGGTGTTGAGTCTGGCACATCATATACATTATTAACACACCTTTATAATCAAGCTCTAGGGGAAATTTTAAATATTACCTTCTTTTTACAGACGAAAAACACCAAACCTAGGGGAGAAATCTAGTGCATGGAGCCAAAACTGTCCGGGGATCCCTAGGGCACTCCGCAAAGCTATGGGCTGTTTAGTCCCTGCCTGCCTCTTCTTAGTCTAAGGTGCATTTTCTAACACTCAACAGTGAAAAGCAAGGCCTGGCCAGAACATAGTCACAGCTGGCCCTGCTGCGGCCCAGACCGGTTTCATCAAACAGTTGAACTCCACAGCTGGCCAGAGGCAGAGATGAGCCCCAAATTGAAGTCCTCAAGGGCCAGCTGTGGGGAACTCTGTTATGTCTCAGTCTTGAAGTAAATGGAACTGTTTTCCAAGTACAGCTCAAGCTACTAAGTCTAAAACAGCTGCCAATTGTTTTCGGGCATTGTTCACAGAACACCTTTCTTGAACCTGACCCATTGCCTGAAAGAAAGAACCCTTCCTGTGCTGTTCTGCCCATAGCCCGCTGTCTTCAGCAAGGGGACCAGCAAATGCTTAACTCAAACCCAGTCAGCCAAATGAAGGTACTCAACGGACATTCCTGGGAAGATGTTTTCAGTAGTCGCACTGGACCCCCCAACCCATCCTGATCCCTGTGTCTCTCCACAAGCCTTGGTCTTGTCCCACGGAACTCTTCCTAGCCCCTGTCACTGGAACCTCCTTCGGTTTACAAGTTTCTTGGATGCAAACACATATCTAACATGCTTTTAAGAAGCGAGACAGAAAACGAAACAGGAAGAGAAAGAATATTGGGGGTGCAGCAGTGAATGGGCCACTGGGCTGGATGGAAGGGGTTTTCTGACATCACAGAGTCTATGCCTTCGTCACTTGGCAGCTTTCACCTGGCACTAGCTTTCTGATGAGTTCCCCGTCCCCACTGTCTGTCTGTCCAGCCCCCACTCAGGGGCTCCTCAAGGTTTGTCTTTCTGCAGCAGTGCTGCCGTTGTCATTCTCTACTGTGCACTTGCTGCTGATACGGCAGTCAGCTTGCAGCTACCATGTTTCCTTCTCACTCCAGGGCCTTCAGGATGCAGGTCTAGTTCATCAGATTGCAGTTGCCCCACCTCTCCCTTATCTCTCCCACCATCCCTCCCACATGAAGCTCTGCCTGGCTAGTTTCCACTTTGTGTCTAGATAGGTGGTACCTGTCTGATCTCAGTGCAGTGCCCACGTTATGTCCCTACCCAGAATGCATTTCTTCCTTCTCTAGTCCTGCCCAATCTTAAAGCCAAAGGTCAGGTCTCACCTTCCTGCTGTGCTCGCCCAACAACTCCTTTTAGCTCCCCATCTTTCTATAGATACATTGTCCATTTAGAAATAACACCCAGTGATGTGTAGTGTCTAAGTGCTTCATGTTTTAGGTCCTCGAATACATCCAATTGTCCTTCCATTCATCTATTTGAAATGGTTTTTCAAATTGTCTATTGCATTTCAGACACAGAAAGTTCAATGACAACAAGACTAAGAATTGGTCCTATAACCCCAGAATCCACAGAGAGGTCTGCGGTGGTTTGAGTAATGAGGTTCCCCTATAGTCTTGGGTATTTGGATGCTTAGTGTTCACTTGGTGGTGCTGATTGGGGACACTCAGGATGTGTGGTCTTGCTGGAGGAGGGATATTATTGGGGGTGAGACTTGAGAGTTAAAACTCATGGAGATCGGGGACTGACTCTGACATGAACTCTGGTGCCCCATATTTGATCACATCCCCTTGGTGGGGAGGCCTGATGGCACTCAAAGAAAGAATAAAAAGGCTACCAAGATGAGACTTGATAGCCTATGACCGTATAGTGGGGGAGGCGGTCCCCTTCGGTCTTAGACCTAGGGGAGGGGTATAGAGTGAAAGCGGGAGGAAGGGAGGAACGGGAGGATACAAGTGATGGGATAACAATTGAGTTGTAATCTGAATAAATTAATTAAATAAAAAAAAAGTTGCAGGGGAGTTAAAACTCATGCCATTTCTAATCATGCTCTCTACTTTACTTCTGTAACTCGAGATGTGAGCCCACAGCCACCTGCTCCTGCCACCATGTCTGCCACTTGCTGCCATGTCTGACTGACACGATGGACTCAGCCCTCTGGAACTATGAGCTCAAATAAACCATTCATCCTAAAAGTTGTCATGGCGTAGTAAGTTATCACAGTAATATGTAAAGCAGTAACTAATAGAGAAGTTGGTATTGCAGAAGGGGCTATTGATGTGACAGACCCAACCATGCTGCTTTTAGGAGGAATGTGGAAGACTAGAGGAGGGATTCAATGCTGTAGGCAGAGTTTAGTGGGTCATCCCTGGAGGAGCAATGCAGACTGTGAAGGCCCAGCTCCAGAGGTTTTAGAGGGGAACAATATTAACACTTAGGCTCGGGACCACTCCTGTGATATTTTGGCAAAGAACCTGCTTGTCTTCTGCTCTTGCCCTGAGAACTTTTTGGTCTAAGGCTGAGTTGATAAGTAATGAGTTAGTTCATTTAGCAGCAGAGGCAATTTCATGACAGCACAGTATTGACTCTGTCCTGTGGTTATAAGTGATTGATCTTAAGCAGGTCTACAATGAAAAGGAGCATGTAGGGTAGGGAAAACCCACAAAATTACAGTGTAAAGAATGCTGGGAAATGTAATGTCACAGCTAAAACTTGTGCAGAAAGAGGTAAAGCAATTAAGGAGATGTCTGATCTGTACTGGAATAAAGGGAAGGGTACCATTAGGCCACCTCCTACCTACCTAGCGTCCAATGTATACAAGAAAGCTGAAGGATTTACATTGCTATAAAGCAACAACAAACAAAATCTGATGGCTCATGTGGTTCAAGGAGGCCAGGATCCATCCCAAGGTTGCAGCGAAACTTGGCAAGGTGGTCCACACTGTGCTTGTCTTAGTTACTTTTTTATTGTTGTGAGGATACCATGACCAAAGCAACTTGTGGAAGAAAGAGTTTATTGGGGGCTTACAGTTTCCAAGGGAGAATTCATAACCATCATATTGGGGGACATGGCAGCAGGCAGGTAAAGTATTGAAACAGTAAGTAGTTGAAAGCTCACGTTTTGAGGCAACAACCACGAGACAGAGATAACTGGGAGTGATGTGGGTGTTTGAAATCCCAAAGCCTGCCACCAGTGACTCACTTCCTCCAACAAGGCCACACCTCCTACTCCTTCCCAAACAGTTCCAACAATGGGATGGGGTGGGGCAAGTATTCAGCCACGAGCCCATGGGAGTTGTTATTATTCAAACCACACTGTAGGGCTCGCTGTAGAGCCATGAAGGGCGCACGAGTAAAGGGGATGTGAGATCTGCTGAGACCAGGCAACACGTGGCAGGGGAGTCTCTGCATGAAGCCCCTGAAAGGGTAAGAGGCCTGAGAGACCATTTCACGAAGCTCTGAAAATGAAGCATGGGCCGCAATGGGAGGCTCCCAATGGTAACCGAGCTGAGAGGGGGAGGAATTGCAGGCAGGAGGCAACAAAGCTGGAGGTGCAGATCCATCTAAGCCCTTTGAAATTAAAGTCCCAGATCTGAGACTTCTGGCCTTGCTTTGGTCCAGGATTTCCTCACTAGGCCACCATTCCTCCCTTTTTGAGTGGTAACATATATTCTGTGCCATTATGTGTTGCATGTATGCAATGTGCATTTAGGTTTTACAGGGGGTTACAACTAAGAGGCCTTGAGTCTCAGAAGGGAGTTTGGACTTCGGACTTTTAGAACAGTATCAAGATGATAAAGGACTCTGGGTACTTTTGAGGTCAGACTAAATGCATTTTGCATTATGATATGGCCGTGTGACTATGGGGGCCAGGGAAGGCAATGTGGTGATTTGAATGATAAATGTGCTTCTAGTCTCAGGTATTTGAGTGCTTGATACCGTTTGGGGAAGCTTAGATGCTGTGGCCTTTTTGGAGGAGGCATGCTACTGAGGGGCAGAGTTTGAGAGTTAAAAATCTTATGTCATGGGATTGGAGAGATGGTCCAGTGGTTAAGAGTACTTGCTGTTCTTCTAGAGAATCCATATTTAACTCCAAGCACCCACATGGTGCCTGTCAATGATCTATAATTCCAGTCCTGGAGTTTGTTGGTTTAAAGAAAGTAAATCCCACACCCATTCAATTTTTACCAATAAAGACTCAGGAGCCAGATGCTGGGGTGAAAACCTGCTAGCTTAGACAGGCAGAGAAAGAACCCAACTGACCTTCCTACTCAGCTCACATCCCAGAAGAAAAAAAGCCAAAAACTAAAAGCCAAAGAGCTAAAAAACACCTTCTTTTTCTCCATACTTTCTTAAATAACCTTCCCTCAAATTCCCTCCTATATACTTAATCCCTGTCACCTGGATTTCTGCTCTGCCTCTTCTAGGGTTAATTGTATTAAGTCCTATGTACAGAAAGCTCTTGGATTAAAGGTATGTGCTATGGCTGAGCCACACTATAATCACTTGTTTGCACTAAACAGAATGTTCCTGGATTAAACGTATGTGTTAGGGCTGAACCATGCCAAACTAGAAACAGGTTTTTAGTTTACAATCTCAGGATCCACAGCAGGATCAAATATCCTGCAACAGGGGTTCGGTTTCAATGCCCTCCTCTGGCCTCCTGAAAGCACATAGTGTGCAGACATGCATGTAGGCAAAACATACACATTAAAAGAAAATAGTACCCCCTGTCCCAAATAGCCTCACCCCATCCCTAGTTCACTCTGTTTCATGATTGCTGTTGAAGATGTGACCTCTTCACTTCCTGCTTGTTGCCATGTCTCCCTACCATGATGGATTCTTAAGATCTCTGGAACCAGAAGCCCAAGTTAAACCTTTTCTTCTATAAGTTGCCTAGGCCCTAGTGTTTTATAACAGTAATAGGAAAGTAACTAGGATGAAGTCTAACACAGTCAGTGAGTAGAGAGCTGTTTTTGACACTCAGTTTCCATTGGCCATCTAGGAAAGTGAATTGTTATTGTTTTTGTTGTCCTTGGTACTAGTGATCAGCTCCAAGGCCTTGGACAGCAAGTATAATACTGCTGAGCTATATCCCAAGCACTCTAATTTTCTTTCGGAAATCTCTTTCTCTAAGTCTTAGTCCTTGTGTCATGACCAAGGTTGTCTTCTGTTCATAAGAGAGATGGCCAGTGAGAAGGCTGTCATTCTCTGGCCACAGCTTCTGGTTGAAAGCCGAGGATATAATTGCAGCCAGACCAATGGGAACCATCCCTGAGTTCTTGCTGGATACACCTGTAGCTGCTAAGCTGGTAGCTGTAATGAAGCTTCAGGGGAGCTCTCCGACTGTCACCTGCCACACCAAGGAAATTAGGGCTGAGGGACACACAGCAACGGATTCTGAGGAACGCCTTTGAGGATTGACACCCAGCCAATACTGTACCCTGTAAGCCATCAGTTCTCTTTGGTTTAGGTCAATTTTTCTGAGCTTCTTTAGCTCATAACTCAGACTTCTAACTATCAGAGGTTTCCTTCATGATCTATACTGTGTTCACGCTTAACTGCAAGTGAATAATAGCTCAAAGCACATTTCTCTGGCACCTGTTCTGAAATGGCCCCCTAATCTAATTGGCCCAGATGGATTCCTAGTCTAGCCCTTGTTGCATCGCAAGTCAAGATTAAATGGAGTTGATGCCTTCTTGTGGTTCTGTGTATGGATGAATGGATGATTTCTGTCTTGGAAACTTGTTCATGACACTCTACTGCACACAGACACTCTGAAATGTTCTTAGCAGAAGCTGGTGCTGCCCACTGGCTGTGTCAGCCTATTGGTACATGAAGCTTGCTACACATCTCTCCTGAAAGGAGATGGGATCCTTATTCTGGGTATGTATTATAGTAATATGCTAATGAGCCTATGGTGGACTTATAAACCATACTGCTGGGCAGTGATTAGGCGGCAACAGGGAAAGGAAAAGAGTCACCTTCATTTTATTAATGCTTCTACGTGAGTGATGGCCCCAAGTGTGTATTGTGTCCTCTGACAAATTCTTATAAATCCATCAGTCCATCAATCAATGGCACATATTTAATAAACATTAAGTAGAGACCCAAACCTTTTATTAATATTGCAGCTCTCTAAGCCAGTAGTAGCTGAATAAATACTTTCAGTGACTAATAAGGCATTGCAGCTTTGAAGTCACGTTGAGATAAAAATCAAACCAATAGAGAAATAAGTCCTTGACTCCCAATATGGGAGTCGTCTTTACCTCGGATTCAAGAAATGACCAAATATTTCTCAGCTAGGGTAAGAATGTTTTTCCTCCCTCTGGCATTTAGTCTTGGGTAATTGGAATATTGTTCATCCTACAAGTCAGAGGCTGGGAAATGTTTTGGAGTGCTTTTTATCAAAACAGGGTACACCTTGAATAAAATTATTGCCTCTCTTTAAATGCCCCCAGGATGTTCATGACTTCCTGTGCCTGCATTTAGTTCCTGGCTTTGGCCACAAGTGGACAGTCCTTGGGTTAGCCTAGGCTAGACTTTCTCTGACAGAAGGTATTCTTCATGCTCAACTCTTTCTGTCTGGGGAATGTTTGGAGAGCTCCATGTCCTTCCTGACCCCCTGTAAGATAATCATGTAGCAAAACCTTAGTAAAGAGACTTACACAACCCTCTGTGATAATCAGCAACCTGCTGAGGCAGTTCTCAATCTGTGGGTGACTGACTACCCATTGGGAGGTTGAGTGACCCTTCCATAGGGGTCACTTAAGGCCATCCTGCATAGCAGATACTTATGATTCATAACAGTAGCAATGTTACAGTTATGAAGTAGCGACAAAAATAATTTATGGTGGGGGAGGGTCTCCACAACATCAGGAATTGCATTAAAGAGTCACAGCTGTTGGAAGGCAGAGAACCACTGTGCTACTCGGAACTATAAGCAGCTCTGCTTAGAGCCCCTCATCTGCATGAGAGACCACTGGATAATAGGCCTTCTGGAAGAGGAGGATGCTGTTATTCCAACCCGTCTGGAATAAGATCTTCTGTTCATACTGTCCCTTGTCAATAAAGCTTGTTGCCAATTGAATAGTTCCTCATGTTGCTAAAATTTCTTTCCTTTTTAAAAATTTATTTTTAATTTTGGAGGGGTTGAGGGTTGGAGAAGTAGATCTACATTAGGATTTACATACAGACCTCTCCATTTAAAGAATATGGAGCTGCATGGGGGGGGGGCACACAATCATAACTCTGGTACTTGGGAGGGAGAGTTAGAAGGATTAGGAGTTCAAGGCCAGCCTGGCCTACATGAGACCCTGCCCCCTCCCCCCAAAAAAAACCCATAGAAATGGAAGCATATGTGAGCATTGGACCCATAAATCTTGCTTGGTGAGTTCCAAAGCATATAGAGGGATTTTTCTTCAGTAAGTCTCCCCATGTCTCCATCTTTTCTCAATGTTTGATGTATGGCTTGTCCTATGACATGTGCCATGTCAGCCTATTCTGATGGAGTTAAATGCTGGTGAGAGGATGGTTTAGGAAAATGTGCCAAGCTGGACAGAGTTTGCTTTGTGTTTTTGAGTCTGGCAAAACCTTTACTGGCCTGATGGTCCCCAGGTCACTCTGGAGGGAGGCAGTATCTGAGACACTTAGATGCTGACACAATTCTTGTACACAGCATCCCTGATAAGGGGCAGCAAGGATGCCAAGACACATGGCAAGCAGGAGGGTCCCTGATAGGAATCTGGTGCCAAGAGCCAGGCTGGGTCTCACAGAGGCTCTTACAGGCTGCTGGGGTCTGCAGAGTCAGCAGAGATATTTGCTCTATGAGCTCCTCCTCCCCATTCTTAGGACTTTAGAATAACCCCAGAAAGAGGAACAAACACCAGGGGAAATGGAGAAAAGCCATTGTTTGGACACCAGTCTCCTTAATAAAGTCCAGAAGTGATAAGGGAAACTGTTGAAACACACAGGATGCTAAATTGATTTATGCTGAAAACTGCTGCTCCACAAGTTTGTTTTCCCACACTTTCTTGGAAAGAAACCTTAGTTCCTCTCCCTCCACGTTGCACAAGACATCTTATAATGACCTCTCAGAGGTGGGGGACAGAATCCCACAAACAAAACAGCAAACCAAGTCAAAAGGCCTCAAGAGCGATTTCTTCAGATTTAGGACACCATAGCATCTTGGTATCTGGAAGTAAATAGAAAACAGAAAAGAGAACTGTGGTAAAGGCAACATGGCATGTGTAGCTCCACCTAAGTGGGTGCATTTTGTGGATATTTTTAAAGTAGGGTGCATCTGTGTCCCATCAAGAGCTCATCACCCCCAGAGTGAAGCAAAGTTGGAATAAGCAATGACCACTCTGCTCTCGCTTCCCTTGGCTTTCCTGCTTCATGGTGGGAGTTAATCTGAATGTTAGAGCAGGAGAGGGGATATTGGTGTCTTTAAATCTGTCCTCAATTTGCAAACAAAAGAACTGAGTTAGAAAGAAGCCTGTGCTCAGGTCACAATGATGATGCTCACATGGTGTCTGTAAGGACATTTTCACCCAATTGCTAATCTCTACTTTTTTTTTTTTCCTCCACAGAATCCCAGTTTGGACTCTTGACTCTCCCAATAGTGACTTAGATGAGGCTGTCTGGGCTAGATGCAGTGGTGAGTATGTGATCTACTCACGCCCAATCAGGTAGAAGTGGGGAAGGGGGGGACTATGATCCACATTTGGAGAAGGATTATTTTCACTTTTTCCATTACCTTGAGAACTAGCTTTTCACTATTGGGGGGGGGGTCGAGGTTGAGGACAGTCTGACGTTGGCACATACTTCCCTTTTCTGAAGTGAAGTGTGTGTACCCACAATGTTCTCCTGCTCCGTGGGACATCTGTGCACACATCTGTGCACAGGGAACTCACCCTGTTGGTGAGTAGAGCTGGTGGTTAGCCACATCATGGCACTTGTTGGCTCTGTGACACTGTCTTTGGCCATGGGAACCTTTGCTGGTCCCTAGTGCTGTACAGGTCATAGCTGCCACCAGCATATGGCCAATGAAACAGAAGAGGAAGAAATTACTTGTGTCAGTCAAGATGTTTTAGGTGCAAGGGACAGATGATGCAACACAAGCTACCTAAGCCATAAAAAATATACAGGCTCTGGCTAGGGGTGTAGCTCAGTGGCAAGATATGTACTCAGACCGTAGCGGGCCTTGGGTTTAGCCTCCAGTGCTGGGATGGAAGGGTAAGAGATACATAATGAAGGAAATATGAAGTATTTGAGCATGTGCCTCGGTCCAGAGGTTCTAATGTCATCAGGGCCTTGGTAAGTCACTTCTTGGGCTTCTTGTCATCCACATTGTCTTCATTCTCATATTCCACATGGGGGCGTTGGGGGGGGGGGTCAGTTGCTCCAGACATAACCTTCCTCTGTGCTTGAGCCCAATGGGAAAGAGAGGGTCTCTTCCCATCCCAGACCCCAAGGCTGCACAAGCCTCCTTTCTCTTCGTTGTCTCTGGTGTGGTCATGTGCTCATTCCTGGCCTGGCAGTAGGGCCAGAGCAGCATTCAGAATGGCCAGGCAGAGGCTAAAGTACGTACATGGAGACTGGATACAAGACTTGAGGGGAAACCATTGCTCTGTGTCCCATGGTGCCTGTGTGCCTGTGGATGGGTGCTGGTTATCCCCTTCTGTACTTGGGAGTTTTTCTAAGTGGGCAGATTTTTTTCTTATTTTTTTTTTTTTATTTTTATTTTTTTACATACTTCTCTTGTTGTTTCTATTGTAAGAAGGGCAGAGACTTTGCAATCAGAAAGCTGAAATCACAATGGCAGCGTGGAGAGGCCCAGGTCCACAGCTCCATGGAAAAGAATAAACAGAATTACATAGGTGAACCCCGGTGCTGCCCTAAGCTTCACTGAGATTTCCTGCTGGAAGTGACCTTTGAAAATGGGAAGGGCTTATCACAAATGGCTTGTCTCTCTGGCTGTGATTATTAGCACAGTACCTTTATCTCTTCTGAATCGCTCCGGTTCGGGTGCAAGGCTTGTTCTTTGTCTTCAAGCCCCAAGCGTACCTTTAACAACTAGGGGAATCTAGGCAAGGCTGCTGTGAACCTACAGAGCACCTTGAGCGCGGCTTCTACCTCTTGACAGGGCAGTTCCCAGAGAACAATGCCTGGCAAGCAGATAGCATCTTTGTGCAATGAAAAAAAGCTACTTTGGCCTCTAGGCATGCTCAGGTATGTTATACGGCAGATTTTATTTTATTTTTTTATAGTAGCCACACCCTTCACAGGAAGGGCCATTGGAGGGGGTGCCATAAAGTTTACCACATGCAATGCTGTACCCTGTTATCATAATTTTAGGGAGGAACCACGGAGCAAGCTGAAGTCTTAAAGGCTTCTTTCTCATTTTCCTGGCAAGATTCATCTAACCTGCTAGGACCATTCACCATGGTCCCTTTTTTCTGAGTCTTTTTCTTTCAGGCTGCCAAATATAGCAGTGTAGGTTCTTTCTTCTAGTTAACTACCCAGCAGGGAGTGATCCAAATTCTGCCTGCCTTTTTCCTGGGCTCACCTGAGCTGCATTCCAACTAAAGTAGTTGAACCCTTCCTCTTTTACTGTGCTTTTCCAGAAGGCAGCCCTTTAAAATACAAAGCATTGGTTGGTTGGCTATAGTTGACTAGTGTTGGAATGTCAGAGTCTGAGTTCTCCAAAAGACTGGTGTGTGTGTGTGTGTGTGTGTGTGTGTGTGTGTGTGTGTGTGTGTATGTTAGGGTTGGGGGGTGAGGAGACACATGGACATATGATGACCGACATGAGCAATATAACAGGCTTACCTAGATTAACCATCCCTATTGTCAGCCACAGGATATTTGGAAAGAAAGAATGAACCAGATCCAGCAAGCTCTGAGGATCCAGGGACTGTGTTGGCCGATATGTGCTAAAGTGGGCTGTTTTCCTGCCTTTGAAAGTTATTCTTGCTCTTTGGGGACAGAGAATGATTAGGTAGATGCAATTGCTCTGTAGCAATTTTCCTCTTTGACGTCAGCCTTGGGGTCTTTGGGTCCTAGAGATGTCTGGCTCTAACAGAAAATTAAGAAAAAAAAAATCTTAGCCAGGATTATCTTGCTCCCAGGACATCAGGGGTGGCTTGGTTGAATCTGGTGTCACTTTAAAGCATGATGTTTTTCTGTCTCTAACTCCTTCCTTCCTTTCTTTTTTTCCCCAAGTGCCACATTGAACTCAGAACTTCCTGTATGGCATAGATAGTTTTAGCTCTGAGTCACATCCCCACCCATCTTTCTTTTTAAAACTTAGCTGTTTTATATTTATGGGTGATTTGCCTGGATGTATGTCTGCATACCACTTGCATGAAGTTCCCATGAAGGCCAGAAGAGGACATCTGGTTGCCTGTAACTGTAGTTACAGATGGTTGTAAGCAGTCACATGGGTGCTGAGAATTGAACCTGGGTCCTCTGGGAGAGCAGCCAGTGCTCTTAACCACAGAGCCATCTCTCCAATCCCCTCTCTTTTCTTTATACATGCAAAAAAACACTGTGCTGAACTGGTTTTCATTTCCTGTCCTCCATTCTTGCTTTGTTTGTTTTGCTTTTGGTTTTGCTTTTTTGAGACAGAGTTTCTCTGTGTAACAAGGGCTCTGACCATCCTGGACTCACTTTGTAGACCAGGCTGGCCTTGAATCTACGGAGATTCACCTGCCTCTGTCTCCCTGAGTGCGAGGATTAAAGGTGTGCACCACCACATCCAGCCCATTCTAGCCTTTACTTACTCCCAGTTGGTTAGTGTTTATGTTGGGGCCCCAATAGAGTTAAACTTTTCTTCTCTTTCCTTATGTCCTTGGGGCTTACCCAGTGGAAGGCACTGGAAGACCAGAAATCTAGGCAGTAATGAGATAGAGCAAAGATGCTTTTGTCTCTTCATAGATGGGGTGGGGACCTGAAAGGTGGGGGTGTTGGGCTGTGACCTTCGTTTCCAGAGGAGAAGGACACCTTGTGTGTCCAGAGTCACCCTTGGCTCCTAGCCCTTTATGCATAGAGAGGATAGCAAATGCTTCTCAGCATCACTAGCCTCAGGTGCCTCATTACCCTCTTGGCTCTCTTATGCCCATCTGTACCCTATGGAGTCCCTTTATTCAATCTTTTCCAGCTATGTCCTCTGGAGTGTATTTCCTGTCCAACACTACGTGACAGAGCAAGCCTCTTCATCTGTTCTTTTCAACAAGCTCCTGGAGTGGGGGCAGCATGCTATCAAAGCTGGTACTCAAGGGAACTTATGTGGCATCTTCAGCAGTCAAGCTGAAATCACTTCTTTGCCTTCTCCGTTCTCCCTGTCTTCCAGATGCTGTTCTGGTCCTTTTTCCTTCTCCCTTTTCACTCATTCCTGATGGAAATATTATCCTGGTCTACTTTGCTTTGTAACCAGACTCATTTGAAACATCAGCCATAAAAGAAACCGTCCTGCCTGGCATGGTGGCGCATGTCTTTAATCTGAGCACTCGGGAGGCAGAGGCAGGTGGATCGCTGTGAGCTCAAGGCCAGCCTGGTCTACAAAGTGAGTCCAGGACAGCTCAGGCTGCATGGAGAAACCCTATCACAAAAAACAAAAAACAGACAAACAACAAACAAACAAAAAGAAACAGTCCTAAAACATGGCAGGAATTCACAGGCACTCTCAATGGCAGAGGCAGGCAAGGAGTCCTCTCCATTTGGACCTCTGGATGAACTCTCCATTGACTGATTAAATAATCAGAATGAGCTAATGGTGATGAAGCTATAATATATAAATGCAGATCTGTTGGAAGCAGCACAGTAGGGGGAGGGGAAAGCAGGGTGAGCTGGGAGTGGGGGAAGGGAAGGAGAGAGGCCAGGGAGATGGGAAAAGGGCAAGGGCAAAAGCAGCAGGGAGGACAAAAAGGGAGTGGGGCCAAAATGTGTGGTGTTTATAGTGAGTCTCTGGGAGAGGAGAAGCCCCACCCCTAGGTCGAGGGCACGCCATGCCAGCCACGCCCTGCAGCAGGACCTAACATCAATTATTCATTATAACCTGATATCCGGGAGTCAGAAGGCCTGGCTGCATTGCTGGCTTACCTGACCTCTAGATTTCTGCTGGGTTCCATCAGTTCCAGAACCCTGGTTGGAAACCACAAGCAGGGGAAGACGTCAGGGTATTGCCCAGCCAGGTGGCCACAGAGTGGGATATTAGTTAAGTTGTGGTCAAAATACCTGGAAGAAACAACCAAAGGATTTTGGCTCAGTTAAGAGCGTTTTTTCTTGGTCCCTTGGCACTAAGGTTCTGTGTTGGCAGTGAGGCCAACGTCATGGCAGCAAAGAAGCAAGAGAATGGAAAGGAGAAAACTGTTCATCCTATGGACAAGGAGAGTGGGGAGAGAGAGAGGGTGGCGGGGGGGAGGAAAAAGGACGGGGACTCGGCATTGCCTTCAAAGGAGCTGACAGTGACCTACTTACTGTAAACGTGAGCCTATGAGGCCATTTCAAATTTCAGTTTATAACCATTGAACACTCTTTTGGAGACTGTGGACTCTATGTTCCCACTAGAGCAACTGTCCCCTTCTGGGCCCGCTAATGCCAGTCTTCCTTCCTGGGCCTGGCTCTGTGAGTTTTCTTAACTTGACTGTCATTATGGAAATAGTTCTTTCCTCTTTAAATTTTTACCCCCCTGTGAAGGTGTCACCTTCTCCTTGCTTTTGATAAAGACCTGTGGACTTTCCCTTTCTTGGTACTTGGGATATCAAAGCTCCCCTTGCTATCTGTGCATTCCAGTTTATCATAGCTTCGCCTGGTGAGGCTACAGATTAAATCCTATCTGATTTAATTCACATCTCCTTTCTACTTAAGGACAGGAACTGGAGGAGGAAGGCGAGGTGTGGTCCTTCACTGCCTGGCTGCTCTCCCAGGCTTTCTCTTTTGCTGGAGGAGCAGGAGGACAAAGAAAAGGACACATCCCTGTTCTATAAGCAGGTACTGAAGTGCTCTTGGCTTTGCCAACCACTCAACCCGCTCAGTGCACACTGAGACTGCATCAAAGCTGCCAGGGGCCCAAGTGTGATCTCTCCAGGGTGCGGAGGATGATGCTGGAGGAGCAAGCTACCTGGGATCTGAGTAAATGCCACAGACAGCAGTTGACTCTCTCTAAACTTCGTCCACTGCAGGTCAACAGAGGCTCTGCCCTTGCTCACTTGGACTCTGTCATCAGCATTGGAACAATCCATTCCCAGAAGGCCTTGCATCATTTATATGACCAGTTCTTGCCCCTCCTTGGCCAGAGCTAACTAGTCATGTGGTCTCACTCATGCAGAAGGAAGCACAATCTCACTATGTGCCCAGAATGGGGGCACTTTGTGCTTTGGAAGTATTTGGGGGTGGTATTGATGATTTAATGATTACTACAGTGTATGTATGTGTGTGTGTGCGTGTGTGTGTGTGTGTTGTGATATGTGTGTATTGTGATGTGCATGTGTATTATGTGTGTGTATGTATGTGCATGGTGATGTGTGTATATGGGAGTGGGTACTGTGATGTGTGTATATATATGTGTGTGTGGTGTGATATATGTGATGTTCATGTGTATTATCGGGTGTGTATGTGTGTGTGGTGTGTATGTGTGTGTGTGTGTGTGTGTATTCTTCAGAGGGTTCAGCTCGGCCTTGTTTCTGAATGAGGCCAGTTGGACGACCTCTGTGCCGTTCCTTCATATTATTGAAGTCCATTCCCTGCCATTTCTCCTTGGAGGCAGCCCTTGGATGACAACTAACAACGGCCAAAGCCCAGCCACTTTGTAAGCAGGAGTGTCTTGGTCTGGGTTTCTATTGCTGTGATAAAACACCATTACCAAAAGCAATTTGGTGAGGAAAGAGTTTATTTCAGCTTATGACATTCGCAGCACACTTGACCACTGAGGAAAATCAAGGAAACTATTCAAGGGAGGAGCCTGGAGAGAGCCTGACGCAGAAACCATGGAAGAACACTGCTCGGCCTGCTTTGTCACACACCCCAAGACTACCTGCCCATGGTTAGCAGCACCTGACAACGGACCAGGACCTCTCACTTCAATCTTTAAGACAATAACCTGGGACCTGTCTACAGTTTTCCTCTTCTCGGTGTGAAGTTGACAAAAAACACAGGAGAAAGGGACCATTTTTGTGGTAAAATATATTTAACATAAACTTGCTCTTTCGGTCACTGAAGAGTGTATTTGAAGGGCACAGTTCGATTGAATTCTGTGTGTTTATGGTTTTGCAGCCATCACCACTCTCTTGTTTCTGCACATTACCCAAGGAGCAGTTGCCCTCCCTCCTGCCCTGCCTCCATCCCCCTGGCAACCATTATTCTGTATTCTCTCTCTCTTTCTCTGGATCTGCCCATTTTGAGTATTTCCTATCAGTAGAATCATGCAGTGTGTGGTCTTTTGTGTCTTCAAGCCCAGCTCCTGTGTGAGTTGCCATTGTGCCCCACAGGCAGCCCGTAGGGTGATAGTGCAGGACCTGCGGAGCCTTTTTTTCTCCACCTTCCTTCCTCAGGAGCTCAGCACCCCACTGTCTAAGCTGCAGCAGCTTTCCCTCCTACAGATCTCCCAGTTTCCTCAGGAGCCTCTCTTAGAGTCCTTCCCTGCATCTGGGGAGATTGGCCAGAGTAGGAGTCACCTGTGGGTGTGAGGGATGGGGGACAAGGCAGGGTGTGGCCCAGGCCCGTATTTTGCCATGAATCCTTCTAAGTCCTTATGTAGCTTAGGCGGTGGCCAGTGCAGTTGAAACCACAGTCAACAGTGTGAGGATGGCATGTGTCATCCGCGCTCTCACTTCCTTGCAATAGCAGTTCTTTTAAGAAGATGTTTTTCAAGCCAGGTGTTGGCGGGGCATGCCTTTAATCCCAGCACTTGGGAGGCAGAGGCAGGCTGATCTCTATAAATTAGAGGCCAGCCTGGCATACAGAGTAAGTTTCAGGACAGCTGGGGCTACACAGAAAAATCCTGTCTTGAAAAAACACAAACAAAAAAGATTTGTTTTATTATTTTATGTGTATGCGTGGTTTGCTTGCTTTGCTTGGGATATGTGTATACCACATGCGTGGCTGGTATATCCTCTGGGACTGGGGTCAGATATGGTTGTGAGCTGCCACATGGGTGCTAGGGATTGACCTCTGGCCCTCTGTAAGGTGATCTTAACCATGGAGACAACTCTTTGGTCCACCTAAGTCCTGTAGCACTGCTGTGTACAGCTGTGGCTCTGAAGACTATCCTTTCAGGGATTATTTCTATTGTTTGTTACATCTGTGGCTCTGAGGGCCAATAGTGCCCCAAAGAAAGGCCCTGTTTGACATGTTCCTTTGTAAGCACCAACAGTTAATATGTTCTTTCCCTGCTCTGTGGCTTTCCACAATTCCTTGTGATGAGTGGGATAGATTCCTGACGTTCAAGGCCCTTTACAAAGTAACACCAGTTGAGCTGTCTGGTTTTCCCTCCTACTACCTCAAGCTCAGACTATTTCCCTCAGGGTGAGCTGCACATCAGCAAATGGCTCTGTTTCTTCTACTCAGCCACTCTCACCAGTTTCTGCCTGTGAAGCTTTCCCCACTTTTCCTCCCAGCCGTCTGTAATCCTGCACTCTCCTCACAGTACTCTGGTCTGGCATTCATTCTTGGACACGCATCCTGAGGCCTCCTGTGGTCAGTGACCTTTTCATGTCTTGTTCTGTGCCAGGAGCAAAGTTAGCTGCAAGTGACCTGAAGGCTCACCTGCTACCCTCAGCCCTCAAATACTTAACAAAGGAAACCAGTAGAGCCAGGCTCAGGAATCTCAGCCAGGCCTGAGGAATGCAACCCTTCTCCTGATGGATGAGTAGGGTGTTAGGGAAAGCTTGGCCATCTCCGGGAATGCCTGCTGGGCTCTTGCTGGAATTGGAGATCTGGAAGAGATGGTTAGGAATTGTCTGCTAGGGGCTAAGTACATTTTGTTGATTCCACATTTGTGTGCAGGAATGAGAAAAGAGGGCAGCTTGGGAGGCAATGCAAGGCATGCTGAGAAAGGAAGATGAGTTAGAAATACAGACAAAAAAATGAGTCAGTGTAGGAGGGGAAAAGAAGGGGCTAGATTTAGCAGCCCCCACCCTTGGCTGAAAAGTAGGGTCTCAGTTGTTTGCTTTTTAAAGGGGTGAGCCCTGTGGAAGAGCCTCACTGCTTCTTTCCCCCTCTCCACCAGGTTGCAGAGCCCACCAGTCCTCTGGAGCGTGCCTGGACAGGTCAGATCATCTTCCGTGGTAATCTCACTGAGATGGGAGGTGCTGTGTTGGCCCGGCTTTGGCTTTAACTTGCTGATTGGGCTTTGGAATTACTCCAGGCCCTGGAGGGATGCCCAGAAGGATAGAGCCATGGCAACATCTGCAGTGAAGGCTGACCTTTCTCACAGTGGCCCAGAGCCACCCTTGTACAGAAGTTCCCTGAGCCATGTGGAAGAGGACATGGCCCCTGGTAAGGACTCTACTGGCAGGCTTCTGTGTGGGGAGCGTTGGACTTGGCTACTCTAGAAATGAAGACAAGAGGCTACAGGCTCAGGCAGCAAGGCGGCCATATCTCTTGTCCTTCTCCATGGCTCCTGATCTGGCTGGACTGGCCTGGTGTTTCCAGGTCTTTGTATTCATTCCTGTTCAGGAGCAACTGGTTCCGACTTTGCCAGGAGGAGGCTGAGTTCCAACAGTCCCCTCCAGTCTACCCACAGCCACTGCACCGATGCTGCCAAAAGCTCTGTTCTATCTTTCTATTCATCTACTTAAAAGCCATCAATGGAGTAGGGGCTGGGGACCACTCAGCTCAGTGGTAGACAGCTAACATAGCATTAGTGAGTCTCTGGCTTCTATCCCCAGCACTGCAAAAACAGAATGAAACAAACCATCGGTGACTCCTATTGCCTATGGACTAGTTAGTGCAAACACAGCCTCTCCAGAAGGTACAAGAGCACAAACTCCCCCTCATTCTCTGAGGACAGGCTTAGGCGCTGGGGGAGAAGGTGAGGGTAGTGTGGGGGGGACACTCTTCTTTGCTGTTTGCTGTATGATGTAGATTCTGGCTCTTGGGAGAACCTGCCTCTGAGTGTCTTTTATATATGGAGTTTTCTCATCGGGTCCTGTTGTAGAGGACTATCTGTTAGGATTCTGCTACAGTCTGCCTACCTATGATGTCATTGCCTACCTGCGACGTCATTGCCTACCTGCCACTGGGCATGGCACTGCCCAGTATATAAAAGGACAGACCCACTTCATCCTTCTCTCTCACCCGTCTTACCCTCTTAACTCTCTTACTTCTCTTCCTCTCTTCCTCTGTCTCTGTCTCTCAGGGGTACCCCTGCCCCTTTCCTTCTCTCTCCGTGCTCATACAACAAACAGCTCCGTATAATATCTGTTGCCTAGTATCTTATTTTTTTAATTATTAAAACTATCCTCTGACCAAATTGCCACATCTTTATCAGCTCAGCTGTGCAGGGTTGCAAACATCACAGCTGGGCTTGTTGACAGATGACCTTCCTTCATTAGTACCCACCCACACATTCCAACTAGTCTATGCAATTCTGCCCCAATAATATTGGCCTCTGGGAGGACTAGAGGAGGGGGGTCCATCTACACAGCCACAGGCACATCACCATCCATGCTAGGTACAGACCTTCTAGTGTGGCGCTTTTAGTCTGCCTATGCTTCTCCAAGTAACCTGTCACCCATCACTCTTAAGTGCGCCTAATAAATTCACTAGTTTCCTAGGGCGAACTTTGACAGAATCACACCTCTGTTTGTTGTTGGGACCTTAAGAGGAAAGGCTTGATATTGCATGCATCTTCTTCAGGAAGCAATTTTAATAACAGGCCCTCTAGCAATAATTACTTGAGTGACAACTAAACATGATGGTCAATGAAATAGACTCCAAAGTGGTGGGAGAGCAGACTGTAGTGAAAGAAGGCCCTGTCGGGGATTTAAAAAGGTTCCCCATGTTTCTCTTCCAAACATAGCTGCTACTTTCCTCCATGGTAAGGGTATTCTTTTTTTCCTTTCCTTTTCTTTTTTTTCTTTTATTCCTTCCTTTCTTTTCTTTCCTTCTCTTCTCCTTCCCTCCCCCTCTCTTACTTGAGCATAACTTTTCTTCCTTCAGCCTTCCCAGTGCTGGGCCTACAGGACTGTCCCACAATGTCTGGCTGTTGGTTTTATTATATGGTGAATAAATGACTCAGCAAGAGTTTGTAGAGACTTCTGAAATTGCTGGCAGAGATGGTAGTGTGTGTGTGTGTGTGTGTGTGTGTGTGTGTGTGTGTCAGAGAGAGAGAGAGAGAGAGAGAGAGAGAGAGAGAGAGAGAGAGAGAGAGAGAGTATTTTTAAAAGCTGTACTTTGGAGTTTCAAAAGCATATTTCCTAAGGGGACTCTGGCACTCTGGCACTTATCACAAACGGAAAAAGACAAAAAACAAAACAAAAACCCAAACAGCAACATGGAAAAGCTGTGCTAGAGGGAACCTACAGTAAGTTCTTTTTCCTGGCATGTCCCTAGGCCATGTATGGGTGAAGAATTATGGAGGCCCAGGCAGGTTTGGGAAACTGAGGTGGAGGGGACCAGACGTTGGTGTGAATAGGGAGCAGTGAGACTGGGTGTGAGAGAAGTTGGAAAAGCACAGAAAAGAGCATCATGGGGTGTCCATGAGATGGTGTCTTGATCTTTTCCCGTGATACCGTGGGGCTCTAAGGACCTGAGTCTCCTAGGTTGTATCTCTGCCAGTGAGCAGAAGAGTGGCTCTATTAGATACTTTTCTCACTGCTGTGAAGAAATATGCTACAGAAAGCAATGTAAAGGGGGTGGGGCTTATTCTGGCTTACAGTTTGAGGAGAGACAGCACATTGTAGCAGGGAAGACAATGACAGAGGGAGCATAAGGCTGCTTGCTCACATCTGAGGGGTTCTGGAAGCACAGAGAGATTGATGCTGGTCTTCACTTGGCTTTCTCCTTTCAGAAGTTTAGTTTGATCTGGGCCCTGAGGACCTGCAATAGTGCCTTCTACTCAGGGTTGATCTTCCCTTCTCAGTTAATCCTTTCTAGAAATGCCCAAAGTTGTGTCTCACTAATTGTTTAGGTGTTTATCAATCCTATCAAGTTGACAATTAATTTAGCTATCACATGAACTAAAAGGGAAATTACATATGGCTATAAAAAAGTAATGATAAGAACCCCATAGTATATGGCTATATAGCCTAAGCTGGCCTTGAACTTATGATCCCTCTGCTTTAGTCTCCCCATTGCTGGGAGACACCACACCTGGCTAGTGAAAGGCCCATTTGGGGAATATTTTATATGGAATGTATATGTAGTTTATATATATACCACCTAAGCTATCCGTATAACCTGGAGCTATTTGTCATGGCCTGGTAGGTGTGCTGAGGGTTTTTCTCAGGAAGTACGCAGAGTGCCCCATCTGGAACACAGGCCAGAGAGCTTCCTACTGTCCATCATGAAAGAACTGCTGTTTTTGGAGGCGTCTCAGCCCTAAGAATGAGGCGTGTTGGTGGACAGTGCTGTGATATTAGGATGCTGAGCTGGGAGGACACTTAGTTATCGATGGTGTGTTGGTTAAAACAAAACAAAACAAACAAATGAGTAAACAAAAACCTCTCAATTCCCAAGGTGGCTGAACTCAGGGAAGGACCTTTAAGCTGTCTCTCCAATTTCCCTGTAATAGCCCTGTCTCTTAATTGCTTTCTCTTCCAAAGCCCAAGGAGAGGCTTCTGCTCAAATTCCCTTCTCAGGTACAAAGCAATGATTCAGAAACCTCATAGGGGATGGAAAGACGGCTCAGCAGTTAAGAGCAGTGGCTGCTCTTAACTCTTCCAAAAGACTCAGGTTCAAGTCCCAGCACCCACATGCCAGTTCACCACTGTCTATAATTCCAATTCCTGGGTATCTGACATCCTCACACAGACATACATTTATTTATACCAATGTAAATAAAATAAAATAATAATTTAAGAAACCTCATTAACAAGGGAAAGATAATCCAGGAAGAAGAAATTAAAGGTCTAGACCCAGACAAATTTTTTCTACGTGTGTGTGTGTGTGTGTGTGTGTGTGTGTGTGTGTTGTGTGTATAAATAGAATCTCTATATGTATTCCAGGCTGGCCTCAAACTGGAGCCCCGCCTGCACAACCCCCTGATAGCTGGGATTCCAGATGTGTGCCACTACACACAGCTGGCTCCTCTGCTGGACCAAAGGCAGCTCCTGAGAGATAACCTGGTAGATTTCATCCACATAATAAGATCCCCTTCAGGCTCTACCATGGGCGTGTCAGGCTCATACTCTGTGGATGACCCTGTGCTGCGAGAGCCTCTTGTGTACATCACTGTGCATTTCTTCCCTTCTGTTTAACTTGTCAGCTCATCTGGAGAACTTCCAGGGGACCAAGGGGGTAGGCTTCTTTCACCCATATATTGGGAAGGATTTGGGCTAGTGTGGCAGGTTGTTTATTAGCTCCAGGTACCCTATATATAAATAAAATAGGTCCATTCTGAGCATGTTCACAAAAGACAATGCATTACATAATACATTTCCTGGGGGCTATTTTTTTTTCTTTTTTGAAACAGAGGCTCAGTATGTAGCCCAGGATAGACTTTGATTTCCAGGTTAGAGGGATGAGCCACCATGCCTTAGCTTCTCTATGACAATTAACCTTTTACTAACTCTTAGCTTGGAAGCGTACCTCCCTCATTATGATAGAGATCAAACACAGAGCCTTATATATGCTGGGTAATCACTTTCCTCCTTACCTTTGCCTCAGTCCTGGCAACATGAAAGGAGTTAGTTTAATGTCTCCTAGTCTTATTGTTATTGACCTTTAAATTAGCTATTTCTGAATTGTTGGGCATGCATTGTAAGGTGCTCAGGAGGAGCCCTGGCTTCAACCCACTTAATAGCTACACTATGGCTAGGCTGGGACCCTGATGGTTGTTTAGAAGTTGCTTTTCAAATATTGACTGGGGCACAGGGTATAGCCTCAGTATGGGAGAACCACTAAGACCAAAGCACTGCTCATAGCTCAAGGTCAAGCAAATGCAAATAGAAGTGGGGTCTATAGTCAAACAAGCCTGGGGATGCTCTTAAGACAGAGCAAACACAGGCCTGAACGCTTGTCTCTTCCAAGTTTGTATATTAAAATCCTAATGTGCTGGACTTTGGGAGATTATGAAGTCAGGAGGCACTGTCCTTACAGTCAGGATTAGGTCCCTTATGATGAGAAAGGGACCTAGATAGTGGCCAGTCAGTTCAGAGCAGGGGGCCTCCAAAGCAGCAGTTCTGAGTCTTATCCTTGGCTAGAAACTAGAAGGAAATGTCCTTGGTTCTCTTGCAAGGAATGCCGGAAAGGGGCTGTGGTTCCTCCTCCAGTTTCTCCCTGTCTTTCTCTTTCTAAGTGAGCATCCCTGCCTGGAAATCATACAAGAGGATGTGAGTGGAACCGAGAGGCACCTGGATGTCTTGTGGATGTCTCCCCATGCCTCATCCCAGCTTCTGTCATAAGTCCCATGGGAAACCCAGACTAGCAGCTCAGTGGGACCTCATTTTTTCTTTTGGACACTCCTGTCTTGTGTAGGAACTCCGCCTTTTTTCTTTCTCTTAACTCTCATCTGTAATCTTTTACAATAAAATGTAACTGTTCGGCTTAGAAAGCCAATAACTGACACAAAGAGACTGAAACGGAATTCAAAGCTACAAGCACTACACCTGGCAGAATCTAAACTGCTGCTTTTTTTTTTTTTTTTAGCAATAACCTAAAATAACCTACTCTAATCCTTATAACCTACATATATCCCAAGCACTTGCCAATCTGATCCTTCTCAGCCACTTCTTTACTCCAACTCTCCACCAACTCTCAACCATCAACTGTCAACTCTCGGTTCCGCCCTCTCTCCAGGAAGTCCCTCCTTTCACTTCCTATCCTTCTTCCCAGATGATTGGCTAAACAGCGCTTTATTGACAGTTGTTACATCCACTCAAGACATTTCTCCACAGTAATAATACAACTTCTTTCTAAAACTTGCCCTTCTGTGGTCTGTAGATTTCACTCTTCAAAATCGTGACAGTGACTCAGTGAAAGTGTGATGTGCTCGTGAACTAGCACCTTAAACCCTGTGTTAAAGCCCGTGTGAAGCTACAGAGATTGTACTCTGAAAGACTCCCACATTTCCTACATTACTTATATGCAATGCCAGGGAGTTCACGTCTTTTTTCCATCACATGAGAACACAGCAAAAGATGACTATCGATTAGCCAGCAAGCTGCCCCTCCCAGACTCCGAATCTGCCAGCTCCCTGAACTTGGATGGACTTCCCAGGCCCTAAGCTGAGAGAAAAGCATTTTTGTTGCTTATGAGCGTGGGAAGTCTATGGCACTAAAACTGCTGTCAAAGGATAAGATTACAATGACTCGAAGATCTGAAGTTTTGATTCAGAAGTTGAGTAACACTTCATTCCATAAAATTGAACCAGTGTTGCAATGGCCAGAGCAGAAAAGGTTTTTTTTTTTTTTCCCCCCAGACAGGAAAGGATTGACGATAGCAGAAACAGAACCCAAAGTGATGGGTCATTCCAAAGTTACTTTCCTTCTAAGGCAGGAATGGGGAAACTGGGCAGTAGGAAAGCAACAGTTGGATAACACCAGGTTATTTCGAGTCCCTTCTTTCATGTGAAGATGAAAGCCCAGGGAATTTTAGTATCACGAAGACAGAGATTATCCTGTTTGGGACATTTGGATTCCACCTATCTAATTCTGATTACTCAGAAGTTCAGATAGGCAGCTTAGTTTCAGCTTGGTTTCATGGGACTCCATTTTGATTTTTTTTTTTTTAACCTTGGTTTGTTGGGGCTTAGTATAGACCTTCTTTCCTTCTCCTTCTACTCCCCCTCCTCTTCCTCCTTCCTTATACCTTTCATTTCTGCTTGACTTTAACTTTTAGTGTTTGGCACTGATCTCATAGATGCCAAACATGTGTTCTCTCACTAGGCTATACTCTGACCCACCCCCAAAGTTTTTTTTGTTGGTTCTTCCTTTTTTCTCCTTCCTTCTTTCCATTTCGAGGTGTGTGTTTGTGTGTGTGTGTGTGATGTGTGGTATGTGTGTGGTGTGTGTGGTGGTAGTGTGTGTGCTATGGTGTGTGTGTGATGTCTATGTATGTAGTGTGTGTATGTGTGGTGTGTGTGTGATTTGTGTATGATGTGTGTGTATGTAGTGTGTATGTGGTATGTGTATGGTGTATGTCTAGTGTGTGTGTATATGTTATGTATGTGTGTGGCTTGTGTGTGTGTGTGTGTGTGTGTGTGTGTGTGTGTGTGTGTGTTATGTACACACTGAAGCTGGAGAAAGACTTTGGAGTTCCCGTTCCATTGCTCTTAGCCGTACTTCCTCAAGACAGAGTGTCAATGAACTAGGCTGATAGACAACAAACCCTCCTTTCTCCACCCTGGTCTCAGCCAGTGCTGGGGTTACAGTTGCGCACAGCCTCATTCAGCTTCTGGGCGGGGGGAGTTGTTGGGGACACAAACTCAGATCCTTACTCTTGTGCAGCAGGTGCTCTTACCCTTTGAGTCATCTCCCTTAGCTCCTGATGCACACCTTAAATCTCTAAGAGAAAATGTGGCTTCAACACTTAGTGAATATACGCTGGCATTACTGTTAGCTACTTCCATGGGCTATAAGACATCAGAGTTGATAGCAACAAACATGTCACTGGTACTCTACAGAGCTAGTGTCTGCCAAGCAGATTTGCCTTTCCTTGTTAAAATTCTTCAGAATGGATAAATGCTGCTTCCCATAGAGGAACGAGATGTGACTCGTAGCGTGAGGCTATTGTCCGATGGCCACTGAGGCAACAGATGAGCAGAGCGGGCTGAAGCTACTGTTGTCTTTGAGTTTACTCCTTCGCAGTGAGGCTCTCTGCTGCTGTAGGGTGTGGTTCTGAGAACTTGAAAGCCAGAAGCTAAGTGGCTTCTCTGAGTGACACTTGCTCTTCTATAGTTACACTTTTTTGGAGGGGCACTGTCATCTGGGCTCCATTTTTCTGGGCAAACAGCAGGCACCAAGGATGAATGTTGGCTACCCTCAGCATGATGGAGAAATTATTACTGCTCTTACATAAAGTTTGTCTTTTCTAAAAGTGAGAATTACACAGTGTTACTCCCCCACCCCCACCACCTGGTTTTCAGAAAGTTCACGTCCAAAATTTCCACCTTGCTCAATTGTGCCCTTTCCCACTCTGTTCTATTACTTTTTATCACATTCATAAATTTCACCTTCTCCTCACACCCCCAATCATTTCCTGTCCCTCTCTCTTTCTAACATAGGGTCGCATTAAACATTCCAGGTCAGAAACTGTAATGATCCTGCCTCAGCCTCCCAAGTACTGCAGTTACAGGTAAGTTTTATTTATTTATTTATTATTTTGTTTTTGTTTTTCAAGAGAGGGTCTCTCTGTGTTAGCCTTAGCTGTCCTGGACTCACTTTGTTGACCAGGCTGGCCTCGAACTCGACTCACAGCAATCTGCCTGCCTCTGCCTTTGCCTCCCATGTGCTGGGATTAATGGCGTGTACCACCACACCTGGCCCTAAGTTTTGGGTTTTTTGTTTGTTTGTTTGTTTCTGCTTTTGCTTTTGTTTGAGATACAGTTTATCTTTGTGTAGTCCTGCCTGACCTGGGACTCGCTCTGTAGACCAGGTTGTCCTCAAACTCAGAGATCTGCCTGCCTCTGCCTCCTGAATGTTAGTATGTATACCACCATTTCCTGTCTGACAGGTAAGATTTTAACATGAAGGGACATTAGATATACATAATTGTTAAAGAAAAGAAAAAAAAACTGTCCTCATATATTTGGTTTATTGCATGTAGTTTATTTTTTCTTTCATTTTGTTTGTAATATGTACTAATGTGTATATATGCTCACGTGTATGTGTATGCCATGTGCACAGGATACCCAAGGTAGATGTCAGATATCTTCCCACTTTATTTTTTGAGGCAGGATCTTTGTTCTCATTTGAACTCAGAGCTGGCTTATTCAGTTAGTCTATCTGACCAGCTTGTTCTGGGGCTGCCTGTCTGTGCCTTCTGCACACTGGTGTTATAGGTGGGCAGCTTCATTCATGTACATGATTGATGGGGATCTGTACTCTGTTCTTATACTTTACCCACTCAGTCATTTTCCCCAGACCCATTAACGTACTTTTATAGCACATGTATGTTGCCTTAAACTCTTGGCAGAAAGAGAGAATGAATAAATACGTACAATTAAGAAACAGAACATCTTCAGATAGTAATATTCTCTGCCCTCCTCTCATTTTGTTTTGTTTTGTTTTGTTTTTGGAGATAAGATTTCTCTGTGTAGCTCTGACTGCCCTGGATCTCACTCGGTCAACCAGGCTGGCCTTGAACTCATAGAGATCTGCCTGCCTCTGCCTCCCAAGTGCTGGGATTTAGGGCATGCACCACCACTGCCCAGCTCAGACAGCAATTCTTAAAAACAGAAACAAACAAACAAACAAACACACCACCACAGTGATTCCATCTGGTCTTATTTCCTTTTCTTTTTTTGGAAAATCCATGTATGAGTTAGAGCTAGAAGTGGTTCTATTTATGTGGCGCATAAGGAGCCATTTATGTAGATAATTTACTACTTTTTAGCTCATTAAATTAAGCCAATATTTATGTAATGTTTTGGGTTTCCAAAGTCCTTGTCTAAGCATTCTCTTCTACAGTTCAGTTAATTGCCTTCTTGGGATACAGGCACAGACACTATTAATTGTTATTTGCATTGGACTGTAGATGAGTAAACCTTAACTCTAGGTGACTTAGGTTTATTTTCTAGAGTGGTGAATGGAAGTGTTTAGAAACATATCTGAATATCACCAAACCGGAGGCACACGTGAGCAGGGAGGCAAATCTGTGGCCTCTGAACTTTCCCCACGTTTGCCTTCTCTGTTCAATATACACATCAGGTCCAGGAGGTGGTAGGAGCAGCTTGAACTTAGCCTATTCAGTCTCTCTCTCTCTCTCTCTCTCTCTCTCTCTCTCTCTCTCTCTCTCTCTCTCTCTCTCTCTCCCTCCCTCCTCTATCATCTCTATCTTCTTCTCCATCATCTCCATCATCTGCATCACCCTGTCTCCATCATCCCCATCTCCATCATTCCTTTTTCCATAATTTTCATCTCCACCATCCCCATCTCCACCATCCCCATCTCCATTATTTCTATCATCATCATCCCCATCTCCATCATCTGCATCACTCCTGTCTCCATGATCCCCATCTTCATCATCACTATCTCCATGATCCCCATCTCCATCATCTGCATCACCCCTGTCTCCATCATCCCCATCTTCATCATCACTATTTCTATCATCCTCTTCTTCATCTCTCCATCTCTTACCTCTTTTGGTGGTACTGGTAATTGAACCCAGGACCTTGCACATGCCTGGCAAGTGTCTTACTACTGTACCATACCCCATACCACGTAGTCTCCCCTTTCTGGTGGAATCCAATCAGAGTCAGAGCCCTCAGGACAGTGTCTAGACACACACCCTCCAATGACAAGATACAAGACAGTCCAAGACTACACATTATTCTGAGGATTTCATCAAGTTATGAAATTCTCTAGTTGTGTGACTGAATGCTGGGTCAGAAACCAAAGATCCCTAAACATGATGGATTTTGTTTGGAGCAGCTATCTGGCAATTTTAAAAGTGGATAGGTCAAATGGGGAGAATCTTCATTCTCAAGATTCATTTGACTTTGGATGATACTAATTTCAAATAAGCCATTACTAATGGCTACTAAAAATAGACCATAGAAAACCCCTCTGGCAGCTTTGCATGCTGCTTTAGGTTCAAGGTGTAGGTCCATCAGCCACTGAGATGGAAGAATGGGAGTAGTGTGCAATGGAGTGTGCGATGGGTGTACACGCTGCTGGGGAAGGGGAAACACTGCTTTGTTTTTAGGTCTAGAGAATGGCTACAGCAGCATCCAGCTTGGTGTCTTGTGCACACTATCTCCTCAGAATTTGGAGTTAAAAAATAATCATTCCTTTCTCTGAAGCTTTGTCTGTTCTTTGCCTTGCAATAAAAAATTAAGAGCAATTAAAATCAGTGTCCTGCTCTCTGGACGGTATTGTTTATCACAGTCTACTTCCTTTGATGTCTGGTCATAGATAATATAAGCTGGTTCACTGTCACTGTCAATACATGGGTGGGTGAAGCCACCCAGCTCAGCATTTTTCCTCTAAGGGCTATTTGTTATTTAAGGCTGGGGTCCTAATCTTTTTGGTCCCTTTCTTTAATAAAGAATAACTAATTGTGTGTGTGTGTGTGTGTGTGTGTGTGTGTGTGTGTGTGATGTGAGAGTATGCATGTGTTTATGGTATGCATGTACATGTGCAGAGCCCAGGGTTGGATGCTGACTCTCCTGCCACTTTATGTCTCTTAGATGATGTCTCACTAAACCAGAGCTCACTTTCCTGTTAAGATGGCTGACAGTGAACTTCTAGAATCTGCCTATCTTTGCCAGACAACTTTGGTGTCCCAGGTTCATGCAGCCAGGCCAGCTTTTATCCAGATGCTCAGGATTCAGACTTGGATCCTCATGTTTGTCCAGCCAGTGCTCTCCTCCACTGAGCCATCTCCCCAGCTTCTTGATCCTCTTTTTCTTTTCTTTCTTTCTTTCTTTCTTTTTTTTTTTTTTTGTTTCCCTTTTCAGCCTTGGCTGTCCTGGACTCACTTTTGTAGACCAGGCTGGCCTCAAACTTACAGAGATCTGCCTGCCTCTGCCTCCTGAGTGCTGGGATTAAAGGCGTGCACCACCATGCCTGGCTTCTTTTCTTTTTTCTTCTCGTCTCTTCTCTCATTCCTTCCTTCCTTTTTCCCTTTTCTTTCTTTCTTTCTTTTTTTTTGAGACAGGGGTTCTCTGTGTAGCCTTGGCTGTCCTGGACTTGCTTTCTAGACCAGGCTGGCCTCAAACTCATAGTGATCACCTGTCTCTGCCTCCTGAGTGCTGGGATTATAGGCGTGCGCCACTGTGCCCAGTTTCGATCCTTTTTCTTAATTTTATATGAATCAACTACAAATCGTCAAAGGATAAAGGACTATTTGGCTGTTGATTTGACAGTTGTGTCTGGAATTGCTCTTGCTTTCAAGTATAAGTGATCCTGAGTCTTGCATGATGCAGCTACAAATGGTACTAAATTATACTAAGCAAAAATAAATTCTCGAACTGAGAATTTCCCAGGAGTTTTGATATTTTTGACTCTTACTCACTAAATATGGAAAAGATTGAGACACTGAGAAGCAGGGGAGCTGTTATGCCTTTTTTAGACCTTTGAATAAGCCGTTCCGTCCTATTCAATGCTATATTAGCAATATACTAAAAACCCTCCCTGCTGAAAAGTCACAGTTCTCTGAGTGGTGAGTTTCTGGAAATGTTCTTTTAGCTTCCATTTTTATATAAGTAGCGGATCTCTTGAATTACAACTAATATTTTCTAGTGGTCTGAGTGTAATTCATATATGGAAATGATAGAAATAGATATTTCACTGAATAAAAAAAAAAAACTAGGCTAGCCTGTTCCTGCTGAGGCAGCATCCCATGTGTTGCCAGTACACCACCATGCTTGGCTGAAATCCCATCATAACTCTCTATTTAGTCTTCATTTAATGCAGGCTCCTGGTGTTCAAAGTCAGCATGGTCATTGATGCAAAACACTTTCACATAAAGGTGGGTGGGGGTCGGGGGCAGCATTTTGTCTTCCCCTGTGGCCAGAAAGGCTGCATCTTAAGACGTGTTGGTACATGCAGTCAGGAACTTCAGCTGGCGGCACTTCCTCTAAGGATATGGGGATAGAAGGCCAGAAGAGGCGATGTGAGCTCGCAGGCTCAGCAGCACTCGGAATGAATACCATGTTTTGTGGGAGGCACTGCTGTCTGAGACTTCCGAGGAGTTCAGTAGCTGTGGCATTGAACCAAACCTCTTGGTAACCTGTCAGCTGTTCCTCAGCTTCCCTGGGTAGCACATAATGAGTTCTCTGTCCCTTGTGGCACACAAAATACTGATAGAACTAGATGTTTGATCAGCTCTGTCCCCTTCCATGACTTCCTTCTCTGTCCCTCCCCATCTCTTTTCGCTCCTCTGAGAACTCAGCCTTGATACTGTGCACCAAGACCCAAAGGTCTTTCCCTTAGGGCTGTGGGTAGCCGTTGCTATTCTTTGCTGGGATCCATTAACTCATTAGCAACATACAATGATAGCATTCTAGTTTTACTGCTTTAGCTTGATGCCCCAGAATGTGGAAGTGAAGAGAACTTTCTCCACTAAACTTTTTGATCATCTGGACACACAGCTTCTTTGGAAAATAAAAACAAACGCTTCTTCCTTTTGTTCTTTACTTTTTATGATAGTATTTTGTCTCTAGTATTTTACAGTTAATGGTGGCTGCTCTGTTTCTCTCTCTTCCTCCTCCTCCTCTTCCTCTCTCTCTCTCTGAAATAGGCTTTTATTATGTAGCCCTGACTATCCTGGAAATTGTGTCAATCAGGCCAATCTCAAGCTCACAGAAATCGATTGACCTGCCTCTTCAGTCTGAGTGTTGGTGTTATAGGCATGTATTAGTGTGCTTGGCTTATAATAGCATTGTGTGTGTGTGTTCTCATGTGAACATGCATGCACACTTGAAGCCAGAAACTGATTCCAATGTTGCCTTATGGACTCTACTTTGTACATCAAGGTGGCGTCTCTCGCTTGTAAGCAGAATTCACAGGTTTGGTTAAGCTGGAGCCCCCATTTGCTATGGGGGTCACTCATTTCTGCTTTCCTTGCACTAAGATTATTTAAGGGGCCATACAACCCACCTGGCATTTAGGTGGGTGCTGGGAATATGAACTCTGGTCCTCATACTTTCACAGCAAGTGCTTTACCCACTGGGCCATCTCCCCAGGCCACGATGGTGTTTTAAATAAGTCACTATAATCATCTAGGTCATGACATACATGGGTTTCAGTCTACTACAGTCTTGGTCATTATTGATGGCCCAAACATTCCATCTTCAAAGCAACATCTTGGCTACTGAGATCACCCCCATGAGATTGCTCCTACTTTGCTTCCCAGCCTGATAAGATGTCCTATGATTATTTGTTCATTTTTTGCCTTTAGACCTACAGCCAGCTACCACTCCAAGTAGACACACTCCATAAAGTAGAAAACAGTACTTAGGTGTCACCACCAGTGGGCCTTAGGATCTGGGTTGGTCATTATTTTAGAACACAAAGCTGGAAAACTTAATCTCCAGTTCTGGGGATTGTACCTGGGGCCCCAGGCATGCTAAGCCTGCACTCCCCTACTCAGTTATACTAATGTCACATCCCTTATTACCAAATTATTATACCTTTAGCCCCTGCATTTTTCTTATGTTATTTCTCTGTCTCTGTCTCTGTGTGTCTCTCTCTTTTCTTTTGAGATATGGTCTCAAACTTTCCTGCCTCAGCTTTCTACAACCTAGGGTGTCAGGTGTAAGGCATCATACTTGGCTAATTCACATTTAAAAGAAAAGCAGAATGAATATGAATTTATTAGGAAAAAAGCTAGAAGAGAACTCATTGAGTGGGAGAGGCTCCAAGGGAGGAAAACTCCTATTTTACTTGTTTTTTTTTTTTTTTTTTAACTTTTTGTTTATTCTTTGTGAGTTTCACATCATTACTCAAGTCCCACTCATCTCCCTGACCTATCATATCCATCTTGTGCCCTTGCAACCTCCCCCCATAAAAATATTCAAATAAACAAACAAAACAAAGCAAAGCATAGAAAACATCTCATTGTGGAAGCTGTACTGTGCCACAGTGTGTCCCACAGTATACCTCTCTGGCCACCCATCTTCACTTGCAAATGTTCATTCCAATGAGTTATTGTTTTGGTTTGAGGCATCTGGCTTCTGTGACACCATCAATATTGGATCCTCACCAGCACTCTTCCTGGTTATCTTGTTGTTGCCTTGTGTCATGGAGATCCTGCAGTTTTGGCCAGCAGGACTGTCCCTTTCACAGGCCCAACAGTTTACAGATGATGTAGATTTTTGCGGTGGGCCAACTCCAAGCCCTGGATCTCGGCCTGAGTGGCAGCTGAACTGTCAGTGTTCTGGGTCTCCCTCATCTGCACCACTAGGTCGAGCCTTCCAGCACTGCTTCAGCTAGCTCACCCAGTGCTGTCACCAGCAGGAGGCATGGTCAACTTTTCTGCTCTCATGTCCTTAGGCTAGCTCACTCATACCCACACCTCCTGAGCCAGCTCCACTGTGCTGCCTAGTCAAGGTTCAAGGCCCATTCTCCTCAGCTGGAGAGGGGCTGGGCCAGCTCTCCCAACCTTGGGGCTGACTTACTTGTGCCTTCACTACCAGGGCCAGCTCCCCTCTGTTGCTCAGGCAAGGTACAGGACCTGTGAGAGGCTGGGGTAGCTCTTCACTCCCATGACTTAGGAGCTGGCTCTCCCAACTGCTATAGGTGGCAAGGGATGAGGAGGTAGAGGTCATCACCTCTATGCCCAGGCCACCTTACAGCTGAGGATGAGTGTCTGGGCCAGCTCTTCCATACTCACTCCCTTGGGCAGGCTCACTAGTGCCCTTGCCACCAGGGACAGCTTCACTGTGCTACCTGAGTGAAGAATAGGGCCTTCTCAGAAGTACTGTTGGCAGCTGCCCAGCCCAGGGTCTTCCCTATGATCTCTAGGGGTAATTTGAGCCAAGGACATCAAAACCAACCCATGCCACTGCATAGGCATAGAACCAGACATGATCCTCAGTGGTAGCATGGGTTGGGACTTAACCACAGCCTCAGGTGGCTGGGGTGGCTACTCACAACAGGCTATTCCTCTCTACCATTGCGTCTCCAGTTCCATCTCTCTTACACTCAAACGGTTTCATTTCTCTTTCTTTCCCATCTGTCCGCCACATACATGCACATTGTAGTGGCTCCTGTTTCAGGCAGGTCCTGGGAGCAGGTAGGCCTCTGGGTGTGACCTCCTCTGTCAGTGCTGCTGGTGGCATGGCCTGCTAGTGGGCCTCTAGGTGTCTACAGCCCCCCTATGTGGCTGGTCCGTCTATGGCTGTCTTCTTCCTCCAGCACTGCCTTTCAAGGCGGTATAGGTGGAGTTCTGTGGTCTGTGGTCCACCTGTGCGGTGTATCAGAGGGCAGGTCTGTGAGCATCTCACCCCTGCCCTCCACCACATGGCATAGTGCTTCGCAGGTCTTTGCCGTTCTGTTTTACTTTTTAAAGCTAAAACATATTGTTGGGCATGGTGTCTTACACCTGTAATCTCAGCACTTGAGAGACTTAGGTGGAAGGATTGCTGTAAGTTAAAGGCCAGCTTGGACTATAAAGTAAAGACCCTATCTCAAAAGAAAGGAAAACAAAAACATCTGATATATTCAAAGGGAAACTTTGAATTTGTAACGGTTTTATTCTACAATATACAAATTACTCCTAGAATAACAAATCACAACTAATAATAATCAAGTGCTGTGGCGGTTTGAATGACAAAGCTCCTCTCCCTCCCCCCACCCCCGCACACATGCATAGGCTCATACATTGGAATGTTTGGTTTAAAGTTGGTGGAACAAAGCCGGGCATGGTGGTGCATGCCTATAATCCCAGCACTCAGGGAAGCAGAAGCAGGGGATCACTATGAGTTTGAGGCCAGCCTGGTCTACAAAGTCCAGGACCGCCAAGGCTACATAGAAAAACCCTGTCTTGAAAAACCAATAAATAAATAAATAAAATAAATGAACGAATAAATAAATAAATAAATAAAGTTGGTGAAACTTTTTGGGAAGGATTAGGAGATGTAGCCGTGTTGGGGGAGGTCTATCAGTGAGAGGTGGCTTTGAGGTTTCAAAAGCTCATGCTCTTCCCGGTTCGTTTTCCTCTCTCTGCCTCATGGCTGTCCTCTCAAGATGTGAGCTCTCAGTTACTCCTCCAGTGCCATACCTGCTGGCTGCCATTTTCCCTGTCATGATTGTCATGAACTCAACATCCAAAACTGTAAACACCAAGCAAACCCTTTCTCCTATAAGTCTCCTTGATGGTCATAGTGTCTCTTCACAGCAATAAAAATTGTATCAAATATGCATGTTCACAGTTATAGATTGTGATGAGAGTGACGTGGAATAGTTCACCTCTATGGTTAAGCCACTAACTGGACACCTTGTTAGGTTTATTTCCTTTGTCTTGGTCCTGATTTTTGGGTTATTTTTATACTAAATTAACTTTGGGGTAATCATGTAAACTATTAAGTGTCTTGATAATTAGGTCAATAAAGCAAACCATATTCAAAGAATGAATCCATTTTCCCATGTTCCCTATTTTAATTATCCCTCTAACTGTAGGTAGGTTTTTGAAAAATTGTGGTGTACTATTTCATTTAAAAACCTAAGTAAATAGACTCTATTTCTATTTCTGCCTGTCTTAGACAGAGGATTGATAGCTATAAAGAGATGTAATGTATTTCTTCTTTTCTTAAAACAGGTCTTACTATGTATCTCTGTCTGGACTGGAATTTACTATATAGACTTCACAGAGGCCTGTATGCCTGTACCTCCTGAGTTCTTGGGAAAAGGATATGACATCACACCTGGTCCAATGTTACATTCTTTGTTTTCTTCTTCTTCTTCTTCTTCTTCTTCTTCTTCTTCTTCTTCTTCTTCTTCTTCTTCTTCTTCTTCTTCTTCTTCTTCTGTTTTTCAAGATAGGGTTTCTCTGTGTAGCCTTGGCGGTCCTAGACTCACTTTGTAGACCAAGCTGGCCTTGAACTCACAGTGATCCAACTGTCTCTGCCTCTGGATTGCTGGGATTACAGGCGTGCATCACCATGCCCAGCTTTCTTTGTTTGTCTTCAAGACAGTGTTTCTCTGTGAAGCCTTGACTGTCTTAGACTCACTTTTAAAACCAGGCTGGCTTTGAACTCACAGAGATCTACCTGCTTTTGCCTCCCCAAGTACTGGGATTAAAAATATGAGTCACCATGCCCTGTCCAATGTTACATTCTTAAATGGGCATATTTTCAGATATGTGCATATGCTACTCAGACCTTAACAATCCTTAAGACTATACAGGCAAAAACCAAGGCCCTATCAGATGAATCAGTCTATTGGCAGAAGAATCAACTGACCAATCACTTTGAAACGCAGTTTGTCAAAATGTAGAAAGGATAAAAAGGATAAAGTATGTATTTGTCACACCCTGGAAATTCTTTTTCTAGAGAAAATATCTCTCTCTCTCTCTCTCTCTCTCTCTCTCTCTCTCTCTCTCTCCTCCTATTTATACCCTCTCAGAGTCCACACAAGGATGTTTTCCAGCTGGCAAAGACTACCCCCCTCCATGAAGCAGTTCCCAGCTGGCAAAGATTACATGCTCACTCATAAGGCTGTTATTAGCTGACAAAGATCAAGCACCCTGTCACAATGCTGTGGATAAGCTAAAGGCAGTTTCCCACCTCACACTTGGAATCAAAACAAAGACATGTTTACATAACATAACCAAAACTTCCACTACACAGGTAGGTGCCACTTCATGCAGTTGGAGAGATTTTTATTGTTGAAACTATACAATAGCAGAACAGTTGAAATTAGGGGGGGAAATCTTAAATTTTCATCAAAAGAAGAATAGATAAGTTAAATTTTGGTACATTTAAGTGACAGAATATGATACAATTAAAATGTATGAATTAGGTTAATGTATAATAGCATAGCTTTTTAAAAATGCTTAATTTAAAATAAGAAACGGGGAATAAAAACCTGTAACATATCAATTCTGTAACATTACATAATGTGGGTTGAGTTTGGATGCATGCTTGGTAATGACAGTGTGGGAACATGAACAGGATGGGTACTCAGCATGGGTCTAAGGACTCACATAGAGGGAACAGAATGACACTTTGTAATTGAAGTGTTGTTTTTATTTAAAAACACAGACACAAGAACCTGGAATACACATAACTAGTGAAGAAAGGAAATGAAGAAAGACAGACACACAGACATAGAAAATACAAGGTTGGGTGGTCTGAGTTGTTGGGTGGGGAAACTGTAGCACCCTGGAAACTCAGCATGTTTATTATATAGAAGGATGGAAAGTGGTGGCTTTACGAATATAAATTAAAGAGGCAGGGCTATTATATACAGTTGAACAAAGAGGAATGATTAGCTAATCTTGGTAGGAGTGGTTTCTGTAAGGGAGCAATAAATATAGGGTTAGGGAGAGAACTATGGAAGGCTTTGCTATGCATCATGGCTGAGCCATTGGTCATTGCTATGCCTGTGCTCATGTTAAACTATACACATTTGCTCAGGGCTCCACTCACATCCTACATGTACTACTTTGTTTTTGAGAATTTCTACCCAAGCACTGTACTTACATAATTTCTACCCTTCTTTCTACCCTCTCAGTTTCTTCTGTGTCTCTGAAACTCCCTCTTAATTTCATGAACTCTTTTTTAATTTTTACTCCTACACACACACACACACACACACACACACACACACACACACAGAGAGAGAGAGAGAGAGAGAGAGAGAGAGAGAGAGAGAGAGAGAGAGAGAAATACAATGTGCTGAACCCCTTTAATATTGCTAATATGTATTTGTGTTTAGTGTTAACCACTTGGGACTGGATAACCTATAAGGCAGTTTGTCCTGGAGAAGACTGATCCTCTCATAAAAACCGTCAATTGCCCATAGCTTTTCATCTAGGGGTGAGGAGTTGTGAGATTTTCCCATCCATGTTGGGATGTCAACTGCTGTTGTCATTGTGTAGATCCTGTTGGAGCAAACATACTGTTGGGATTTCATGGGTGCAGCTCCCTGTCATATATAGAAGACACTGTCTTGAATCAGGCTTTCTGGTCCTTTTGCTCAAAGTCTTTCTGTTTCCTCTTTCACAATTAAGGGTAGGAGTTGTAATATAGATGGATCGACATAGGATGAGTACCCCACAGTCAGTTGTCCCTTTGAGCCCTTGTGGATTTATGTGATGGTATCTGTCTTTTTCAAAAAAGGAGCTTCTTTGATGAAGGGTAAGAGCTATATTTACCTGTAGATGCAAGGACAGATATTTATAATGCAGTTGGGAATTGTACAAGTTTAGAAACGTATCAAGTTATACTCTACAGTTTATGGCTTCATTAGCCACAGGTAGTGTGCTAGGCTTACAAGTACCAGGCATGAATTCCTTCCTATTGAGTGGGCTTTAGAAACAATTAGATGGTTGGTTTCTCCTAAGGTGTAAGTGGCACTATTGCACCCTTGAGGATATGACATTCGTGGTCATTGTTGGGATTTGTAGGGTTTACAGCTGGGTGGGATGATTGATTTGTGTTTGTTTGTTTCTTGGCAGCTTGCACAATGCCTTTGTATACTATGAAAGCAAAGTCCTGGGAGATGAAGCTTCCAGGTGAGTTCTGGGTCAATTCCTTCAATTCCTGTGTCTAAAGTGTGTGGTGCCTTCAGCAACAGGGTCTTACCTTCAAGCCCTGGGAGGCATCAAGAGCAATGGTGGTAGCCTATATTATTTTGGGAGTCTCTTGGACTCTTCTGATTGACAACTTGAAGGGAGGTTTTCCATGTCTGATACTGGGACTTTTATTAGCTAGTCTATGGCTCTTCAAAGAACATTCTCATCCTGTGTGGTACAATGAGAAATGAGATTTGGGGGATATAGGACACAAACTGACAGCACAGATGTATTTTGCTAAAAGTTTGGGAACTTAGACATGTGTGTGTGTATATGTGTGTGTGTGTGTGTGTGTGTACATTTAAAGACTGTATATGTATATATACTTATATATACATGTATATATATATGCATACATTTAAAGACTATATATGTATATATAAAGACTATCTATCATCTCTCTATATATTCATATATAGAGTCTTTAAATGTAGAATCATTTCAATAGGGAGTTTTCACATTTAAAAATAAATGTACATTTCTGGGTTCTCTTGAAAACCAGAAGTTTGTCCAGCCTTTAACCAGCAGTTATAGGTGCTGCCCCCTTCAGGTGAGCTGAGCGCTTCTCATAGTCCCTGCCTGATAGCCTGGCAGTGTGTGCTCTTTGCTTGTTGGTGTCACCAGCCTGACTTGCACATGGCTAATGTCCTGCTGAGGGAGTTGGGTAATAAATAGCACTTGTGTTTCTTGCTGTGAACAGCTTTTCCTCCCTGAACATTTCAGTCATGTTTTTTCCAACTGGGCTCAAATTGAATTTCAGAGTGCTTGAGATTCAGGGCTGCTATGTCCCTGATGTCCTTTCTCAGGGGTATTTTTTAAATGGGAGTTGGGCTGGATGAGACAGTTTAAAATGCCACCAAAAGTTCCTTGAGTCGTTGCTGTGTTGGTAGCAGGAATGTGGTATTGAAGCTTGGTTTGGGTCCTATGTAGCTATAGAAAATGTCTGAGGAAGAGATACAGAGTGTTTCAGGGAGCCAGAATAATTTTTACAATTTTCAATGCACACCGTGTTCTATTATTTATAACATCCAAAGCAACAATTCTCCAAGAACTAACTCTAATTATGAATTCCTGATGATTATCTAGCTTGGAAACAGATCAGAATGAGGCCCAGATCCCATCCACGCAGACAGCATGAAGTGCATGGCTAGGAGGGTGAGAGCCCCAGCCAGTCTCTGCCAAGAGTTGAAGAGAGAGAGAGAGAGAGAGGTATCTTCAACAGCTGGTCCAAACGGGACATTTAACCAGGGGACTCTTGTCTTCAGGGCAATATTTTGGGGGGACCCATCTGATGTCATGGGACAAAGGTGATTCAACTGAGTCAGTGAGGGCTGAAAGGCTCAGACACAACAGCTGCTGCTGAAGGATGTGACACGAGTTGGATACATGTTTCCACAGCTCTCTTCAAGGTAGCTGTATGGATGATGTGAACCAAGGGATGCTAGGAAGGGATAAGTCAAGGGCTATCCTTCACCACCAAATGTTTGCACAATTTACTTTTACTTTCAGTTTTCAATTCTTCTTCTTCTTCTTCTTCTTCTTCTTCTTCTTCTTCTTCTTCTTCTTCTTCTTCTTCTTCTTCTTCTTCTTCATAAAGATTTACCTATTTATCTCTATGTATACAGTGTTCTGCCTGCGTGTATACCTGCAGGCCAGAAGAGGGCATCAAATCACATTATTGATGGTTGTGAGCCACCGTTTGGTTCCTGGGAATTGAACTCAGGACCGCGGAAAGAGCCCTCAGTGCTCTCAACCTCTGAGCCATCTCTCCAGCCCTAGTTTTCAATTTTTAATCTTCCTGATATTCCATCAATGGCCATGAGTTCTTTGTATTCACGCACTGTCCCCAAAGATACCCCCACATCATTTTCATGTGTATTTTGGAGAAGTGCTAAAAAAGCCCTTTGGGACTGCAGATGCCTCACATGCAGACATCCAGGGTTCAACCCCCAGCTCTATACAAATCCAGGTGTGGTGGCACATGCTTGTAATCCAGATGCCTCAGAGGTGGATATGGGAGGACTAAGAGTTCAAGGTCATATTTGGCTACATTGTAGGGCCAGCCTGGAATAAATGAAACTCTGTCACAAAAACAAAAGCAAGAACAAAACCAAAAACAACAAACAAACAAACAAAGAAAAGAAAAAGAAAAAGCCTGTTTGTCTGTACCAGGCTCTTTCTTACATGTATGCTAATGCCCCAAGTTGACCAGAGTTTGAGATCTTTTGGTCACACATTCATTGATATACCAGTAGTTTTCTGTATGTGATCATGTGATACCCTGTGGGAAGAGGCTAGTGAAAATTCTCTCAGTGTGTCTGTGAAGTTAAAGCTGTTCTCAGAGCAAGCTTTTCACTCTCAGACTCTCATGACTGTGCAGGGACTTTTCCAGAGGCTGCATAGCCCGTGATGGAAACAGATAGGGTGAAGAAGAAGACATGAGGATCCAGCTGTTTTCTGTTAACCCAAACACCACAGAGGTTTGCAAATACAGGGCACGTGGCTATTCTTCTTGCTAGTTTTTGTTTGTTTGTTTTTGAGCTCTTTGAGAGTTTTCCATAATTTCAAACAAACAGACAATCACTTCCCCCCAACATTTCCCCTCCTCCCCCAAAACACCATGGGACTAAATACTGGAAAACCACTCTTTTGTAGCACAGCTAGCAACTCTCCTAACCATTCTCATCTGGGCATGTCCTGAATGTCTTTGTTGATGGCTGGTATGCTGCCTAGATTTATGTCAACTTGACACAAACTATAGCCATCTGAGAGGATGAAACCTCGATTGAGAAAATGCCTCCATAAGATTGAGGCCAGCCTATAAAGCATTATTTGAAATTAGCAATCAATGAGAGAGAGCCCAGCCCGTTGTGTGTGGTGCCATCCCTGGCCTGGCGATTCTGGGTGCTATAAGAAAGCAGAGTGAGAAGCAGCCTTATTCATAATAGCCAGAACATGGAAACAGCTTAAGTGTCCATCAGTAGAAGAATGGATAAAGAAACTGTGGTACATATACACTATGGAATACTACTCAGCTATTAAAAACAAGGAATTCCCAAAATTTGTGGATAAATGGATTGAGCTAGAAATGATCATAATGAGTGCGTTAACCCAGAAGCCGAAAGACTCAAATGGTATATACTCACTTATATCTGCATACTAGCCCAAGGGGCATGTCACACGAAAGCCTTCACTTACCAGGAAACTGGGACAGAGGGGAGGACATCCTATTGGGACTCTAAATGAGAGAAGCATGGGAGAATAGCAAAGTAAAAGGATCCAGAGGGTCCTAGAAACCTACAAGTAGAACATTATGATAGGCAGATTTGGGCCCAGGGGTCCTGCTCAAACTAAGGCACCAGCCAAGGACAATACAGGCAGTAAACTTTAAACCCCTACCCAGATCTAGCCAATGGTCAGAACATTCTCCACAGTTGAGTGGAGAGTGGGATATGACTTTCTCACGTACTCTGATGCCTCACATTTGACCATGTCCCCTGGAGGGGGAGACCTGGTGGCACTCAGAGGAAGGACAGCAGGTTACTAAGAAGAGACTTGATACCCTATGAGCATATACAGGGGGAGGTAATCTCCCTCAGGAACAGTCATAGGGGAGGGGAATAATGGGAAAATGGGAGGGAGGGAAGAATGGGAGGATATGAGGGATGGGATACCATTGAGATGTAACAAGAATAAATTAATAATAAAAAAAAAAAAAAAAAAAAAGAAAGCAGAGTGAGCAAACCGTGAGGAGCAAGCCAGTAGCAGCACCCCTCCATGGCTTCTGCATCAGCGCCTGCCTCCAGGTTCTTGCCCTGTTTGAATTCCTGTCCTGGCTTCCTTCAGTGATGGACTACAATGTGAAAGCCCAATAAACCCTTTCCTCTCCAACTTGATGTTTGGTCATGGTATTTCATCTTAGTAATAAAACCCTAACTTAGACAAGCTGGTGTCAGGAGTTGTGTATTGTTGTGACCAGACCATGTTGTTTTGGGAAAGATTGTGGGAGAACTTTGGAACTTTGTGCAAGAAAAATTGAGTGCTTGGTGAGGTATTCTGTGGGAATTTGGAAAATATGAAAGGTGAGAGAAACCATTCATAGAAGATGGAGGCCTGGCTTATGAAACTTCAAAGGGGAGTTTAAGACTCCATCAAAGCCATTTGTTATTTTGAATTAAGGTTTTAGTCAGCTAGGGCAGGAGAATCAGCTGTGATTAACAACTTACCAGAACTACTAAAGAGAAACCTTTGCTTTTCTGGAATACCTGATGATGGTTAGATGGAGCTGAGAAATAAGTGATAATTAAGAAGAGACCAGCATCGTTGAAGTGAAATCTTCTGGGAAGTGTTTCCAGAGAGTCAGCACATAGAAGCGGTGTTCACAGGTGGCCGAGGTTGTACCTCATGCTGCAGCTGACTTGGTAGCATACAAGTCGCTAGGTGGTCTTGGTTTCGGAGGCATAAAGGGGTCATGGAGAGCCGCTGAGGCTGGGAACTGTGAGAGACCAGGAGAGGTCACTGGTGAAGGTGCAGCTTTAGTAGCAGTTGAAGGTCCAGGACTGAAGGGGTCATACAGAGAAGTTGAGGCTTGGCACCATGAAGAGAGCCTATGAGAGGCTATTTGTGAAAATGCAGCCCAGTTGCCATTGAGGCGACCAGAGCATTTTGGAGATGCCAGTACCATGGGATGACAACCAAGAACAGCAGCAACAGTGGAGTGGAGCCAGCCTGAGCCTAGAAGGCAAGCTGTGTGTATTGCAGAGGGCAGAGCCAGAGAAGTGACCCAAGCCCCTAGGAGGAGCCTCACAGATGGTGAGTAAATCCCAGCATTGGACACTGAGTTATTTATGCTGTTGGAGTTTGGTTTTGATTTGTTCAGATTGTGACTGTGTCCAAGTTCTTCCCTACTGAATTAACACAATACTTAATTTATTGTTTTATTTTACTAGAGCCCACAATTGAGAGTTTAAACTCTTAAAAAGGGGGACTTTGGAGTTTTACAGAGATTTGGATTTTAAAAGAGACTGGGTATTTTTTAAAGAAATTATTTTTGACGTGTTTGAATTTGTAAGCCTGTGGGACTTCTCAAGTCTGTAAAATGTTTTATGTTGTGATGTCTTGTGATGTGTGGTCTGGGGGATGAACAAAGAAGGAAAGGTTGTGGCTTACCAGTGCTGTGTTTGTGTGTCAAGTTGACAAGGGGTAAGTTGTGCTGGCTAGATGTATGTCAACTTGAAACAAACTATAGCCATCTGAGAGGAAGAAACTTTTTTCTAAAAAAAGATTTATTTATTTATTATGTATTCAGTGCGCATTAGATGGCATTATAGATGGTTGTAAGCCACCATGTGGTAGCTGGGGATTGAACTCAGGACCTTTGGAAGAGCAGTCAGCGCTCTTACAGCTGAGCCATCTCAGGCTTGGATTGAGAACATTTCTCCATAAGATCAGGCTGTGGAGCAGCCTGTAAAGCATTTTCTTAATTGAGGACTGATGGGTGAAGGCCCAGCCTGGCTGGTGGTCCTGGATTCTATAAAAAAAGCAGGCCGAGCAAAGCCATGTAAAGGAAGCCAGTATAAGCAGCGCCTGTCCATGGCCTCTGCATCAGGGCCTTCCTTCAGGTTTCTGCGCTGTTTGAGTTGTTTTGACTACCTTCAATGATGGGCTACAATGTGAAAATATAAGCCAAATAAACCTTTTCCTCTCCAGCTTGCTCTTTGGTCATAGTGTTTCATCATAGCAATAAAAACTCTACTTAAGACAGCTGGTGAAAAGGCACTCGGTGGGGTGGGGGAAGGTTTTCCAAGGGAGAAGGTAGCACCAAGAGCCCCCAGCAGAAGGGAGGGCAACAAGAGGAGAAACCAGGAAGACTCTAGGAGCAAGACTTCATATTTGCTTCAATTCCGTAATAATTATGACACTGAGGCAAGGGTAAATATATGCTTTCGAAGAGGGCAGAAAAACCACATAGCAGCTCATGGCCTAGGCACATCACTCACCCTTGCTGGACTTGACTTGTCTGTGAAGGAAGAAGGCTGGAGCAGCTCAGAGTTTTCAAGGTAACACTGTGGCAAACAACAGCTATAACACTCATAGCAGCACTTAGAGACAAAATGTTAGAGAAGACAGCAGTGTGTAAATATTTAGTTGAAATTAGGCAGATTTAGCGCTGCCTTCTATCATAATGCCACTTTACATGACTGAGGGTTTGTTTGCTTATTGAGAGATGCACTTACACCGCTCTCAGGTTGGTGTCAAGTTCCTGGACTTAAGTGATCCTTTTGAATTATCCTCTTGAAGGTTGGCATAACAGATATATGAAACTGTGAGTGCCTCCACCTTTGAGGTTTTATCCTCCTGTCATGTTGGGTTGTGAACCTAGGGCCTTGGGCATTCTAGGTGGCTGCTCAACCATTAGGCTACATATGCAGCCATATTCAAGGTGGTGTATGTGTGTGTGTGTGGGGGGGGAGGGAGAGGGAGAAGCAGGGAGAGAGAGGAAGAGGGAGGGAGGGAGGGAGGGAGAGAGAGAGAGAGAGAGAGAGAGAGGGAGGGAGGGAGAGAGAGAGAGAGAGAGAGAGAGAGAGAGAGAGAGAGAGAGAGAGAGAGAGAGAGAGTGTTAATATAACCTTGGCTACCAGGCTGACCTTGAACTCACAAGAGATACATCTACCTCAACCTTCTGAGTTCTGGGATTAATAGCACGCACCACAGTGTCTGGGCTCTTACTGAGTTTTGATATGCCTCCTTAAGTCAGTGCTGCAACCACAGAATGGCTTGGCGTAGGAAGAAAAAGTCATGGCTGACAGGCGAGATGAGAGGCCCTTGAAAGTAGATGATTTATTTGATCAGGCTTTTTTTCCTCAAAAATTTTTGGAAGTCTAAATTTTTTGGTTCCAAGCTGGTTCCCATGGCCTACACAGAACTGAGAAGAGTGCGCTTCAGGAGGGTCAAGAGTTGTTAGGCTTTCTGACTGCAGACATGAGGTTACATCTCAATGCTGCCACCTGACACTGTGTTCCCAAGCAAGAAATACCATTCCATTAAAAGGGGACACTAATGCCTACCTCATAGGGTTGTTGTAGCTCTTTAATGAGAAAACACATGTTGAGCTGGCTTGCTGGGTCACAGACTTTAGGAAACACGGCCTGTCTTTTCTCTAGTTGAGAAAGTAGACAATTCGAAAGACACATGACCAGACTTGATGAGAGGAAAAGGTGAGGTTCTGGCACTAACAAGCTGAATAGGAGGGAAGGAGGATTGTGATCCTGTAGTCAGAAGCTTAGGAGGCAGGGAGAAGCCATGTTGGATGCCTGCTTCCTCCAGTCTGCTACATGGAATGTATCTGCTCCCCCGGGTCTGCCGTCCTGGGAGACATGATGAATGAGGTGCAGTCAGGAAAGCTCCGTCCCCCATTTATCATCTCTTGGCTTGTTCAGAGGAACCCTTGCTTTCCAAGTTGGATTAGATGGATTGGGTGTTGTCAAAAGTGTAAGTAATGGGATGTTGTGGTCCTTCTTTTGTGATGTGGAAGCAGGAAACATCTACACATTTCAAGTTAGATTAACAGCAAGCTCAGAAAATGGACATTTATGGCTCTTGGTCCTCCCTCCCCTACCTGTCATCCTTGTTTTTAAATTACCACCCCAAAGTACCTTATTCAAGTTTTAAATCTATATATTCTTCTTACAAAGGTATTTGGAGAAAATAAACACTAAAACTAAGCATTGTTTTGCCTAAATAAATGTTGTAGGTAGAGGTCTGTGATGACGCTATTTTATTCTGTGTCAATTGCTATAATAAAACACCATGGCCAAGGCGGCGATAGAAGAAAGAGTTTATTTTTGGTTTACAGTTCCAGGGGACTAGGAAGTGTGGGGTGGGCAGGCATGGCAGCAAGACCAGCTGTGAGCTTCCACCCTGAGAAGGTGGTCAGAAAGCAGAGAGAACAAGCTGGAAATGGCAAGAACCTTTAAACTCTCAAAGCCTGCCTCCAGTGACACACTTCCTCTGAGAAGGCCACACCTTCTATATGTGCTGGGCGTGGGGGTGGTGAGGGACACCATCTGTTGGGGACCAACTATTCAAATGCCTGAGAACATGAGGGGGTGTCTCATTCAGGTTCCTTGGTCAGTTCTATGAAATGAGCCCTATTTGAAGAGCCACTCTCTGGTAAAGAGTTAGAGAATCCAAGGCCAGGCTTTGGATGTACTTGGAGAGGCAGAGTAGTGGGAAAGCGTGGGCTTTGATGCTCTAGAGAGTTGGGTTTGAATTTGGGTTCCATTTTTTTGCTAGACTTGCAACATTGGACATTTTGGTTGTTGTTGTTATTGGTGTGTATGGGTGTGTGTGGGTGTGTGTGTGTATGGTATAGGTGCACATATATGTAGTGGAAGCCTGGCATTGGTTTCAGGTGCCTTCCTTAATCACTCTCCATCTTATATATTGAGGCAGGGTCCGTCACAGACCCTGAACTTCACTGTTTTGGTTAGTCTGGCTAACTAGCTTGTGCTGAGCACTCCCTCTCTCTACCTCTGGTGGATTGGGATCACAGGCAGGCTGCCACATCCATCTGGCTCTTATGTCAGTTCTGGGGAGCTGAATTCTGATCTTTAGATCTTGTGGGGCAAATGCTTTACCTTACACACTGAGTGGCCACAACACTTTTGAGCCTTCATCTTTTCATCAAGTTTGGAGTTGATAGAAGCTTCCTGGTAGAACTTCTTGGACTATTAGGCAGGATGTGTGTAAGGCATCTCCCAGTTACAGATGCCTAATGAATGCTAGCTCCCAGGAGGGCGGTGATGTCTGTGCACATAACCCAGTATGCCTGGCTTACTTAGAGCTCTCTTATGCTCTTGAATTGCTTCAAAGTAATTATTTACATACCACAGTATGCATGTTTCTGGCAAACTTAATTTATTATAATACATATAGACATAAGATTCACAAATAACTTTATGAAGAAAGTCCTCACCTATAAAAACACCCAAACAAATGTATGTCATATAAACATAAGATCATTACAGGTATGAGATAAAGGAGAGTGTATAGGAGGGTTCAACAGAGATTAAGTTGAGCTTGTAGTTTTCTCTGTATAGAGGACCAGCAATAATTTTGGGTCCTGGAAGGTGGAACTTCTTGAGAAGGACAGCTGTAGCTGTCACCTACGGAGACACTCATGGAAGGGTATTTTCCCTTTAAGTTGTGAGCCTGGCTTCTCTGAGCAAGGTGCAGAAGCTGCTATGTAAGGCAGGCCATCTCTTTTTCACATTTCAGTAGTAATCTCTAGTTTCTACTTTGAATTTTGCTATTTTTATTGGGAGTAGTTTTTTTTTTTTTTTTTTTTTTTTTTTTTTTTTTTTTAGAGGAGACTACAAAAAGCTCCAAACATAAAGGGAAAGTTAAGAATGCATATTCATAAAAGGACACAGGATTTGAAAAGAGAAGCCACGGAGAAGTTGGCAGAGGACTCCTGTCTGAGGATGTGAAAATACCCCCGAAAATCCCAGGCATGGGAGAAACAGGCAGTTGAAATGCAGGAGAAATTCAAATGACCCAAAACAATAGACAATATGTTAATTAGCAATCAGAAAAATAAACTATAAAACACAGTGAACCATCATTATGCATTTTCTACAAAGGCTAACACTAAATAGACTGACAACAACTGACAACATGGAGCAGAGCAAAATTTCAGACACAGTGGGAAGGAAGATGGTTTGGTAAACTATTCTAGAAGTTTATGTAATCCACTAAAGTGAAGCTATGCTTATCAGACTAATCAGAGACTCAGATCAGAAGTGTAGATTCAACAGAATATTCACTACTATTTTTAATAGCCCTGATCTGTAAACAGTCCAAATGCCCAAGTGAATAGCGATCTAATTCCATACCGCCCTGGGCCTTCATGAAAATTATACTGTAGTTACTCTGAGCATCATTGCTTTTATTCACATATGAAGTATTGGCAGAAAAGCTCAATATTATTCTAATTACCTAAAGGAAAGAGAGCTTTAACTTCAAGTTTTAAAAGATGAACATTTATGCAGCAAAATCATGAAGAAAAGGAGGCAATTATCATAAACACTGCCGTCTGCTAGAGCTGTGTTTTGCTACCGGGTCAGCTGATTATGGTGTCAAGACTTAACCTTGGCTAATAGTCTGAAATCAGCAATAGGTGAAATATTCACATGAACAAAATCTACAAAATTGGGGCAATTTTGCATGCTCCCAATTAAGCATGCCCTGGCATGTCACTGAGAGCGTAGTACTGTTCTCTTTAGTGGACAGGGCAAGATAGTTAATTGGAGCTGCTCTATTTGGGTCTTTTTAGATGTTGGAAATAATTGAGCTCATTAGCAGAAACTTTAGGTTTTCTGGTTCTTCAAAGAATGAAAGCACATGCAGTAAGACAAGAAAAAAAGAGTAGCCAGACGGGAGCCCCATCAGACCCATCCTATGTGCTTCCTTGCTCTGTAGCATGGGTCTCAGCAGGGAAAGAATGGACTCAGTTCTGTCAGGGGACTTATGAGGCAGAAAATGCTGGGCCAATTGTGAAGTGCCATTCCTGATGAGCTGCGTGTTGAGAGGAGTCTGTAAATTTGGAGAAGATAGGAAGAGGAGAGCATGCATACACAGCTTCACCTAGCACTGAAGGAGGAAGCTGCTGTACTCAACCTTTGTTGAATGCTGCAGCCTGTTTAGGGATCTGGAAAAAAAGTGGAAGGATCCCAAGATGGACCAGACTCTTAGGACAGTGCAGGAGTTGTCTTCAAGAGTGATGGCAATGACTAGCAGATCTGATGTGCATCTTGTCTCACATAGATGTGAGAGTTAAGACTGACTTTTTGGATTAGGTAGCTCTGAAAGGCAGTTTTTGAATGACTGGCAGGGTCAGAAGTATCTCAATACTGAAATAGTCCTTCAGAAATTCATTGAGAAATAATAGTCATGTGACCCCAAATATCACCTATGAGTTTTCATATGAATTATAAGGCAAACTATATCTTTACACTGTAGAAACCTGGTGGTGGCCACATTAAGCATATGGTCAAGGCAGCATCATTTCTAATGGGAAACAGTTAACTTGATGGCCTCCTGGTGTGACATCCAAGTGTGGAAGATAATTGTGAAGTATTCTTATTGAACAAGCCTACTTTCCATTCTCTCTCCTCCTTCCTTCCTTCCTTCCTTCCTTCCTTCCTTCCTTCCTTCCCTTCTTTCTTTCTCTCTCTCTCTCTCTCTTTTTTTTGTGTGTGTGTCATTAGGCTTTGAACATGAGGTCTTGTGTATGCTACACACGTACTCTACCACTGGGCAATGGCCCCATTCTAATCAAATTTGTTTAACCCAAGTACGATCTAACTACTGTTTTTTTTAGGACATATAGAAACTAGAGGACATGGCCAAGAGAATTGGAACCAACCACATGGGTCAGAATGTAGGCTTGTCAACAAGACAGTTGGCCTACAATCTTTGAAAACTCAACTTCATGGTAATTAAGAGTACGCTGTGGAGGCAGCTGTTGTCCAAAAGGCTAAAGAACTGTGACAGTCAAATGTATTGGCTTAGAAAAAAAAATAATCACAGAAATGAATCTGGGAGCAATTATGAAATTTAACTTGGACTAGATGTTATTTGACATTAGGATTGTTGTTGCTTCCTTATGCATGACAACACTACAGCAATCACAGAAGAGTCATATCATTATTCTTGGGAGATAGATGTTAAAATCTACAGAACAGAAATGCTTTGATTAATATGGCTTCAGAAAAACTCATATGCAGATGGAAGAAGCAAACAGCAAAAGGTTGATAATTGTTGTAAAAATGGAGGGTGTATAGATGTTTACTTTCTTCTTTCTGTGTTTATGTATGCTCAACAGTTTCATAATTAGAAATAAAGGGGCTGCAGAGATGGCTCAGAGGTTAATAGCACTGGATGCTCTTCCAGGCAACCTGGGTTTGGCTCCTGGTATCCACACGGCATTTCACAACCATCTGTAATTCCAGTTCCAGGGGATCTAATATACTCTTCTGTATTCCATGGGCACTGTATGTAAAGGTGGTGCATAGACATACATGCAGACAAAATAACCACATCCATAAAAACAAATAAATAAAAGAAATAGCGAGGGCAAGATCACTCCAGAGGAGTCAAAGAATTCCCTGGAAAAGGCAAGATATGTGACAATTGTGCATATGGATCAGCAGCTTGTGATCTGAAAAATAGTACATGAATTCTGTTCACTTAGAGCACCCACCTATTGTGATGGAGTACAATGTGTCAACCCCACAGAGCCATGACAGTCGGGGCCACTTGCTTTCATATGGGTGGCGTTCCTATTAGCAGACAGTCTCTTCAGGCAGTGGAGCAGGAGACAGATTTCCAGACAATTGGGGGGTGGCTACCAGGCTCCCATTTGCAGCCATAGCTTACCCATGCTGCCACTGTTTTCCAGGAGACCTGCAAGGGGGCAGACTCTTCCCACTGTCTGCGTCAGGAATAGCTTGCCTTGCTTAATTCAGGGTCTGACTGTCTGACTTTGGTGTGTTTGTTAGCAGCTGCAGAGAGTGATGAGCATTTGCCTGCTGCTTGTGGTACCAGCTGCAGACAGCTGTCATCTGCGGCTCCTCTGCAGACAGAGGCTTTCCATTTGACACCCTGCATGGGGTCCTGTTGGGTCTTAACCTGGGCTTCCTGGGTCCTTCTTCTGGTGACAGTGGGTGAGCTTTAGTCATTCTGTGATTCTCTTTAAATAATTGTACAAACCTTACCTTTCCTCAACCCCCTAAACGTTCTTAGCATTCCGTGCCTCTCAGTAAAGGATTATTAATTAATGAAGAAATTTAGGATTTACGAGCCTACTCCAACCTGTAAGCCCCTGTAGCAGACAGAGAAATTGAGAGAATGAGCTAGGAAAGAGATCAGACTGGGTTTTGGAATTTTTTTTTTGAAGTGTCTATAACATGATAGAGCTGACCTGCTTTCCGTCCACTGCAGACTGAGCTAATGGCCCAGCAAAATTGATTGAATAAAACTGAACCACCAGGAGCTTCCACCATTAGCACAGAAGCTCAGAGAGCAGAGACAAGTCGGATTGGAAGCCTATGACAGGAAACTGAGAAACAGCTCTTCTAGTCTCTAGAAGCCAGGGACGTGGGATGCATTAGTTGCCTGCTTTTGTCTGGGCTATATATGAACTCTGAGGAAAAGAAGTAATTGAATGTATCTAGAATATTAGCTGTAGTGGCTCATGTCTGTAATCTCAGCATCTAAGAGAAAGTGAGGCAGGAAGATTACTCTAAGTTGGGGCTAGCCAGAGTTATAGAGTGAGACCCTTAACTCAAAAACAATAAAAAAGAAAGCAAAAATAGTAGTGTGTGTGTGTGTGTGTGTGTGTGTGTGTGTGTGTGTGTGTATGTGTGTGCACACGTGCGCGTGTGTGCCTGTGAGTATGTGCATGTGTGTGGGGGAATGTGTGTGACACACATGTTTGTGGCTGTGTGTGTTAATATACTCCATCCCTCTATCTACTCTCCTTCCTACCTAGTGCAGATACTTCTTTAGCGAAACGGGTCCCTTAGTGAAACTGATACAAGGACAGCAGAGATCAGTTTTCTTTGTGAAATAGGGAAAACACGTTATGGAGTAGGACATGGTTGTGTTCACTAAATAAGCAAGGTCAGCCAGGTGTGGTGGTGTGCCCCTTTAATTGCAGCAGAGGCAGGCAGATCTCTGTGAGTTTGAGGCTAGCCTGGGCTACATAGGGAGTTCTAGGACAACCAGGGCTATGTAGAGACAGCCTGTCCCCCAAAACCAAACCAAACCAAACCAACCAATCAAATAAATACATAAATAAGCAAGGTAAGACAGACCAAAGTTTTTGAAGTAAATAAGTTTGAGGGTGTGAGGGTATGGGCAGAGATAACCATAAGCAAGAACAGTGTAATTTAGATCATTCTGGGAAGGCTCTAGGCCTCCAGGTGCTGTAGGGAAGGGCCCATTGGCTCCCTAGGCTGTCTCTTCTACAAGGGGCTGTGGATTGAGTGGCTTGGTGCTCTCAATTTCCAGTCTCTCAGTTAGCATATCTTGCTGTCAGCTGCTCATAAGCACCTGGTGACATGGGGCCCTTCCATTGAGACTCCTTTATAGCTGCTTCTTATGCAAGTGAGCTTTCAGGACGTGCCTGAAATATCCCATAAGGACAACTGTTGCATCTTTTTTTTTTTTTTGTCATTGTCTGCTACTACAGAGGACTTATTCAGACATATCACACAGGGAAGAACACCTTGGTGACTAAAGCACTCTTGGCCATAGTCCCCAAATATGTTTCAGCTCAGATCAAATTTCAAGTGAAAGGTCTCATGTATCTTTGACTTTGGTCTTGTGTTTTCTTGTCACTGTTTGGGTCAAGGGCTGTTGTCATTTGTTTGTTCATTCAATTAATCACTCACCTGATTTTGTTTTATAGTTTACTTGCATACTTACTCATCCATTAGGAAAAAGTGTATTTATTAGCTTACACTAACAACACACAATTGCACTATATAGATTTCTATATTTCTTTTCCTTTTTTTTCTTTTTTTAAATATTTTGTTTTTTGAGATAAGGTTTCTCTATGTATCCTTGTCTGTACTGGACTCACTCTGCAGACCAGGCTGGTCTTAAACTCATAGAGATCTGCCTGCCCCTGCCTCCTTGAGGTTGGGATTAAAGGCAAGTGCCACCATGCCTGGATGAACTCTCTATATTTCTAGAATCACATTTGAGACTCAAGGCCTTGGAGTCATTTTCAGCTTTTCCTTTTTTAGTAGTTAGTGTCTCCTCTCTGGTATGTCCACCCAGAAGATTCTTCCACATATATACTCTTCAGCCTTTAAAAAATTTATTTGTTTATTTTATGTATATGAGTGCTCTTGTATGCCAGAGGAGGGCATCAGATCTCATTATAGATGGTTGTGAGCCACCATGTGGTTGCCGAGAATTGAACTCAGGACCTCTGGCAGAGCGAACAGTGCTCTTAACCACTGAGTCATGACTCCAGCCCCACTCTTCAGCCTTTTTAATCTCACTAGTGGGTCCTATCTATTTCTCATACTCACTTTTTCTATTGTTTGCTCTTTCAAGTCATCTTTATCTCTAATCCAGATCGGATTTCCTGGATTTGTCTCTTTTTATGTCCTGCATGTTGGTGTGTGCTCCAGCCCTGGAGCATCCCAGAGTGTGTAGCATTTTCATGTTACTATGACTTTAAAAACAAAACAAAACAAAACAAAACCCTAAAACAGATTATGCCTTTATTTGTAGAATTTTCCCTCTACCTCGACCTTCCATCAATTCTACTAGAATATTCTTGAGAAATATTTGAGTTCAAATCTCACTATTTCTGAGAAACCCTTCCAGTTTCCTCCAACGTGGCTCTGTATCCATTGCAAATCTGAATGTACATTATGAGCATGCTCTATCCTCAGGGGAATTTGCTTATATAATTTATTTATGGTGCTTTGCAAGTTCTGGTTTATATGGTGATGGGTGTTAATGCTGCTCAGTGGGGAATTTTCCAAGGGCTTTCATTCATTCAGCGTGAGGCCCTCTGCTGGGTCCTAAGAACATGCCCTGGCTTTCCAAGGACTTAGTTTGGGGGTAGGAGATGGAGGACAAATAGAGAAATGTAGCAGTAAAATAGAGGATAGATGGCTGGGAGGCTTAACGGCTCCCAGTTTGTACCTAGCTGCTGCTTTGAGAAATCACATGATGTCCTCTTATGGTTCTGCAGGCCATAATTACAAATGTGTCTTAATCTGAAACCAATATGGCAGCAGGCCTGATTCTTTCTAAGGACTCTTGGAGAGGAATGTGGACCTTGTCCTCTCCAGCTCCCAGAGGCCTCCTGTGTTCCTGGGGTTCAGTCTCCTCTCTCTGGTTTACTTCTGTTGTCCCTGGCCTGCTGATTGTGACCCCTCCTTCCAATCACCTCCACATGAATAACCGGTGTGTGTGGGGGTCATTTCCACATCTCAGGATGCTTACCTTGGCAATGCCAGTTGATATCCATGAGTTCTGGGGATTAGGTTGTGGGAATCTTTGTGGACATTATTCAGTGTGTGACAGAAATTTTTAAGAATACTGATATGATTTTTGGAGCTGAATTGTAGAGATTATAGCTACATCCCAGGAAGAATCTAGAATCCTTTTGGTTCCTACGTCTGTTCCTGCTTTGGTGACTATCTTCTTCTTTCTCCATTTCCTCTGCAACTCAGCCAACAGTCTAGAACCTAACTGCTGATCACTCAAGGGTATGCACTGCACATCTATTATCCAGGTTGCCTCTTTGAACCATCTCTAGTCCAAATTCCCAAGAGAAGAACCAGTCAACACTTTTATTACTATTACCTTCATTATCATTATTGTCTTTTGATCCCATGATGTAACCCAAACTGGCCTTGACCCATCCTCCTGCCTCTCCTTCCTGCGTCATCAGATCATAGGTGTGCATCACCATGGCGAGCACCTAGCCCACCAATCCTATCAATCCAAGCATGTAGCCAAAGGTATCGCTTCAGCCAGAGCATAGAACTGCTCTCCATGGCACAACTATTACCAGGAAGCAGGCTGTTGGGCACGCACTTAAGCACAGTCTCTTCAGAGAAAGATTTAGCTCACCAGGAGTGAGAGAGATGCTGATTCAGATAGAGGGTAGCATAGCTGCATTTGGTGTTTGTCAGGCATTAGTCACTCAAGGGACATTTATTGAGCTGAGAAGTTCCTGTTACTTTTGCCTGGAAGGGAGTCCTTCAACAAGCCCCACTGCACACACACACCCCTCCCACTAGCCACATTGCCACATGGCGCATCTAAAATTCTTCAGCCACTTTCTTCCTGTCACGGGATAAAGTCCAGACTCTAGTTGGGCACTGGTGTGTATAATGGTGGATCTCTTTTCTTCCACCTAGGGCAGAGAATAATAACACTAACATCATAGAAGTGGCCACTGTACTCAACAGTGCCTCTCAGTGGTGAGGCCTTCACCCAGGGTAGGGTGGCTTCCTACTGATTCCTAGGCATTTGTCTAAGTTTTTTTCTCATAGAAGAGACTTGTTTTACCTAGGACTCTAGTCTTGGGAACACCTAACTATCCTATTGCCTTTAGTCCTACTTATTTCCTTCAGGCTCTGTCAAGCCAGGGCCTTTGTTCTTTCCTCTTAATTCTAAAGACTTTTTAGTCCTGTTCCACACAGTCTTCAGAGTGGGTTATGCACTCCAATTTCCTACCCAAATGTGGGAAACCGTCCACGCACTGTCTTCCCTGGGGCCATTAGCTTCTACTTGAGTGCTCTGAATGTTGATGAGCCATAGTTAGGCTTCTTGTTCCCATTTTTCCCCCAACAGCTCTAATTAAATAATGAAAACATGTAATTATCTTTTTAGTCATGACTGTCTTGCCTTTTTAATAAAAATTTCAGTTCTTTCAGAGGAACAAAGTAACTGCTCAAAAGGCATTGATTATATTTATGCCGTAGATTACAATTTGATGACTTTAGTAGTTAAGCCATTTCTCCCATTCTTTTCTACCTATGCCATTTGTCGGAGGAGATGGCTTGCATTGAAGATTCATGGTTATTGGATGATGTCTGCAATGGATTTTAACAACAGTACTGTAAAGAAAACTTCCTGAATGAGGCTGGTGCCTCCTAATACATCACCCAGCTTTGCTCAGGTCACTTTTGTTTCTCACTCTCTTTCTCTCTGAGGCAGAATCTCTCTATGTAGTCCTGGCTATGTAAGAACTGGCTATATAGACCAGGCTGGCCTCAAATTCACATATACCCACCTGCCTCTGCTTCCAAAGTGCTGGGATTAAAGGTGTGTGCCACCACCCCCAGCTTTAGCACACTTTTGATTCCTTTTATAGATTTAAAATTTCAAAAGAAAACACCGTATTTTAAACCTTTTGCTATTTTTTGAGGTATGTCTTCAGTATTTTCATGACTTATATGTAAATATAAGTCTGTACAGAAATTGGGGTCAAACCATATATTCTTTTTATTTTATTTTATTTTTGTATGAAATTGGAAATGAACACAGAGCCTTGTACATACTAGTCAAGGGCTCTACCACATCTACCATGTATCCAGAACTTATTGTTATTATCATTATCATCTACAGTAGCCCCTCCCCCTTCCTTAAGATTAGGGGTTACTATATGGCTCTGGCTACCAGGAACACTCTATAAGACCCAGATAGTCTTGGACTTATAGAGGTCCACCTGCCTCTACCTTCTGAGTGCTGGGATAAAGGCACGTGTTACTATGCCTGGCAACCATTTTTGAGACAGGGTCTGACAACTGCCCATGCTGCCTCATACTTATAGGGATCCTTCTTCCCCAGACTCCCAAGGACTGAGATTACTGGTATGAGCCACTATACTGGAATTTATTTTTATTTTTTTTAAGACAGGGTCTTACTAAATCACTTAGGTTGGCCTCAAACTCACTAGGTAGCTTCTTTGAAAACTATTTATTTTTTATTGTTTGTATGTGGTATGTGTGAGATCATGGGTAATTACATACCTTGGCACCTGTGTGGGGGTCACAGGCATACTATCAGGTCTTGGTTCTCTTCTTTTGCCTACAAGTGGGTTCTGGGAATTGAACTGAGTTTACTAACGTTGTGTGGAAAGCCTACAGAGCCATCTTAATGTCCCTGTATTTTCATGTAAAGACATGAGATTTTAAAAGTTTTAATAGCTTCATGGTTGGGATACCTGATTTATCCTTTTTTTCCTTTCTGGTTAACACATAACATTGTTTTGGTTTGATTCTTTAATTCTGATTATTTTACCTTAAGAGACCAATGCCCTCTATAAACATATGTACAGATTCACTCAACATTACTGTTTGAGTTTGTTCTTCCCTCAAATCCTTATGTGGATGTCCTAGCCCCGACTACTTCAGATATGACTTTATTAGGGAGGAAAAGATCATGGTAGATGGAATTAGTCAAGGTGGAGGGTGGTGGTGTCTGATATAATAGGATTTGTATTTTTATAAAAAGGAGAAATTTGGGGACAATGCATAGAGAGAACATCATGTGACATGAAACAGAGCCCAGAGTGATGCTTGTGCAAGCCAAGGAATAGCAGATAATGCGAGCAAACACCACAGAGCAGGCAAGATCATGGGGGAAGAGTCTCTTGCACATCCTTAGAAGGTGACAAACTTATTGACACCTTTACTTTGGACTCAAAGTCTACAGAAATTTTAGGGGATAAATTTCTGTCGTCAAAATTTCCAAGTTTATGTTTCTTTGCCAAGAAAGGTCTAGAAAACTAATTTATCTAACTTAAAAAAATGTGTGCTTCATATTTGAGACAGAGAACACTAGAGCAATAGTCTGATTTCAAGTGACGTCCTTCCTAGGATAACTAGGAACCACTAGTCTCGATCCCAACAATATATTGACAGATTCTGACCACAATATGGTCCATGGCTTTAAGAAAACGGTTTTATCTCTAACATAGTGATGTGCTGAGTGTCTGAGTAAAGGTCAAATAACAAGTGATTTAGAAAGGTAGAGAAAGTAATCACTAAAAGTTCCAGTGATAAGGATGTTGCTATCAAAGACTTTCCTGGTACAGTAGAGCAGATTCTCTGGCTTTCAATTAAGGGAAGTGACATGAACAAAAAGTTGTGATAATTATTTCTACAGATTTTCTTCTTCTTCTCACTTGCATTAGTATCTCACTCAAGGAAGACCCCATGCTGATCTGTATTTGAGATTTTCTAAGGTACTTTTTCTGAATGCCATGTGTGTTTCAGTAGCTATTAAGTTAAAGAGCGTAACATATAGCTTTCAGGAAATGGTATCAACCATTCCATTACAAAGCATCTGAGTAAGCAGGGCTCATTCATCACCAGGAGATAATTTCTTCTCCCGAGCCACGGGGCATTCACTCTAAATCTCAGACTTGTATTTTTCATGCTTTATTCTTTGGGCAACTAAGTGGTAATGATATGATCTCACTCTCATGAAAGATGTAGTTAAAGCCTCACAGGATCAGGGGCTCAGCTTACTTTATTCATCTTGGTATCTTTTGGGAACGAATTACTTTTCATGAAAGGGCTAACTAGGCTCAAAATATGTAAATGTAGTCTTAGCTAACTAGAAGGCTGAGGCAAGAGGATTGCTCAAGTCCTGGAGCTCTATACTGGTCTGTATAACAAAATGAGACTATGTCAATCAATCAATCAATCAATCAAACAAATGTGTATGTTTTATAATTTCTCTTCCTATGCTTTTTAAAATTAAAACATTTATAAAGGCAAGGGCTATTGCTTGTTCTTCTTAGTGGGATCTAAACCATAATTGTAAAGCCAATCTAAAGGAAAAAAAAAACACCTCAGGATATACTTTAAATAGGATAATGAAGTCCTACTTGTTATACACTGTTAGCATAAAGTAAGGCTTTTCTTATTTCCCCCCCCCAAACAAATTGTTACTCAGTCTTTTCTATTTAAATATTCTAGACTTGCCACTGCCTTTTTACATCCTTCAGTACTGAAGTTCCAGTGATGATAGGGGCCTTTCAGGAAATTTCAAACAAGAGAAAGAAATAAGAGATGAGAGGCAGTTGGGAGAGGTTGGGACTATGGAGTATTGGAGAATGCTATAGAAGTGACATGGTATACCATGGTTCAGATGTATGGAAATATGGTAAGTCTCATATGGCTAGATTTTCATATTTTAGAAGGTACCAGAAACAGAGAATTAGATGTGATATTAATAATTTTGAAAGTGTTTCAAATTAAAAATGAAACAAAGCATGGCATTGGCCTATAACTTCCACTCTTTGATGGTAAACACACCCATAGTTATAGAGTTTGTAACTTCCACTGTTCCAATGTGAGCAACTCACGGAGCCTTTGGCCATGATTCCCTAGGAACCCCCAGGGACGTTGGTCTGAGAATGGAAGTGAACAGATAGAGACACATAAATGCACAAGGAAGTCTAGGTCATGTTTTAAACTATTTATATATTTTTTTTTATTGCAAAACATTTGTTACAGAAATTCCAGAAAGTTCTTTGCCTGTAGTATCTGCCAACTTCTGCTTCAAATTATATATCTAAACAGACAAGCTCAAAGTGCATTGTGAATCCATTAAGAGACCTTTAAAAAAAGAACAATTCCTCTAGATTTATATATATTTATATATATTCATAGTGTCAGTAGATATGCAAACCTTTGTCTATCCATACATGAAAGAAGGAAAAGATGTATATATATTTAATAAACCCAATTTCAAAATCATTGTATTCATAGGAATTCATTTAAAAATGGTATCTGAATAATTCCCCCCTCCCATTATAAACTATGGTTAGAGCATTTACAAGTGAGAGTCTAAGTGTTAGATTATGAAATGGCTATGAGGAGAGTTTACTGACTACACGGGCTGTATTACACAGTGGTAGCAGCAATAAAAACTCTGGTCAGATGCTCCAGTGACAGGAAGCTGGTAAGTCTTCACATGCTATGACATCTTTCCTCTGAGTCTCCCTCACACTGTTCCTGTGTTTGGATCCAGAAAAACATTCTAATCAACATACACGGAAGTTATCCAGGAGTCACCTGGAACATGGTGAGCTGCTCCTCCCCACTTCATGTTCTCGAGTGCATTTGATGTGTTTGCTCACTGTGTGGGAATCACAAGTCAGACCATGCTTGGCTCCAAATCAAAGGCCCTCACACATGGCCCTTGGGAATACTGCTGCAGACACATGTGTGTGGCTAGCACAGGAGTTGAAAACCCAAATTTGAATCTTTCTGTGAGATGTGTATGTGTTCATGCCTAACAAATCCTGCTGGCATTGTCTTTCCCAAGCCCATGCCTTTGTGTCCTAGATCTGGGTCTTGGATTGAGTTTGCAATCCCTTTACACATAGGCAGACAACTGGTTCTGGCCATGTGTGGGAAGCTGGTGAAGATGTAGTGAGCCTTTCAGGATTCAGATAGGCAATTCAGATTCAGGTGTGACAGGTACCATGCCAGCCACATTAGGAACTTGAGTGGAGGAGGAGAAGTCAAACAGACCATCAGACCTGGGTCAAATTCAGAACATCTGGTTTCTTCCAGGTAGTTCGTGTTTGGGGTTACTGTTTTGGGGTTTACAGGGATATGAGGTAATGGATGAGTCTATTAGTCTCACACACATATACTGTGACGGGGTGGGGATGAGGGCGGAGAAGAGATAGATTTAGACTAAGAAAAAAAAAAAAAAAGAAAGGGGACAAAAAAATCTTTTGTGATCCCATGCCCAAGGCTAATCTCATCCCGTGTTTCACATTCTTCAGCAATCTGCCTCCTCTAGGGCCTAGAGTCATGGCTGGCACTGATGTCCCTCAGAGTGTATGGGCATCTACATAGATGCCCATCCTGTCACTTTCCAGTCTCCAACAATATTCAGGAATCCTGTACTGCCAGCAGAAGGTAGCCAGTTAGTCCAGGAAATTTGGGAAAGAAATCATCATCTCTTTTGATGAATCTGGGTGATCTGGTCAGTGGGACATCCCTTTCTAGAAGACACACGGAGATCAGTGCAGCTTGATTTTATTAGAGATAATCAGTGCAAGGAGGTAACAAGGACAAATGCAAGACCAGTGACTCTCTGAAATTAATATGAAAAAGAAACTAAAGAGTTGCTTTTCTTTAGCCAGAACCAACTTCCTCTTTTATGGACACTAATCTGAGGGACTGAGGATGCTTGGCTTATAGCTACAAGACACAGGGCAAAGCTGATGGGGAGAAGTCGGGCTCCCTGCTTATTCTGGGAGCGTTTTGACCGTGCAAATTGGATCCATTCCTTTCCAGATGTTGAATGACTTCTAACAACCAAATGGCCACTTCTTTAAGAACAAACTTTTTCAGAGTCATCTAGTGTTTCATCAGACATCACCTCACTCCCACCTGTGGGCCCAGCTCACCCACAGGGTATGAAAGGAACAGGATAAGAAGAGAGGTCTCATCCATGACTGTGGGACCATTCGCTCACAGAGATCTGTGTGTTTCTACCCTGTCACTGTGGACGTTCGATGTTCATCTCTGGTTTAGCAATTTACACCCAGGAAGCCCTAAAGAATCCAAGATGCATCTTTTGTATATCACAGATGCTCCCACACCTAGACCTCGGGACTCCAGAGTGGTGCTGGCTTGCCATTGCTGGGTCCCCAAGCTATTGCAACTTGCGGTTGATATTTTATTTCACATTATTTGTTCAGAGCTTTAAAAAAAAAACTGAAAAAGAAAAGAAACCCTTGATAGTTTGCTTTCAATTTCTAAAAATTGAAAGTAGTCCCCAGTTTAAGAAGCCCAACAATTTGAGTGAGTTGTTAACTGGTTTAAGTGTTGCAGCAAAAGAAGAATAAAACGTTAAGTGCCTTAAAAAAAAAAAAAAAAGTCAAAAGAAATGCTCATAGCACAGCGTGCAGTGTGCTGACACAAAGTTAAGACTGGGTTTGGAGAGGGGTTACTTCAGTCAAGTCACATTGTTATTGTAAAGATTAGTGAGTTGAATGCAATATCTAGGCCAAATATACAGCCATCTAAACATTAGCATCGTTTATCTAGACAGACAGTGCTACTGAATGGACGTCTTTATAAAATACTGTACACTGCTTCCACATGGGGTCAGCAGACGTAAACAAACAGCTAATTCAACTGGAGCTTAAAATATGTAAGTTCATTTGTTATATAGTCTTTTGCATAACATGCCAGCTTGTCTATCACAGCACCACATCTTGCCTCTCCCAGCTCATGGGTCCTGGCAGTGGATGCACATCAGCTTTTACAAATATGTTACAGTGGTCCGAGGAATGTGGACAACACAATGAAGACCAGGAACAAAAATGCCCATTACCGGAGGCTGCTAAATAACGTGGAAATGGGAGCGTAATTAATCCTTGCCACATGTGCTTCTTTATTGAATGTTACAGATTTATAAATGATTATAAAGCTGTCCTGTAACGTTCATTAATACAACCACATGCTACAACTATGCTGGGTTAAACACAGGTTACAGATAGGTTTACATGTGTTTTTATAATACAGCATTGCCCAACATGTCTCATGGCATAGCCTATAGATATAGCATGGTGGGTAACTGGATAATATTTATTATCGTTAAAGAAATCAAACAGCCCAAACATCCAGGGAGATTAGACTGCACAGCTGCAGGAAAAGAAAGAAAACCTACTATCCAGTGATCTACCATAAGGTTATCTATAGAAATCAGATTTTAAAATACATTTGTAACATTCAGAAGAAACACATTTGTGTTTTCACAAGCATACCCCCCCTTTCATTATTCTGGCATATATATCTTTTTTTTTTTTTTTTAAAGGGGGAATTTTCAAAGTGCTAAACAGTAACTGGCCCTGGAAGCTTCAACTTTAAAGAAACACCCAGTTCTATAAAGTGCCGCGCTCTGACTACCCTCGTTTTGGCTCTCAGAAATACAAACTGACCTTAACTATTATGCTCTTGCTTTCTAGTGCTCCATTCGAATCTACCAGTTTCTGACTGTAAATATAAAATATGGTGGTTAATCAGGAAACCTCAGTGGCCATTTTTCTAATGCATCCTTAATTTCTTTCCCAAAAGGAACAAGCAAGCAATGTAGAACAAATCATTACACATCATAGTATATAAAAATTGGCACCTATGAAGCAAATGATTAAATAATCTATCTTCCTTGAGCTCTCTCTGGCTTTTTTTATGTATGGTCTTCAATGACTGGCTGAGCAGCTGTTTAATTCACAGAGGCAGGTAATTAAGGTCCCCTCTATCAGGGACATGGTGGAACAAATGAGCTGAACACAAGGCCACAGAATCAATGTCACGCTGGTATGCAGAGAACCCAGAAATGGAAGGAGATGGGACTGAAAATAACACACACGCATGTGTACAGGAAAGAGATGGCTGCCGACACCTACACAGTTTGTGTCTAAAGTTGTTTACATTTGGCTTATAGATTTCACACACTCCACCAAAGATGTTAGCACTTAATTTTCATGCAGAACAAAAGCTCAGGACTGTTAAGTATTTCCTTTCCCAGGTCATGTTCTTTCTCTCAGGTGATCCCAACAAACACAAATATGTAGGCTTGTTCTTTCTCTACCTCACTTCCAAGGTGGTTCCAAACCAGGCTCTAGAGTGCTTCGTACCCTCCTCTATCTATGGCCACAGACAATGGCTTCATCTTGGACTCCTATGGATTCCCTCAGAGAGTCTCTGCCTTTGAGAATGCTTGCTACTCAAAATCATGAAAGTGTTAGGGCATGGGGACGTCCAGCTAACCGCATCTAAGCCAAGGAACACAAGCCACAAGGCCTTGGTTCAAACGCTGGTGCTGAGGCTCCGCCTTCCTGAGAACCACAGGGAAATGGTCTAGACGTGTATCAGCTTGGTTCCAGCTCGACTGACAATGAACGAACACAGTCTCTTTCCTCATCATCAGTCGCTGTGGAAGTAGGAGAGATCCGAACCCCTTCAAGTTGCATCGCAGCTTCACATGGACGTGAACTTGGGGTCTGGGAGGGCTCAGAGTTTCCATCAGGTTCTCTCACAGGGATTCATGGCTCAGAGACACATGCTTTATTGCCAGGTTCAAGGCCTGTCTGCTGTGAGGAAGATCACCAATAAGGAAACGTCTCTAGCACAGTCATCAATGAAGAGGTTGGGTGTTACCCAAGTACCAAGGATGAGAAAGGATTCTTTATGGATGGGAGCTTGCCACTCTTTTCAGCCAAAAAATTTTTTTCTCTTAAAAAAAATACTTAAAGGCTAGAGATTTTGTGGTGAACTGACCTGATTTCACTAAATGATACATACCTTGGTGTTTACAACTATAGTGAAAAGAACCAAGGAGGGTTTGGCACCAGGACCATTAAATCATGTTTCTGTTTTCACTCTCCTACCCTTCCTCCCTCCCTTCCTTCCTCTACCCCACCTTTTACCACTGTGGATAGAACACAGGGCCTTGAGTATGCTAAGCAACTGCTGTGCCACTGAACTCAGCCTCAGCTCACATCATTTTTCTTTTTGTTCTGTGTCTTTCTTTCTTTCTTTCTTTCTTTCTTTCTTTCTTTCTTTCTTTCTTTCTTTCTTTCTTTCTTCCCTGTCTGTCTTCCTTGCTTTATTTCTGCTCTTTTGAACCAGGGCCTCATGTAGTCCAGGTTGGTCTCGACCTTGACATTACAGCAGGGCCAGACTCTGAGTTCTTCATCTTCCTGCATCTTCTTTCCAAGGACCGGGACCACAGGTGTGCATCACCACTACTCCTAGTTCCAAATCACTTTTCTTAAAGACTTCATTATGTATAAATGTTCAGTGATCCAAAGAGGAATCCAGGGTTTTGTGGTCAAGATCCCACTTCAAATCCAGATTCTAATCTCGAAGCTTATGCCTCCATTCTAGATCATATAATATAAACTGGCTTAGAGTCACACATCTATTCAGATTGCACTTGGAGGTAATAGCTTTGCATCAGAGAAACCAGAGTGAAGGAGATGTCTTGACAGTGGGTGCTTCCAAACAGGAGGAGTCAGAGGGTAGGGGCAAGCCAGTTTGACAGTTTTTGATTAAGATGACAGAGATTTTTTTTTGAAAGTATAATTTCATCGGTGGGTCCAATAGTGCAATGAACTTTTTCTAGCGAAACTTCTTGAATACTAAAAAATAATCTTGGTTTTACCTTCAGATGACAGGAAGCCAAAGCTTCTTAAGAAATCTCTGTGTCTGTATATATACTTTATACAAACATAAGTCTGTGTATGTGGATGTATATGTAAGCAGCATAAACTATAGAACTCCTATGTGGTATATTTGCTTTCTATTTCTGCCTACTGTATCTTTTTTATAGCTCTGTAGATAAGAAACATATTCTTGGTCTGCCTGCAACTGATGGCTTTGGGTTGATATCAAGCCCCTAGTCAAGTCTAAGGTTATTTATGGTTTTTAAGCTTCCTTAAAAAGTACTTTGGAACATTTCCATAAAAAAGATACCAGCCCTTGAAAAACTCTGATGAAGTTTATGCTGAGCCCAGATTAGATGGCTAAACTCTAGGTATGAAAATATCCACATTTAACCATATGTTCAAATACAAAATGGTCACGTGATGAGTGGTGTGGAAATTTGGCAGTTACATCTTGGAGGTGTTCAGAGGACGTAGTGGAGACATGCAAATGATGAAGGCCACACAGCTGCATCACACACACGATGACTGGTGAGACGGTAACAGTAGCCCACTGGCAAGTTAATGGTAGATCTTCCCACTTTTTTTTCTTAAAGTTCAATATTACATACTCGATGGATGAATTCATTGATGACAGGTGAGATACAAAATAACTTAAAAATATAAAATTATCTAATTACATTCATTCTGAGCTTACTTGGCTATACTTGATTGCTCATGGTATATTATAAATCATATGACTTTTGCTTTCAACATCAATTCTTCTTTCAAAAAAAAAAAAAGGCATTTTCTGTTTCCTTATTTTCTTCTAAAGAGATAAAACAGTTGTGGCACCAGAAGTGAATATAGAAGAGACAGGTGAACCGTATATATGACTGTTACCTTGATTTTCTTTATAATGACCAATTACAGAAGTGTTGGCATGAGAAGGATGTGGGACGTTAGGTAGAACTGCTTGCTGCCGGCTTATACTGAATAAAAAGGATGCTCTTCATCAGTCACCAGTGATGGAACCAATGTGAAAAGAAAACAGAATTGAAATTTAGAATATCTCATCTCGTATGCTGGCTACTTTTATTTCATTTTGCAATTTAGCCCTGTCTCCTCAACTCTTGATAACAGGGCAGAAATCCCAAAATGCCTGCTGGCATGAGAGTGCCTGAGCACATTTGCACCCCAGAGCTCATGGCTTTCTGTGGTGCCTGGTGACACACATTCATCTCTGACCCCTTTCTGGCTTCTTTACCCGTCCCTGCCCGACAAGTGTGAACATGCCTTAACCCCCTGTGTTTGGCACTGGGCCGGATGGAATGCTTGCTTGATCTGTGGCCCAGAGGTTACCTTTGAGTTAATGTCTCCCAAGCACTGTTTTGTTCAGCTAAGAATAAAGCAGGTATAACTCAAGGAAGGGGGAACAAGGTGGACATTGGGGAGAATTTTAGTGCTGGATTCTCGAGCCTCCTGCAACACATGGTAAGATGGTTTAATTGTGCTTGCTTTCAAAGCTATGAAAAGCCGATGTTCTCGACAGTCTCCTCATGGATAGGCTGTCCCCTCGGCCCTCCGGCTTGGAGGACTTACTTCTCTGGAAGGGATTTCGTAGGCTTGCGGTGTTCCTCTGTCTATCAAGCTTGTCACTGATGGAGAAGCTCTTCCTGGTATGTGCATATGGCGCGCTTGGCTCCTCTGCTGAGTAGCTGTTGGCGCGCTCTATCTTGGGAACTGTGATGTTGTTGGATAGGGTTCTGTCTGCATTTTCAGCCTCCTGAGAGGATATCGGATTGGCAGCTCTCCGGCCTCTTGCCTCATTTTCCTCACTGTCGGAGCTAGGATGGCTCAGCTCTGCTTCTCGCTCAGGGTGGCAACAAGATAAGTCCTCTACTTTGTCTCCGAGACCTCCAGGAAAGGTGGCTCTGTCAGCTATCGCTTGGGGGGCATTGACACATCTTGTGTCGATACAGTCTGTAATACTTGTGTATTCTGCTGTTTTCACAGGCACCCCAAAGTTGGCATAGTAACTCCTTGAAGGAGAAAACATAAAGCTATGGGATTTTATAATGGGGGCCTCTTCCAGAAGGAAGGGCGTGGTGGCTAGGTAGCGGCTACTCTTGGAACGCTCGATGGTATGGTACATTGGAGGGTCTGTGTCCCAGGGGTTTTGGCATTCTGGGAGGTGGGTGTAGTCGGAAGAAAAAGATCTAGTGTCCATGGAAGTAAGGTCTTCGAAATCAATGCTCCTGCTTGGAGGTCGGTCTGTAGGTGCAAGGGTTGCATAGGCACTACTTGAAGGGGCTGTGGAAGGTGCTAGAGCTGAAAAGCTTGGCTCACCCAGCCCCAGGATGTTCATGGAATTATCCAGAGGGTCTATATCACAGTGGAGCTCATCCATGGCAGAGACATAGATGTCTATGCATGACGATGGTCTTCTGGAGTCGGGAACAATGGCCAAGGTGTTTGCAGGGGCTGCAGGAGCTTTGGGTTCTTTTGCTACTGAGTGGGAGCTAGTAGCTCGGTGTAAGCTCAGGGACCTTTCTTTGAAAATGCTTTCCAACTTTTCTATACCACCTTTGTCTTTCACATTGACCGAATAGAAAGAGTGGCTTCGCATACGGGGCATTAAGGTTGGAGAAGTTGGGGACAGGGTCTCCTCACCTGCAGGGTCTATACTCTCTTGAAGTTTGAAGGTAGTCCCCTCCTGGCTGTTGAAGCTGCTCTGGCGGACTATGTAGGCTGCATCTGTGCAGTCTGAGGAGGTCCTTGAGCGGATCTTGTTAGACTCTGCCCGCTCCAGACCAGTCAGTCGCTCCAAGGCTGTGGCCATGCGCCCGATAAGATCCTCCAGCTGTGCGAGCCGGATGTCCACAGTCTGGAGTGAAGCCTTCATGGAGTGTTCCCTCTCATTAACTTCTTCCAGCCTCATGGACATGTTCTCCACCCTGGATGAGAAGCAGAAAAAAAAAAAAAAGAGTCGTTTGAGTCAAGTTCCTCTGCTGGGGGAGTTAGAGGATAAGGTGAGAAGATGGCGAAACCGTGTTCTGAGAGAGAATCAGAGACTTGAAAGGGTTAGGGATGAGAGGAAGGGCTGAAGGGGAGAGAGTGGAGGGGTTATGGGTAAGGGGAGGAGCTGAGGGGGGAGAGAGTGACATTCCTACTGCTTTGGAAGATCACTGCATCTGCATACTTTTGTGCTGGAGGACACTTTGGAAACTATCTAATACATTGCTTTTCTTTAGTTTTAGTAGTTTGTTTGTTTGAGACAGGGGTTCTGTGTGTAGCATCAACTGTCCTGGACTCCCTTTGTAGATCAGGCTACAGAGATCCACCAGCCTCTGTCTCTGCCTCTGCCTCCGCCTCCCCGAGTGCTGGGATTACAGGCCTGTGTGCCACTGTGCCCAGCTTTAGTGGTGAATTTTAAAGGGAGCCTCTCTCTGTTGCACAGGCAGCACTTGATCTCTCAGTGATACTCCTACCTCAGCCTCCTGAACAGCTGGGACAGCAGGCAGGCTCTATTGTGCTTGCCGTAATTCAGCGGTTCTTAACTTTTGGTTCAGCATACCTCAGGTGGTGCTGCTTCCTAGTAGTACTCAAGCATTAGCACAGAATAGATATTCTCCTGCTGTTCTTCGAGGAGCCAGTTGATATAGGGCTGATATCCAAAGGGCATAACAGTGCTGTTTTGGCATGCTTACAATGTGATCACGGGCCCAAGAGCTAAGAAAGGTCTGTGCGCCATAGCCTGGATGGTGAGGCCTCTCTGTCTATCACCCCTCAGGCCAAGGCTCCTGTGTCATAGAGAAATGGAGCAAGTGAGAGTCAGAAGGGTTGAGGCCTTATAGGGAAGTCAGCTGGACACAGACAGGGACTACAGGAAGAATTAGAGTAAGCTGAGATGCAGGAGGAGGAAACTCTCCAGGAATACTGGGAAAAGTCTGATGGGAGCCCTCAGAGCAGAGCAGCACAGATGTGCACAGAGAGAACTGCAGTTGGAGGCACAGATGTGCACAGAGAGAACTGCAGTTGGAGGCACAGATGTGCACAGATAGAACTGCAGTTGGGGGCACAGATGATGTGCACAGAGAGAACTGGAGCTGGAGGCACAGTTGTGCACAGAGAGAACTGGAGCTGGAAGCCAGCTGCAGAGGGGCTGAAAAATATATTTGCAGGGTCTGTCGATGGAACTCTGGCTGTCCTGGAACCTGCTCTGTAGACCAGGCTGACCTTGAACTCACAAAGATCTGTCCGCCTCTGCTTCCTGAGTCCTGGGATTAAAGTTGTGCCATACCATAACCAGCTCAAGAGCTATTTTTAACCAATTCTCACCAGCTCTCTACACCTCTGGGTGGTTGGTATGTTAAGTCTTGTAGAATGCAGTGAGGGCTTGTGTTAATCCATTTTCATCCATCATTCTGGAAACCACTTCACAGCTTAATGATGCGGGCCTGGACCTAAGTGCAAGGAGCTTAATGTACAAGCTACAATCCAAGAAGGACCTAGGGTCAAAATTACTAGATAGTTTTCTTTAAATTTACTCTTTTTTTTTTCCTTGAAAAGTTCGGGACCAGTGGGATGGCTCAGCAGGCAAAGGCATGGGCCACAAATTTGATGATCTGAGTTTGATCCCTGAGATATACATGGTAGAACAGAGAACCTGTTCCTGCAAGTTGCCCTTTGACCTCCACATATGCATGTGCAAACAGACACAGCCCACCAAAATTTTTCAGTCATGGCTGTGGCCACTTAAGCTCTGGTCGAATAGCTTAAGCAATAGAATGCAGACAGCAATGATAAGAATTTATGAATCAATAGGAATCCCAAAGGAGACAGAAACAGACAGTGACTAAGTTAAACAGAGAAAGAAGGTCATGGTGGAAATCACGATGTCCTTTGGAAAGGAGCCTGTTTTTAGCTTTCCATCACTCACATCTCCACCTAGAGAGATGCTCACTTCAGATTAACTCAGAAGGTGATGACAAGAGGGCACAGAGGAGATGAGAGGTGGCACATGCTCTGTGCTTCTACTTTCAAATCTCTGCAGTCGGGTTGTGTAACACAAGGGGAGGATTATATAATATTCTTTGTTATATGGACTGTGCACAATCAACAATGAAACACAACCGTAGGCATCTCTGCTGATGTCTCTACATATAGACACATGTGTGTGCAAGTTCTTTGTTCTCAGCTCTTTTTGTCTATATTAAGAGGCTGTGAATGAAGCAGGTGAAGACACCTGCTACTGCCTTCAGAAAGGATACCCTGGAGGATACTGAGCCAGCGAGTATGAATGCCTGGTCTCTCGGTGGATTCCCAATGCATCTTTGAGGCATTTCTGTTGTGCTGCATACTGTTTCATTGTTGGAAAATATTAGTTTTTGGTTTTCTTAGAAATGCAAAGAACCCAATAATAACCACAGCAGAACTGCAAACAGAAGCCACAGAAGCGCAATGAGGCCTGAGTTCCCAGCCCTGGGTTTGCTGAGGAGGCCGTGCTGGTCGTTTGGGCCTAGTCCTTCAGTTGCCAATGCACCAGGAGGGCAGGCTTCTGCTCTGTTCTGCATCCAGGGCACCTTCTCAGCTCACTCACACTCTGAGGAGCTACCCTGCCAGGTTGGGGAAGGAGGAGGCTTGCAGGGTTTGCTGACATGGAGTGAGAGACTCTGGTCCCTTCCTGGGTTTCACAGAAGGAGTTGTTGACGTGGTCACAGTATATTCATGAGTGCTGACATCGGGGCCTCATGACCACAGTTCCTCAGAGAGGCGAAGCCTTCTCGGCATCTTAACATGCCTCTCAACTCTTGCCCTTTTGCCTCCTAGACCTATGGTTTTTCTGAATTCAAAAAGCATTTCAAAGGCTTGAAAACATATGCTGAAGAAATGTGTCTCCGCTATGGTAATAGTCCCACATGGCACAATTTGCTGGAAGCACATGGCTGTATGTCCATTCACAAACAGCTTTCCAAGGCCTCAGAATGAGAGAGAGAGAGAGAGAGAGAGAGAGAGAGGAGAGAGAGAGAGAGAGAGAGAGAGAGAGAGAGAGAGAGAGAGAGAGAGAGAGAGAAAGAGAGATATTCAGAATTTCAGTTCCTTCCTCTGTTTGCCAAAGAACTACTTTACAACATATCACAAATCTTTCTGTTTTGTAGTGGCAGATGTGCATAAAATCTGTGCACAGCTTTAAACTTTATTAATATTGGCTTGGTACCTATGGATAAAACCACTCGTTGGCATATGTGACTATACCTATGTATATATTATGCATTCTTTAAAAAAAGAGCAAGAGACTTTAAAAATTGCATTTTTTGGTGATTTCTACACAATTAATAAGAAATCTCACATGCAAGCACACAAAGTGTCATTTCATGAACATTAGAAGTGAGTTACTCAAATTGTTGAAGCCCCCATCACACTGACTGCAGTCATTAATCTACTATGTCTTCTACACGATTTACAATTTGCTCTTTCTGTTTTTATAGAATAAACAGTCAAAGTGTAGTTATTCCAGTTCTTTGTGACACTCTTGGAGTGTTCTTATGAACACTACTTCCAAATACTGGGTTATGAATATACTAGCTTGGAATGGTGGTTTTATTGGTCTATTGTAATGTAAGAGGCACAAGAAAATGTAGTAGCATTTGCCTAGATCTAGAGCTGTTAGATATCAAAGATTCTGCACACACACACCCCTCATGTGTATGTGTGTGTGTGTGTGTTGCACCTTATTTTTTGAGGCAGGGTCTCTCTGTAAACCTGGAGCTTGCATATTTTTAAGTTAATCAAGCCCCAGGGATCCTACCCTCTCCGGCCTGACAGCACTGTGGTAACTGGTGCACATGAGGCCATGCCTGTCCTGTGATTTGGTGTAGCCACAAGAGCCCAGGTACTCATGTTTGAGTAGGAGATTTTTCTTATGGGTCTCTTGGCTCTCAAAGCCATTTGATCAGTGATAACAATGACAACAACAACAACAAAAAAATCTGGATAGAAAACTTTGTACTAACTTCTTTGTTTTTAATCTTGTTTTATTAAAAAAATAATTCATGGAAAAATACCAATCATTATTCTCACTGATTGACAGAACCCTTGCTCTTGCTTATCTAGAGTCCAGGAAACACTCACAGAAGCCAAACAGGGCTTCTTCTAGGTAAGAATTCTTAACTAGCACTCTTAGTGCTTAATGTCGCTAGTATGAAACACAAGCTTGTTGAAAAGCCTCGGTTGGACTTTTTGTCTAGGACAAAACTTTCCAGTTTCTGGTCCAAGCCAGATCTATCCCAGACTCACCAAGTCCCATGTCCAGTTTGAAGCTCTCACTGTCCCCTGGAAAGACCCAGAATCTCTAAGTCTGGGACTTTGGTCTGCTGACTTAACAAGAAGTGTCCTGTTCTTTCAGAAGGCCCGTGTTTTCTTGGGCAGTAAGGATAAGCATAAGAGGTCTGTGTTTTGGAGATGTGAGGACAATTCAGCTGGTTGCCTGGGCTGTGGCAGGAAGCATCTGTGTGGGACCGGGGCCCCGGGTACACACCTCTCTGACGTCACCCGTATCCTCTCATCGTTGGACGAGTTGAAGCGATCGTCCTTCTCTCGGAAATATTCCTCTATGCACTGCTCTTCAAAGTCATGCACTTTCTTGAGCTCGTCATCAGTTATGAAGAGTTCTGTGGGGGGTGGAGGGTGGGGGTGGGGGTGAGGTGGGGGTGGGGAGAGAGAGCCATGAGACAGAGCAGGGACCGCGACGGCATCTGGTCTGTGGCCTAATGACAGCTTTAAAGAAATCCAGGCTGGGGGAAAAGTCGCCCAGATTCTGTTGTGAGTTCCAGACGGAATCCAAATCTAATTAGGCCACTCAAATCACCAGCTCCTTCCTGAGCTGCTGAATCCTGTGGTCTCTGGGGTCCACCTGGGTATACCTGGCTACCGCAGAAGCTGGGCTTAATTAAGGAAGCCGCAGGACTGAGAACTTGAAGAAAGCAAGCAACTGGGAGCATGGATGTTTCTTAAAGGCTCCAAATTTCCTGGGCTGTGTACTGTGACACGCTGATGTTATTGATTGATCGTCTCTGTTCAACCCCATTCTTTCCCTATCCTGCCGCCTACCCCCACCTCTACTTCAGAGACAGAAAAGCCAACAACGCTCATTTCTAGTCATCCTTGAAATTATTAGCAACCACAAGACTGAGTTTTGACCAAGAAATAAAAGAAGTGTATTGTAGGGTGGTGTGCCAGAGAGATTTTGCTTGCCTGATTGAGAGGAGAGAGAGAGAGAGAGAGAGAGAGAGAGAGAGAGAGAGAGAGAGAGAGAGAGAGAGAGAGAGAGAGAGACACAAAGAGACAGAGAGATATGTTCTTTCTATACTTTTTCAGCTTCCTTTCTTTTTCTTAACTTCAACATAGACATTTGATAACTGGAGGCTCAGCAACTGTTCTGTCACCTTGAAAACAAAATTACAGAAAAAGAATAGCTGACATGAAAATTAGAAGAAGTCTGGGTCTTTGACCTCAGTGAGCCATGCTGAGTTCCAGACCATCACCTCGCTTTCTGTTATGTAAGAAAAAGTGGCCTCCTTTATTTGTGCTATTGTTATTCTGTTTTCTTTTTCTTTTCTTTTCGTTTCTTTTTTCTTTTGTTTTTTTGCTAAGAGAAGGGAGCCATCTCCATCACTCCTACAGCAACAGAAGTCTGATGGAACTGTGAGCCTTTGAATGGTTTCTGGAACAGGGCTAGGGCAAGAAGTTGTTTTGGAAATTTCCCAAATCAGGACGTCTTTCTCATCCCGGGACCTTGAGATGTCATAGGCATTGGTTCAAGTGGTTGGAGGTCTGAGGCTTAGCTCCTTGAGGCTTTGTTTCTTTAGATCACTCTTGCTTGCCTAGGAACATTGGTTAGAACTTGCTGGAGGCTGTAAAACATGACTGTAAAAGCCACTGAAAATATAGAAAACACAAGAAGTCAGGCTGCACTTTTCAAATATGTCAAGCTCCTGAGGGGAGAGACAGCTGTGCCAGATAGGCATGCCTGAGATGTGGTCATGAAATTACACAGAGCCTTGAACTTTAGGGTCAAAAAGGAGAGAGGCCATGTATAGACTTCAGCTCCAGTTCCAAAGATCCATGCTGCCCTCTGCTAGGGATGTTTCTAAGATCCAAAGGAGTAGACCTAATACTTACAAGCTTTGAGATTCCCACCCCCGTGTGTGTGTGTGTGTGTGTGTGTGTGTGTGTGTGTGTGTGTGTGTGTGTGTGTTGCTGTTTCTGTGCCTGGCATTTATGTGGATGTTCTACATCCAATTCAGGGCCTCATGCTTGCATAAAAAGCACTTTATAGACTGAGCCAAATCCCCAGACCTATACTGATATATATATATATTCTTTAAGAAATCTATTACTGTGTCAGATTTTACCATATATCTCCATGTTTACTGTTTCTGAAGTTCTGCAAGAACTTGACAGTGCTCTGGAATCATTAATGACAGCTATAGACTGATGGTGAGTACTTCACTTTTCCCTGACGGGGAGATACATGCAGGGCCTCTCTCTGTGCTCTTTACTCTTCTCACCCTGTCACATTTTCAAGATCTTTCCTGTGAGAAGGAAGTCACTGAGAAGTCTGTCACCTGCTCCTCCCTGCCACATGTCCAGGGAACTGGTAATATATCCAATACTACTCTGGCTGAAAATAAGAAAACAATGAATATGGCTGGGTGTGGTGGTGCACGCCTTTAATTCCAGCACTTGTGGGGTAGAGGCAGTGAATTGCTTCTATGGTGCCAGCTGGACTATACAGGGAGTTCCAGGCTACTTAGAGACATAAAGTCCCTGCCTTACAAACAAAAGACAACCAAGCCAAGCCACACAGATGAGGTTGGTATGGTAGGCGTTCTCCGTACTCTAGGCCTATGAAAGGGGGGTCTAAAGTAGAAACAGGTCTCTGGACTGCCCCTGCTGCAGTGTGAGCACAAACTATGGCCCTGAGCCTCATGTGTTTGAGGAGCTTGTCCTCAGAGGGTGATACAGTTTTAGGGTATGTGAGGTCTGCATGGGTCATTGAGGATGGTCTATGAGGTTCATAGCCTGGCCAGGTTGCTGATTTGTTTTTTTCCTGCTTTCTGATCCCTCAGGTCATACTCCCACTTCTATAAAGACTCATCACCGTCAGGCCTTCCTGGCTATAATAAATGGTGCCCTATAAACTATGAAATATGGAAAGTATCTTTATTTCTTTAAGTTTCTTTCCTTAGGTATTTGGTCACAGCGATGATTAAAAATAACTCACCCAGCCCCCTGGCCTGTACTGTGTTTCCTTCTACTCATCTGGTGCTCTCTATAGCTAAGCAAAACTTTCTATCACAAATGCTCCGGCTTTATTGAAACTGACTGGGAGCCCTGAGTTGACCTCTGGGGTCACTGATTGCAGCGTAGTAATCAGGACAGCATTCCTTGCCTAGCATTTGACCATGCTGGCATGATTTGAGGACAATATTTCAGGGTTTCCCAGCTTCCTGTTTGCCTAAACTTGTGTTTCATAATGGAGTAGCCAGGTTTCCCAAATGTCTGATTTGAATGTCTAGAAAAAAGTTGGCCATTGCTTAGTCACCGAGATCACTAAGAGCTTCAGGTTTAGAAAAACAGTTGACTAAGAAACTCTGGTTATGCCATGGGTATATTGGTACCTCATGAGCCAGAGGTAGAGATTACTGGACCACCAGCCCGATGTTTTTGTTTGTGGATTTAATGTAGATGTAGACTTGGCACATTTGGAAAAATCACAGTAGATTGTCTGTAAGTCACTGCATTTCCAGCAGCTCTGCAGAGTTTGTGCCCAGGGGGCATTTAGGAGCCTGCAGGAGCCATTGGTACTTAATGTGCAGAGATGGATATGTTAAGTCCCCTGCAATGAGTCACACATTCATACGCAGTGAGGAGCTGTTCCAGCTCAATGCCAGCCAAGCTTCCCTTCAGCACCACAGGGCTAGGAGGTGGGTGGTGGCTGGTGGCTGGTAGAAAGACAGTTGTTCTGTGCTTTGAAAGCAAGGTTCATTTTCCAAAAATCATATAGGAACAATGTGGAAGGCTTAGAAAACATTAAGATCTGGAGTAGTGATCGTCTCAGAAGCGAGCATGGAAGAATAAAACTTAGGCTACACTGTTTAAAAATTATATCTAATATAGCACTTGGTGCATATTAATGTGGTTAATTTACAATGGGATCCTTGGAAGCAGTGTATGCAGAAGGGCTTTTCTCTTACTAAGAAGTGGCTAAGAATTCTGGCTTCAGCTCATGCTGTACTGTCTTCCTTCTATCTCTTATCTCATCAAGCATGTCCCTGTCCCATCCCCCTAACTATGCCTGAGGCAGGAGAATCAAGGAGGCACGGATCCTGCCTGACTGACTATGAGAATTGCTGGGAACTTCCGGCTGCAGGTGCCGGCTCGCAGCTCACTCAGGCCGTAGTCCCTTTCATCCGGGTCACTCTCGTGCTTTCTCCACCGGCAGCACACGTGCTGGAATATCATGGTCATGTGGCTGAAGATGATGAGCGGTGGAGGCAGAACTGGCCTCTCGTGGAAAGTCATGATGAGCTGGTACCTCTGAAATTTCCATACTTGATTGGATATCGACTTTACCTCAAAAAATGTGTTGCTGAAACAGACCAGAGAGTCACATGACAAACAAGCCTTCATTTTTGAAGTATTTGCTCCCTGCTGCCCGCCCATCCACCTGTATGCCCGAACAAGCAGCAACTCACTTGAAGACAGCAATAAGGAGGTTGACCAGAAGGATGTTCGCCACCAAGAGATAGCAGGCCATGATGGCTGGTACAATCCATGCTCCTGTTTTGCATGGGGGCAGCTGGATTGTCTTGCCATCCTCTCGAGTCTCATTCTGTCCGCAGGGAGCTAGAGGAAGTGACACAGGTAAGAAATGAGAAACCATGGCTATTTGATTTAAACTGAAAAAGGCGGGGTCAGGTGAGGTGGAGGGGGGAGGAGGAGAGCAAGAGACATTCAAATGAGGGGTTTAAATGGAAGAAAAATACAGCCACCTCAAACACCAAGAGTTTCAGAAAAGCCAAAATAAGAAAATGAGAGCTTCATGAATATTCAAAGGGCCACCACTCTTGAGGAGAGGCAGTTCTACCTGTGTCCCCAATCTGTCATCAGACTGCAAGAAGTGTCTAGAGCCACCTGCCTGGTTCCTCAGTCCCTTGGCCCCTGGCAGTGGAGAGGGGGCATTTGGTGTTCCTAAGCTGCTTGGTGAGGGCTTTTGGAGGAGCCAGGGCCAGAGTCCTACCTCCTGGCAAGTTACTTTCAAAATGTGCTGTAGAGGACTCCAGCGGACCGCTTGGAGCCAAGCATGGCAGGCTATTGATTAGAAATTAACACCAGGGGCAACTGTTAATTGCTGTGAGAAACAATCCACAACCTTGGCCAATGATTTGCTGTCTCAGTACAGAAGGAACAGTGCAGGGCAGCACCCTGGGAAGCACCAAGAGAGCTTGTTACTCAGTGTCCCTGATGGATGAGGAGGATAATAGGAATTGGGGTAACAGGGAGGAACCCCAGAGCCCACAGCTACTTGTTTATAAAAAGCACACCAACCACATTTTCATTCCAAATATGTGCATTTCAGGCACAAGACATAAAGCCTAACTCTAGAGACTAAATGGCAAAGGCAGGGGTGTTCAGGGTGATGTGGGGGTGGGAACAAGAAGGAAGGCGATGCGTCAGAGTGGGTGAGCGGAAGTAATATGCTAATGAGACCAGCTTGGAGTTTCCAGGTAAGTGGAAGGGGAAGGGAGGTGTGGGTGCCAGATAATACTTTATAGCCCTCCACAGTGTGGCTTATAGAGCCTGTCTATGTTACTGTTCTATTGCTGTGAAGAGACACAGTGACCAAGGGAACTTAACAAAAGTAAGCATTTAATTGGGGGCTTGCTTACAGTTTTAGAGGGTGAGTCCATGACCACCATGGTGGAGGGCATAGCAACAGGCAGGCAGGCATGGTACTGGAGCAGGAGCTGCGAACTTACATCTGATTCACAGGCAACAGGCAGAGAGAGGAGTGAGACTGGGTCTGTTGTGGGCTTTTGAAACCTTAAAGCTCAGCCCCAGTGACACACCTCCTCCAAAAAAGCCATACCTATGACTCTAAAAAGGCCACACCTCCTAATCCTTTCTAAACAGTTCCACCAACTGGAAACCAAATATTCAAAGATATGAGCCTGTGGGGGCCATTCTCACTCAAACCCCCAAAGAGCCAGATGTTGCTTGTAGGTAGGTGGTAGGGGGCAGGTGAGACAGCCTTTCCTTTCCAGCTGCTTTACACTGGCCTTAGAACAGGGTAACTTTATATCTGTCTGTTAGCAGCAAGTAAGAGCACCTCAAGAAGCCTCAGCAGTTTCCATAGGCTACTGCTGAGGATCTGCAGGAGGGGTTGCATGAGCACCCAGAATCTACAAGGCTTGAGCAGTATAGCAAGGGGACCCATTCTTCTCCAGAACTCCTTCTACCAGGCATTGCGCTCTGCAGAGGTTCTCAGCTCTGAATACCCAGGGCTCACCTAGCAGCCAGAAAACGCTACTAACATCCAGTACTTGCCCAGACAATTGAGCCAGAAGCCCCATGGAGTCATAGACAAGATGCCTCTTCTTAACCCTCCTTGTCAGTTGCTCTAGTTGTTGAATAACTGATTTTTTAAAATAGATGGTTGTGAGCCACCATGTGGTTACTGGGAATTGAACTCAGGACCTCTGGAAGAGCAGTCAATCAGTGCTCTTAACCATTGAGCCATCTCTCCAACACACCTACGTGATCTTTTTTTTTTTTTTTTTTTTTTTTTTTTAAATTTTAAAACATACTTTTGCAGCTAGGAAGGGCTTTATTAGCATCAGGCCACCAAGTCTCTGATACTATGGCTGGGATAAGGAGGCCAAAGCACTCGTTTTTGTCTCTGTATGCCAGATACTGGATGTGGGAATGGGGTGTTTTCTAGGAGGCACAATCTTGTTACTGACATAGATTGGATATTATGACCACCCAAGTCAGCCTTGTAAGATGTTCTTGAAAGGATAGGCACTGATAGGGCTGTCCAAACTCTGCAGGTGGCTCTCTAGGCCTGTCTCTTCTCACTTCTCCCTAAAGGCACAGCCTGGACTAAGTTTCTTATAGTTCCTAGAAGTCTAGTCTCCCTTTTGCTTCCTGATTCTGAGCCAAAATTGTTTGTTGCTTCCATAAACCCTGTTGATAACTTAGCCCCAATCCCAAGCTTTACCCAGGGTATATCTCTTCTCTTCCCAGCATCCCTAGCAGCCTACTTTCTACCCTCCAGCCAGGAGTGGACTGGTCAAATCCTTAGGCTCCTAACACCTGTGCTGTTTGTCTTACGGCTCTTGCACTGCTGCCATTGCTTAATTCCTTGTCTGTACCATACCTAAGATTCCCAATGGAGCACTGTTCTTCAAAGCTACCCTCTTTTTGGGTAAGCACATATACACAGCAGGTTTTCATGTACCCCCAAAACAGTCAGTGTTGGTTGACTGAGTAAAGAAATCTCTTGAGCACCTTGCGAGTCATGCTAGCTTGGTTCAGTCAGGCAGTGTAGGTGTCAGGCCAGTTCGAAGAGCATCATGTAGAACCTCTCAAACTTCTTGGCGCTGCGGTCCTTTAATACAGTTCCTCATGCTGTGATGACTCCCCAACCATAAAATTATTTCGTTGCTACTTCACAATTGTAATTTGGCCACTGTTGTGAATTATATTGTAAATAACTGATATGTGGGATATCTGACATGTGACCGACCCCCAAAGGGGTCAAAACCTTCAGGTTGAGAATAGCTGGTCTAGATTCTAGAGTAAGAAGTGCAGCATAAATGGGTTACATGTTCCGTGTGACGGTGATAATGATAATAAAAGTGAATCATGAAGAGGCAGCCTTGATTTGGTAATAGCAAAGATGATGTGAGCTTTATAGGCAGCAGTTAGTACAAAGCACTGCTCCATGAGGGCTGCTAATGACGTTCGTGTTTTGAGTATTTGTCGGCACTAGAAAGTGCAATAACTCAGACACATAGATGTCAACCACTAATGGAGATGAACAGGGTGCCTTACAGACCTGACATGCAGCAATTATTAGGAAGGAGGCTTAGTTATTTCAATGGTCCTATGATACGAGCAAGTTGTTGGGAAAGTCCCCAGGGATATGTACATGTGACATGGATGGAGGGTTAGAGGTTCGGGGCTGGGTGCTATCACTGTGTCTCCCCCTTCCTACTTTTCTCACTTTGCTTTTGGGTCCCTTTTCTCCCAATACTTTTGCAAACACGAGTTAGTCACTACCAGTGTTGTACAAAGTGGCATGCTGTCGTCTTCATCTTTGTCAGTGACACTCAGTAGAGTCCCTGCAGTAGATGTTTGCAGATTCTAGCCCTCTCTCCCCATCCATTGCTCTTTCCTCGAATAAGAACATTCTGTTTACAATATGATAGGCAGATTTGGGCCCAGGGGTCCCGCTCAAACTAAGGCACCAGCCAAGGACAATACAGGAGGTAAACTTTAAACCCCTTCCCAGATCTAGCCAATGGTCAGAATATTCTCCACAATTGACTGGAGAGTGTGATACGACTTTCTCATGTACTCTGGTGCCTCACATTTGACCATGTCCCCTGGAGGGGGAGACCTGGTGGCACTCAGAGGAAGGACAGCAAGTAGCCAAGGAGAGACTTGATACCCTATGAGAATATATAGGGGGACGTAATCCCCCTCAGGAACAGTCATAGGGGAGGGGAATAATGGGAAAATGGGGGGGGGGAGGGATGGGAGGATACAAGGGATGGGATAAACATTGAGATGTAACAAGAATAAATTAAAAAAAAACAAAAAACAAAAAACAAAAAACAAAACAAAAAAAAAAACCCCAAAAAAACCAAAAAGAACATTCTGTTTATCCCCTGTGGACTCCTGTGCTTTCCCTTCCCCCTATTTACAACAAAATGTAAGACTGTCAAGTAGAAAAGGTCTGGCTAAGGGGGACATCATGAAGAACTGAAATGGATGGGCAACTGACACTTCAGCCCTCTCCGGTTGCATGAACCATATACTTTGTTTCTCCAAAGTCAGTTTTAATTGGGTCATTATCACCTGTAATAAAGACACCTGACTGTAGGTAGGTATGGTGGTGCATCTACATAATCCTAGCACCAGCGAGGCTGAGATGGGAGGAAGCTTGTGTGTTTGAGATTCACCATATATAGTAAAACCTTGGTGGAGGTGCACCAGCCGATAGAATTACCATTTCCCCATCCATAGTCAATAAAACAACATGTTCATATTTAAAGCCTTGGAATATCACAGAAAGAGTGGAAGTGGTACCCAGTGGCGTAGCATCTGACCCGACACTGAGGCTGAATCAGTGTGGAAGTTTTAGGAGCCAGAGCAGAGGTTGAGCTGCTTTCTTTCTTCGTCAAAGCAGGAAACAACTTAATGGGTCTACTCTGATAGAACTAAACTTTTGTCTGTGGCCTTGGAGACTGACAATATGGACTGTTACAAAATCCAAGGGGAGTAGATACAAGTCTGAAGAACTGGCCAGATACTTGGACATAGCCAGCAACCCTTGGAGCAAAGAAAGTGAGTTCTAGAAGTGGCAGCACAGGGCGAGTATCGGTGCAGAAGAGAAATTTGGCTGTAACTGCTACATCTGCATGGTTACAGCTCAATTTGAAGGGATCCCCATGCTTTGCCTATATGGGTCACACTGACACATCACGTAGTAGAACCTGGAAGTGCCCATTCTTCTAATGATGCATTCATAGGCAGAAATGGACAATTGGCCTTTGGCACACACTGAGGAGCTAGTCACAATCTGGCCAGGGTATGTGGGCTGTGAATACTCCCGTACATTGTGGAACAGCATTCCAGTGGTTGGAGCTGCTCCCATGAACCTTTATGGTAACTAAGAGTGCTTGCTTAGCATGACAAGGACTTTGGGTTCAATCCTCAGCCCTGAACTATGGAGAACCTAATCAGAAATAAAGAGTCAACAGCATCCTGCCTAAAATATAAGCTCTAAGACCAGAATTTTTCTGTCTCTTGTTTAACAAACTCAAGAACACGCTTCCTGGGCACTACCTGGCATGTGCAGGTGCTAAACAGGCAGGTGTCACTCTCTTCATGGTGACACTAGACATCTGGACGCGGTGCCATGCATTTCTCCAAGTGCAACGCTGATGCTACTGCCTGGTCAGAGTCTGAGTGTTTTCCTGTTTACTGCTAGCTTTAACCAATGCTACCATAACCTACTATGGAAAACTCTCATGATAGAAAAAAAAAAAAGACAGAGGGAAAAAAATAGAACTTTTTTCCCAAAGTCTTTGTCCAGAACAATGGAAGATCTTACTTTGTCTGCTGCTGGTTAACTCTCCAAAGCCAACCAGCCCTCCCACCCATCCAGCACTCATGGCAGCCAGTGCTAATTACTGTGTATATTCTTTCCCTTTCAGCGAAGGTGTTACTTTGGAATCCTTCACTAGATAACACTCTTGACAGTATGGTCAATGATGACGACAAGGCACAGGGCCATCCTTAGCTCTTTGTATTTCTTGTCTCCCTTAAGGCTCCTCCTCAAATCCAAGTCTCTAACTCAGCTGCTAGAGAGGCACTGACTGCTCATGACACGGCACAGTGGCAGCCATTAGAAACTGTCAGGAAGCCTCGAGTCTTGCATCTGTGAACAAAGGGAGCTAAACTGTTGATTTCCCCCCAGAGGTGCCACCTCCACAGACCAGGGAGTCCGTGATAATTTTAGGGTATGAGAACAAAGCATTGACTAGAATTGAGTCAGATGGTTAGAAAATGACCTTTTCAAGACTTGTCAATCCTTCCTGACTGCATCAGGAAGACACTGTCAGCTTGAGGTTAGTGTTTGCTTAACACCCCCCTCACTAACCCCCTCTTTCCAGTAAAGTTGAGACAGGCTTAAGCATCTGCCAAGAATTTCATAACAGTGTGGTGTTTTCCTTTTGCTTCTTTTATGATTACCTTCAATTTACATCAAATCATAGTCATTTTCAACTTATGGCCATGATATATTTTTTTTTACGTAAATTGAGTTTTAAAAAGTGATTCAGTTGAAAAAATTACAAGGAACAGAATAGAGGTTGCCAAACAGAGACCATGCTTGATTAAATGTTGGGAAATGCCAAATTAGATGATGTCCTAACTTCATCTGTTCCTAACATTGTCTGTCTCCCTCCATAATTCCAAGAAAAACTGTGCTTTCCTTAAGCCTGCCCCACCTGGGTACCAGTGACACAGTCTTTAACTCCTTAGGGCCATCCTGGTATATAGTCACTGGCTATTAGCATAGTTTTAGCTTTGAGCTGTTCAGAAATCTAATCTAATGACTTGGAAAGCAGGATGTTCCAGACCTAGGTATGGTGTGGGTATATTGACGGCTGTTCTGGGGCAGAGAGGGAAGAGAATTCAATTCTTCTATCATCTCAGTGCTATGTATGTTCTTGATAGCCTACATAGAAGTTGTCATTTGTTTGCTGTTTTTGGAAAGAGCTTCAAAATTCCAACGTTGGTAGTTCATTGTTATGCTTTTAGGAATTCCTATCAGGATAGTTGCATACCAGTCTCCCTAGGGAAAGCTGAAGATCCACAGGAGGCTGTTGTTCAAACCAATGATTAGGGCTGTGACATAGAGTTTGATTGTCTCAACGGTCCCAATTTCCTTCTTTTCCTGTAGCCAAGCTCCTTTGCCAAGTGGCTGTGGAGTTCTCATCATGTGGAATCTGTTTCCTTGCCCTTTGATTCTGAATGTGGTCATGTTGGTCACTTTGGTGAATGGGATATTTGTCCCTGCAACCCACAAAGGACTTTGAGATAGCCCTGTGTGCCTCTGTTTCCATCCTTCTACCCCAACCATCACCACGACAACCATGCTTATACTAGCCAGTCTGAGGCAGGGACACATGCACATGAAGCCTCTAGAGGCTCCTACATGCTTCTGTTGTCTGAGCTGATGCTGCTTTGGATGGGCTGGTAGTTGATCCCTTGGCAGCCAAGGCAAGAAAAACCATTGAATTAGCACACAGGCTGGTAAATTCACTAAGAGCTGTGGGTGAAAGCGTGGAGTTTGGGCTACTTTGCTCTCTAGCATGATTGAGTCTACAGATACTTTTCTTGACTCATTGTGGGGGAAAGGTAGCCCTTTAAGATGACAAAGTCCTTTCTTTTTCTATGATGAAGCGAAATGGAATCTTCCCCACCTCAGAACACCCCAACTGTATGCACAACAGACCTAGGTTTGGGAAACCTGCTAAGTCATTAGATTAGAATAGTGAATTGATTTCCTAATAGCTCAAAGCTAAAACTGTGAAAATAGCAAGTGACTATAAACTAGGATGGCCCTAAAGAGTTAAAGACTTTGCCACTGGTACCCAGGTGGGGCAGGCTTAAGAAACTTCCACCTCTAATTCAGGTCACAACTGATTGGAACGCATGCATCCTATTGCTGCCCAGTGGCCAGCGGCTAATCAGACTTGGTCTTCAGAAGGTAATCTGCAGTGCAGAGATTTTAGCTAGACAATGGCTGGTACTTAATTGAAAAGACAGGTAGAACCAGGCCATATTGGTCCCATAAGAGTGAAGCAAGATAACTGAAAGGAGGAGAGAATGGGAGATGGAGGAAAGAGAACCAGGGAGGATGAGGCTTAAGTCATGGGCAGAGGCTGGAGAGCAGCGAGAACAGCAGATGCTGTAAAGCCACTTCCTGCTTCATTATCAGCCCCACTCCATGCTGCATTCTTGTCCCCAATGCCTCTGTGGCATCCACTCTTGGGCTCATAGTCACACTTCCTTCTACTTAGCTTGAGTGGTTTTGTTTTCTTGCAACCGATGTTTTTCTTTGTGTCATTAGTGTCTTAGAGAGAAAGAGTTTCGGACTAGTAGTTCATCAGAGCAGAAGCACTGTCAGAGTGCTCTGAGCCCAGAAACGAGAAGGCAGAAGGGGTCTTTGGAGGTTGAAAAGATGTAAATAAATACTGCTTGATTCACAGTTTCACTGAGGGCTTACCTCAGCATCACATGCACATGCACGCATGTGCACGTGTGCATGCACACACACACAGACCACACAGACACACCTCCTCAAGTTATCACTTGACTTCAGAGCACTGAGCATTCTCTTCCATTATAGGTGTAAGAGAGCAGATCGTAATTCTCTTTGCCTGGGCCATGGAGAGCTTCCCCTGACAGGCTCCATGAGCTCAGCTTGCATGCTACACAGAGGGGGAAATGCATGTTGCTCTCTTTAAATTGGGATTGTATGGTGTTTTTTTTTTTTTTTTTTTTTTTTTTTCTTGAAACCCATAGTGAGTCTGTGTTCATCAAGGTATCTGAGGAGGGCTGAGCCAGAACCCTCTTCAAGAAGGGCTGTCCTGTAAGAAAGAAACTGGGAATAGAACATCAGGCCTGCATGTGCCTGGAAGGCTCAGTGCAGTGAGCCAGATGGCGCATCTTTGCCTGGATGCACCTTAGGGGACATAAGGCTATAATGGCACCACGGAAATGATCCATGGCTCCCATCGACTCTCATCAGACTCCACTCGAGGGGTATCGTGGAAGCAATCAGTATGGTCCCTAACATTCAGCTCATGTACATAAGCAAACGTGAGTTCCTGCCACATTATTTACACGTTCCCTGGTAAGCGACAATGCAGGAAAGCCATTCATCCTCATGGCTCCTGCTCCAGGTCCCCGTCCTCTGGCCACTTCCCTTTCTATGTCCCTTGCTCCCCTTCTGTACACCAGATGCCAAGCTCAACCCCCTTGTCTCCTCATGTTGGTTTCTTCTTATGCCTTGAGCTGTTTCCCCTCCAACTGACGATGCTTCAGCAGTTCAGAAGGCAGATAGTCTGCAGTTCACGGTCTGCTTTGAACCTAACCAGCTGTTGGCAGGCTCCGAGGCTGGTGCCCAGCACTCGCTGTGGTCTTGGTAATAGACATCCAAATGTAGGCTGAATATCAACACCACTATTGTTATAATAAAGTAGGTGACACGGGGCTGGAGAGATGGCTCAGTGGTTTAGAGCACCGCCTGTTCTTCCCGAGGTCCTGAGTTCAATTCCCAGCAACCACATGGTGGCTCACAACCATCTATAATGTGATCTGATGCCCTCTTCTGCAGATAAAGCACTCATATACAATAAATAAATAAATAAATAAAATGAATAAAGTAGGTGACAGGAAACCTTAATACATGGGACTAATATTGATATATGTCATTAAATAATAAAAATAATAAAATAAGCATTAAAATAATAGGTCCAACTGTCCATTAAGTGGAGTTGTGAGAAAAAGGGCAAGTGGAGGTAGGACTCTTTGCTGTTCACCCCAGCTTATCTATTCACAACACCCACCCCATCCTATGTTCTCTGTTTTGATAGCTATCTGTTTTTTTTTTTTTTTTTTTGTTTTGATAGCTATCTGTTACTGGTCTGTCTCATTAGATACTTTTTTGAAGTTGCTACACACAGTGTGCCATCTTGGGCAGGTTCAGGTGGAGACCTCAATCAGCCATTGTCAGCTGTGTATCTTTGGGTCCACTCATAGGTCAGAGCTTCAGTCTCTCCCTCTTTGAGCCTGAGGTAATGATGCTAGCAATGGCATTGTTAATAATGACGTTGATGCGTGCCGAGCTTCCTTGGCCATCCATCTAGTATTTACAGAGCTCCTGTAGGAGGCAGGCTGGCGATACAGCAGTGAAGAAAACACTAACGGCCTCTGTTGCTCTCTCTTCTACACTGGGGAGGCGATGGCTATGCTGAGGGCTGGAGGTCATGGATTAAGAGCATAATGAATGAACCCGAGAAGTGTGTAAGGAGGTGAATGGTCCTGGAGCAGGAAGGCTCTAGAGTGGGTACAGGTGGCCAAGAGGCCACACTGGGAGAACATGACAGGAACAGACTGGCCTTGGATGGGGCTGTTGGCCGAGAGGTGCTGAGGAAAGGCTGCTCCGCGCAGCAGGCACTGCTCAGCAAAGACTCTGAGGTGGAAGCCTGCCTGCTGTGTGCTGTGAGTTCAGGAAGGTCCCTGTGCCCGAAGCCATGCTGGGGGAGCAGCTGGAGAAGAGGGAAGGGGTAAGGGCAGAAAGCATCACGTGGGGCCTCTGGAGAGACCTCAGCGAAGCAGGTTCTGAGGTGACAGGCATGGAGGCAAAACATCCTGTGTTGTAATCCTGGGTTTAATTCAAGTACCTGATGAATTTTCCACTCATGCTTCTGCCTGAAGGTTTTACAGCCCTAGGTAAGCCATCTCTTCAGGTTTTGTTTTGTTTTGTTTTTTTTTTTTTGGTAGTTCACTATGCCCTTAACAAAATAGGGGGCACCTCTGTGCTCATTCCTGTTTTGGTCCCCTATAGTCTGCAAGGATCGCTCATAAAGAGCAAGGCTAGTGACAGGTGGCAGCTGGCATGGTGGTAAGTGCCTGTGACCCCAGCACTTTGTACAAGGGTTTCAAGTTCAAGGGCAGTCTTGGCTAGACATTGAGTTTGAAGGCAGTGTGGGTCACACAGAGCCAGAAGCCATCTCAAAACAAAACCTAAATATCAAACAGAAGACAGGAGCAGAGCTCATACAGCTGTTGGTCTCACCCACACAGCTCTCCCCACCTTTTGGCCAAGCAGCAGTCCGCCGAAGAATGCTGGTCTCTAGTCTGATTTGAGCAGAAAGAACTTTCACGGATAGAGGAAACCTCACAGCACGAGAGAGAGCATGGTTCTTGTTGACAGCATCAGGACCCCAGCCTGGCTTTTTGTCTCTCTATACCATCAACACACACTGCTCAGCGCACCTGCTGTGCCTAAGGACAATAAGGCTAGGCAGAGGCAAATCCTTAAGTGCCTTAACCTTTGCTGAGGCAGGAAGACCAGTGTGAAGCTGGAGCCAGCAGGGGGCCTGAAAATTCTCTAGATGGTGTGACTCATCATATGACATACAAGAGACTTAAATGACTATTTGACTTCTTCATGAAGATAGGAGTGCTTTAATACAAAATATAAAAAGTGAAAGAGACTGTTTACTGAAATTATATATTAATATATTCAAGTCACTTGATTACATTTGGTAAGAACACTGGGAAACAAGATAGCTTCGATTTGCCACTGTAAAGAGACCCCCAGCTTATAAAGTGGTGGTGTGTGAGAGCTGGTCCGCACTCGTTCTTTAAGACCCTGGCCGACACAGTTTTAACAAGCTAATGCTTTAGCAGCTCCCTATCTGAACAAGAGCGGACGAACAGTGTTTCCTTTGGCCAAGTTGGTCTGAATAGAGCTGTGGGAAACGTCCTAAAACTGAACCACAAGCGGTGTAAAACCTGGCAGGTTTTTGGGTTCTGCACAGAAAGGAAACAAGTTGGCCTTTTTGTGCTGACATCCTTTACCTCTTCCCAGGACAAAGGCTGTTTGCTGCGGTCTCATAGAACAGGACTCGGGGACTGTGAGCTTGTACAGCTGTTTAGGAAAAGGAGGGCGGTGAATGCTCAGGTTTTTTTGTTAGGTTCTAGAAACACATGCAACACAAGGAAATGGAGCAGAGAGTGGAGAGACGCACAAAGGAAAGAGCTAAAACAAGTCAAGTTCACTGACAGGATAGAGAGGAACCTCACGTGTGCATGGCTGTAGTCAGAACTCTATGTAAGGTGGAATTCCATGAAAGGTGACATAAAACCAATGTCCCATGAAGTGAATATGTAAACTGTTGTCTGGGCTGTGATAGGATTTGCCAACTTACACAGGTATGAGGCGGATAGACAGGTTCTTCTCTAGAATTTTTCAAGGAGCAGGGTTGATAAGGGTCTGACCAAACATTTCCAGTTCATGCACAGAAAGCCCCTGTGACAGACTAGCAAGCACTTGTGTTTATAACCATCCTGCAGAAGGGTCTGGCAGGTTCTAGGTCAGGTGCTTTCCCATCTGCCCCTCATTTGATCATCACAACAACTGACACAGTTCTACAAAGGTGCCAAGGTCAGATCAGGAAGATGAAGTGGGCTACACCTAACAAGAAACACTTTAGAAGTTCTTAACCCCTCATTCAATTAAAAAAAAAAAAACAAAACAAAAACAACAACTTTATCCTATTCAATAATAAATAAGCACTTGTTTGGTCCCGGGAATTGTTTTGTGTGTTTTATAAATTTCAGCTAAAACACGAGAGGAAGCACATGAGGTATGCACTATTATTGTGCCAGTTTTAGAGATGAATAAACTGAGGCAAAACAGCTAAGGAACTTGTTCAATGATACACAGCTAAACAACCCAATTCAGACCTAAGTTTCTATCATCGTTTTAAAAAAATTATATATATATAATTCGAGACAAGGTTTCTCTGTGTAGCCTTGGCTGTCCTGGACTTCCTTTGTAGACCAGGCTGGCCTCGAACTCAGGATGGTCTGCCTGCCTCTGTCTCCCGAGTGCCGGGATTAAAGGTGTGTACCACCACACCCAGATTAAGTTTCTATCATCTTTAAAGCAAAATGAAAGCCAACCAAGCAACCAAACAACACTACCACAACAGAGCCTCAGTCTGTATCCCAGGCTGGCCATGAACTTGATGTCCTCTTGACTCAGTCTCCTTACTGCTGGGATTATACGCACGTGCCATTATGCCAGGTTCTATCATTTTACCACTTTAGCTACCAAGCCATGCTACTTCTAATAGTGAAGATTTTCTTCTTTAAAGATGGGAATTTTGGAGCCTCTGGTTGGGGACAGTCGGGTGCTGCGCATCAGGTATTTCATCAGTTTGTAAGGCATGAATCTGAAGTAGCCAGCAGTTTGGTTCTTGAAAGATCTATGAATCGTATTCAGTTGCTTGGGCGAGTAGGTCAGGACCCCGTCATGAGACAGGTGGAAGGTAAAAACCCAGTCACAATATTTTCTCTAGCAACAAATGAGATGTGGCGATCAGGGGACAATGAAGCTTACCAAATGGGTGACATCAGTCAAAAGACAATGTGGCACAGAATATCAGTGTTTCAACCAGGACTCAGAGATGTGGTGTATCAGTATGTGAAAAAGGGGGCTCGTATATTTGTGGAAGTGGAAGTGGACTACAGTGAATACATGGATAAAAATAATGTGAGGCAGCAAGCAACAAAAATCATAGCTGATAACATCATATTTCTGAGTGACCAGACAAAAGGAAAGGCATAGAACAGATGATCCTTCTTTGATCATTGTTTGGGATAGTCTCCTTTCCAAATAATGTATAGTCTATAGTTTAAAGATGAAGATTAAACATTTTTCTATAAGAAAAAAAAAAGATGGGAATTTTGCTATGTATCCCTGGCTAACCTGAAACTCACTATATAGACCATGCTAGCCTTGAACTCACAAAGATCTACCAGTCTCTGTTTCTCAAGTGCTGAGATTAAAGGTATGCGCCACAGTGCCTGGTCATTGTAGGATCTTGAGGGTCATTTTAAGGTAGGGCAGACAGATATACTACTGTCTGCATCTCAGCTTTTCTTGTGTTCCATCCTTATGTCTAGTCAGTGACTGTCAAATAGTAATGTTTATAAACGACCGTCTTTTCTTTTATAGACTTTTAGGGTAAGTCCAACCATAGCAATTTTCAGCTAGCATGCTTACTTTCAAACCATATCTTCATAGACCAATACATTTGACAAATGGAAAGTTGGTCACTAATTATCTAATGAAAGACCCTAAAATGCCAAGTTTCCTTTTTTCCTTTTTGTCCAGCATTTCCTTGAGAAATGGAGCAGACTGCTATTACTCAGCAGGGACATGTTATACAAGTGCAGATTTTTGAAGTGTTTATATTGTGTTAGATAGGGCCATTTAGAACACAGACTTGAAGACTCTTAAGTAAGACCTATTTAGGTGTTGATCCTGAGCTCTGTCTCTGATTCACGGGAACAGAGACCTCTTTATTTCACTGAGTGCTGCAGATGGGTGCAATGATAGGCATTCTGTCTGGACATAGCTGCTTGCAGACACCTTGACAGCTTCACTCAGCAGGTTTGCTTTGCAGCAGTGACTCAGTTGAGATGAGGTTAAGGACCAGCTACAATAAGGCTTATGTAAGCAATGAACAAAGCACAAACCTTGTTTTGTTACATGTCGTGAAGTCTGGTCTATTATTTCATGTTAGTAGGTGACTGAAGGGACCAGCTCCATCCATGGTTGTCATGGATATGTGCTTCTCCAACGGCTCCCAGATTATAATAGAACCGGTGAAGCTGAATGGAGGAACGTCAAACAGTGGGAATCTATATACAGTATCTGAGACTAAGCAAGATGCTCACAGTCTGGTCTATGGCTTCAGAATCCAGGAAATGGACTTGCTGTACAGAAGGTTCCTACTGATGACACATATGTAAAATCAAGTGCTCAGAGCAGGATCAGAAAGATCTTTGCTGCTGTGCTCTTTCATTTAATTAATTTATATATAGACCAGTTATAAAATTATATGTGACATACACAGCCAGCCTTGTTTAGGTCTGTCTTCTCCTGCCTCCATGAACTGACTTAGAATACAGGCCTGTGCAAGGGACATGGAACTCAATCTGTTCTATTTTGAGATTTAAAGAGACACACTGCAGAATCTTTCCATTCTTGTGTGCATTCTTGGTGGTTTGAATTACTTTTGGCTCAAAATTGGACCTACTTTGTATTCTAGGACTCTGCCTTTGTGTAGAACTTGCTATACAGTCTGTAGCTAGACTAACCTCAGATGATGCAAAATATTGGAGCCATACTTTAAAAATTCTACAATCCAGAATTGTGGCTCACTTAGATTTACCTGACAGAATTAGTAAATCGGTTTTAGGTCACATTATTAAATGATATTTTAAAATGTATGGTCTCTGGGGAGCAACATTCAGCTAATTTTTCCTCTTGCAGAGAGCATCTTAGTATTAATCAAATCAATTGGCTATCTGAACCTTATGACATGACCCACTACAGAGAGCAGAGACAATCACAGAATATCCACTGGCTGGCCACAAACCATTCAAGAATAGGAAAAAAAGACAGAAAATTTCAAATGCAATATCCACTTCCAAGTACCTCCATATTGGGAGCACTGTTGTTGCTTTTAGAGTCTATCATTCGATTGTTCTCAGTCTTTTTCTTTGTATTTCATTTTCTTTCACCCCACTCATGCACTTCCTTGCTCCTTTTTGCTCATGTTATGAGATTAAACTTCTCCTTCCACCAGAATATTACCAGCCACTTTGAGCTGCTGAGTAAATGTGTCTCCCTTTTGTAAGTCCCACCAGATTGAAAGTGTGGTGGTGGGAAAAAAATCTCTTCTACCCAGATTGTCCATCCACAGGGAAAACTTGTCTCAGCCTGAATCCTGCCACACTCCCAAACACACAGGGGATAGAAAGTCCAAGATCCAGGCCCTGGGACCAGCCAGCCTCCAAGCTCCAGTAGTGCCATTCATACTCTGTCCTGTCACAGGACACATAAACTCCCTGGGGCTGTTTCTTCAACTGTAAGAGGGTCATAATCAGAGCTATATATGTGTAAGGCTTTAAGTACAGTGTCTAGCACACAGTGGATTCTCAATAAAGACCAGCTTTTTCTATGAGAGGCTCTAGAACAGTGGTTCTCAATTTTCTTAATGCTGTGACACTTTAATACAGCTCCTCAACTTATGGTAGCCCCCCAACCATAACATTATTTGGTTGGTACTTTATAACTATAATTTTGTTATGGTTATGAGTTGTAATGTTAATATCTAATATGCAGGATATCTGATATATGTGACTCCCATGAGGGCTGAGAACCATTGCTCTAGAGCTCGGAGACTCTTTGCCCAGCTCTGCCCTTCAAATAGCTGTGTATTTTAGTTAAAATTACTAATTAGGCAAGTATGAACCATTGGAATTTTATGTCATAGGCCACTATTGAATAACAAAACTAGCTATTTCCCCATTTCCTTGGGGTCAACAAATATGGTAATATTCTCTGTGCTTCAGATTCTTTACTCATTAAAAAAATAGGTTCAGTAATCCTATCTTGTAATATCCTCATGGACATTAAATGGGTTATATCCATAAGTGTGGGGACAGTGCTTGCTTGGGCCATAGAGAATGCTATTTTGGCTGGTGAGATGGCTCAGTGGGTAAAGGTGCTTGCTGTTGCACCTGACAATCTGAGAGTCAACTCACAGTTGTTTTCCTCTGAATTCCACATGTGCACCATGACATGTGCAGGCACGCACACACACACACACACACACACACACACACACACACACACACACGCTGCATATGCTAAAGCGTGTGTGTGTGTGTGTGTGTGTGTGTGTGTGTGTGTGTGTGTGTGTGTCTGGGAATTGACCTTAGGGCCTACTATATGCTAGGCAAGCACTCTGTCACTGAATTATATGTATTCTCAGGTCTGGAAAGTGATATTGCTATTACTGTTAGTAATAACATTTGCCATTGTTATTTTTGTTACCCTTAGATATAATTACTGCTCAACTCACGCTTTTATGAAGAATCATCTCTGCAAGAGCAACAAGTACCCTTAACTGCTATGCCATCTCTCTAGTCCTGTATTTCTGGCTTTTTTGTTTGTTTGTTTGTTTTAGCTAGGATGTTATGCAGTTGAGACTGGTCACAAACTCTGTAGCTAAGGGTAACTTTGAACTCCTGATGTCTTGCATCCTTATCCTGACTGCTGAGATTATAGGTTTGTGCCACCATGTCTAGCTTCATACAAGTGACACCTGTCTGTCTGTCTGTCTATCTATCTATCTATCTATCTATCTATCTATCTATCTATCTATCTATCTATTTACAACAGGCTAAGCAAGTACTCTAGCCCTTCACTAATGATGTAATCTTTAGCAAAATTGCATCATTTAACAAAATGTAATTTCCATATCATAAGTCTCACATGCTAAAGTAGCCAAGAACCCATCTAAAGATAGTAAGTGACTAAATCCTTAAAACAGCATCATTTTGGACACTGAACAAACTTGTTTAGTTGTTTTTAGCCTCATCAGACCTGACATATCCTTTTCATAATAACTAGTTTCTAGGGCCTTCTTTATGCTTCTAAAATGAAGTTTGTACATGATATACTTTACCTGTATATATACCCACAGAAAATCAAAATAATTCCTTTTCATATAAAGGAATAAAAAGAACAAAGTAACAACCATCTGAACTTATAAATGCTCAGTCATAAGTATTCTAGAATCTGCTGTGAGGCAGCTGTGCTCCCATTATAGAGCAGATTTCCAGGAATGGGACAAACATAAATTCAGACAGTGTAAGGCCCAAATACAGTGAGTGCTTTGTCATGAGAAACTTGATTTTCCAAGATGGTGAACCACCCTAGAGAAAGTTCCACAGCAAACAAAATGCCATCTCCCTCGATTTCCACGGTGATTTCATGACTGGAAAAAATATATAACTTATTAAGAACATGCAAAATATTGATTGAACATATTTAAATATAAGATGGAGTTAGGTCCAAATAATTATAACCAGGTTTTTCATCCACATGAATATTTTCTGGGATACTGAAAATCTGTAGACAGAGAACAAACCTTGACTGTTAGATCTTACCCCTTTAAGGGCTGGCAAGAAAATACACCATGATTTCTGAGACAAAATTCCCCAAATATAGAGGGGATACTGCCTCATTCAAGGCCACCAAGGGCAAAATCGTGTCTAGTCCAGTCACTTCATTGTACAGGGAGGTCTAGGTTAGGACAAAGCTGAACTACAAGTCAAATTTGCCAGCTACTAATCTACAGAATTGTTGGGTCATCAGACATACAGGGAGCCATCGGATCAGTGCTATAGTGAAGGTCAAATCATGCAATTCATATCACACACACACACACACACACACACACACACACACACACACACACACACAAGCCTATACAAGTACTCAAGTCATCATCACTATCACCCTCATCAGTGTCTGTATCAACTCTATTCTCAGCCAGGACCATTCCTAGGTTTTATGTTGAAAGAGGAGTGAGTTCAAACCCCTCTGCTGCTTGCAGGCCTATGCAGTTTAGCCTTTGTCTGCCTCTTTAGTTTTATTTGGGGTCCTTTCCTCTTCACTATGCTCCCACCCACTTTGTTGGTTTGTTGGCCAGCTCCCAGCAGGACTCTTTCCTGCCTCGGGGCCTTTGCACTAATACCTTTACCTACCCAGGTTTTTCTCCTGACAGACCTCTGTGCATTCTGCATAACATGGCTTAGAAGCAATCTATTTCCTCAGAGAGCCTTTCCCTGAGACCCTAACACATCTCCCTTTTAAGGGTTTTCATAGCACTCAATTATTTTTAATTACAGACTTACCAGAGCTCAATCTTATGTTTCTTTCTTCATCTTACATACATAGATGTTTTGCTGGCATGAATACCTACGCACCACACGTGTGCTTGCTGCCCACAGAGGCCATAAAAGGGGTGTCAGATCCCCTGGAACAGGAGTTATAGACAGTTGTGAGCCACCATGTGTCTTCTGGAAGAGCAGCTAGTGTTCTTAACCACTGAGTCATCTCTCCAGTCCAAGCTTATGTTTTATCTATGTGTTTCCAGATTTATTATCCGGTACCTCCACTCGGCTGTGAGCCCGAGGAGAAAGAAGCAGTGATTTCATCAACTTCATGAATTACCAGCACACAGCACAGAAGCACTGGGCCCATGGATGGATGACTAATTGGGTCAACTGCCCAGAATGGCATTCAGAGGGGCTGGAAAGGGCAGAAACTATCCCGACTGTTTTTTTTTTTTTCCTTTTGGTGATGAGCAGCATCATAATGCATGCATTCTAACTTGTCTTTAAGAAAGAGGCATGGTATTTGAGTCAGCATGTTTTGGCTTACTTGTTTTCAGCAAGGAACACATGGAGTAGAAGCACCTCACTGTTTGGATGAGTGAAGGCTCTCATATCTGCATGGAGCTGGCTTCCCTGCTGGAGGACACACCAGCTTTGCAAAGTTTGGCTTCACAGGAACCAACCCTACAAGTATCCCCTTCACCTCTCAATGTTGTCACCAGTGTACCATCCCTGTGTGGCTTGGTCTTGTGTCTTTTGTTTTGTTCTTTTCCCAAACCTTTGCCCTTCAGTATCACTTCTGTTAATCTGGCACACCCGCACACCACCAGTACTGTTAGTTACTGTTGTTTTTCATTAAATGCAACGTACTTTGCCATCTATATAGATTTTGGTTTAATAAAAAAATGTTTATGAGCGCATCATATTCACTCATCAAGGCACGCTCTAGCACTTGAGCATAGCATTGCTGGGAGGGGGACCCAAGGCAGACCCAAGCACAGTTCAATAACAGGCAGAAGGGTCACATCTGGTTCTGTCATGGGCTGTCCCTGTCATACCAGAGAAAACTGTTTATAGCCTGGTTCTCCACCTGCCCTGAACCCACCATGAATGCAACTGCTATGCCTTCAAAGGTAAGGTTTTCTGTAAAGTTTGTTCCCTAAGTGTGTTGCATGCAGTACAGTATAGCTTGCATCCCAGGCCACACTCTTCAGTTGCCTCTTCCCAACAGAACCAATCTGCTGCTCCCCGCCCCCCGCACCACTGTGTACTGTTTGTTTCCTTTGCAAATACTGCATTCTTGTTGGCATTACCAAGATACTCACTGTTTTGATAGTGGATGCTATTTTATAACCTCATAAAGACAGCTGAGATAGTACTAGGGATATATGTTGTGGTTTTTGTTTATGTTGGAGTGTATAAGTCATACATACATAATGAGAGTTTCTGAAAATATCTAAAATGTCATTACTCTTGAGCCACAGCTACCTTCTAGGAGGCCAAAGGATATCCTCTCATTGGCCTTCACAACTGGGGAGACCACTGGCTTCTGGGAGGTTCTCCACCATCTGATTGTTGGCATTATGACACTATATGCTTCCAGAGTGGCTACTTAGGAAGTGAGAACTAAACAAATGAATACACAATAGGACCCAGGGCTGTAAGAGAGGTTCAGGGCAAAGAGAAGAGGTCTGGAATCAGACAGAAGCAGCCTTCAGCTACCCTGTAGAAAGGAAGAACACAGACTCAGCCATTAGGCCTGGATTCTGGCTCAGCCTCTGCTATGTGCCTTGGCAGTTTTCTCTTTACCCGTATCAGCAGTACTTAGGATGAGGAGTTGCAGTGTGTCAGAGGCCAGTCCTGCCGCCATGCACTGCATTAGGGTCTCCCCAAATTCTAATTAACTTTCCCTTTCCTTAGTCATGCCAGAAGAAGCCCACAGAGCCTGTGACCCTGCCTTTGTCACATATTTAATAGAGAACACGGACCTGTGGATATTCAGTACAATTGCTTAAATATGACTGCTGTCCATTTGGCAAAAAGTAGTGACACTTTGGATACTTGATAGGGTGTGTAATCTTAAATCTACTGAAAAGAATCCAGTCTTTTAGTGTTTGCCCTGCTTGGTGGAGGCATCCCCTGCCCTGTGTATTCAATTACTTACTGAATAATAGAACTGCATGCATCATACAGCTTTCCTTCTGTAGGTGAACACTACGTTCCTCAGGTGGCACGAGTGACTTTGAAGTACTTGTCAGAAACTGGCCTTCCCGTGTAATACTGTAACCATTCAGTTCACGGTGGCACTTCACTTGGAAAGCCCTCGTTCAGAATTTTAAAAAGGGCATGCCGCAGCCTCACTTCTTTGCTTCAGGAACTGTGCTTTTGGGAAGCTGAGCCCCACGATCTACTCAGGCAGGTCAGTGACCTCTGTTTAAGGACTATTTTTGATTTGGTTTGTAGGCACTGATTAGCAACTATAAGCACTGGGCCCCATCAAGGTGGTGTGATCCTCTGGGTCTCACCCCAAGCAAAGCTGTATTACAGAGCTGGGCAATTCCAGAAGGATTTCTGAGGTCAGTCTACCACCTTCTCTACGAGCGCATCACAGCGCTTTCCCACCATGAACGCACACGGACTGAGGTCTCTCACTAAGCTGGGAGAAGAAACATTAAAGTATCCTCTTGCTGGGTAAGGGTGAGTGGCCACATTGTCCCTGGTTGAGGATCAGTGAAATGGATCGGAGCTTTGGGAGGTCATTATCATCATTTATTTGTCAGTGTTAGGGACTGAACCCACAGCCTTGAACATACTAGAGAGCGTCTGGTCATTCCAGATCCTGGAAGAGTTTACCCTGGTCACAAGAAAGCCTCTTTGGGTATATTTCAGCTTCTTGTGGCTGTCTCAAGACCTTTTTGACCTCTGAGTTTCCTGTGGGATACATGTCTGATGTATTTATAGGCCGTCAAAGGATGGACCAAGAATTTAAAAAAAGCAAAAGGTAAGGAAGCGGGGAGAGGGAAGAGGGGAGGGGTGAAGGATGGAGAGTGATATATAGATAAATAGATAGATAGATAGATAGATAGATAGATAGAGAGAGAGAGAGAGAGAGAGAGAGAGAGAGTGAGAGAGAGAGAGGCATGCATTGGCTCCTCAGAGGTCATGGACCATGTAAAGCTACACAGGATGGATAGGCAATGCTAGTCTGTGGAGGATCTGGGGGCCTAGGGCTTTGGAGCTTCAATTATCCTTATATTTAAAACAGGCATTAGCAGTACACTGCAGGCAGCACAAAGATGGCTTTTGGAGAAAGCGGGATATCTGCCAAGGCATTTGGCAAACCTGCCATGTAGGCACAGTCCTTTTACAACCACCGTGCCTGAGCCCTGCTCCCTGCCCTGCAGTCACACAGTTGCTTCATGCTGCCCTCTGGCTGCTCAAAGCCTACTTCGCCCAGGCTGAGCCATCTGCTGCACCATTTCCTGTCCTGCTCCCAGCTCTCCTTCTCTTGAATGTTGATCTCAGCTGTTTGGGGAGTTAAGATTAAACATGGAAATTCTTTACACCAAGGGGAGATGAGTCTTCAGGTTTAACCTGGTTAGGGGATCCTGGCCCTTCAAAGGGAAGCTTGCTACTCCTTGGTTAGGAGAGATTTGGAACAAAGAGCATTTGCCTGCCTTCTCTGGTTTCCCTGAAGTGAGCACAGGAGTAGTGTATTGTGTATTTATTTTCTAGCCATGATCTCTGTTCTCTCTCTCTGTCTTCTCTCTCTCTCTCTCTGTCTTCTCTCTCTCTCTCTCTCTCTCTCTCTCTCTCTCTCTCTCTCTCTCTCTCTCTCTCTCTCTCTCTCTCTCTCACACACACACACACAGTTGGCTTTCATAAGTTAGAGATCCTAACTAGAAGGAGGCTACACACAGAATGAACTGGGAAAAGAGTCACATTTCTTAGCTTGGCATGTAACGTGTTTCCTAACATTCTGTCTTCCTAACCTCTTCTCCATTCATTCCCCCAAGAACTAGTAGAAAAGATATACACAGCCCCTGGTTCCAGCTCCTCCCCTAAAAACTCAGCTAGTGCAGCAAGAGGCCACATAAGAAACCAGGCAGAAACAACATGTCAAATCAGGACAGGTTCGGGTGGTTGGGGAGTGCCTTATATGTCACACTAACCTGGGGATTAGTTCCTGGCTGGCAGAAGGAGGGGACCTCCTGTCTTTGCTCTTGCCAGGCCCATCTGGCATGCTTGTCATCTGTCTCTGACTTTCGACATGATAGTCCTCTCTTTAGAATGGTTCATCTATCTGAAAAACTCCCAGTATCGTTCACAATCCAGCTCAACTCTTATCACCAGGCAAATGCCTCAGTCTGTCTGGTGCTCTCACTGACCCTCTGCTTTGCTGTGGCTCCCTGAGCTACTGCTAAATTAAACTGTACTCCTCTTTCTTTTGAGTGAAGTCCTTAGAAGTCACCTCTTTGGATATAAATCACACCAATTTGTAACATTCTGTTGACATACCATTCCTACCCATTAACTGTCCTCCAAAGGCAACAAAGTAAAGTTTTTCCTTCCAGCTTCCGGCACAGAGTTTGACACACAAGGCATGTTCAGGATCAGCGAGTGGACCCGCTCAAACTGGGGATGGCAGGGTGTTCCCTGCACTCTCTCCTGGAGTAGATGGTGAGATTTACTGGCCACACAGAAGGACCTATGGAGCATGTATGTCCAGAGTCAGTACAGCCCAGACCAAGAAATGGTTATCCACCAGCACTGAGGATGCTACTCCGACAAAGACTTAAAATTCCACATTTGACTCGAAACTACTGGGATCTTCTAAACAGAGCTCATCTCGAATCAGGGCCCAGATATTCTAGACACTAAATGTTTGGCCAAAAGCCAAGCAAGTTTTAGCTAAACATCCCTTGGCAGATATGGCCTAAAATCTAACTGCTCCAGGGGGCACTGTCTTCCAAAGTCCCTGGCACTTTCTTTCCTCCCTCCCTCCATTCCTCCCTCCCTCCCTCCCTTCCACAAGGCCTTCAGGACAAACAGCTACAGTAGGTGTTTTGCTGGACCAATCTGCTAATTGTTAACCTGCCTGCAGATCAGCCTGTTTGTCAGCTACTGTTAATACAAATGGGTTAAAAATCAAAATGGGTGTCCTTGGCTCAGCTTTTGACGAGGATCAACCATCTGCCTTACTGTGTGTGGTCAGAACACTGCGTCTGGAAGGGCTGTGATCCCAGGATGCACAGCAATCACCTCCAGCTTGGCACAGCTCAGAGCAGGCGTTCTCTCTGTGTGTGTGGGTACATCCTATCCTGCTGCTAGGCTCACACAGCCCTCTCTTCCTTTCTCAGGGCTCTCACAAGGAAGGGCCTACCCGCCCCCCATCCCCTCCCCACTTCTTTATAGATGTGTGAACAACAAATCTCTGGGTATGTATTAGAGTAATGGTGTTGCCAGTGATACATTTCTTGAATCTGGCTGTAATTTTCTACAAAAACATAATCAGCTAAGATGCATGCCATTCTCCATTCTTGGGTTCTCTTTCCGGATGTTTCTCCCCTTAACACTTCATCCGATACAGGCATGTGTTCTGAATCCATGATCACTCCTTTTAATTTAACCCCGATTTGCAGTTCCTTTATATCCTCCCAGTTCCCTTCCATTGTCATGACTGGCTTTCCTGGAACACCAGCTTCTCTAGCTCCATGTGTCTGTTCACCGAAACCCTCTTGTTTGTTTGATTATTTAATGCAGTTGCTAATATCGCTTTTCTCCGCGTCTTGCTTCAGGGTGTTTAATCATGCACTGGAGACTTTCTGAGATGCTACTTTGTGCCAGACACAGCTTGAGCTGCTGAAGCTACAGCAGTGAACAGGTAGATGTGGGTTTTGCTCCCATGGAGTTGGCATACTAAAGGAAGTTTTTTTGTTCTAGGGTTTAGCTGTCCGATATGGCACCCGCTAGTGATGTGCAGCTACTTAGTTCAAATCCCAATTAACTAAAATGAGATAAAATAAAAATTTTAGTTCTTCATTCACATTGGCTACATTTCAAGTACTCCGAAGTCACGGGAGACCAGCAGCTATGGTAAGATAGCACAGTTCCATCACAAATAACTCTGCTGCAGAGGAGTGCTCTAGAAGAATTTTCTAGAACCATTGTCATCCCAATAATCTATAAAACCCTTGTAGCTATACAGAGAAGTGATTTAGAAAGACAGGGCTACAGCTCATAATTCCTTACATGCAATTTCTCTTGGAAGCATAGATTTTGCACAGCATTTGTGAACCTGAACCTGTTCACTTATTTTTATTGGGAACACCCAGTTTTAAATTATAAAGTGGCTAAATTAATGTCATGGGATATGATTTTGAAATATATAGTTGGCTCACTGTTTCTGAAGGCTCTGCATTAACCACCAATGGAAGGAAAATACTGGGAAAAACATTACACCAAATATATTATTCCCCCAATCCGACAGAATAATCACTTCCTTAGCACCTACACTGTATTGAGTATTTGTAATTTGGAGATGAATCAAAGTATATAGGAGGATGTTTATAAGTTATATGTGACACTGCAGCATTTTATATAAGATCTTATATAAGCATTTTATGTAAGTTCTGGGCAGTGGTGGAACATGCCTTTAATCGCAGCAGAGGCAGGCAGATCTCTGTGAGTTCAAGGCTGGCCTGGTCTACAAGCTAGTTCCGAGATAGCCAAGGCTACACAAAGAAAGCCTGTTTCAAAAAACCAATAAGTAAATAAAAATTATGTGAGGGGCCTAAACATCTGTGGAGTTTGGTTATCACAGGATGAGGTGGCTGCTGGGATAAGCCCATCACTTTCCCATCCTGTCTTTTGAGCAGGTGTTGGCTTTGTTCTCACCATTTCCCTGATAGGAAAGGCTATCATTCAAAACCCAGACGTAGCCTATGTGTCTTTCTGGCTAGTCTCTTACAAATTCCCTGGGACCTGAGAATGTTTGTAGAAGAGGACACAGAAAGGAAGATTTAAGAAGTATATTCAAATGTCCTGGCTGAAGCAGGGATGCAGAAGAGAGGGAGATGGGAGCCTGCACACACATGTGAGCATGGGCAAGGGTGGATGCCAGTCCACCTGTGCTATGTGGGACCAGGCTGTGCGATCCTAGGGGTTCTGTTACAAGCATCAGAGCATCAGGGCTTCCAGGAGAGAGAGTTTCTAGGGACTGCAGAGAGACATAACTTCCCAGTGGGGACTGGAAAAGCCACATTGACATTCAGCAGGAAACACTGGTAAGTCAGCTTTGCGCCCTGCCCACCCATCCTAATTCGTACCCCACCATGTCAGGTAATGGTCTCCTCCCAGGTTTCAGAGGATAAATTCAAAACAGAAGTAGGTGGAATTAGAAGGGAAACACTGGCTTCCTAGAAGCATCTGTTTTTTGTCATTGGTTAGCCAGATCCACCCCATAAACAGTGTGGTTTCCTTCTAGACAAATGAACCCGGGTAATGGCTGATGTCCTCGTCTCTGCTGGTCCATTTTGTCGGAAGCAGTAGAACAACATATTTCTAGGAAGTAAGCACATCTAATGCCTCTGTAGAAAACCTGAACAGTGAGGAAACTGATTCCATCTTGGAGTTCAACTGACCACCGCGGGAGAGAAACCAATATACTTACATGGCTCGGCTCATTAGCTTAGTCAGGACTCTAATCAGTCTGTGTGGCTGATCTGGCCCTGCCTTCTGTTCTTGTAAATAAAGCTTTATTGACACATATTCATATCCATCTGTTTGCTTGTTGTCTAGGACCACTTTGGGGGATACAGTGGCAACATTGCAAACTATGAGAGAGACTGTATTGCTTTGAAACAACTAGATGTTGGTCTAGTCATTTCTGGAAAAAAAATTTTGTTCACACCTGCCAGGCCTGGTCTACAAATTCCTTAAAGACAGGACCATGTTTGAATACTTTCCTATTTCCTCTCGGTCTTTGTGGGTACAAAGCAAGAATTTAAGAATGTGAATAAATGATCCCAGGACCGGATGGAGAGGCCTTTTAGCGTCAAGCATGACTTCTTGAGGAGACTCCTGGGAACATCATGCCTTGCATTACAGTTACTAATCTCAGTTATTAAAGAAGGAAAAAAAATCATTTTTCTATCAGCCTTGATGCTATGGTTTTTCTTTTCTTTCTGGGCCAGGGTCCCCCTCTTCCCTCAGTCACCCCAGCTGCTGGGATTTTTTGCTCTGTGCCACGATGCACAGCTCTATAATGTTAGAAATTGTGTGTGATTTGACCGTCCGAAGCCATGTGGCGGAGGCTTGGTGTGTTGTGGTACTGAGAAGGGAAGACCTTTAAGAGCTTGGGTCAACTAGGATATGGAGCTATCCCCAAGAGGGATTAATTGCAGCCACGCAAAATGGGTTCACTCTCTTAAGAGAGGAGTTTCATAAAACAGTGTGAGCCTGGCTCACTGCTACTCCCCTGTTTCTTGCGTTGCCATGTGATTTCTTCCTCACACGCTCCCACCATTATGACAGCATTCATCATGAATCCCTCACCAGAGCCCAGAAGATGCCAGTGTCAAGCTGCTGTTTCATGAAGCTGCAGAACTGAGTAAACAAGCCCTCCGCCATTTCCCCTTTTCTTTTCTTTTATCTCTTTCAGAGGGATCTTACCAAACTTGTGAATCTCCTGTTTGAACCTTCAAGTGCTGGGATAACAGGTGTGCATCACCATCCCGGGATAAACCTTTTTTTTTTTTTTTCAATTGTAAAGTGTTTAGTCTTGGGTACTTCGTTATAACATTAGAAAGCTAAGAAGAGGGTAATGGGAGAGGTGATTGTCACATTGTGGGTGGGTCACTGGATCAGCCATCTGCTGTGTGTATAATCCAGGATGCTCCTGGTTTCCTAGCCTGCTGGAAAGGGTTCTTCAGTATGAATGATGTTGGGTTTTAGCTGAGGAGACATAATGTCTGAGGGCCTATCTCAGGCTGGTTTCTTCCAGAAGCATCCCTGAGGAAAACATTCAAATGAATGTGATTTATTTGCTAAGAAGAATATGCATAGTGGGAGCCGAACAAAAAGGGGGGCAACCGCAGGTGAAGCCTGAGCTCACACCTGGTGCCACTGGCATCCCCAGAATATGGGCTGCACCCCTCATTCAGGAAGATATTCTGCAGCTTTCCAGGCAGGAGTTCGGGGCCTTCAACACGAGTCAAAATAACTAAGTTTATATATTCTCTGTATCCAACAGCTAGAAACAAGGTGCAGGATTCCCTGAGACACTCAACCTCTCAGGTCACCTCATGTTCTCTGGGTGATGAGGAGACTGTACAGATCCCAGGGCAGTTATCTGAATGTGGCTGGTGAGGCCAGTATTAAAGACCACAGAAACAGAGGGGTGGCTGCAAAACCTGGAAAAGAGCATGAGAGGAAACCTGGCCACATTGCCAACTGGATGCCTATGTTTATCAATGTGGGATGATGCTATTATTTGTGTGTGTGTGTGTGTGTGTGTGTGTGTGTGTGTGTGTGTGTGACCTTATAGCCCATGCTGGCCTCAAACTCAAACTCCTCTGTCCTCCTCCTCCTCCATCCTGGGATTCCAGGCTTGCATTGCCATGCCTGGCTTATCCTTGCCATTTCTGTGATGTGGACACTCTATTTTATGACAGAATCATCTTATTACTTTTCCCCACCTATTGTTTTTGCTTTGAAAGTAAAATAGTATATCTGGGAATATAAAAATAAAGTTTTTTTTTTCCATTGTTGTTGTCAAGGAATTTGTCTCTATTCACAATAGCTAGGGGATGGAAACAACCTGTATGTCTTTCGACTGATGGATGGATAATGATAACGGGGTATACTTATACAATGGAATTTCATTCAGGTGAAAAGAAAAATGAAATCATGAGATTTGCAGGCAAATAGATGGAACAGGAAAATAGTATACCGAGTGAGGAACCTCAAACCCAGAAAGACACATGCTGTGTATTCTCTCTTATTTGTGGTTTCCAGCTTTGAATCTTTAGACTGAATATAAGACCTGGATGGAGTAATTGCCTAATCTAGTAAATGAAAGGGGACGAAGGAAGGTTCTGGAGAGAGGGATAGTAAGACACGGGTGCTATGAAGCAGGGAGCGGGAAAACAGGGGTGAGGTGTAACAGAGAAGCAGGGTGGAGAGGTAATATGGACAGAGAGGGAAGGAGGAGGGTAAATAAAAGAAAATCAAATGCCTACCAGAGGGTATGATTACTTTTCTGTCATATACTTAGGGTGGCATGGACCTGACATGTTTTCAGTAGAAGGATACTCCCTTTATCTGCCCTAAGTTGAATACTTTCATACTTCAAAGGACTCTTGGCCAAAAGGCACCCAGATTTGAGGCCCCAAATTATGGTATGAGCCTCTAGGTTCATGATATGCCTAGAGATTGACTTGAGAAGTTCAGATGCTCTTGGTGTATTCTCTTTCACATCTCCAGTGTGCAGAGTTCAAATCCTGCTCTGTCCTCAGGCTGCAGTTTTTCTTCACTCCCAGCTAGGGTGCCCTTCGCTGGCTTAGCCCACTTCTGTTTTCTTTAAGGATGGTAGCTCGACCTGAGGTTGGTGTCTGGGGCACAAAGTCACCACAGCTTAGGGTCAGACACAGACAGTCCTTGTATCTTATTTTCCGTGTGATTATAGATGGCGGCATGCTTAGCATCATTTGGGGTTGCCCTATTCTCCATGTAGGTGTCTCTAGATTTGAACCTACAGAGGTTACCTTTCCTAGCCTCCAGCTCGCTGGAGTAGACAGAGGATGGGGAATAGGTGCTCTTTTATAATGGCTAATTTTATCTCAAAGTGTCCCCCATAAACTTTCCAAATTTATTTGCTTCTCTTTTACTGACACATGCATAACCTCTTTCTGGGGACCTTTACTGACAGTTTGTTTTTCATCATTACTGCTGACTTGGGAGTCTTCTCTTGCCTGAATGGGCTCCTCTTTTTAAAGATAATTTCTTGTACTTGTTCAAGAGAACAAGATACAATATAACTTGTAAGGAAATGTACCGACTTGTCACGATTGAAAGGGACAAATACTTCTTTTGTTGCTTTTCCCTACCAATAAATGAGCAATTAGGTGACATAATAGTCCCGCAGCCAGATGGGAACTCAGTGTCTTCTTTAGCTACAAGTTTTGGGGATTTAGTATAGAGAGGTATGGGGAAGTTATGAGAATTTAAGATGGTTTTGCACTCCCAGAAGCTCTTTTTCTTTGGAACTACCTAGGATTCGCTTGGAAGAATCACAATAGAATGGATAATAGATGGGTTTTGGAGTCATTGCCCACCAGGGTGGATTGAAAGTGTTCTGTTGAAGGTACTAGAATAACCAGGCTTTGAACCCAGGTCTCTCCAAATGGCTGGAGAATTTCGCATCTCAGGGGAGGCTGGAACCATAGCCCAGAAATGAAAATTCTTGGCAAGAAGTCGCCAGTGAGTTTCTAAGGAACTCTTATAGGCATCCACGTAGCTGACCCCTTTCTCTTGGCATTCTTTGCTGCTGTTGGGATTCTGTGCTTTGTGTTGCACCTCTGCCCCTTCTCTCTCTGCTTGTGTGTATCCATCATGGCTTTCACAGGAAGAGGAATTCTTGATCCTAAAGATCTGCATTTCCACCTCAGCTCTTTTTAATTAAATTAAGTAATCTCTATTTAAGTATATGTATACATGCCTGCTGTAGGTATGCGCAGCATACGCATGCAAATACTTGTGGAGGCCAGGAGAGAGTACCAGATTCCTTGGAACTGCAGCAATAGTGGTTTGTGAGCTTCCTGGTATGGGTGCTGGGGACTGAATTTGGGCCCTCTGCAAGAACAGCAAATGCTAACGATGGCGTCATCTTCTCAGCCCCCAACCCCTTTTAAAATGTAATTTGTTTTACAGTCCAGCCCATGCAATTGTACTGCAAAGCTTCCTTGGACTCTCTGTAGGACAACTCAGACAAACTCAGTCTGACCCCAGTGGACACCAGCCCTGGGTATATTTCTCCCCCTGACATTTCCTATCTCAGTAAGTGATTTTTATACTTTATATTAAGTCAGGAATCTCAGGGCGAGCTCCAATCCCCCCGTTTTGAATCCCTACCCCCTTCACTTATACCCTCGGTACCATCTGACTTTGGCCCAGGTCTTTCTAATTTTACCTTCCTCCAGTCTCATGTTGCCCATCTTTTCCACTACTACTTCTTTCACCTCTCACTTCCCACCTCACTCCCTCTCCATGATCTCCCTTCTCCTTTTTCCTCTTCTTCTAGATCCATCTGTCCTGCTTCCTGTCTCCTACCTCTCACTCTGCAGTGAGCCATACTAGATCGTTTTCTGTGCCCGGAGCCTGTCACTCTAGGTCTCAGTTTGGAATGCTGTTCTGTCTTCACACCCCCTACTCCCATCTGTCTAGTGCACATCTGCTTATATTTCAGGACTCTGCTCAGCCTGCTGCTTTTCTGCGCGCCCTCACCCGTCATACCATGCTCCCACTCCACCTAGAACCAACAGAGTTTCTCTTTGAGCTTTGCCTCAATGCAATGCTTGTCAGTGGCAGTTTCCCCCTCCTGAACAGTAAGCTCCTCGAAGGCAGTGCCTCTTCCATGATTGTCTAAGGACTTTGGTTTCCAGCTCATAGGCAGAAAAAAAGAAATACCCCTTGCATAAAGACTGGACTCCAAATAGAGTCTGATCTGTGAGCAAATTACAGTGGCTATCATGACAGTGGCATGCATGCAGGTCACAGCAGTGGCCTAATGCAGATAGCTCTGTCCTCTGTAAATATCACAAGCCCAGGTTTGTATTAGTAAACAAGCCATGTGGGCATTCTTCATAGCATAAGCTGACTTTTCCAGGGACTGCCCAGTGTTGGCTAGCTTCCTTAGCTGTTTGTGAAAATAAAACCTAACGAGATGATTCTCCTTTCCCCCAAAGTTGGCACTGGCCCCAGCTTCTCTTTCCCAGAGTACTTTCCCGGCTAGGCAACCTGCTGCACGCTATAGCTGTTGGGCATCAGTGTGCCCTGAAGCCATTCGAGGTCAGTCTGGAAGACTAAACAGAAGCCCAGACCCAAGTTCTGAGAACTGGAGTGAAATGACTTGAGATACACCCCATTCGCCATCCTCCTTGCTCCTGATGTCCTATGTTTCCCCATGGCAGATATATTTCAGACACTTGAGCTGTCCTACTTCTACACCCAAATCGAGGAAAAATTAATTGGAGACATAAAAGTAATTCAGGGCAGTCCTTGAGGTGTCTGTACATACACTCAACCCTTGTTTGAGTCAAAGCCACGGAGACAACCTAGAGAGCAAGGGATAATTTTAAGAGGAAAAAGTTGCATTCTATCAGTCAATCAAGAAAACAAAACAGCCCCCACCCTGCCCTTCAGATTACCTATCAATTTCAGATGAAAAAGCCCCAGGCAGTAAGGAAAAACAAAACAACAAAAAAACAAAAAACAAAAAACAAAAACAAAAACAAAAAAACCCGACCCATGTACTAAGAAGATTGGATAGTTACTTCACAGTAGAAATGGCTAGGTAATATTAAGTTGTCATGGTAGAAAGTAAGTCTTGGACATCCTGCTTTCACAGTACTATCTAAACTTGTAAAAACACCCAGAGAGGCAGAAAGGAAGACTAAATTTAGAGCCGTATTTAATGTATTCAAGAGCATGATTCATTTCTCTCCTGCCTCGGTACAGCCTGGGCAGTCTGAACATACCGCAGGATGCCCTGTAAGTAAGGGGACTCTTCCAGCAAGAGGCTAGAGCCTGTCTGAGATACCCAGTCTCCTCTGCTAATAAAGGCAAATGTCCAAGCACCCCACCTACCAAAGCAGATTTCCGAGCTGATGAAAAGCCACCCATTTTAATGTTGTTTCAGCCTTGGTGCACACACTGCTGAGAGAATGTTTTTACTCTGTTGTTCTGCTCTTTAAGAGAGGTTTCCACCCAAGCACCTCTGGGGGTCCTGGCTAGCCCTCAGAGGCCACGCAGTATGGGTCACCCTAATGAAAACTCCTAGAATAATGTTGTAATTGGCACTGATATATTTTATACTGTGCAATGAATTGTTTTGTGGCACTGGGCACTTGACCCAGAGCTTCCTGTGTGCAAGGCCAAATACTCTACTATCAAGCTACAGCCACAGGCCAATACTGGTATATTTAACATCCCAGACTCCAAGTCACTACGGTAGCCCTTAGCTGGGGCTTAGCAAAGCAGTACACAAGCATGAGTTACTCAACACCAGTTACAGGTTATCTGGGAAAAAAAAAAAAAAACCCAAGGAAAGTATCATATGTACATGGGTATTCAATGTCAATTCCAGGTGTTCTAAACAAACAAACAAACAAACAAACAAAGCAAACCCCAAATATCAACCAACGAACTATCCAGTCAACAACAGGAAATTTAGTTCCTGTGAATCCAACCAGCACGAGGCCCAACCTCGAGGATAAAAATGGCTGCTCTTCTTTCTTTGTTTTCATCATCACCTACTTCTAATCACATCCTCGCACCCCTCTGCTTCCAAATCTGAAGCAAAACTCTGTCCTCTTGGATAATTTAGGCTAAGGCTGGCCTATCACTTGTGTTGGTCCAATATGGAGTAGAAGGGAAATATACTTGTTATTTTGTGATTTTTAAAAATATGATTCCATTTTTTTTGTCTTTTTAGTTTTTAAGCACATTTGGAAAGTAACCTTACAAATCTCATCCTACAGTCGGACTTTATAGGTAATTTCTATCTAAATAACAGGAAAATAGATGAAATATATGCCAAAAAAAAGCTACAGTTAGGTAACACTGCCTCCCAGAAGTGAGGGCGTTACAGCTACCCTCCATTCTGAGGTGTGTCATTGGTGTGAGTAACCCATTCTGAGGGCCCCATTGCATATTCACGTTGATATGTCCCAGTTAAGAAAGACAATTCCCCCAGCATGAAATGGGCCCAGCAACTTAGAAGTCAAAACAACCAGAGTTAGCTATGGAGCACGTGCATCAAGTTAGGAATGAGTCATCTGAGGTGTGTGTGAAGGAGCAGCCTTTGGGGAAGGACCACACGGGGTACATCCATAGCATGGGCTTGGGAGACCCAGGGCAGGGCCTCGGGTCCAGGTGGATATGACGTCTAGTCAGCCTGAATACATGCTTCACACACCAACCTGGACACAGCACAGAGAAAAGGCCACGCACTGTACGGCAGCGTCAATGATTTGTACCTTTCTCAAACAGTTTGGTACCATTTCTCCTGGGCAGTTTTGAGAATCCAGGTGGGAGCAGGCATCCAATGTTCACAGGGCCCACCCAAAGTCATAGCACAGGCACTGAGCCATTAATAGGACAGTGATGTCACTTTTGAGATTTGAGGACAGCTATCTCAATCCATTTGAGAAAGGACCAGCGAATACTCTTCAGCACTCTAGACAGAAAACTGGCTGATTTAGCTTAGAACAGAGTCTGCCATTGCAGCCAACTTCGAAACATCACAGAGGAAGAGGGCGGGGCCTCAAGGAAGTCGTATCCGTCTAAGGTGAGGTCAGTTATGTTTTGGGATTTCTCCTCATACACAGGGAGCACCACGGATCTAATTCACAGAGTAGGGAATTTGTAAGTCACACAAAACACCTTTAGTCTGCCTTGCAGGGGTGGGGTGGGGATAGGGTGGGTCAGGGAGAGTTCGAGTTCTAAACTATAATCAGCCCTTCTTTTAAAACAGCAAATACTAAATCCTTGTGTTCAGCAGATGGTGGTGTTTGTTGCACTAGGCTGGGCCCATAGTACAACATCAATAAATGGCCACTTGTAGAGGGACAGACAGAATCCCATTTGTAAAACACACCCATTACCCCCCCCCTCTCTCTCCCTCTTTCTTCCTCCTCCTTTCTCCCACACTACATTGTCCAAATGCCCATGGGGGTCTTCGTCTCATTCAGGGGTGGGAGGGGGAAGGGACAACATAAAAAGGCAAAATCATGTAACAAAGTGGGAAAGCATTTCCAGGGTGTGTGTGTGGTTTGGAATAGCTTGGTTAGTCTCTAAGGAGAATCATATAGTGAGCTTTTTAAGTGTTATTTTGCCTAGGGACCATTTGAAAGGATGCTCTCTCTACAGGAAATTCCAGTTCCTGGGAAACTGCCTTCTGAAGGCTGCACATCAGCAGCCAAAGATATTATAACGGGGGGATGAAGCTACAATTCTTCCTCCATGACTTGCTGAAGTCTCATGGAGCAAATATTTGTTCCAATTAGGGGTTCCAAAAAGTCTTACTTGCCTTAGATAGCATGTCTTGAGAAAGAAAGTGTATTTGTTCAAAATTCATCATGGAGGGGAAAATGACATGTTGCTGTGTTCTGTTGCCAGGATACACAAGCTCCTCACAGGCCCAAGGACCCCAAGCTCAGGTGTCCTCTGTCTTTGTGTTCCCAGGCCCCATTCTATCCAGCACAAGGAGGGGGACTGGGACGCTGCCTAGAAGCTGCTTCTAATCTGAAAAAAAAAAAGCTATGTGGTTATGTGACCCTAATCTGTGTTCACAGTCCAGGGCTCAGATGGCTGTCCCGTCAGAAAAACAAAAATGTCTGGAAAAGGTTAGTTCAACAGTTCTGGGGGTTTGTTATTTCCAGAGCTAAACTCCTTGGGGGTGAAAAGGCAAAAGAGTTGCTCTGGGATTCAACCCCACACTGTTTCTTTCCTGATGCTTTCTTCCAGAGTCATTTCCCGATGCCTGGTGTGCCCTGACATTTAGGCCAAACAAAATCCTAGAACAGACTCCTGGACTACAACTATTCTTTAACTCCACACACAAGGAGTTGTTTATTGCAGGGACCCTGCATTTCACAGGCTGAAGGTACCGGAGGCTGCTGTCACTTTATGATATAGATACCCCTCCACCCCCGCCCCCTGGCATTTGCAGCAAACAACCCCGTCTACAACCTACGGGCATTTTCCATAGTTCTTGGTAATGAATTCTGGCTTCATCTGTGTCTCAACAGCACATAACTTAAGACAATGAGCAAGGCTGTTGGGGAATAGTTTCTAGAATGAGGAAAATACCATACAGATGTTTGCCCTTAATCTTGAATTCTAATGATGAAATTGAGAATTGTTTATTTGTTCTAAAGTCAAACCCAAGGAATTTATTTTCTAAAGCATAGCAAGATGAGGGCTAGGGTAGGAGTGGGTAGTTTTGACATAATATGTTTCCAGTAATGAAATATGAAAAATATGGCCTTAAGATTTTGAGTTATACACAAACATATGCCATTTAAATGGTTCATTTTTGTATCAAATTTGGTATACTAAATGTCCATTTGTGCATAGGAAGGACATACCTGAAGATGCACTTGAGGGCTATTTGGCTAAAATAGTATATTCACCTCCAGTGACTGTTTTTTTTCACCAAGATAGCAAATTAGGAATCAGTCCTCTATCTTGAGCCATTTATTGAGGACAAACAAATGGACTTGGAAAAGACGTGACTCAATCGAAGTTAAAATACCTGACTTTGGTGTATGAGAATCATAAACTTGCTTACGGTCTATCTGGTCTGCAAACACTTCCCCATAAATCATCCAATACGGCATGTAGAAGATATTCTTGGCCAGCTTCCAAGATGGCTCCTCATTGGGAAAGAGGATGGCTTGCCTGGCGACCCCAAAGCTCATCAGCACCACCAGCATAATGATGACAAAGTACATCATGTCTATCATCTGGAAGGGTGGAGAAGGAGAAATAAAAGAAAAGCCGTGTGATGGAATGTGCTGACATTGAAGGAATCCTCCGAGGACATTTAATAGTGCCTAAGTAGAGAGTTGTACCCAGCTCAGAGGACAACTGGGCTGCTGAAGCTGATGTCAACATACTAGATACTGATGTCAGTTGCTAATTTTATTTTACAAGTGCACACATGATGGAGCCCCTTCATTGTTATGGCTGCCTATGGAATAGATTTACATTAAGGCACAGGGGTGCTAGTCCTCAGAATTTGGGTTTTCCACATGGTTCCTTCCCCATAAAACAAAACAAAACAAAACAAAACTGTTCTTAGAGAAGGCAAGTGTCTTGTTCTGGTTTCTTTCTCTTTTAGAGAAATTAGAATTGGGATAGTTGGACTATTTTAAGAACTAGTTCAGAGTGGTATATTCCTGCTCTTAGTGCTAGAAGGCTAAGATGGCCCTGGAAAGCTTAAGAAAATAAGGGATTACAAATAGACCTAGGAGGGGGCAAGTGGGAGCCCGTCCCATTGCATGATTCTCTGTCACAGGCCAAGCTCTCACAGAATCATCCACTCTTTCTCTCTATTCCTCCTGTAGGGCATCTTATTATAAAGGGTATTTTCACAGGTCTTACAAACATGTGGCTTCATGAGCCAGACTAGTGCCTGTTGTTAACATGATGAAATTCTTCCTTGGTGTGCGTCTAAACTGCTCCTGATTGAAGCCCATCGTGTTTCTTCTCCCTGCCCCCTTTTTCTTCTCCATGTCCTTGTTTGTTCCAGTGCTATGTTACTAGAGATCTGTTTTTTTTTTTTTAACCTGCTAAATTGTGTTCTTTTCATCCCTGAAAACTGATAAGTTTGCAATAAGTGATTATTCTGACTACTTCCAAACCCACAGCTTCTTTCTTGAAGAGACAGATCCCAAGCTAAGCCAGTTGGACCTCACTATGTAGGGGAGGCAGATCTGAAACTTTGTGATCTGCCTGCTTCAGCCTCCAGTGTGCTAAGATTATAGCCTGCTCTACCATTTCTTTACAATGCAAGGAGAGAGAGAAGTTCCCTGTCCTTCATTGTAATGTTCATTCTTCGTAATAGTTTAGCGTGATGGAGACTGAGTTCTCCTACCGGCGAGTGAGGCAGATAAGTAAGAGAAGGAGAGCTAGCCATGCCTGGCAGTGATCGAACCCCTGTCTTGAGGTAGAGCTTGTAGCCAGTTCTACCTTGTTCTCTTATAAGTCAGTATTTCCCTCCCACACTTAAGCTACAGAGATTGCATCAAACTGTCTGACATCAAAGACTTCCCCTCGCTGACTATTATAGATAGGGAGTGCCCACCCACAGAGAGTGATGTGGTAATCACCAGGGATAAGGAAGATTCCAGATTGTCTTATTTAGTTTTGTTACTGTTATGCTGGAGACTGAACCAATGGCTTAGTGTACACTAAGTACACACTCTAGTATGAACCTGTTCCCATCTCTAGCTCAAGAGAGACTGTTCCAAGGCACCTGTGCCTATAACTTAAGCTTTATGGTCTTTCTGGGTGCCTTAGGACACAGGGGCCTCAATATGTTTTAGGTCAGGTAATCAGGTTTCAAGACAACTTAAAAATACATCTACCAACATTTGTACGACCTTGACGTGAGGCAGAGGTTGCTCCATGACCCTTACTTTCCATGTGCTCACGTATATGCTGGCTAGTTAGTTATTCCTTCCGCCAGTCAGCAGTGGTCGCAGGTCTCTACATAGCTGAGAGGGCTGGGTTGAAAGAGGTTTACAGGAAACCCAACTTTGGTTTTTCATCTTCTTTCTTCTTGTTATTTTACAAAATTCATTGATCCTTTATTTGCAGTGAAGGATCAGAGATGGGCCTTTACGCTCTCTTTTGCTTCCATTGATTTAAAAGGTGGGTGGGTAGACGACTAGGTGTGCTCATGAGACTGAAGAGCTAAAGAGCTAGTCCAACCCAAGACAACTCAGTGAGTAGATACAGAGACAGAGCCAATTGAATTTTTCAGCATTAAAAAAAAAAAAAAAAAAAAATTGAACCTGATCCCTATCTTCAGGGTCAAAACAAAAGGAAAAAAGTTCTTCCCAAATTCTGAACTTTCTCTATTTTCAAAATCATCACTGCCATAAAAATATCAGAACCTGGGCAGCATTAATCGTATGAGAAGCTTTCCTTTGTTTTCAAAATTAAATTATCCAGTGAGTTCAATGTTAAGACTCTGTCCCAATCTTACAAATACCTTTCAGTATGTTCAACGGAGAAGATCTACAGTGGTGACGAAGCACATGCTGTTAGGTGCCGGACAACCTGGATTTTGATCCTGACTGCTAGCAAAAATAGCTACATGAAAAAAAAAAAATCCACTGGAGGGAAAATGTTTTTCCTGACCATTAAGAAAAGCAAAAGAAAGGTAGCTAAGTGGCCTGGGGTAAGTTGCTTAATCTTGTTTTTTTTTTTTTTTAATATTTATTTATTTGTTATTATGTATACATTGCTGTCCCTGCATGTACACCTGCACGCAAGAAGAGGACATCAGATCACATTATAGATGGTTGCGAGCCACTATATGGTTGCTGGGAATTGAACTCAGTACCTTTGGAAGAGCAATCAGTGCCCTTAATCTCCGAGCCATCTCTCCAGCCCCCAATCACGTTTTTAAACGTTGTAAGTGGGAGTAAAAATAACAATTATGTGATTACCTTTGACTAAATGTGGTAGCTATGCAGTAAGTTCTCATAAATGCTAGTGTGCTGTTATTGGAAGGTCAGGATGTGGAGTCAGGAGTTTGAATCTTCTCACAGTCTGTTTATTTAATTGATATATGAAGGTCCTAAGATCTATTCCATAGGTTATAACAACGAGGACCGAGACCTATGCCACACGGTGCCTGGCCCAGTTAATCATAGCTCCTCTCATGGTTTCTAGTTTCTATTCTGTGTTACATAAGTGAGTTACTGCAAGGTTTGCAGAATTCCCTTGAGAAATGAAACACGAAGGAACATAGTCAGAATTTCAAGTGATCCTGGACCTGCAGATCAATAAGGTTCACAGAGGAGATGCAGGAGTGCTGAGCTGTCAGGCATTTGATGCACTGGTTCCCTCCACCGTGCAAACACCCGGACATCCTGTGTCTGGTCACTACCTGGCTGCGGAGTACTAAAGAGGGACCTGTTGAAGTTGAGGGCTTTGTATGCACCACAACTGGGGAGACTCTTCAGCTTCTAGCTTGCAGCCCATCTGCTCACTGATAGAGTCTAAAGGCATCTTTTATCTACCTTCTGGATCGATGACTCAATTATTGAACTAATTATCTTAAAAGCATCCTGTCAGAACTCAAAGTCCCCAAATTTCCTACTTATTCCTGACTGATAAATGAAGTCATTCATAAGTTAAAAAGTGGAGAAAAAGCATCTCAGGCCTCCTGCTCACTCCTTGGTAAGGTTTCCTTCTAGTCAAAATGGGGGGTAATTACGCCATTATTAAAATGATAGACACAGAAATTAAGATAATCTCACTGCACTAATGTAACTTTAGGCATTTCAAATATTTAAATGCCACCACCAAGATTTTTAAAAATTGACTAGGTTTGAGTCTTTGAATAGTTTATCTTAAAATAAGATAATCATAAAAAAAGCGCCATCAGATTAATACCGCCCTGAAATAGTGGTTCTTGACAAAGGGCGGCTTTATGTTTCAAGGGACATTACATTTGGTAATGTTTGGAGACATCTTTGTTGTCCTAATATACTCTCTCTTATCTCTCTGGTCTCTGTCTCTATCTGTCTGTCTCTCTCTCTCTGTGATACACACAGACACACACACACACACACACACACACACACACACACGGGAGGCAGTGCTAAACATCCTACAATATACAATATAGCATAAGGACTCTTCAACAGAGGACCATGTAGCCCCCACTGCGTGTATTGTGCATGTTTGTAGTCCTGGCACTTTGGAGGCAATGGCCGAAGGATGGTGAATTCCAGGTCAGATTGGGTTGCGTAGTGAGACACTTAAAAAAAAAAGTAAAAAAAATATGTCAAGGTGGAGGAAAATGGGCCTGATTTCTAAGCTGTTGTGGTTTGATATTTTTTTTCTCATTTCACTTGGAAATATATTTGAGAATCTCATAAAGTCCTGTTCTCTCCAGAAAAGTCATATACACATTTCCTATACAAGTTGGGAGCAGGGACACACAGATCTCTTCCTTCAACCCTGTTGCACAGAGTCTGCCTTTTGACATCAGAATTTTCACCGAAATCTCAAATCCATCATTGAATGAGCACATAACAACAGAATGAACAGCTGATGTACACATTTCCCCTTCTCAGACAATATCAAGTCGGGCTGAGTTCAGTATGGGCAACTTAACCCCCGGAATCAGTTTTCTGTTCTCCACAATGAGTCTGGTGCTATTTACCCTAAACACTGAATTCCAAGCTAGTGTCCAGAACAGCTGATTATACAGAAGAATAGTGTTTATAAGCTTTCTTTCTTCATTGTCCTTTAAAAACCAGTATGAACACAGCAAACAAGACACAATTTATCAACCAGCCGACTAAGAGCCAGCTATTGCCTAGCACATGCCTTTTCTAATTATCACTCTACAAAGTACATGTTTATTGTTCATTGTTGCTTTAGAAGGCAGTGAGCTGAATGCCAAAGAGCAAAGGAAGTTTAGTTTGACTTTAAATTTTTTTCTCTTTGCTTGGATTTGTTGGTGCTTTTTTTTTTTTTAAATAGGAAGATCTTTGGTTGCTTAAGATGCATTTCAGTAGAATCCATACACAAATGCTTAATAAACACTGAATTAGCAATGATGTCTGTAGTAAAAATTGAAAGACTTAAAACTTAAAAGAGGCATCTATAATGCTACCTGCTGGTTTCAACAGCTTGTAGGATAGAACTAGTGATAAGACTACAGAAGTGGTGTTTTTCCAGGTAGGGTGGGTATGCTCTGCTTTCCACATGTCAGGGTTATACTTAGAGAAGTGGGCACCATGAGGCAGGCAGATCTCTGTGAGTTTGAGGCCAGCCTGGTCTACACACACATACAGACACGCACACATACAGACATACACACACCCAAGCACACACACACACACACACACATGAGAGATGGGGTGCACCAGGCTGTGGTGATTTCCTAGTGTGTGGGGAAGGAGCTTATGAACTCAGCACTCTCATGTCTGCCACCAGCTTCACACTGACGCTGCCCACCTCATGCTCAGTCTCTATGGGACATTCTGAAAGCTGAGATATAGTCAAAATGTTGAAGCCCTCAGCTATTTGTTTGGGGGGGGCACATCAGCTTGCCACTTGGGATTCTTTCCTTCCTTCATTCTTCTTTCCTTCCTTCCTCTGTCCCTCTCTCCTCTCCCTCCTTCTTTTTTTCCTTCCTTCCATTCTTCTTTTAGAATTAAAGGAGCTGGTGCCTTTCTCAGAAACCAGCTTTAACAGATACGTTTCCCCAGGACCCAGAAGAACCCCTGGACTCAGATTCCGCCTCTCTACCTCATCTCAACTCAAACCTCCCTTGTGGATAGGAACATCTTTTTTAGAGCTTATTTTTTACATCTGAAGTGTTTTATTTTTTATTTTTTTCCCCTGAGACAGGGTTTCCTTGGCTGTTCTAGACTCACTTTGTAGACCAGACTGGCCTTGAACGCGAAGCAACTTGCCTGCCTCTGCCTCCTAAGTGCTGGGATTAAAGGCATGTGCCACCATACCCAGCCCCACATTCTAGGTTTTTTTTGAGACAAACTTTTGCTCTGTAGCTCTGCATGGCCTGAAGTCTGGCATCCTTAGCTTCTGAAGTGTTGGGAATTCTAAGTGATGCAACCACACCCAGCTTTGAATGCCACCCTGAGAACTCATCCTTTACAAGTCTTCAAAATCTGCTAATACTTTTAGTCGAGACCAAGTTCTTCTCCAAGCCTGGCTACTGTGAACATTCTGAATGAGCCAGTCCTGATCTGTGATTCTTCTGTACTTCATAGGTGTCTCTGTGAGGACATTTTCATCCTGTATGCAAAGTACGCCCCTTCCTTCCCATCTGCCTCAGTCTTAACAGCCTGCCCCCCATCCCCTGCCTCTCTCTCTCTCTCTCTCTCTCCAGGGTTTCTCTGTGTAGCCCTGGCTGGCCTGGAACTAGCTCCGTAGATGAGGTTGACCTTGAAATCAGATCCATATGCCTCTGCCTCCTGAGTGCTGGGATCAAAGATGTGTGCTATGACTGCTCAGCTTAGCTCAGCTCATAAGCCAGTGCCTGGCAACAAGCAGGTGATCTTTCCATATGCTTTAGTTAGTAAATAGGTGGCTGATGGTTAAATCTTTAGTTTTTAATGTAGCTATATAGTCAGATTTTCAAACACCCAGAGGAAATTAAAACAAACCAAACCAAAACAAAACAAAAACCCCCAACAACCTAAAACATCCCTGGGGTCATCTCATGCAGACCTCAGTAGCAAATCCAAATGAATCACATTTCTCTTTTCTATTATCACAGATCTTCCTCTGAGAATGTGTGACATGGAACCAAATGACCTTGCTTACCATTTTCCCAATCATCATTACGTATGGGCCCAGATACTTGTTCACGCCGAAGATGTCTAGCAAACGGATGTACCAATAAATGATGTTCACACAATAGATGACCCTTCCGTCACTCCTGAAGGGCTGGTCTTGGAGACGGAGGATCATTCCCACCGAGAAGAGAAGGATGGCAATGAGGTCTGTGACGTTCCAGTACTCTTGCAGCCATACTTTGACTTTCTGCAGCAGCTTGCCCGGCTCCGACATCAGAATCTACAAGGCAGCAGAGAGGGCTTAGGTCCCATGCTTTCAGCTCAGCTGGAAAATGCTCTGTCAGTTAGCTGACGTAAAGAGCTATCCAGACCTGTGTCTAGTTGAATAACTGCTTGCTAGGAATTCACAACTGAGCTAAGCTTAGGTAATCCAGACGAGCACAGTCTAGAAGCAGATGTAAACAACAGTTTGATCCTTGGAATTGTCTGGCAATTCTGAGGCACTGCAGGCTTTTTCTATAACATGATATATTCCCAATATACTGCAGAGTACAGAGCTCAAAAAAATCATCTCAGTAAACAGATTTTCAGTTGTGAGTGACATGGGCCACACTCCTACAGGACACCTCCATTCCTTTCTTGCATCAGTGAGTCTCATCACCTCCAAGTACAACCCCATTAATGACTTCTCATCACTCCATGGCTGCCACTGAATTCTAAGTCCCATCAGATCAGGCACATGGTCGCACCCATCTTCTAACAGCATCTCTATTGTCATTATGGCCACCAGCCTACCACCTATTTTCTGAGCAACGCACAGTGAGCTCTTTAAAGACCTAAACCAAGATGTTGTTGGTGATTGCACAGTTGTTTGTGTGAACAAAGACTCATCAAACTGTATCCCAAGGTGGGCTCCTTTCATTACAGGTAAATTATACCTCATTTCTGAGAGAGAGAGAGACAGAGAGAGAGAGAGAGAGAGAGAGAGAGAGAGAGAGAGAGAGAGAGAGAGAAACAGAGAGAGACAGAGATAGAAACAGAGACAGAGAGACAGACAGAGACAGAGAGAATCAGAAACAGAGAGACAGACAGAGACAGACAGAGACCGAGACCAGGGACAGAAGGATCATGATAAGCATATACTTTAACTATCTGATGGCTTCCGTTATAAACAACCCCCACCCCGACCCCCACACCAAACTTCTCACCATGGCCCACTTCATTCCTTCCACTGGGACTTTCTTTTCTAGGAGTTTGCATATTTGGCTCCTTAACTCTTATCCGTAAACTCTTTATTCAGATGCCCCTTCTTAGGAAGCCTCTGCTGATCATTCCAGCAGCAGTAGCCTCCATGTCTCTAAACCACAGATACCTGGCCCCCATCACTGAGTTCCTACCTCAGCAAATGTGAGGTTAGGCCAGAGGATTCACTGCCCTTACCTTTTCCCAGGTCATGCTGGTGACCATGGTGTGAGACCCATTGTCCTACCCACCAGCAGTTCCTGCAACTGGTTCTGTCCTGTTGGCAGTTCACCCTCTGGTTACATCTTAGCTGGGTATAAAATCTGTGCATGAGCATGGGAGAGGAGGGGCAGGAAGGATTGTGATGCCTTAGAGATTTCTTTCTTTTCTTTTCTTTCTTTTTTTCTTTCTTTGTTTGTTTTGTTTTTCGAGACAGGATTTCTCTGTGTAGCCTTGGCTGTCCTAGACTTGCTTTGTAGACCAGGCTTTGCCTCGAACTCACAGAGATCTGCCTGCCTCTGCCTCCCAAGTGCTGGGATTAAAGGCATGTGCCACTACACCCACCTCTTAGAGATTTTCTACCCCATTTGCTCATATGTTGCTAAAACTACTAAGGTGGTGTGTGTGAGGGGTAGAGGGGTGGGGAGAAAAAACACAGAGTTGGCATGAACCAGAAGTAAATGGTTGCATCCCTCTTCTGCCCCATCTCTGCTAAGCCAGCCCTTAGCACAGGCCTTGGCATCCTGGGAGCTATTAGACAAGTGGTTCTCAACCTTCCTAATGCTGCAACCCCTTAATACAGTTCCTCATGCTGTGGGACCCCCAAACTGTAATATAACTTTTGTTTCTACTTAATACCTGTAATTTTGCTACTGTTATGGACTATAATGTAAATATTTGTGCTTTTTTATGGTTTTAGGTGACCCCCATGAAAGGGTTGTTCAACCTCCAAAAGGGTCTCAATCCATAGGTTGAGATCCGCTGCAGTAGGGGATCATGGGGCAGTGGAAGAGGAAGCGATTTTCAGATGACCTAACAGGTTTCAGACCTAGCTCACTTCTCTAGTTGGAGGATACCAAACCATTGCTCAATCTTGTTTCCCAGACCTGTAAACTGGGGGATGGATGTGATCACGGCTGTCATTGACCTCACAGACTCGTGGGAGAGCTAGCTGGGTGAGATAACGTCTACTGAGGCTGGCTGTAAACAGTTCCATAGTATTAAGGGTTTGCTGTGGCTGACTCTAGTGACTACATGCAGAAGTATGTGGTGGGGAGACCCGAAGGGCAACACATGAAACCACAGCCTCCCTTGTGTTTGCTTGGGAGGCACGGAAGCATGCAGGCTTTTCCATGCTTCCAGGATGTCGTGCCTGAGTTCCCGAGGGCCTGCGTGCCAACCCCAAGGAGGCTTGTGGGAGTTGTCGCCCACTCCATAGTTGAGCCTTTCCTTTCAGAGTTCAAGGGAGGGACGTGTGTGTGTGTGTGTGTGTGTGTGTGTGTGTGTGTGTGTGTGTGTGCGCGCGCGCGATGCGCGCGTGCGGGAGGGGAGGCAGCCCCCACCAGTTGGAGAGAAAAAAGGCCAGGCACAAAAATGGCTGTCAGCTCACTTTCCCACATCTTCCTCAGAGGCAAGTGTTCTTCAGCTAACCTCGGCCTGACCCCGCCATCGGAAGCCCCACCCTGCCTGCCATGCCATGCAGCTTCCTAAGAAATGGATAGCTAGGCCTGGAGGTTGCTGGCAGCCTGCCCGCTTGGCAGCTACTCTAGAACAGTCCGAGGAGTACAGGCTGCTCCCTGTCTTCTTCCAGCCTAGTCCTGGACAGCCTCCAGCCTCCACACTCCAGTCTTTCCCTCCTCTGCTTGTGGTAGGGAAGGAATAGGTAGCTGGGTATGAATTCTCCTGAATGCCAGCTGGCAACCACATAGTGGCAAGGCCCCTAGCGGGAGCAGGCTCAATTCTCAGAGCTACACAAAGTCTCAGGCAAATTTATTGCTGTTTTTTCAGTTTACGAGTCCACTGCACTGTTCAAGAAACGGAAGGGCACTATGAATGGCGGAATGCAGTACAGACAGTTGGCTGCAGCAACACAAGGCTTCATAGTCCCTTGGTTGTTTAATCTAGTCTCCAATCAGATGGTGCTCCTATACCACTCCCAAGCTCTGAGGAGGATGGGGAAATGCTAATTAGAATGAAAATAGCACCCAAGCAGCCCAGAGAAAGGTGCTGAATGCAAAGTGTGTGTGTGTGTTTATTTAAATCTCAGTGCTATCAAATTTAATAGATTCTGTATATCTTTCTTCTTTGGAAAACACTCCAGAGGTGAAATTCAATAGAACAAGAACCTTTGAATCTGTCTGGGTAACAAAAGGTGGATTTGTGGGTTTTAACAATCCGCCCTGCCCCCTTCGGTGCCTACCTACTGGAATACAGAAAGCAGGATTGTTCTGGAGCTCCCAGAAACACGCACAGACTTGGCAGGATCCTTTTCTACTGAAAGGCCCCGCCCACTCACTGCAGATTCAGGGACCGTGCAGAGGAGTCGCTTCACCTTGCAAGCTGCCTTCCCCGAGGCTTTCTCTGGTGAGGTAGGAGTTTGTAGCGTGCGCCAAGCAGGATTGCTGCGCCCTCTTGTGGACTGTTTCTTGACCACATAGATTTTTAAAAGAAGCTCTTGGAATCTACAAGGCCTCTGGGGTTAGCGTTTCTTTTCCTTTTTTTCCCCTTCTATCTTTTAAAAATTACTTATGTTTTTACAGAAGCTTTAGGTTTGCAGAAAGCACTTTCCATTGTACTTTCTGGTCCCCACAAAGGTGAAGCCTTTTTCATTATCAACAGCCTCTCTCCTCCTACACCCCCCCCCCCCCCCCGCCCACTTCCCTCTCTCTCTGTCATGGTGGAATGACACATTTTGTGGTATGGCACATTCCGTGGCTTTGAACATACATAGAATGATGACTCCGTCACTAGAGCAGCACGCAGAATATTTTTGTGCCCTGAGAAGCTCTGGGCTTTGCCTACCATCCTTCCAATGTCCTAACCCCTGGCAACAACCAATCTTCTTATCAGCTCTGTAGGTTTTTCACAGAACTTCCTAGAGCGGGAACTATACAGAATGGATCATGTTCAGAAGTCTTCTCTTTATAACACACAACTAAGTTTTCCCACAGCCTCACAGTTCATTTCTCTTTTTTAGCACCGAATAAGATTTCCTGTTCGTGTGGTTAGTTTTGACTTCAAACAAATCACATTAGGGTGGCACTTCACTGGCTCCTCTTAGGCCGTGTGGAGGTAGGTGAGGGAAGAGAGACTGTTACATCTTCAACCTAAAACACCAAAACTGCGTGTCCATCCTCTGCGGGGCTCCCTAGGGGTGGAAGGCTGGTGGATGCTCGGCGTGTGTGTGAAAGATATGGAGAAAGGAATTAACTCAAGGATAAACTGAATACAGGAATACACACAGAGAAGTGGTTTCTCTCAGTCTACCATGTGGGTTCTGGGCATTGAACTCAGGTCATTGGGCTTGATTGAAAGCTGCTGGAACCCAGTTGGAGAAGTGATACTAGATTGGCAGACAGTGTCCAAGGAGACTCCAAGTAATGGGTAGAAATGGGAGTTAAGAATAGCAAAATTTAGAAAACCATCTTCGTAGGGATGAGAAGACAGAGGTGTTAAGTGGTACTGCAGCCCACTGGAGGATGTCTTGGGGGCAAAAGGCATGTGAGCAGAAGATAAACTTATTCACCCTAGGAAACCTGTCTAGGTTTGAGAAAGAAGAAAGCCACATCCCTCAGCAGCATCACAGAGCAAACACAGCTGGAGACTTGATTTGGAGCCCAAGCACCCCCTCAGCTCTCCATCCTCAGAAATGAGGAGCCATCGTTTCCCTCCTGTGTTCATTTAGGAAGCACTTACCTCTCTCATCTTCTCTATTCCCAGGGTGAAAATGTAGGAGATGACAATCCATTCCTGAGTGGAAGGCCAGCGCTCCATCTTCACCAGCACGATGTAATTGAAGAGCATCAGGTATCCGATGTATGCCAGCTGCAAGGAAATACAATAGGGTCCTCTAACTGCAGAGGCCTGGGGGCTGGGCCCTGGGCAAGACCACACTGCAAGGCAGCGAAGAGCAAGGTCAGAAAGCAGGAAAGGGAATCCATGACAAATGAATGATAGAGTTTCAAATATCAAGAAAAATTCATTGTGTGTGTGTGTGTGTGTGTGTGTGTGTGTGTGTGTGTGCGCGCGCGCGCGCGCGCGCGCGCATTCCCATGGAGGTCTGAGGACAACTCGCAGAAGTTGCATCTCTCCAAGAACCATGTGGGTTCGGAGGATTAAACTCAGGTCTCTGGACTTCTTGATGGCGAGTACCTTTACCTGATGAACCATCTTTGCCCACACAATTTTTAAAAAGGCTACAGTAGTTCAACTACTTGAATATGCAGTATTTGTTTTGACTCCTTTATGTGTCTTTGGGGCCCTAGGACCTTGCTTGTACCTTTTTGTGCCATGTATGGATTTGTGTGCCAATCACCAGTTGTGTGTGTGTATGTTCTGGCTTAGAAGAGAGCCTAGCTTATCAGGGCTGCTTTTGCTTAGGCACAGACCTGGCTTTCCATACTAGGGGGATACTTACTTAAAAATATGATTTATTTTATAGTACTATTAAAAATATTTAAGAATATTAACAATATATGCTTATTTTCTTTCCCAAGAGATGACAGGTAGATTAATGCCCACCTGAGGGAAAGGAAGACACCTACAGTATTTAAAAGTTTGTAAAACTATAGTGTAACTTGCCTGGATTGAATCTCAAGGGCCCTCTTCTGGCCTCCCTGAGTTATAATGTCTTCCTGGTGTTTTTGACCAACAGTAGTTGGCTTCTTAGGGAGAATTTTTTTTTTTTCCCATTTTCCTCTGTACTGTCACACTGCCCTGCCCTGTCCCAGTTGGAATATTTTCATTTGTATTCTGCTTCCTTGAAACAAAACAAGAGAGAGAAAACAAAGCCATTTACAGGAAGGCCCTGGGGCATGTGGCCGGCTGTGTACCAGAGTGGACTAAATCCTCCCGAGGCTCCAGCATCTGGAGTTTGAGTCCTGACTGAAATGCTGGATGTGGACGCAGGGAAGAACACTGCTCAGGGCCCAGACTTGGAGTCTCTTACTCAGAGATTTAGTGATGTCAATGTGGGAAGAAGAGAATTGGTGGTGCTCTTGCATAAGAAAATATACCCCAAGGCGGATGGCAGATGAGCAAAACCTCCTGCGGGCAATGGATGCTCCAAGTTGAGCAAGGCTCAGCCTGGCCTCAGGGCCTGTGAGCTGGAACCCAGCGGGAGCTGATTCCAATCTGCATTCTTTGGAGGTCGTGTGGCAAGGAACAGGACACATGTGGGTAGAGGACTGAGGGTTTGAGGAATGACGGCGCTGGGTGACTTTGGGGATGTTAAAGCAAGTTAAGTGGCAGAAGCCACAGCCTGGCTAGAAGATAAGAGATATTGTGCCAAAGAGATGTTGTCTTATCTACCACTGGCCTTCTTCTTTTATTTTTATAAACCATATAGACTTTAAATGTGAATTAAAGGTACCCTTGACATCCCCATTATATTGGTAACACATGTCCCAGTACAGCTGCAGTATAGCATTTCCTTTCTGGTTTTTATTTTATTTTATTTTATTGGTTTTTTGAGACAGGGTTTCTCTGTGTAGCCTTGGCTGTCCTAGACTTCCTTTGTAGACCAGGCTATCCTCAAACTCACAGCGATTCGCCTGCCTCTGCCTCCCAAGTGCTGGGATTAAAGGAGTGCACCATGATTTTTGTTTTTAAACATTGTTTATTTTTTTAAAAAAGATTTATTTATTATTTGTACAGTATTCTGCCCACATGTGTGCCTGCACGCCAGAAGAGGGCACCAGATCTCATCATAGATGCTTGTGAGTCACCATGTGGTTGCTGGAAATTGAACTCAGGACCTTTGGAAGAGCAGCCAGTGCCCTTAACCTCAGAGCCATCTGTCCAGCCCTGATTTTTTTTTTTTAATCCTATTTTTTGGTGTTGGAGGTTGAAGCTAAGGCCCGACCATGGTAGGCAGCCACTCTACCACTGAGAGTGACTTCTCAGCTCCTCCTTCATCTAAGCTATGACAGAGGTAAACAGTGTCACATCTGGAACAATTAGATTGTGACAGAGGGTGAGTGCTGGCGCTGCTGATGGCTAGATGACCTCTTTCTCCAGCAGGATGACTTGATTTTTTACATCCCCACAGCTACAGCTACATTAACCCATGCTGAGGCTCCCACTGTGCCCCACCTCAGAATCACTAGTGAACCAGGGAACTTTCTCACAAAAGAGACATTCTTTTAAGAATTGGTCCCAAGTGTCCCTTGGTTCACATGGGGTCAGGTTACAGGCAAGCACACACTGACATCCACTCTGCACTCCTTGGGTGCATAGTTACAAAACACAAAGGAAGGGCAGTCAGTGGGAAAAACTGTCTAGTACATTCCACTCCCTTTCGTCTGGAGTTGCTTCTATCTTCCCAGTCACTTCTTCCCTTTTTTTGAATAAACTTCTGTTGTATGAAGGTGGAGTGAATCTTGTTAAGTGTCTTAAAAAAAAAACATTTTATGAAGTTTAGTGCAAAATATCACATGGTGGCCCAGTGACACATGAACTCCTGTCTTCAGAACTTCTGTATCTTAGAACTTAAGGTAACTTTACAACAGGATTCCATCCTCTGACCTCAGGTCTAGTGTATTTGGAGGAAGGAAGGTAGGTGGCGAAAGTTGGGTTTAAGTTTTGGCTACTGCTTGACATCTTGTGTAAGTCACCTAACCTGCTAGGACCTCTGGGGATGGTCCTGTCACTACCGGGGAAACCCACAATCCACACCATGTCCTCTGACCATAGTCGTTTTGAACCCTGAACTTGAATCTTTTCCAGCTCACAAATGGGAAAGGTTCTCTGCGCAGACAGGCTGTGAGCCAATTGGCTCCCTGCTTTTTTCTATCCTGGAACTGAAGAGATCCACCTGTTCCTCTGGGAAGCTGAGAACAAGAGGTCATAGGGGAGTGAGGTGGGTGCTCCCTTTGGACAGTGTGTCAGAGGATGAAGGGACACTTCTGGAAACCTGAGAGAGAAATACTCTTACGGAGAACATGGGGCCACAGCAAACGGGACCATCAATCTGAGGATGAGTTTTATTGGTAAGCATTTTTGGAGTCTCACGAATTTGGCTTTCTCATTTCCACACATTTTCCTTGAGGCCTGGGTTTTGTCAACATGTGCAAAACTTCTGGAATTGCTTGAACATAGTTGGGAGATTTAGTGTGGTGCATTTACTGAGGCTAACCCAGTCAGCGGGACACCTCACCCCACTGTCAGAGATACAGCTCCCCTGGTGGATAGAACGAGAACGGGCCCCCTGTACGTTCAAATGTTTGAATGCTTGTTCTCCAGTTAAGAGTGGCTATTTGAGGTTTCAAAGGAAGTCACACTACTTTGAGTTAGCTTTCTCTGCCTCCTATCTGCAGACCAAGATGCGAGCTCGCTCTGCACTTCCTGTCCTTGTGCCCTCGCTACTGTGGAAGCCATGAGCCTAATTCAATGGCCTCTTCTATAAGTTGTCTTAGTCATGGCGTTTTCTCATCGCAATGAAAAATTACTAAGATCGCTTTCCAAACACATGTTGCAAATGGTGTTGGAAGCAGTGTGCCCCAGGTTTCCGTCCTCATTAGAGACACCTGGGGCTCTCGCTAAACACCCTCCGCATTCCTTCCACAGAGTGGATTCACTTGAGTCTCTGATGGATCCATGAATTGGGATTTCTAATAAATCCTTTCTAATCATGGCATTAAAAAAATAATGAGTTAAAACTCGCTACTGTCTTTAGTCAGGGCTTTTTCAACCCCGGAAAGACAAGGGGTTGGGGGGAGGAACTCTAATGCAGTCCCCAGAGGGACAACATCAAAGCCCTGAGGGTGGAGGCCAGGTCTGAGCATGGTTTTAAAGTGTTCCAAGAGGTGGACATGACACTTGCCTAAACCCAGGCCAGGAGAGGCTGAGGCGAGAAAATCAGGCGTTTGAGGAAAACCTGGGTGAGACCCTGGCTTTAAACAAGAACAAAAGTGCAACAGGTGATTCCAATGATCTTAATATGGAGGCGCCAAGGCTTGGAAGCCACTGGCCAGGGTACTTCTGGTGAAAAAGCATTTAGGGCTGAAAATTGCTGGAGTTGAGTCAGTGGAGATCGAGAGAATCAGGGAACTAACATGATGGAAACGCTGAACACCGATGAAGAAGAAAAGGCAGATGATCAGAAGGCTGAGTGAGGTCAGTGCTCATGCAAGTGACGGTTAACTCTTATGCAATTCCTCACATCAGTTTCTCTTATGCTTTAGAGCAGGAATCCGCTAACATTTGCAAAAGGCCACCCGGTGACTCTTTAAGGTTGAGGTTTTTTAGTCCTCATAATTAACTTTTTTGTTGTTGTTGTTGTGGCACATGTGTGGCCAGGTATAGTAAACAGTGAAATTTGAATTTCATATTTCACAAACTACTCTTTTTAAAAAAGCATATTTCAACTTTTTTTTTTTTAAGGTAAAACCAAATCAAACAGATAAAACCAAGCTGGGGTTGTAGCCTAGTGGGGCAGAGCTTGCCTAGCATGCTTAAGGCACTGGGTTTGATGCATGGTACCACAGGGGAAAAAAAGAAGAAAAAAAGAAAAAAGAAATAGAAATTCAAAATAAACAGTAGATTGTAGACCATAAGAGGGGGGTTTTCTTTGTGGCTGTAGTTTTTAAATCCTGATTTTGATTGTAACAACTGAATCAGAAGACTAGAAGAAGGGCAAGTGTGGGCATAAAAAGGAGGTACAGATGCTATGCTGGTGAAACCACTGTTAGCCTCAGGGAGATTGTTTGGGAAGCATCTGGAACCTTGCTTTAACATGGTATCTGCTCAGTATGAGATGCTTGTGTTGGTGAGTGGACAGATGACTCTGGCATTGATTCCCTCGCCGAGTGTGGCTAGAATAACAGTAGTTACTCCCACATTGCACTTACTGGTCCAGACACTATTATAAATGTTTTATATACTTCAATGCATTAATCTTCATAAAGCAGATAGTAGTATTATTCCTGTCATATGGAAGGGATGGACAGAATGGGAAAGGAACTTGTTTGGGGGTCACACAGCAAACAGGTGGTCCTATATGCAACATTTTTCTTTTCTGGATTACATGAGGTCACAGCTTTGATGTTTTCTACAGGGCAAGCTTGAGAGAGTGCTGTTAAAAACAAAACAAAACAAAACAAAACAAAAAAAAAACCAGAAACTGGAGTTTTGAATGTATGTTATTCTGGGGTGGAGATTGTTTCATAATGTCAATACATTTGAAAGTTTATTTTCCTAAAAGTGAATATACATGTAATATGTGCATTTTTGTATCCTCTCATTGTCTACTAAGATCATCCTTTAAAGTAGCGGCTTTTATCCAGTGGTAGTTTTTAATCCCACAGGTGCCTGGAAACATGTTGGCTGCCATCCTTAAAGGACAGAGCATGCTACTGGCATCTGGCGGGCATAGAGCCTGACAAAGAACCCTCCTAGGTAAAATCTCACCAGTGCTGAGGCTGTGACATACTGCTTCAGAGCCAGGGTTAAATACTAGCGCACTGGACTGCAGAGCAAACAGCTTACATGGTCATTTGAGCCCTCTTGTTCTCAGGCCTAGATTACCCTGTTGTTGACTCGGATGACTGCTCTGCAGCTGGTTGTGAGAGAGTCTAAAAATACAGATGCACTGTCCTTTAGCTGGTGTCGCTCCACCGGGCTGGACAGAATCAGAGATGATCAGGCCAACAGCTCATGTAAAGCTTTAGCAGTTTCTCAACCTGTAGGTCGTGTCACCTAAGACCATGAAAACTATCCCATATTTACATTATGGTTCCTATCAATAGCAAAATTACAGTTATGAAGCAGCAACAGAAACAATCTTATGGTTGAGGGGTCACCACAACATGAGGAGCCGTTACAGGTTCACAGCATTGGGAAGGTTGAGAACCACTGGAGGATGTTGAAAAGGAGAAAGGAAATCCAGCCATGTCGCTTTCTCCTACATCACATATCATTTCAGGCACAGCCCATGGCTTTGGGGGCAAGAAGCATATATATATACACATAGGGAGTGAGTCCTGGCGAATGCTTGCCGGGACTGGAGAGTTGCTTACTTTGAGCTGCTTGCTGTTTAATTGTGTCTGAGTAAGAACGTGTGACTGATGTCATTACCAGGTTGGAAGTTGTCACTTATAGACATACTGTTCCTCCCCCCCCCCCCCCCCCCCCCCCCGGGCCCCCCAAACCGCGGATGTACGTCTGACATGAGGCACTCTGTCCTGGCTCTCATCCATGTGGCAACGAAGGAAAGTGTTCTGAAAAAGGACATTTGTCTTCATGTTGAACTAAACTCATACACGTTGCACATCACTTTCTTTAACTCATCACCTCCGTCAGTTCCGGTACCTCCCGTGGCAAGGAGAAAGGCAGCAAGCCCATGGAAGCTGCCCGGCAAATTCTACAGATCTTATGAAGTTGCTGGAAAAGCTAGGCCTAGAGCTTCCATTCCCGCACAAGTGCCGCTTAGAATGCAGCTCGGTGAAAACCACTCAGGTGCCCGAGAAAGGACCACCCACTCCCGTGGCCAGCCCGAGAAAGGACCACCCACTCCCGTGGCCAGCCATTCAGAAAGGGGAAAGGAAAGCTGCTTACGGTGTAGAACCAGAACTTCACAATGGGTGCGTTGTAGAACTCATAGATTTTTCGGCCCACGGGGATTAGCCGATGCCTGCTTTGCACTTCTTCTTCATCCTTTTTTCTAGACGACTCCCCATTGCTTCTCCCCAACATGGCCTATAGTGGGAGAGAACAGAAACCATCATCGCTGGGCTCTGTAGGCCATTTTTGTGGAGGGTGAGTGGATGTCCATGGCACCCGAGGGCTCATGGAACCCAAGAATATAAGCCCTACCCCCCCCCCCAAGAGATATAAAGGCGTGCCTTTCCTATGTGTGAGTTTACACTCTATTAGCATAAACTGTGTATTCCTTCTGCTAAGGATGGAAGGCTTGGGGAATATTTCTTGAGCCTTTTTTTTTCTTTTATAGCCTGGACCCTCTGAATGAAGTAGGCAGTGGGATACACTTGGAGTTCTGAAAGGGATAATAATTGGTGTTTGGGAAGGCCAGGCTATAGCAATCTGTCCCAATTCTTTTACTTCCTTCCCATATGTATATACGACATCCTAGATCAGATTCAAATTCTGTTGGTGCCTGTACTAGCGACTTTCCAGTCAGAGGAAGACTGCACCAGAGCTCATCATATATCCCAAAGCAGGAGTAGTAAGTAGTAAGTCATCTGAAGGGTCTGGAGTTTGGTGCGGCTAGAGATATTCTTGCTTATCAAATCAAGGCCATTGGTCCCTCCACTTTAAACCGTGTAAGACCGGTATTGCTGCTGTTATCAATTTTATAGTACCTCATGGGTATACCACCTTCCTCTGCCAGCAGGTGGGCTAGGAGAAGGATTTAAGGCAGGCCTGATCTGCCATGGTCCTCATCTCTAAGTTGCTGGAGAGCTCCATAAATATGAATTCCGTTGCTGTTCATCACAACAGTAGCAGGACGTCACAGAGATGGCTGGAGAACCTAATGGTGAGGGCTCCTAGGCTTTGGATGACTCGGATGGGAGAGTGAGCTCTAGGATGAGTACTCAGAAGTTGGGGACTTTCGGACAAGTTGCTTTAACCCTTCTGAGACCTACTTTCTTTAGCTATGAATTGGACTGTGGTCCTTGGGGCCTGGGCACTAAAATCTGGCACCTAGTAAGGTGCCCAGTGACTACTAGGTAGTCTTCAAAGTAAACTGGAGCCTTCTTGGATCTTTTGTCAGAAGTAGCCCTCTTCAGGAAGCTGTGCATGCTATGAGGGTCTATAAAAGGACAAAGCACAGGCTTTAGTTCTCCAACATTTTAATAAGACAAGATTAGTTCTACAGTATGGGGACATTGGAGTTTTCTTTTTTCTTTTATGCGCCTGTGTGGTGAATGTGTGATGCGTGTACGTGTGTGTATACACATGCGCATGCAGAGGCCAGAAGAGACTTTTAGATGTACTGTTCTACCACTATCCACTTTATTCCCTTAATACCAGAGCTCTTACTGGACCTGGAGCTGGTCTTGTGGCTGGTAAACCCCAGTGAGTCTATGGTCTCTGCCTACCAATCCTGGCACTGGATTTATAGGCACATGTGGCCATAGCTGGCTTTTTATATGGGTCTGGGATTTGAACTATGGTCCTTGAGCTTTCACAGCAAGTTTTCTTACCTGCTGAGACACTCCACTCCACCCCTACCCCCAGCCCAAGACTCTAAATATATGTGAGAATAGGATAAGACATAATTGCTCAGCATTGACAAGGATTTGAGATAAGGCACAGTATTTGGCACATGAGTTTCAAATTAAACGATTTAATTATAGCAATGACTGCAATTTGCAGTGATGCTGAGGACAGAGATAACCACTATACGGTTTAGTTTTTCTGCTACCTGACACAACCCATACAAATATTATTCCACAATGACGTCATCCTAGGATTATCTCTGGGGAAGGAACCTTCATTTGTTTGCATATCCTGGTGAGAAATGTGCCTTGAACTACTGGATAGGAAGACTTCACTCTATGGCAAATGTAAGTATCTATTTTCATCAGTGAACTGAATCAATATTGTGATGGGTTAAGCACAGCAGAGTCCTATCAACATTGGTCACTGGCCTCAGGAGTCCCTGACTGTATGAGATGCTTGTCCTATAACTTACGTAACAATTACTCCACCTGTTCTGCTTATTTCTATGCCCAATAATCCAATGCCATCTGGGGACATGATAGAATGAAAGTAAAGATAATTTAAAGTTTATAGGTATCCTAGGAAGTGACATTTTTGGAGTACATAGGGGGGATGGTGGCTTTCCTAGCAAAGCTATAGGCAGCCCTGGACCTCTGAGCATGCTGGAATTTTCTTAGGCTTATGCCCAGATGGCGCACGTACTAGGCCATGTAGGTGAAACAAAAACATTGCACCCTGATTTTTCCTTTGTCACTCAATATGTTCTGATGGGGATACATTCGCAAAGTCTTGTCTCTCACAGGATTATCATTTCATCGGTTCAAGCCTTAGCAGCTTAAGTTGCTGATTTTGTTGATTTCTTTTCCCTATGGTCAAACATTTCCTTTGACCTTGATTAAAATAGAATTTACAGGGCCATTTATGTATGAGAGAAACAAAACAGTTAAAGATAGAAAACAAAAATATTTTCTAGTAGAAAAAGAGGTTTTAACAGGGTCAAATATATGATTGCTCAGTGCAGATTTGAGATGCTGCCAGCTGGACACAGGTGTTAAAGTGGAGAAAGATCCTTTGATTAAATTAAGTAAATTAAGCTGCTAAAGGCTATGATAGTCTTAGGTGTCCTTTTGGAAGCAACCAAGGATGTTCCATACTCAGAAAGGATGCATTCATCTTGCTAGAAGCTCAAACAGCAGCTCCAGGAAGGGAAGGAGCTTGCTAACAAGCTCCTTTCTCCAATCCAGTCTGGGCTGAGATGTTCACCAGAGAAGCAATGGGTCGGGGGGGGGGTGGGGGGAGGGAGGGGGAAGAATTTGACATCAGGGTGAAAAGAGGCTCCCTTTAAGGGCAGCGCTGCCCCCACTGAAAGCTTGCAGCCCACAGCTCCTCACCTTCTTCTTCTTCTTCTCTGTGAGGTCTCTACTCATTGTCATAGCTCGCACTTAGGTTCTCAGGGAACAGACTGGGAGCTGCCCCCCCCCCCCCCCCCCCCCCCCGCGATCCCACTGTGCTCTGGGACCAGTGGGACTTTTTTTTTTTTTTTTTTTTTACAGTGGCTTCCTGAAGGACCAAAGTCCCTAAAACTCTTAGGAGACAAGGGACGCTCCTTTCTCTATACCCAACTATAGAGTCCTTTCCAGCTTCTGGCTGAACTCCCAGGATTTGTGCCTATTAGGGAGTCACACCATCTTTGATCTGGGGTAGCTGGCATCCCTTGGAGACTCTCTAGTTTGTGGTGAACTAAATCCACTAAGCAGTGCCACCTGAGAATAGAAAAGGGTTCTCTCTCTTCATTAACAGCCGATGGAGGTTGGTACCCATATATCATGGGTACGCATGCATGCCTGGCTTCTAATCCTATGATTGCAACTAGCCAGCTAGGTAAATGTGGGCAATTTAATCTCTGAGTCCTTGCTTCCTAATCCGGAGGGCACAACAATGTCTATCTGATGGGCACAGTGTGGTCCCACAAGTGAGAGTGGACAGAGTGGGTAGCACTGTTTCAACAACAGAAGCAAATGTTTGTGTTTAGTTGTTAGTCTGTGTTGTCCACACACACGTGTCAAAGTGGTTTACTCTCTAAACCATATAACCACCCGCGAGGCAGACAAGCCTATGCTCCCACTCCTGAACGGATGAAATTGTGTTCAAGCTCACACAGCAAGTAGGTGAAGGGGCAGGATTCTGTCTCCAAAGCACGTTCCCTTTACCCCTCTGCTGAAACAGCCAGCAAGGATTCAGAATCAACACTAACTGTGGTTAAAATACCATTTCTCATCTCAGGAGTTCAGAGATCAAAATTATGACATGACCTTCAGGGAAGGCAGTCTCTGCTGCGATTGCAGGGCAGGCCTGGGCAGAGCAGATGCCTACATAGATCTTTTTAACAGTGATCTGGGAGCTGAAACAAACATTGGCTTTTTATCTAGTAAGTGAAAGCTCCTATCTCGCACCAGATCCCTGGGAAGGGTTTTTTTTTTTTTGTAAAGTGCCGTGCATAGGGAAGATGAACATGTCCCATGGTGGTCCCAGTGAGGAGACTCATGCAAAGTCTCTTTGTCACCTGAACCAAACCAATTTTCAGCTTCTCCTCTTACAGCTCCTTCTGGGCCATGACTCCTGTAGCCAGTGGCAACAAGGGAGGCGGAGGGACTTCAGAACTGTCCTCACAGAGTTGCCATTTGCTGCAGCTCTCCCAAGCTATGAGGCCCTATTTTGTCCCTTTAATAGCACAGGCTATTTTTAGCCTTTGGGCACACGCCAGTGGCAGTCATGTCACTTGCGTGGGGGCTGTTGGAGGTGGTTCCATGCACAGCTGTCTTGTTCCTTCTGCAGAACAAAGCATCCGTGTTCTATAATTGTACTGGGGAAGCTAATAAAAGCGTTCCATACAAACTTCAAAATTCAATTAGCCCTGGGTTTGTGACTTTGACCCCAAAGACAGATACAGGTTTTCCTTCAGACCAGAAGAATGTTTCCAGCTCAGCAAAGCTGGCTGCTCACAGCTCGGGGCCTCCCATTTTGTTCTTGAGTGTTAAGACTGCCGTCGTATCGTATCGTTGTGTTTATAAACGGATGCTTGCCTGGAGAACCGAGGGTGTCTGGCTTTGAATTTTATTGACTGTTCTGCAGCACCCTTCGCAGAAGCACTTTACATATAGTCGGATCCTAGGGCTGTGCTGTTTGTATGGAAAGAGGAAACTTGTACGCTATTGTAGTCTCAACACTTAGATGGCTAGACCTGGGCAAAAGGCGGGGACCCCTTATCTGCTCTCAAGCATTATTGAACCCCGGCAATATGGAAGGATGACTGGATCGGAGAATCCTCCCCAGGGAGGAAAACTGCATAGTGTTTTCTTACTGTTAGTTCCATGTCCTCTTCTTCTTTTTCCTTTGTGGGCTTCTCTGGTTCCTCTGGCTCCCTCTCTTGGAGATGAATTTCTTGGGCCTGAGTCATGTAGGGCATGTCGTCTTTGTTCTTGAACTCCAAGCTGAGAATTGAAGGAGGAAGTAGAATTCCCAGAATTACCTAAAGTAATAATAATGATAATAATAATAATCACATTTAAAGGATTAAGATCAGGGTGTGCTTAGAATCAGAGGGTCTGGGATGGGGCATATGAGTGTGTGTGTGTGTGTGTGTGTGTGTGTGTGTGTGTGCGCGCGCGCGCGCACATGCTCACAGGCTTGGGATGTGGATATTTGGAAATCTAAACACATAAGAAGGGTGGGTTTTTTTGGCCTTTCTAGGAAATACTTATTTTGCTCAAATATGTCTTAGTCTATTAATGCCTACTTTCCATGGGAAAACTGAGGAAAGAGAGCTTATCTAAGGTGGAAAAATATGAGGGTTTCATTTAGTCACTAGACAGCTCTTGGCTTTGTAAAATCAATTCATACACATGTACTGGCATTTCCTTGTGAATGTATCAAACAGAGTTGATACATTAGCTGATGATCTCTGTAAGAAGGTGTTTTCTAAATTGGCTTTGAAGGCACATGTAGAGAATCATTCAATCCATTCTAGAACATTCTGCTGCCCTTAGCTAATGTACAACAGAAACACCCCATTCTCCCAGAGATATCTGCATTCATCAAGACTAGCTGGTCTGCTGGCACAGCAGCCCCAGGAAGGCCTGTATTGTATTGCTCCCATGTGTAAATGCTGTATAGGAATCTTAGTTTTGGGATGCTCATTGCAGAGGCCTTTCTCATGGCAGAGCTTTCTCCTCCATTATCGGAGAACAGTGTCTGCTCCATCTTCTCTCAATTCTAAAATGGTTCCAAATGCACAAGACTCCTGATGATGAGCCTCCTTGAAAACACTGCACCAAGGGGAGGAACTTAGACAGATCCTGAAGAGCCAGTGAATATGATGCTCCTACAGGGACATGCAGGTCCTAAGGTACCCATGGGGACTTAGGTCCAATCAGGGAAAAAAAAAAAGGACCAGAAATGACTCTGAATTACAGATGTTTTGGGATGCTCAAAAGTCATGCTGGCAATCTTCATAGGGTATAGTGCCCTGCCCTTGGAGCTGAGAACTGGCCTGGCTCTCCACCTGAGGCCAGGCTTAGCAGCTACTAGCAGCATGACTCTGGAATATAGTATATGACCCACTTCATAGAAACATTTTTATGACTTTGGGCCAAGGGCCCACAAGAAAGGTGGAGTAGAACAGACAGTGCTGGTCCAGTAAAAATGCAGTCAAAGAGGGTAGGATGCAGAACTGTGGGATAAGGATGTCTAGAGATGGTCATGACATCATATTAGATATTAGCAATGTCTTTCTTTCTTTCTTTCTTTCTTTCTTTCTTTCTTTCTTTCTTTCTTTTTTGGGGGAGTTTCAAGTCAGGGTTTCTCTGTGTAGCCTTGGCTGTCCTGGACTCACTTTGTATACCAGGCTGGCCTCAAACTCATAGTGATCTGCCTGCCTCTGCCTCCCGAGTGCTGGGATTAAAGCCGTGCACCACCATGCCCGGCGCAATTTCTTAAGGGAGTATATTTTAGCTAATTTTATCATGAGAAAAAAAAAAAAGGGTAACGGTGAGGCGATGAATATGGCAGTTTGCTTGATTCTGGTAATTATTTCACTGTATATGTCAAAGTATCATATTGTGATCTTAAATACATATACTTAAAAACTGGCATCATAAAAATGAGACAAAACAAGCACCCTTTCATTTTCTCTTGATCATTTGTATCTATTTACTCCCCGCCAATCCTTTTAATTTAATGTTTTCCTCGAAAATAATTAAAAATAAAAAGGATTAGCAGAAGCAAAAATTGGGCTGAGTGTGTAGCTCAAAGTAGAGAGCTTGCCTGGCATGTGTGGGGCCCCGAGATCCTGCTCTAAAACTACAAACAAACAAGGCAAAAGCTATAACTCATCTTCCTGTTCCTAAGAACAAATCCCTCACACGGTCACTTCAATGCCCGAGGAAACTACTACAAACAATTAGTGACATGCGTTCCTCTTGTTTCTCCTTAACAAATTTATACAGCTATAGCTATGCACACACCATTTAAAATGGGCTTAGGTTGTGTAAACTGGTCTGTGACTTGCATTTCATTTGAGAATAGATCAGGGACTAGAGATGATGGTCACTGTCATGTGTGAGGTTCTGGGTTTGATTTCCCAACCTTTTAAAAAAAGTGAGTAATGTCCTGATAAACAAATCTATCTCAACAAATCTATCCCAGTTAAAAATTTTCAAGGACGGACTATCGGAGTGCATGCATTTATGATATGACACAATACAAGGAGAGCCTGGGTGGGACCAGGAAGGTATTCAGTGTTACAGGGCACTGGGGGGTGGCTTAGGTGTGACTTGTGTGGTAGCATGGATACGTCAGAGCATGCAGTTCCCCTTATAGGACCTGTGTGTATTCTACATTTTGGGATCTGAGAGACGATTCTGTTTAGGTAAGCCTTGAGATCTGCCCCCAAGACTTTCCATCCAAGGCATGTGCAGATAGAGGCAAAATAATCAAAGATTAGAGTGTACATAGCTTGCCTTCTTAAATGTGACAGACCTCAAGTTCAGATCCTTGACTCTAAATGAAAAATCATATCTCTAAGGAGATTCTAAGGAATAGTGGTGGGTTAGTACCACTTTCCAACATAAGACAACCCCTAGACCCACCACAAATTTGTCTTGGAAAGCTACACCCAACCCCTGGACTCTATGGCAACAGATTCCTTCGCAAGGTATGCTGACCTTGAGGCCTGAGTTCTTGCGCATGCGGAGCCGTCCCATCCACATGTCGGTAAGCAACATCTGGCTGCACGTGTGTGCAATGAAGTCACGGTGCTTGGCAGCAACAGCCAGCTGCAGGCATGTGGCATTGCTCCAGTTCTTCAACTCATACGTCAGCAGTTTCATGGCCAGCTGCTCATCCTGTTTGTAGGATTGGTCCAAGAGCTCTACAGCCAGCTGGCCAAAGTCCCTGAAAGACAATATACAATAGACACCCTCAGGCTAACTTGGATACTACCGTGAACAAAGATGGGCCCCCACTATTCAATGACAGAAGGTAGCTTGCTGTGCGGAGTAGCTGTTTCATGTAAGGTCTAGTCCACTCATAAACCCACCCAGCCAACCTCCGTGAAGTATTCTCTATGTGCCACATGCCAGGTCTAGTACTGATGATGTGAATCGAAGCTTGACTCCTGCAGTCAAGGCCTCTACTTCAGGACATGTGAGGGTAGAAGCAGGGTAATCAGCCAGTGATTAGAATCTAGTGAGTCTTCTTAAATGTGACAGAGCTCAAGTTCAAACCCTGTTCTTGCCAACCATGTATGATCTGGGCTAAAGTCTCTGAGATGATTTCTCTAGTGGAGGCAATGCATGGTGACATGACCTGTTGCATGGGTCACACAAGAGGATGAATGACGTCTGTGTAATCTCTCTATACCTCTAGGCAGCATTGTGTACAATAAAGTCAAATTACTCATGCCCACCCCTCTGTGTGCTCTAGTGAGGTGACTCTGTTACCCCCATAAAGTTCTGTGGAGGTCCGGACTTGCGGCATTGGGAATCCACCTTGCCTTCTTTCCCCCCACCCTCCTCATGTGCTGGCTGGCCAACCTGGAGTTGTGGTTCAGCTCCTGGGAAACGTCATCAACCATGTCGTTCTCAGAGGCCTCGTGAGCCATAGCTTTACAGAGCTTGCAGGCCACCAGGGCTTTGGCCATGGCCTCCTCTCCATGTTGCCAGAAGAACAGGGCCATCTTCTGCCTCTTCATGAGGACAGCCCACACCATCAGCTCATGGAAGGGAAATGGAAAGTGGTTGATCTCAGGGTCATCCAAGTCAATGTCCACTTCCTCTTCGCGCTTCTTGGTTGTCTTCCTTCCTCTCCGCAGGGGAATATCATCCTGCAATTTCAGAGAAGCAAATACAGGCTGAGTTGAAAGTGAATCAGATTAACTCACTACATACTTTATGTATACCTTCCATTGGCTCAGCTCTGGAGTCACACTGAAATGAACCAGACCAGCTCTTATCCTAAAGCTCCTTCAGGACTAATTTAGAAATAAGACTTAGTAAATGTATACTCAGCTACCAACATGTCAGTTTATGCTTTACTTAAATACAAAACAGAAGAAAACCAAAAAAACCTTTTCTAAGCTGGGCATAGTGGTGAATGCCTAAAATCCCAGCAACACCTTGGAGTCAGAAACAGGAGGATGGTGGGTTCGAGGCCAGCATGGGCTACATAATGAGAGTCTGTCTCAAAAATTCCAAAAATATTTTCAAAGACCATTTTCTTTCTTTCTGTTTACTTTTGTCCATTTCTTCTTCCACAGGTGTGGCTGTCTATACCCCATGATGGACAGCATTGCCATGTTTATTTATTTATTTTTTTGAAAAAGCAAGGATGTCCTATGTTTGTGTTTTCACATAACAACAATAAACAATGAACCAAAGATGGGAACACAACCGCTCAAGCTCCTGCACCCCTATTAGATGCATCTGTGATATTCTTTGGGTCTGTTGCCATTGTAACTATCTATAATTGATTTTGCTTGTGGAGTTTATACACTCAGTTTTCAAGTCAGTATTTACAATAGGATTTATTTATTTTTGTTTTTTATTCCCGAATGCTAACATAAATTCAGTATGATATTTTAAAAGCTACTGTGAGCTGCCATCATGGCACTTGGAAGGTCTTTATATCCATATTTTAGAATCATGCACTAAGCCTTTACTATTAAATGAACTCATGTATCTTTTAAATATGTGAGAAAGAGAATAATCGACACTAATAATTTGAGCAAACACTAACCTCCATTCCCAGCAGTTTCAAGGCTTTGGGCTGTTTAAAAAAATGTTGTGAACAAAGTTAGAGCTTTCTTGCATTGAGGTAAGAAACGAATTCTATTATATTCCAAGTAAATAATATAAGAACTCTACTGTACCATATAGCATTAATTTTATGTCACCGAGTAAACACAACAAAAGGAACATGTTTTTTAAAAATCCTAGGATAATTGGGGATGTTATGATTTTGGTGACCCAGGGAGAATTGGAAAACTGAAGAGATACAATTGAAGGCTTATAATGACTTCTGTGGACCAAGGGCTTCTCTCCCCTTCCAATGACCATCCTGCTTGATTGGCACTTCCAGGACATCCAGCACTTGAATGACTACTATGTTCTGAATGCTTTCCTACCCATCTAATCAAATGATGAAATTATAACTGACAAGGTGTTGGCCTTGGGGTGGATATTTGGGGGGAGAGTGTTAATTAGGTCATTATGGAAGACACTCCCTTCTAAGAAGTTTATGTCCTTATCAAAAGACGAATGGGAGCTTGTTTGCTCTTTCTCATGTGAAGACACGACTGGAAAGTGCCATCTATGAAGCAGAACACAGGCCCGGTACACATATTGAGTCTGTTGGGACCTTAGAGCTGTGAGAGATACGTTTATGTTGTTTATATGACTCTTAGCCTACAGTATTTGGTTACAAGCAGTCTGAACAGAGAAGACAGATGAAATATGAAACAATCAACAGATCAAACCAGCTACTTCGCAAACCTCCGGGAAACCTCTATTATCTGGAGACTCAGAGTACAGTTCAAAATGTTTAGGTGTTTCCTCCAGCTGCCTTCTGGTACTTCACGGCAGAGCAAGAACGTGTGGGCCAGAGGAGGGTCTAATGCTCTATGGCATGGAGAACATCTCCGCACAGGTAGCAGCTTCCCTGGTCACGCTGATAATATGTAAAATGGGCACAACTGAAGGCCGACTAGGGGTTACAGAGCTTGCTTTGTACTTAAGAAGAAGAAAGCAAAAATCATGGCCCCTGGGCCAGGACCTGTGCTTCTGGGTGTCATGGTGGGAGCTACCAAGGAGATAAGAATTGTGAGCTGATAGTTTTGGCAAAATTGGTTCGGTTATATAAATTGGAATAGCTTGAAGCTGATCTCCCTCTTTTTCTCTTTTGGCTTCTAAAATGAGCACAAGTCTAAATTTTTGTTTTTGTTTTCATTCAACCTTTTTGTCTCCTCTCCTAGTTTTCTAATATGCCCATGAAATGCTTTCATTAGCGGAAAAGGAAAGACAAAAACAAAACAAATCGAACATTAAAAAAAATCATACACACTTTTTGAGAAAAAGGAAAGAAATATTATGCCGACTACCAGCAGAGGTAGCAGCTCTTGGGATGTCATCTCGGGGTTCAGAGGATCCCTCTGCCCCATTCAGGGAGCAAAGCTCAAGCTAAGTTTACAGAAATAACAACACCCCTTTGAGATTCCACCCTGCTTATGAAAGTACCACCGGCCCAAAGCTGTGGAGGCCTCAGTTTGACAGGAGCAAAGGCGATGGGACAGCTTGGCTGCTGATGTTAGATCCCATGGCTAGGTACAAAACGAACCAAACAACACAACAAGAAACCCCAAATAGGTTCACTTAAGAAAAGATGTAATCATTGGCTAAATTGACTCATGAGGACATGTCCCAGACATGCCCTATTACAGTCCTGTGGGCTACAAGAGGAAGCTGTCCCTGTCTGGCCCACTTTTGCCACAGTCTGACTCAATGATGTCCGAGGAAAAGCACAGATTTTTTTCTGGAATTGAATTGTAGGCAAAGAAAAAGAAAAAAAGAAAAAAAAAAAAAAAAAAAAAAAAAAAAAAGAAAAAAAGCAAGCAAGCAAGCAAGCAAGCAAACATAAACACCCCTAATCAAACCCCCAAGACCCCAAAAATGGAAGATAATTTTTATTTAAAGGAAAGACTAGCAGAGAGACCGTGGTTATTTAGACAGCAACACTAGACAGATGTTTTTAGGATGACCAAAGAGAGGCTGTCACCTCAAGGAAAACAACGGATAGAATATATTTGGCCAGTATTTGAAATTGAACAGTAAATTTCGATAGGTTGGATAGAAAAGGAGGGAGGTGCACTTTCTGTTTTTCAGCTCGTTTTCCCCTTGGAGGCAAGAGGCCATACCTCAAATCTCTCCTTCCTAGTCTTCCCCAAACAGCCTAAGAACATACTAGACGCTCACCCTTTTGGGGCCAAAAAGATTGTGGTAGAGGGTCCGGAAGCGCTTGCGTGTGTAGTTGCAGCGGTAGGCTCCGCCCATCAGGTACTCGATCACCAGGCCAATGTCTATGAGGCTGATTCTGTAGTCTGGGGGCAGGTTTCCCTGTTAGGGAGGAAGGGAACAACAGACAAACCCAAAAAGACGGCGTGGTTTACTAGGTGTTCATTGGCAAGTGTTCTGTAACTATTTTAGAGTAAAAATTATATTGAAAAAGGAACATGAATGTATTATTATGCTGGTTAATTAATTCACCTTAAAATAGATCCAACCGAAACCTGGATACTCTCGCTTGGGAAGAAGACATAAGTTAAATAAGAAGATGCAGTAACCGCCGACAATAACAGAAAATCAAATTATCTATTCAAGTCTTCAGCTGGGGAGAAAAAAACACCAGTGTAGCAGAGAGAAACACAGGCTAGACAAGGCAAGGGTTATCATTCCCGGCTGCAAGATGCAGGGTCCCCTGACGCTCCTGAGCCCTCTCTGTCTGTGACCCAGGCCTGCCTCCTGCAGCCCTTTGTTTTCTCCCTACTCACAAAAGGAAGACTCCTCTCAGAAGACGAGTGTCACGACCAGGGCGGGGACCACTTATATATCAGGTCTAATTAAACCTAAGACCCATTATTAGCTGGTCCCATACATAGGCGCTACGCCGTCCCCCAATAAAGAACTAGGGAGCAGGCACTGAATTTCATGTCAGAATGGGGTTATATTTGTGTCCCTTGTGCTTAAGGTGTGTGTGTGTGTGTAAAACGGGAGAAATTTTAACATTGGAATAAAAACTTTCACAAATTTAAGGCGATTTGGTCACCTTTTGGTTTCAAAACAGCTTTGTATTGTTGGGAGGAGGGCACAGTGCTAGGATGGAGCCCAGGACTTTGGGCATACTAGACAGCATTTTAATCAATCAATCAATCAATCAATCAATCAACTAATTGGTTTTTTAACACAGGGTTTCTCTGTGTAAGCTTGGCTGTCCTGGCTTATGTTTGTAGCTATGTAGACCAGATTGGCCTCAGACAAGACCCACCTGCCTCTGCTGCCTCATTGCTGGGATTAAAGGCATAAGCCACCACTGCCCAACTAGATAAGCATTTTAACATTGAGCTGTCTGTCTGTCTGTCTGTCTGTCTGTCTCTCTCTGTCTATCTATCTATCTATCTATCTATCTATCTATCCATCCATCCATCTATTTTTTGAGTGCCAGACACAGGAACTTGTTCTTACAGATGGCTCGAGAGAGGACTCTTTGAACCCAAGGAAACTTTTTGCTCTGTTAAGTCAAGGAAGAAGAAATGCACAGTGAACTCACAAGGCATAGATGACTAGCAGCTCTTGCTGTCTGGGTTAATTCCAGATGCAGGACAGCATCCTCTGGACTGCATCCTGCCTACTTCAGTGTGTTGGGACTCTGTGTGCGTCATTACCCCCTTGGGTTGAATTCTGATGCAAGCCTAAGTTTGTGGAGCCTCTTCTCTCCTACCTAAGGCTCAGGTGGCAATGACAGTCTACCTAGGGGCCTCTAGAATGCAGTATAGGAACCCCTGATGGGAGGAAATTCATTTAATTGGTTAAAAGAGGTTTCAAGTAGCCTGTCATTAAAACTATAGTTTTAGATTTTTTCTGTGAATATTTTTTTATGTTTATATTTCCCATGTCTTTTATAATATGTGGGGTGTGGTTGGTTCTTGGAATTTTTATGCATGAAATATGTATCAGCCAAACAATTAATGTGTTTGGCATCTAGCCTAGGGTTGGGCTTTTTGTGTCATGTGCTCAGTAATGGAATTAAGTAGCTGCACTCTCCTTAGCATATGACCTGAACTGCATGGGCCATTGTATCTGGAATTCAGTGGCGGTTCTTGGTATGGAGGCATGGAGGGACAGCCATGTAAGCACTGGTGTGCGCCTAAGATGTCACTGTTGCTCCTTACATCTCCCTGCTGTTCATCTCTGACCACTGGCTTCTGCAGCTCTGTCTGCTAGGGCCCCAAGTCCATGTTGGGATCTAAAGGGAACCAGTTCTTGACGTTGGCCCATCACGCCTCAGTCTGAAGTTCATTTCATTAACTTTATTGCCCTTCAAAAAAGTGTCTTTGTGCTCTGCTCTCCTTTCTTACGAATGTGCTCTATAATGTGAGAAACTCAGGTGTGAGCATCAATTTGAATTCTACAAATGACACCCAGGATCGTGTTAAGGCCAATATTGAATGGTATTACTTATGAATTTGAGGAGTCATTCAAATTTAAGGACTGTCAGAAAAGTGGTAATAGTAAAACTCAAAGAAATATAAATTCATTTTATATGTTATAAACTGTAGGCATTTTAAATAGGCGCTTTACTTCATAAAGGGCAGTTATTGATTTATACTGCCAAGGAAGGTGGTAAACTTTTGTATGCCAGAAGGCATTACCTGGTATTAAGTTTGAAACAGAAGAAAAAAATTTTTTAAATTAGTTAATTATTTTTTTTTTCATGCTTTAGATTCTTTGGGGCAAAGGACATGGCTTGTATTCTCTTTGACAGCAAGGGAACAATGCCCACATCTCAGAAGCCAGTGACAATTCCTCATCTCACCTGTGTTAACTCCCTGTCCTGCAGAGGTAACACAGAGAGATCAAAGTGGGTGGAAGGACCAGTGGAGAAGGTGTCACATGTTCTTGTTTGTAGTATCATGAAGAAGGGACATTTATGTCAACAAGTTTGAGGTCTTCCTGCAAGGCTGAAAAAGGGCTGTGTGTCTATATCTCCATGTTTCTTGCTGGAAGAATGGAAACATTTTAGGAAAGAAAAAATAGACTTCTTTTTTTTAAAGTTTTATTTATTTATTTATTTATTTGAGTGTTTTATCTGTATGTACACCTGCAGGCCAGAAGAGGGCATCAAGTCACGTTATAGGTGGTTGTAAGCCACCATGTGGTTGCTGGGGATTGAACTCAGGACCTTTGGAGGAGCAGACAGTGCTCTTAAACCACTGAACCATCTCTCCAGCCCCAAAAATAGACTTCTTAAATAAAACTTGATGTAATTTAGGTCTCTTGTGGTGACTGTGTGCTAGATAGACTTTAAATGGAGTGGCTTCCACACATCAATGATGAAGCATCTGTATTGCTTATCCTAGGACACAATTGTTGGACAGAAGGGAAACTTGCAGGTATTCATGTCAAGAAAGGACAAAGACACAAGTTTCCAGAGCAAACAGCACTGGACCAGGCTCTGTTAGCTCAACCCCATATGACATGCATCCTTTTCTGTATCTCACTTTGTGCTCTAAAATCAGGTGACATGGACCATTGCTCATCAGCTCTCGTCTGTCTCTATACATCCAACTGTTAATCAGCATTCATCAGCTGCTTTTATTTTCCATTGCCACCCATTGGCAGAGACCCCTGTGCAGAGCATTCAGGGTTGGTGTCCCCTGGGGTTTGGTGTGTGGGACTGTGGAGGTGGCCAAGGAACTGCTAGGGATGGACTTGTCTTCTCATCTCACCTGCTCTGAAGGAGACAGAGAGAGTGAGTGGCACCTTGCATGCCCAACATGTAGAGACAACTGCTTTCTGGAGGAGTCTTCCTTTGCTTTAGATCTTCCCAAAATAGATTTTAAAAAATGATACCAGAGCCATTCTGATTCTGTCTGCTGATCCTAGTCCTATCCCCACCCTGTGGGTCGTGACTTTGTTAGTGGGCAAAGCCTCAAGAACAATTTCCCATTTCATGCCTCAACAATACAGGGTAGGTCCCAGGATTCAAGTATTTACTAGAGAGGGTTGGGAGGTAGGTTACCAACGTGAAAATGTTCTCTTCATGCTATGAACCATTACTCGAAGGTAAGATTTAAGTCATGCCATGCTTAAAAATGTCCTAGAGAGCAGTTAAAACTCACAGGTTGCATCTGCTCTCCAGATGAACTGTCTTTAGGTGTCAGCTCATGGTATGGCTGTCAGATTTCAACTGCTTAGGAACATTGGTTTTGTTTTTTTTTTCCTTTGAAACTTATAACAAGTCTTGCAAACAAGACTTGGGGGACAGGCTTGATGGGGGAAACAATCACTAGGTAGGGCTCAGTCTGGGGAGACTCAGGGGGAAGAAAGGGGGTTACATGGTTTGGTAGACTAGCAAGGTAAAAAACCAGGCAACTGATTATGTTAAATAAAAGGATGCTCCTAAAAATTTGCATGAATTTAGCATATGGGCTTATGAAAATCTCTGTTCCTTACCCAAAGGAGAAACCCTTCCTCCCTCCTTCCCTCCCTCCCTCCCTCCCTCCTTCCCAATCCTCCTCCTTCTCTTCCTTCCTCCTTCCCTCCCTCCCTAACTTCTTCCCTTCCTTCCCCCTTCTCTATTTCTGCCTCTCTCTTGTATTCAGCAAAACTAGGTCTTAGTTCCTATATCAATGAACCTTAAATCATTTTCATTATACCACTGCCTTTTTGGTACTCAAATCACCCTCCTTTAGTGGTGAAGGTTAGCACAGATAATCTAAAGTATTAGTACATTTAATTGAAGAAAGAGAAACTAGTATTTAAAACATCCGGAGCCACAGATTGAGCAGACAGCTACTAAAACAGCAGGTTATATTTTACAGAAGTGCAGACAGATTTGAGCCACTACTTTAATAGGAAAGCATGAGTATAGTCAATGGATTTATGCCTGAAACGGCTTCATAGGATTGTCTTGGTTTATATCAGTTCAAACTTCTGGTAAATGACAAACAGCACTTCTTTACCTCTTTGCTTCTAGATTGGTCTCTAGATAGAACATTTTTTTGAGACTACCTCACTCATTCTGTTGATTTGAAAGAGCAGATGGAGTTGGGGATAATCTGATTGGCTTATGATGGTCTGGTAATTATGCAATGTATCCTTGGGTTTGTAGGCATCATTTGCACTTAGAGAGACATCTCATTAAGTAGTATGCTTATGGTCCAGAACTGTGTGTCTAATTCACGAATATGTCTTTGTGTGTGTGTGTGTGTGTGTGTGTTTGTGTGTGTGTGTGTGTGTGTGTGTGTGTGTGTGTGTGTGTATTAGATATTAGATTATGACTACTGGCTGAAACTTTCACAGAATACTGCATATATACGTATGTAATATATTATATATACACATATATGAAAGGAAGGAGGCGCTTATTACTTATCATTATATTCTTTAATTTTAAAAATTAATTGTCCTAAAATATTCTTAGCATTTTTAACCTAGATTTTGAATCCCTGGAGTAACTACTTGGCCTAAATTAGAAAAAGTCATAGTCATAGGGGACCATAGAAGAAATTTGTGCCCGGATGTTAATTTCTATCCCTTTCACTTCTTTGAGAAACACAAAACAAAGAACCTACTTGTCGGCTCATTTTATTCATGAGCACAGATTGTTGACATGTTTGTTTCCTTCGAGAGTGAGAAGGCTATTCCTCCCTTCCCTTCAAAGCCAGACACCCCCCTTATCAGCTTCTGGTTTCTACTTTTTCCAGGAGAAGAAACTAAACACAGGCTTTGTCTTTGCCGTCACCTGAATAACAGCCTCCTCACTGAGTTTTAAAGTCATATCCTCTGGTTCCCAAATCAGCAAGTAACTGGACACACACAACAATCCTCTTGCTCTATCCTCCCAGCCACTGTTAAAGGTCTGCTCTCAGCAAACAGCCTTCCTCCCACGCTCTTACCATCCTCTCCTCTCTTACTAATCTACACTGTTTTCAAGGTACATTAACATCTAAGAAGCTTTAAAAAGGAAAAAATACTCTGTATGTCTTCAAATAAGACTTGCGATATGAGCAAATCCACGAGGCAGCTCAAAGAGGCTCAGGTAAAGAACAGCTGTCTGGCAAAATGGAATTCTATGGAGAAGAGACGCTAATATGAGTGAGCAGTCTTGATCACTTCTACTCAACAGATGGTAACACCGAAAACTCCCTTGAAAATCAGGCAAGACCTTACTGCTGGGAGAGGGGGGCAGAGAATGTGGGTGAGGGACTTGTTCCGAGGCTTGGGTTGCCTGACAGCTGGGACTCTGGGACCAAAGCACAGATACATGATCAGAAAGTCCCACATCCTTGCTGCATACAGACTGGTCTGAGATGAGGCGATGGTCTCCTCTATTTATTATAATTTTAGAAATGCTCAGCATAATTCGCTGGATGTGAGAGTCAGAAGCGTATTAAAGAATATGTTGAGTATGTGGGACACCAATCATCTGAGATTTAGTTTCCAGAGAAATGTAAGCTAAGATAAATTCAGCAAGGGGGGGAGGAGGGGAAATGTGTGGATGAAATCGGCTGGCTGAAGGCATAGATGGTATTGTGCCTCAGCATGTGGCCGATGGAGGAAAGTGGGGAGTCAAAGTCGAGGCTGCACTGGGTGTGCAGCCTTTGATTTCAAGAGCTACAGGCTTTCCTCACAAAGTGGGCCTCTCTTTCAATATGGTGGCGTGGAGATGAAAGAACGGGTTGTAGCAGAAATCCAGTGTGTTTAGGGGGGATACTGGTATTGGTTTTGTTCTTATATCTTTGACTCACTCTTAACAAAGGTCCAGGAGGTTAAAATAGTCCAATTATAAGAAGCTCCCAGAGACTCTGACATTTTGAAGAAAATATCAAAAGTTGCGTGCAGTTCACCAAGGGTCAGTTCTGGTTGAGACTTCCTATGAAATGACATACTTGTCTAGCACTTTTGATTCTTGATTGAGAGTCAATCCAGTCCAGAACTTTCCCTGAGGCTTGATTTATGGAGGGGGGACTTATTTCTTGACAAGGCCACTAATAAATAACCTGGGTCCAGGATTGAGGTTTTCCAATCCTGGAAACCTGCTCTCCACATCCCCAACTCCCACCCCCGGGGGCTGTGGTGATCAGCCAAGGTTGCCGCATCTGTGCTGTGCTTGAAACATCCTGTGTTCCCTTTGGGTAACATTCCTTGATTAACTTCTTGCTGACCTTGTTCCACTATGTGATAGTTTTCAACTCTTTCTCATCCCCACCTCCCGGCACACTGTATATAAGATTCTATACTTAATAAGCTTGCTTGGCATATGGTCTATCTTGGGCAAGACCTCCTGATCCTAACTTTCCTAACTTCCTTATTTTCTGATCCTATCATCCTCCCTATCAGGAACTTGACCTTGAAAAATGACCTGCTTGGTCAAAGCCATTTCTCTAAGTATGTCTCTGGGTTCTGGTGTAGTATTGCAGCATTCCTGTGAGGTGGGGAAGGTCTACAATTTCTGTTTCCTTCTTTCGAGTTCTGAAGCCAGGCTACCCTGAGAAGAGACTGTTTGAGGCAAAGGAGCAAGCTTTTGCTAAGGTTAAACATAACTTTCCCATATTTAAATTTAAATGAAAACATTATGCAACAATAATAAGGAAATTATAATTCTACTTCAGACAGTCTTTGTGAAGAGTAAATGAATTCAGGCATACAGAAAGCTTATGTAACTCTCTCTTTCTCTCTCTCTCTCTCTCTGTCTGTCTTTCTCTATCTGTTTTTGTTTTTGAGACAGGATTTCTCTGTGTAGCCTTGGCTATCCTAGACTCTCTTTGTACACCAGGCTGGCCTCGAACTCACAGAGATCTGTCTGCCTCTGCCTCCCTGAATGCTGGGATTAAAAGCATGCCCTACCGCACCTTGCTAATGCTGTGTATCTCATCACTAGTGAGCCCCAGTCATTGCTGCTTTACCTTGAGGAAGGACCTGTGGCGATGTTAGCATGCTACAAATTACTGAATACAGTTATTACCTCCTTACCCTTCACCCTCCTCCATAAACTGTGAATGATTCACTTGTACCCAAAAGATATATATTCTTGGGCATAAAGTATATTTTTGTTAGGAGGATGGAATGTGTATAGATTCACCTTTTCTCAGCTATTCTAACTACACTTTATATGGTGGTTAATAGGATGTTGTCAGGTGCTAGCAGGAAGGTACTCATTGTGATCGGTACTGTGGATTTTAATACCCCAGACAGTAAGGGACATTTGGAAAGATATAGGTAATGGCATAAATCCACATTGTCATGGGAGAAAGCCTAGAATCTGCTACAGAAAAGCATCACATTCAATGAAAGCATCTAAAACCATGGCAACCGGAGGAAGGAAGGACCACAGCGGCATTGTCAGCAGAGGTGTCCAGAGCTACCAAGCAGATGCACATACACTGCTCTGCGAGGAAGGGAGTTGGCAGGGACATGGAGATGGGGCAGCTCATGCACACCAGATACGCTCTATCACAGGAAGCACTCAGGACAGGCCCTCCGACCTGAGGTCTAGAGGATTCTTACCTTTTTGACATCCCTGACCAAGTGGTACAATGTATTTGAGGGCCCATGTCTCTGAAAATGATAAAGAACAATCAAACAGTTTTGCTAGTCAGGGGCTCCAGGTGGCAAGGCAGGAGGGAGCTGGAAGGAAGGGTTCTGGCTGGTGCAGGGTGGTTCTTTGTGCTGGGCCTTGTTCTAGTTGCTCAGTTGTATATGTCACTTTGAAACCAAGACTGGCTGAATTTTGGGTCACATGTTCTCCAGAAAAATGTGTTTAGGGCCTAGGTTCAAACTTTGTAAGGCCAATTGTCAATTACTAGATATATGGACCAAATGGTGTGGAAAGAACTAATGTTACAGCAGGAGAAAGCAGAAGTGGTTTGTAATAGAAACTTCTTAATTTTCTTTAGTGCCATTTTCCGAGTTGTCATTGAAAATGTGTCTCAGAAAAGCATTGGCTGAGTGTCTCTGCAAAAGGCCAGAAAATAAGTCATGAACACATGGACTATTCAGTGTTTATTTAATATTTAATCTGGTTAGCTGCTAGTATTGTAAGAAAGCAGCTATAGACTGTACACAAACAAATGATCTTGGCTATATCTCAATAAAACTTTATTCATGGTCACAGCAAATTGAATGCCATGTAATTATTTTGGGGGAGTGGGTTTTACTGTGTAATCCCCAGCTGGCCTCAAAAATCACAGGCTCCCCGCCTCAGCCTTCTGAATTCTGGGATCACATGCAGCTGCTCTATATCTGACCAGATTTCATAAATTTTAATATGTTATAGGGTATCATATTTCTGTGGTTGTTTCAGCCAGTACATTTGAAAGAGAGTCATCCTTCACTCCCAGGCTCTATAGAAATCTCTCTGACACGTGGCTTAAGGAAAAGCCATAAGCTAGTTGGGAGAAAAAAGAAGTTACGAAAAGGAATGCATCTATTGAGGCTAAGAATAAACTAAACGATTTGTTATTCTGTAGTCTTTCAGGTGCAGGGATGCTAAATAAAGTCCAGAATACCCAAAGAAAGTTGACTTTCAGACGAGCAAGGATGCCTCATGCAGTCCTGGGAATATATAGTCAGTCCTCCATACTCACGATGTCTGTGTCTGTGGATGCCACCAACTGTATGGAAAATATTTGGGGGGACACATTGTGTTGAATAGACACGTGTATTTTTCTTATGGTCATTCCTTAGGAGGTGCAGGCTATTAACTATTTATATGGTGTCTGCCTTGTGTAGGGCATTGTACATGAGAATGCTTCATTATTTAGTTTCCAGGGAGAGGCTACTTACAACAACAGGACGATGTGCGGAGGGTCTATGAAAATCCCATGTTATTTAGACGAGGAATGTGAACATCTGAAAGTTTCTTCTTCTTCTGGGGTAACTCCTTGAATGAATTCTACAATGATATGAGGGACAGCCACACCTACGCTAACGATCGCTGCTCATCTGAAACCCAAAGTTTGCTGGTGTACTGCAGTTATTGGCCAAGTCTGGTAATGTGATTGAACGATCTAAAACAGTGACAATGTTCTGGGGCTGAGGTTCCTGGGTGTGTATATAGCCACCATGGAGCTGACCGTGACTCGACTTTTTCCTCTCTAAAATGTGGATTGCACTACCACTTTATCTGATAGGCCTATTTGAGAATTAAGCAATGCAATACTTCCTCGTAAAGTTATTTAGAAAGTGATTAGCATTTAGTAGGTGCTAGATATCATCATTATTGCTGTTGGCATTTACTCTCTCATAATTCTTCTCAACACAGCACTTTAGGTGACCTCCTGCTGATGACAGTGGCAAAACCTGGTGGCTTAAGGTCCAGGAAAAAGCTTCTTTCTTTCTTTCCTTCTATTCTCGGCTTTGGAATAAACGCTTTCTCCCCCATAACTCTCTGATGCATAAGTCATGATGCCCAGGTGTATGGAAGGAACCCTTCCTGTAAGTCTCAGTGTGCTGAGGCAAGATGTGACTGCAGGGAGAGTGGAAACCAGGATCTACCCTGCCAGCCTCTGTCCTTCTGCAGTGAGGTTGAGATGAAGCACGCTGCAATGGTCTACTGCCTGTCTCTTGCTGGGGACAGTCAGTGGCTCTATCCTATTGCACTCAGGATGCTGGGACAGACACTGGCCAGTGAGTGGAAGGGCAACCTCTGAGAAGAGGCTTAAGCTTGGTACTAGGTTCTTTGGTCTTGCTATTGTTCTGGTATTTGGGGCCGTCAGTAAACTACTTAGCCTCTGTCTATGCTTTACACTTTCATGTCTCTATAAAAAGTCATGCCGAGCCTCATGTCAGTACAGTAGTGTGGAGAAGTGGGACTGTTAGGTGATCTGGTTACCAGGGTATCGTCTTTGTAAGTGGAACTGACAGAAGAAGGCTCACATGTTTGTACCTCTAACCTTTTTGCCCTAAGATGACAGTGCTTGTCCCTTTCAGTGGCCACATTCTGGAAAGAGAAAATAGCTCTCATGAGATTAGGAGCCATTGGCACCTTGTTCTTGGATTTCCAGCCTCCCGGACTGTGAGAAAGAAATACATGTTCTTCATAAATTACTCAGCCTCAGGTATTCTTTTGTAGCTGCAGAAATAGACTAAGACCGCCTCAGTTTTTCTCATCTGTGAAACGGTAAAAACACAACATCAGTTCTTTAAGCTTGGTTGGCTTTTCTAGTGAGTGCTGCTGCAAAGCCATTTTTTGGATGACTCCTGAGTATTTTACACTATCACTATAGTGATAGAACTTCATAGCTCTGAGGAGGACACAATGATACAGGATATGTAATCAGCTTCATTTGATGGTTGGTGCTAACCCGACCATTCTCTGCAATATCCCCCCCCCCCCCCCCCCAGGCTTACGGAGTGGAGTATGTGTTTTCAGATTGACAGTCACTTCTGGTTTTGTGTTTTAAAAATCTGAGAACAGTGCCCTCTGGTGGTCATGACAACTTTTGCCTAAGATGGTGACAACTGAGCAGTTAAAACAAGTGAAGTCTTGGCGACTTGGTGTCTGTTTGTCTATCCAGGTGTAAGGGAGTGTGTGTAAGGAATGGTGCATGCATTACAGGAGAGACAGGAAGAGAGTCACAGGCATGGGGGCAAGGCAGGAGAAGGTAAACGAACAGAAGAGAAACAGACATTGAAAGGCATCGTAGCTTGGCCCTACCGTATTGTACAGTTCCTCCAGTCTGGAGATGGTGAGAAAACGGTGCATGCTTACTCCGTTCTCTATGAGTAATTTCACAAAATCCACTCGGTCCAGGACTAGGGCGTCCAGCATGGCTTGCTCCAGGGACCCTACCTGTAATTCAAGACATTCAGTTAGTCGGCCCACATCATAGAAGTGCAGTTCCTCCGTGCTCACCCAGAGGGCTTTAAATAGATTGGTGACATCTGCAAATCTCCAGACATATCAGAGAGACCTAGCCCCGCCCCCCTCCCCAGATGCCACTCGTGGTCCTGTAAGCACATGTTACGGAAAACAGAAGTCAAGGACTCCAGGTCCAGAAAGCTCCTTTCTCTACTAAATCTCTCTCTTGTTCTGGAGCCTTGGGACTCTAGGTTTTCCTCCCGATGGCCTCTCTGGCTAGTTTTCTGCAATGCTTGTAGAGGTAATGCTGGCATTTCCCCGCCTTAATTTTTTTCTTTCTTAGGCACTGACTAAGAGCCCTGGCTGACTTGAGGATAGAAACCCAGGTAAACAGAGCTGAGGGCCAAATAGGCCTGACCAGATGTGTAGGTGTGTAGAAATGGACACCCCCGAGGCAAACTGGTGTCACATAATCCAAGAACAACATATATTCTGGATGGAGTACTGGCTGAGATTTGTATTCTTTCACATTTGTCATTTTTTTTCAACGTCCAGATTCCTTGACAAATATGCCCCCAACTGCCAATTTCTGAAGACAGGTGCTCAGCGGTGGCCCCAGGGCTCCCCGGGATAGAAGGTTCAGAGTCTTGCTTCCAAGCTGCTGCAGGGCTGCCACCCGTGGATGCACACGCACATCACCCAATGGCCCATTTCCCAAAGTTCTTATTTTTGGCAGCCAAGTGATGGGTGGCGGCGGGGAGGGGGGAAGAGAAGGCACGGACAGTTATATAAAGCTTTGGTTCACTTGTGCCCGGGATAGGGCCGACCTGTGCTCAGCCACCAGGACCAGATGGTACATGCACACAGAGGCCTGGCTCAGCCGCAAATCAGCAGGAACGCACCACCATTTGGTGGCAGCAGCTTCCTCCTTCTGCTCGCCTAAAAGACAACCAGAAACATACGAATCCTCTCCCTCCTTTATTTTTAACTTTGTCTTCTCTGTATCTTTAAAGGGAGAATTAAAAAAAAAAAAAAAAAAAAGGATTTGCGTTCAAAAACTGCTGAGAGAAGAGCCAAGGAACGTTTGGTGGTGCGCTTAGTTATATCTTCCACTAGGTGGCAGCATGTCACTAAACACGAGAAGGGGGCCTGGGCCACTTGCTGTGCTATGCAAAGGGAGACTCCACCCTCCTCCCAATTTTCTGAGACACTTTCAAAGATTCCTTAGAAACCCTTGCCAAGCACGTGGGCTTTTCAAGGGTAACGATGTATATATACTCTACCGGCCACTGTTGCCCATAAATAAAGATCTGGCTGCGAGCGATGTCAACTCTGTTCCACGCTAAAGCTAAGCTCAGTTGGTCTGGGGCGGATGCATTGGCTCCTGTATATTGTGGGAGAAAAAAAAGAGAGCAAGAGAAACAGTAGTTAGTTATGCCACGAAGACTCTCTCTTCCCCAAGAGTAAACTAAGGAGCCGTGTGACCCCCTTCCACTCTTGACACTTTGGGGGAGGAATCTTCTTTGCCACGGTGTTTTCCTGTGCACTGTGGATTTATTTTATTATTTTATTTATCTATCTGAGACAGGTTCTCAATATGTAGCCCAACATGGCCTTTAAAGTCATGGGAACTTGTAGCTCGGCTTCCTCAGTGCTGGGATGGCAGATGTCACCATCTCTGGCTTTTTTTTTTTTTAATGAAAAAAATTTTTTTTTAAATTTCAGTACCCAAGTAGCCACATGTGACTAGAAGCACAGATGACATTTCTGTCTCTACAGAAGGTTCTGCTGTGACAGGCAGTCTAGATGGAGCATGCTGTCCATACACACGAGTGACCTTCAGCAGCTGCTTGTGTAGCTGAGAACAGGTGCAGCCTGTCCCGTGGGATACTGTGCACCTCCTGTTGTGCATCTTGTGGCTGGGTGAGCCAGGACCTCTGCAAGCCACTGTTCTGCCATCTGGGAAATGGGAGCAGTAAGAATTATCCCATTTTTTTATTCAGCCAAGATGCGTGACACTGAAATGGATCACATAAATGAATTCACCTGCCAGCAGTTTTTGTTTTTGTTTTTGTTTTTTTCACACTTCATTGCCACCATTGGTGTATGGAGGAAGAGACCCCATTGCACACTAGTCATTTTTTACTTTACTGACTGTCCTACTGGCAGGAGAGAAGAGAAAAGAGAATTCTCTTTTGGTTCAGAGAATTTGAAAATTGAACATACATTTGACAAGCTAGTAGGAATTTCTACATGTTGTGATAAAGAACGTCCCACATGATCCTAGACATTGGCACTTGCTCTGTGCATTGGGGCAGGTGAAGCTACTCAAGTCCAGATTGGCTCCTAACAGAAGAATTTATTATGGTGCAGTGACATTACATCCCAGGCCAGCTACTGGGAACTCTGCCCATCCCTGTGGGCTCTTACCAGCAAAGGTTAGAAGCAGTGTAAGGACCCAGTTCCTGCTGACCACATGTATGTGACATGTATGTGACATGTTGCCCTTGTCAGCATTGCCTGGATGTCTTTACATTGTCGCTATGGCAGCCCCTGTATCAGTTTAATCACACTGCTTGAAAGGGTTTCTAAAGGGTCCAGATATCCAGGGTGCAGCAGCAGCAGGGAGCCGGTGACCGTGCCTCTTTTCATGCCTACCCCTGTGCCTTTTCTTTCTGGACTCTGCAATGTTGATACTAGGAATTAGGCAAACAGGACAGGGGAGTTGTCAACTGCTTGCTAGGGTCAGCATGGGGACCTGAGTTCAATCCCCCTCACCCCCCACACCTAAAGAGACATGAAAGCTGAGTATGGGTGTTTCGTGACAGTAATCTAGTACTGGAGCGGTTGGGTGGCAGAAACAGGAGGATTCCTGGGGCTTGTTGGCCAGTCAGTCTAGCTGAATTAATGTATGTGCTCCAGGTTCAGTGAGACTCGGTCTCAATATAAAATGGAGAGGAATGGAGGAAGACACATGGTGTTAGCCTCTGCCTTACACATGAACAGACATACACAAGTATGCACAGCTATATACATACACATGGCCATACACACACATATACACAGCTATGCATAGCTATATACATACACATGATTATACACATGTATACACAGATATATATATATATATATGTATACACACACATATATGTATATATGGTCATACACACACATACACACACACACAGAGACTGCGAGACAGAGACAGAGACACTCTCTTAGGCAAACAGCTAGACATAGTGGCTCATTCTAGGCTGGAACAGGAATGCCGTTGTGAGTTCTAGACCACCCTGGGGTACATACAGGGTGAGACTCTGTCTCAGAAACCAACCAACCAACCAACTAACCAACCAACCAACCAACCAACCACCCACCCACCCAACCAAGTGATTTGTGTAAGCAGTGCTTACCTGGGCACTGCTTCAGTACTTTGCAAGTTTGAGCAGGGGTGTCTAACCCGGGATGCCCCTGCAGGCCCTTGTGCCTCACCTCTACATCCCGACTCAGGAGATCGGGGCGGAGCCTGAGGTTTTGCATTTCATTTTTCTTTTTGTGCTACAGGAGATTGGACCCAGGGATAGGCAGGCTCTCTGCCCTGAGATATGTTCCCCAGCCCCATGGCTGCCTGCCTCCCACTTGGGACTATCCACTGAATGACAAGTTCCTTCCCAGGCTCTGGTGTCCACAAGTTGATGAGTTTAGTATAAGCCTCATTCTTGGAGTGAATTGATCAATGTTTGAAATAATGCCTGTTAATTTGATTTATGCAGAGACTTTTCCACTAAGAAAATCATTTATCGTCTCAGATAACAATAGGGATTGCAAACTCATGCTGGGGTGACTGAAATATGTGAAAATGTATATTGCTAACTTGGAGAGAAAAAAAAAGTGGAAGGTTCCTTGAGATTGAATTCAGAAAGTGGCATTTTGAACTGCTTCTTATTCTCCGTCTTTTAAAAGTCTAAATTTTATTTTAATTGACACAGTAAGTATATGTTTATGGGCTATGGTGTGAGATTTAGGAGCATGTGCACTGGATATACAGATAAGATTAGAATCACTCAGACACAGGACATTTGGGTGTGTATGTGTGCATTGAGAACATTGAATTCCCTCGACTATCTATTTTCAAAAAAACAGTCAGTTGCACGCGCTAGTTTTCCTACAGCACAGCAGACGTTATTCCTCTTACCAGGCTGTACATTGTACACATTAACCCCCCTGCTCCACCGCGTTTTTTCCCTCCCACCACCTACCTCTCCACTGCCATGATATCAATGTTTAGTTTCCAAACCTAAGAAGAACTTGCCTTTCTGTGCTAGATTTTTTTTTTAAACTTTGCACACTGTCCTTCAGTTTCATCTGTGTTGCTGCAAATGGCATGTTCCCCAATTCTTTGCTGGCAAATAGTATTGCATTCTGTATAAATACACTACATTTTCTTTAGCCATTCATCTGGTGATGGACGTCTGAGTTGAGTCTGTATCCCGAGTCTTGTGCATGATTGCTGCCATAAGCACAAGAGTACAGCTGTCTCTTTGCTGGTCCAATTTCATTTCCTTTTGACATACACCTGGTCACACAACGGGTAGCTACACCACACAGCAGGGCTGGTCTTGGTTTTCTGAGGAACCAAACTTTGGTGCTGCTTTCTCTAAAACTGTTTTTGTAAAGTTTATTTATTTTGTTTTGTGTGTGTAAGTGTTTTTCCTACACACACACACACACATATATATCTATATATATAGTGAACACATACATGCTTAGTGCCCGTGAAGGTCAGAAGAGGGTGTCAGATTCCTTAAAACTGAAGTTATAAGAGGGTTGTGAGCGGGTACTGACATGGGGCTCTGTTGCTTGCTTTGGATCACTTCATCATAACCTGGCCTCAGTGGATGAAGAGGAGCTCAGTGCTGATGTGACTTGATGTGCTGGGGTGGGTTGGTGGTAGGGGGTTCTCCTTTACTGAGGACAAGGGGAGGGGAGGTAGGGGAAGAGGGCTGGAGGGAGGGGCCGGGAAGAGAGGATGGAGGGGGCTAGGATTGGGATGTAAAGTGAATATATCAATTAAAAATAAAAAATTATGGTGTTTAAGCACACACACACACACACACACACACACACACACACACACACACACACACACACACAAAGAAGGTTGTGAGCCACCATGTGGGTGCTGGAAATTGAACCTCTACAAGGGCAACAAGTGCTCTGAACTGCTGAACCATCTTTCAGCATCATCAACACTGTTTCTTTCTTTTCTTTTTTTTTTTAATAATGGGAGAGAGAGAGAGAGAGAGAGAGAGAGAGAGAGAGAGAGAGAGAGAGAGAGAGAGAGAGAGAGAGAGAGAGAGAGAAGGAGGGAGAGGTGGTGGTGGGAGGGAGGAGGAGGGAGTCATGAGTCACTTTGCTTCTTTTAGCTGGTCTGCTACTGTGGCTTACATGCTGTCATGACTTAGTCACTGCTCTCATCATTCATATGTCACGAATTTGTATGTTACCCGAGTCAATAGTAGCACCAAAGCCCACGGAGGAAGGTGTGATTGAGGTCAAGGTGAGCTACCGGCCTGAATGTAATTAGGTATGTGTCAAATAAAAACACGAAGCCAATGAATTTTGGCTTTTCCAAAATTGAAAATACATCACTCAAGAACCATCGCGCGTGACAGTTTGGATCAGTACAAGTGATGAGCCATACTGCCTGGCTGAGGACCGTGTCAGTTTGAGCACTGAAATTCCTTCATTCACTTGAGTAAGACTGGGTGATGGCTGCTCAAGGTGCCCTTAATTGGAATACACTGGAATTTCCTGCAGAAATTGAAGAAATCTACTCTTGCCTCAGATACAACCCTAGGGACCCTGGTTAATCAGGTCCCAGGCACTGCACGCTTTAAAAAAAATTCCCAGGTGGTTTGTATGGGAAGAAATGTATAGACAATATATACATTCATTAATTTGCTCACTTTCTTCATGTAGTTTTGCATTCAAACATACTGATTTCATGCCTTCTCATGTGACAGGCACTATGCCAGTGTGGATGCCAAGTTAAGAAAGACCAAATCTTTTTTTGTCTTTAGATCTTACAGTCAGAAAGGAGACATTAATGTACCGGGCAGGGAATTTACCTGATCAACATATATTTATGGAATACCTTTGTTTCCGGGGACTGTTTGTATGTTGCACAGCTAATGGTGGTCCTCAAACCTGCAGTCATCCTCTGAGTGGAGGTTAGAGTGTCCTAGTCATGCTGGGTCAGTGCTCAGAAAGCAAGCAAACAGTACCTAGTGGACTCTCAGAGTGTGTATCTGTGCTAGAGAGGACCAGTGCCACTCCCAATGTGTTTGTATCCTGTATCTGTATAAACAAACGATTGAGTCAGCCCTGCTCTGGCTTCCTAATCTTGTTGCCATGACGATATTGTACTAAGTAGCTGGAGCAGTCCGTTGGCAGAGTATCCTCAATAATGAGGGATAGGAACACTGTCTGTGAGTAGCCTTGAAGGCACAAGTCTTTGAGTTCTTGGGGCTCTCTGGTTGACCCTACATGAAGACAGACAGTTGGAAGATGTCTTGAGGAATTGAAATAGGCCTGGATTCCATATGGGTCCTGACTTGGGCTCAGGACACTCACCCATATGCCCTGCTTCTGGGGCTGACGGGCGTGGGGCCTTAGTGTCTTTGAGGAAATCCTCTGTAAGCATGGATACAGGAGGAGGATGATAGTGCCAAGGGGAGTGGTAGAGGCATAAGGATGAGTGGGCAGGAGGCATGTGGAATTTTCCATCAGGAGAAAAGGCCAACTACGCTGCCCTAAGGTGGGCACAAATACATATAAGCATAAAAGTCAAAATAGTGGTTTGGTTATTTTATCTTTCTGCAGGAGGCTGGTGAGGTTGTAAACACACAAACTGTGACCACGTGGAGTTTTGAGGACAGGATTAGTGGATATTTCAGTGGAGGAACAATGTATGCGGAAGATTAGGCAATCACTTCATTGCATTGACTGCTGTGCTTAAGAGTTCAGAGCAGCGCATGGCAAGTAAAGGCGTGTCTTAGTCTCTTGGTGTTAAAAGATAATGCCATCAAGTGGCAGCTTGCAACGAATACACATTACATGTTGATAGTTTGGAGACCTGAAAAAAAAATCCATGATCAAAGTGCCAGCAGGTTTGACGTCTGATGAGGGCCCACAGTGCTTCCCCAGTATCCGTGGTATTGGAACAAAGGGTAGACACAATCCCACAGCACGAAGCAGCCACGCTGGCAACTCAGACGGCCCAAGAGAACTTTACAGGTGCTGCTTTCAAGTGAAATGAGAAATTACTTGGTTTAAAAATTATGTGATATAGCTGCTATGATCCACCCGTGTTTTTTTGTTGTTGTTGTCGTTGTTTTGTGACAAGATTAAGGAAAGCTTGTGTTAGTACAGCCATGGTGTCTGCTAAGTCTTTGTTCCTCCACTTTCCTCACCCACTTACACAGGGATAGCATCTTCTTACATCACAGTGAGGATGAGCATATCTCATAAAGATACATATCTTTACACGTACATGCTTAGAGTGTTTGTACACATGTGATGATGACAACGGCGACCATGATGATGATAATGGTGATTGTGTGTGTATGCGTGTATGCACATGCATGTGGGCCTGCACACTTTTTTGTGTCTATGAATGTAGGCATGTAGCTGAAGGCTGGGGGATAACCTTGAGAGTCAGTCCCCAGTTTCCACTTTGTTTGAGACGGGGTCTCTTATTCTCTGCTGAACACACCAAGCTAGCTGGGATTGCAGCTGTACACGCTACCACATCTGGCTTTACATGGGTTCAAGGGACCTGAGGTCAAATCCTCACGCCTGCACAGTGGGTTCTTTGCCCACCTAGTTATCATCCTAGCCCCAGTCAAATTATTTTGGGAGACCACATCCATATAAACAGCATTACAGAATGCTGTTATGAGTATCTAGCTTTATTCTCTGTTGTACATATTAAATTTTACATTGGTATGTATGTGTGTATGCATGCATATATGTATGTATGCATGTAAAAAATTCACAGTGTATATGGGCTGGGTTCCATCTGTGGTTTCAGGCATGAGATGCAGGGTCTTGGAATGTATCCTCATAGATGAAGGGCAGCTAATGTATTCAAAGTTCATCTTTTTTCCAGAAACATTTTTTATAAAGAATACGATTCTTTTGTTAATGCATTTTGCTCTTTTGTTATTTTCCTTATACCATCTCTGTGTGCAGTCTATGCTAATCTGTTTTTATTATTTATCATTTAATGAGTTGGGTTATAATGGACCCAGGGTAGCATTCCAGGCTAGTTATTATTCCAAACTGGAAGGCTTTCTCCTAAGCCATGACAAAATCAAACTCCCTCCTGCAAGCATGGCTTATCCACATAATCCTGCAGGCAGCCCACCTCCTCTATTTCTATGCTCTGAGTTGGGAGTCAGGAAACTCTACATCACACTTGTTTTTTCACATGCTGCTGCAGACAAAAGAAAGAATTCTGCATCCTGTTGTGCTGCTCACATCCAGGAGGAAGAGTTTTTGGGGGTATTCTGAAGGTGCACTGTTGCTGGGCTTTTTTTTTTTTTTTTCTCATACTCTGCTGTGTTCTCCAACATGGCTCCGGCATACACAGATCTTTTGGAGTATCTTTCTTAGTTTCACCAAAATGTAACTGCTCGTTTTCCCTCCTGCCGGTTGGTCAGTTAATTTTGGAAGCATTCTAAGAGAGGAAGCGGGGAATGATGAATTTCTATGGTCAGGCCTGTGTTGGAAGTTGGAAGGTTTATAGAGATGAAAGAGCTTTGTAACCAGGGGGCTTCACACAGTAGTAGAGCTCTAGCTGAAGGATGAAGATGGATGGGTAGGAATAAGCTTAGCCAAAAGCTAAGAGATCATTGTATTTAACCAGATCAAGAAATCTAAGAGGGGTGAAGGGTAACCAAAACTAAGGGTATATTAAAAAGCCATATGGAAGCCTATTGTTTTACAAGTCTGTAATATATATATATATATTGAAGGCCTCCCTGCAGCTCATTTGTTTATTTATTTATTTATTTATTTATTTATTTAATCACTTTACAGCCTGATCCCAGGCCCCTTTCTCCTCCCAGTCCTACCGTCATGCCTCCACCCTTTTCCCCGCCTCTTTTCAGAGAAGGAGAGGTCCCTAAAAGGTACCAACCCACTCTGGCACTTCAGGTCACAGCAGGACTAAGTACATCCTTTTCCACTGAGGCCAGACAAGGTAGCCCAGATAGAGGAAATGGATCCAAAGGCAGGTAAAGGAGTCAGAGTCGGAGACAGCTCCTTCTCCCATTGTTGGGGGACCCACATGATGACCCAGCTGCACGTCTGCTATCTATGAGAAGGGAGGTCTTAGGTCCAGCCCACGCAAGCTCTTTAGTTGGTGGTTCAGTCTCTGTGAGCTCCCATGGGCCCAGGTTAGTTTACTCTGTAGGTCTTCTTTTGGTGTCCTCAACCTCTCTGGCTCCCTCAACCCTTTCTCCCACTCTTCCACAAAACTCCCAGAGTTTAGCCTCTTGTTTGGCTGTGGGTCTCTGCATCTGTTTCCATCAGCTGCTGGATGAAGCCTCTCACAAGACAGTTAGTTATGCTGGGCTCCTGTTTGCAAGCAGAGCAGAGTATAGTTGTATATCTGTATATCTATTAATATCAGTCAAAGAAGGAGAAGCCATGGATTTTGGAGGGAGCAGGATGGAGTTGAGGGCCATGAGAGGGATTGGAGAGAATGGTGGAAGAGGAAATGAGGTAACTTCATTTTAACTAAAAACGCTTTCTACAGTTTCATCTAGCACCCTTTTAATTTTGTTTATAAATGCTGCAACTAAATGCAGAAGGGTCTCAATGAACACAAACCTGCCTGTCCTTCATTAAAAGACAGGAGATTCCCCAACTATGTGTAGATAAGTGCTGTGGGAGGAAACTAGCTGGAAGGCCTTAGCACATGACTTAGGTTGCTAGGATACACCTTCAGTCTCCTCCCCAAGTGGAGATTGCTACTCAGGATCCTCCCTCAAGAATGTGGCTACTACATGGAGAAAGACTGAAATCAATGCTGGAAACACACACACACACACACACACACACACACACACACACACACACACAAGTAGGTGGGGTTTGTATATAATTTATTGTCCTCTTTTTTCATTGTTCTGAATGATAATTATCTTCTCTTAGCAAAAATAACTAAGTGAATCTCAGGAGAAGACTAAAAAGGATCAGGAAAGACCAATTTATATGTAGCCTAAGAAGTTCCTTTTTTTTTTTTTTTTTTTAATGTGAGAGCCAAAACAAGGCTATCTGAAGGAAGATAGGGTAATGCCCCTCGGTTATAGTAAATAAGAAAGGTAATACCTAACATGTATCGTGCGCTTAACTTGAACCCAGCACTGTTTCTGAGAATTCCTGTGTTGACTCTTACACTGACCTACAGGGAGCTGCTGCTCTACTTTACAGCTGAGCGAATCCAGGTACGGAAACTTGTCTGTGATGAAATAGCTGGGAAACGTCAGAGGCAAGATTCAGCCACAGGCAGCCTGATTTTGAAGTGGCCCCCACCATCACGTAATTTTTGACATAACGTTTCACTGTGTAGCCCAAACTGGCTACAAACTTGTGAGTCTCCTGCCTTCATCTCCCAAGGATAGGGTTCCAGCCACATTGGCTTCCTACTGAAATTCTTACTTCACTTTCCTGCCAGTACAGTTGGGACATGCAACAGAGGAGCCATTAGGGATGAGACCTGTATTTCTAGCAGGTCTCACTTTCTCAGAGCACTTGTTCTCAGCCAGCCTTTATTGTAGACACTGGGGAAATAGGATAAACCAAAGTCATTGGCCTCAATAGAGAGAACCCCCAAGTATTTACATATGTATTTCTTCATTTTCCTTTGGGTTTTATTAGAGAGTTTCCTGTTTGGATAGAGCCCTTTGAAAAACCACTTAACACACCATGACACTTTCTGAAATGATTTTAAATGAGCACAGCATTCACTTCCTTTTAAATAGCAAAGACAGGGTCTCAGTGGTTTCTGCCCATACCTACCAGCCACGTTCCTTCCCATCATTCCATTGTGGCTGCCACCTCTCCCAAACATCATAAATAAAGCTTGTGATTTAAATCATCACGCAGTAAATATGAGTACATACAAACCAGCAATTTAGGTTAATATTTATTTTATAAAATGATTCTTTTTAAAGTATCTTTCTCCCTATATAGGGATTTGCATATACAATATAGGTTAAATGATATAGTTGATAAGTACATCTTAAGAGGTTATTGATTAGGTAAAGTGATTTATGGCTGGGCAAAATGAACCTTCTTTGGACTATGTGATATATATTGTTTATTTTTTGCACTAACTTTCTGTATTAATAAGGTTTTAAAAATTGCAGACTTTCCTCAAATTGAAGCTGCTCTGAAAAAGAAGTTATCACATTTTCACTTTCAAACTCTTCAGGCTGCTTATGTAGATTAGGCTTGGATTTGTATGTAGCCTTCTACAGGCATTCTAAACTGTAGCACTACATTTCAAATGCCTCCACTATATGATTTTCCTGAGTCCTGAGGTCTTTACGATTTGAGTTTTTAAAATATGCTGTCTGTACTTTACGATCTTTACTTATACAGTATTTCGAAACTGTTTTAAATATCTCTAAAGACTTTGCAGCATTGAAAACCCTGCCTTATATATACCTGATGCCCAAGAATTAGACCATCATCTTTGATATTAGGGATGACACTCTGGCCTCTTAGAGAACTGAGATTCCAGCCAGATGAATACTTTTTGCCTCAGTTTTGGTCCCTGACATAGAAGCCAAGTAGTAATTACACAGATAAGTAGCTATAACAGTTTTTGCTAAGGGGAATGAACTCTGAGTTGATTTATTATCCATGGTACTTCGGAGGTGTCTTAGCTCTTCAACACTTACTTCTTTACATAGTATCTGTCTTAAGACATGACTGGCAAATGGAAAATGATGATTTGTCAAAGCATTGTGCTGTTTAGGATATAAAAAGCAGCAACCACTTATTTTCTGCCCCCAAGAAATACATCTCACTACCAAAGACAGACATCATCTTAGACTGAAAGGATGAAAAAAAGTGTTCCAAGTAAATAGACTTAGGAAACAAACAGTAATCACTATTCTAACACCTGAAAAAAGACTTTAAACAAAAACTAGAAAGGAAAGATAAAGAGGGACACATTGTAGAGTAGGGTACGAGAGAGAGAGAGAGAGAGAGAGAGAGAGAGAGAGAGAGAGAGAGAGAGAGAGAGAGCTATATGGTAGAGTACAGTTGCAAAGACAGTACAGTAGAGAGAGATTTGAGTACAGTAGAGAGTTCATTAGAGAAGACAATACAGTAGAGTTCAATCAGTTCAATGCAGTGGAGTGGAGCAGTCAGTTGGTAGTGAGTGCAGTGGAGTTCAGTCAGTGCACTTCAGTTTGTGCAGTTCAGAGGCAGTTTTTCCAAGCAGAGCAAATCAGTTAGAAGCAGAGAGAGGCCAGCTTGAATTAATTACCTCAGAGAGGAGTTTGAGCCAGAATAGCTGAGTTGAACCAGCTAGCCTGAGTTCAGAAAGAACTAGAAAGGGTAGGTTTATTCAGTGGTAAGCTTCCAAGATGAAAATTGCATCTGGTGAATAAAACTTACATTTGCAGTACATCATAACTATTAATGGAAAAATCCACTAAAAAACATTACTATGTAAACATGTATACACTGAACATAGGTGTGTCAATTATATAAAAAATACTAATTGCCTTCAAATGTTGTAGAATACATGTTCTTCTGAGCAGACCATGCAACATCCTTCTCTACAGTAGGTCATATATCAGAGCATAAAACAAGTCTTAACAAATACAGGAAAGCTGAAATAATTCCTTGCGTCTTACCTGATCACAATGGAAAAAGACTACAAATCAATAGCAGAAACCCTAGAGCACATGGAAACTCATAGAGATTAAACAACATTATGGAGTAATGAGAGTGATGAGTGGGTGCTTGAATAAATCTAGAATCTAGAATAGATTCTAGAATCTAATGATAATAAAAACTCAGCTTATCAAAACCTATAGGATACGATGAAAGCAGTCCTAAGAGGGACATTTAGAGCTCTCAGTGTCTACATTAAGAACCAGAAAGATCTCAAGTAAATAGCCTAGTGACATTTCATAGGTTCTTGAAAAAAGCACAAGCCAAACTTCAGATGAGTATACAGAAAGAAAGCCTTAAAATCAAATCAGAAATTAATGAAATGGAAACAAGCTAATACAGATTATACATAGAATTAAAGAAACAGCTGGTTCTTTGAAAAGCAAGAGTGACAAATCTTTAGTCAAACTAATCAATAATGGAAGACACAAATTAATATAATCAGAGATGAAAAGAGAATCACTACAATATATGTCAATGAAATTCAGAAAAGTCTAAATAACATTTTCTACTAAACTGGGAACTCTAAAAGACATAGATGAATTTTGAATGTATATAACCTACTAAAATGAAATTAAAATAAGATAAACATTATAAAGGCTTTATTTTTATTTTGTACATATGAATATTTTATTTGCATGTGTTTGTGAATCACATGTGGTGGTACAGACGGAGGCCTGAACAGAATGTTGAATCTTCCGGAACTGGAGTTTCAGATGGTTGGGGGTAATCCTGCAGGTGCTGAGAACCTTAATGCGGGTTCTCTGCAAAAACATCAAGTGTTATTAATCACAGAGAAATCTTTCTAGCCCTGAGATAAACAATTTAAACTGATCCATAACAAACAGTTATGATGGAAGCAGTAATTAAAAATCTCCCTACCAAAAAAGACAATGCCCAAATGGATTCATTGGTGAATTTTGCCAGACCATACTGAAAGTTTTAGCTATAGTAATAAGGTGAAGGAAGAATATAAAAGGGATGCAACCAGGAAGTGAAGAAATCAAAGTGTCTATTTACAGATGATATGATTCTATATGCAAGAGACCCTAAAATCTGCTGGAGACCTCTTAGAACTGAGTCGATAAACAGTTTTAGGAAAGTGGCAGAATACAAAGGAAATATACAAAGCCCAGTAGCTTGTCTATATGCCAATGGCAAACACACTGAGGAAGAAACCAAAGTAACAGTTCCACTCACAGTAGCTTCAGAATACATACCTTGGAATAGACCAAAGATGTGAAGGACCAATTAGCTAAGGATGTGAAATACCTTCTCTACAGTAAAAACTTTTAAAGACAGGAGAAATAAACTGACGAAGGCACTAGAAGATGGAAAGCTGTCCCTGCTAATTGATTAGAAGAATCAGTATTGGGAAAATGGCTATCCTATATAAGACTCTCCTCCTAGCTAAAGAGCAATTGAGAATTACTTTTGGGGAGGGGGAGATGTTTTTCTTCAGGGTTCTGGCAGCTGCTAAGTTTTTCATGCTCTGGTCAGTACCCATGCACAGGCAAGCAGTACTAATTAGACTCCGGATTATTTAAGGAGATAAGGATGTGAAGTTAGGAAGGGGAAATGTCGGGGAGATATGGTAAGGCAAAGGGTGTTTTGGTGACGTATAATAAAGATATACTATGTTACTATATCAAATTGTCAAAGAAAATATTATAAGAAAGCATTATACAAAGATTTTTTAGTGTCATATGTATTGCTGATAATAACTATTACCAACTTAATAATAACAATTTAATAAATATGCCAGTTGGTAATGCTACTGCATATAGAATACTCCAAGATAGAGATTTTACTAGTTGGACCATTTACAGTGTCTTCTGTGGTCAATGTGAATGACTGGCTACCATGGATTTTCCAGAAAATGGTACTACATGATAAAAGGAGAAAGTCTGAGTATTAAGTTCAGATGGTTCTTAAACTTCATAGGCATTGCCTATTTGTACTAGGAGTGATTCTATGATAGCACATGGGTGTCAATCAAATCTACATTTTGACTTTCCATCTTCTTTCCTGACAAGCTGAAGTTTATCAAGGTTAAGATAAACACCAGAGGATGTAAAGTTGCTACAGTGCAAGAGTCTGAACACAGATGGAGACGCCATGCTTAGTTTATAAAATGAGAATATTGTTAGGAATGTAATTTTAAGAAGATTGGGTGTGCATTTGTCTGGGTGGTTAAGGTTGTGGACACTGGGAATTCTCCATTTGAGCCAGAGCCACCCCTATTTGGAAGGTTTCTCTGGCAGCATCCTCAAGGCTTCCTGGCACAAGAGAATATGCAGCTTTGGTCTCTGGTGGTACCTGGTTGCAAGCAGGCAATGGAACTGTTGCTCCTGTCCTGATGACCAGATACTTGTCTACACTGGTCATGGCTGGTGACTAGCCCTTGAGGAAATGCAGGTTGCTTCTCCTCTCACTACTGTCTTTCTGGGCTTCTCCATCACCTAGCCCCATTTATTTCCTCATTGCTGGGGCTAGAGACGACAAGGTGGTGATTAAGCTTTGGTCTGATTTTCCTCTTGTTGATTGGGCTCTGTTATTTTTCAGTGGGAAGTCTATTCACTTTGAAGAATTATTCTCACTTCTGATTTGGAGCTGAGTATTAGTCTTCTGTGGAATAAAGTTATATAAAAACCTCACACAGTCAGGTATTTAAATGTGTACTCAGTCTCTTTAGTGATAACACATGCCAAGAATTTCTACAATGAACACTGCCTTTGTGTCCTTAGGTCCCGACAATATATGCAAGTAGAAAGGACGTATGGACTTACATGATTTATGATTAGTGATATTGTAAAGCTCTGTGTGTTTCCTTTTCTAAAACTGACTTACACGAATGTGCTCTCTTTGTTGTACCCTTTCTGCAGTTCAAGAAGCCAATCCTTTACCAGCTTCCCACTTGCTAACAGAGAACCATGGAGAAATGTTCCTGTTGCGTGCACAATAGGCAAAGTAGAGAAACATATAATTGATGTGAGATTACAGTAGAATAAAAATTCTTACTCTTGGGCTGATTATTTATGATATGTCAAAAACGAATTTGCCTTTACAGGTTTACGGATAAAATTCCTGCTAATACCAGCAAGGAACTATAGAAACCTATGGCCCAGGGTTCTGGAATTATTGCATTGACTCTGTCCTTTTTGTTTTCTGTCTCTTACTTTGGGTGCAATGGATTTGGTTTTTGTTTGTTTGTTTGTTTTTTTACTAAAGTTACACGTTACAAAGTTGAGCCATTGATTCCTCTAAGATTTGCTATGAAAATCTCTAGTCTCATTGTCTCAGTAGGTCAAGGTCTCAGCATCCAATATCCATTTGCTTGTTTAGTTTCCTGTCCCTCGCCTCTTTTCAGAACCATATCTCAGCCTGCTTTTAGCATCTGGTCCTCTATACCAGAAAATCTGTTTGACTTCTTCAGAGAATAGGTCTTTTATTTTCAGTTGTAGAGTGTTTTGGGTTGTGGGTGAAGACATGGCATTCTGGCTGCATCTTTAAAAAAGGACTTAACAAAGTCTTTCATGTTTTTCCTCCCAAGTCTTCCCTTTTGAATTCTTGGATGTCCCAAATTCTAAGAATTTTGGGCATCAGAAGGTGTAAATCAGCTTGATGCTAGCTTTGAATTTAGTTTTCTTTTCCTGTCTGCTATTTTTCATTTCCCCCCATCTGTTCTCATCTTCCAGGTATAGAAATGGTTCCCCTCCATCATAGTCTCAACTCATTGGTCACCCCATAGTCAAATGGCTCTACCATCTCTACAAAAGAACCTGGGGTATTTAGCTTCCAGGATTAAAGAGGAAAACATAAAATGCAGCTTCTCACCTAATGCTTTTAACCAAAACCTCATACTCTTGTCCTAGATGTGGTTTAGTGGCCACATTTGTCAGTCTTTCTGTGTTTTATAATATACCAAGAGAACTATAGTTGTCATTGATTATCTAAAGACATAAAAATGGAAGTTCTGTTTAATATCTGGTCCTGGTCATAGATCTCAGGAGGCAGAGCAAATGTGAGTGACTCAGGGAATCTGGATTCATGTCCAGATTTTACCAAAGTCTAGCTGTGTGACCCTAGTTTAGTTTCTCTGGACACCAGGGACCCTGGTGGTTTTTGCCTTGTAGTCATAATGATTAAGTTAGCTAATACTCAGAAATGTGGCCAATTATGTATTAGTTACAGTTGTTATGTGCCAGCTTTATGATTGTTATTGACATTGGGCAGAGGGAGACAAGAACTAAGCCTTATCTGAGTATGCATTGCATTTACCTGTGCTATGCCAGAGAGTTAGTTATGTGCTGCATGACCAGAAACTGTGCCATCTAAGGAAGCCCAAGTCTAAGAATTCAGCTAGAGTTTTCATTTATATCCCATTGTAGGTGTGAGATCTAGATGTTTTCCTGAATACATCTCCCTCAATCCAATTTCTTGACTCTGAAAAAAAAATGATGTTTCATTAGGCCCTGACCCCTTCTCAGTTCCTGGAAATACCCTCTTAATTCCCAGAACATTCCATCATTGTGTGCATAGATTTGACACAAATTCTTTTCATATGCCAAAGCCCCAATTCCTGAGTTTGATGCACTCAGCAGCTGAGTTGTCATCTCCCTTCCTTGGAAGGAATGCTTTTGCTTCAGTAAGTTCGTTTCGGTTCAAGGCCTCTTTGTCTGTCCTTAAGTACTTCTTGTAATTAGGTCAGGAACTTCTGGGACAATAGAGTCAAGCCACATCATCATTATTTTTATTAGTAGTACCAACAGTGCACTTTAAAGTTGTGTTGCTGCCAGTCCACATGACTGTATAATTGAGACTAGGCAGTGACTGGTTGCACAATTAATACTGATTCATTGCTCTCAAATAAGTCAAGAAGGAAAAGGCATGAGTTCCATGCTGGGAAGTCACAGCAACGAGTTCTTCAATAGTGGAGAGCTGTTCAGACAGAAGTGGTGCATTTGCAGTGAACTGAACATGCTGATCTGAGCACCTGAGCTGTGTTCCTGGGCCAAGTCAGAGGCTTGCATGTTGTGGTGGGTTTGAATGAGAATGTCCCCCATAGACTCATGTATTTGAATGCTTGGTCAGCTGTTGGTGGAACTGTTTGGGGGAGGATTAGGAAGCATAGCCTTGTTGGAGGAAGTATGTCACTAGGGGTGGCTTTTGTGGTTTAAAAAGCCCACATCATTCCTAATTATCTCTCTGTGGTGGTTTGAATAGCTTATGGCCACCACAGATTCATGTGTTTGAATGCTTGGCCATAGGAAGGGGGGCTATTAGGAGGTGTGGCATGGTTAGAGGAAGTGTGTTACTGCAGAGGCGGGCTTTTGAGGTCTTAAGTGCTCAAGCCACGCTTAGTGTGGCACACACATCCAGTCTCCTCCTTGCCGCTCCGGATCAAGATATAGAACTCAGCTCCTTCTCTAGCACCCTGTCTGCCTAGATGTTGCAATGCCTTCTACCATGGTAATAGTGGACTAAACATCTGAAACTTTAAATCAGCGCCAAATTAAATTTTTTATAAGCATTGCCTTGGTTGTGGTATCTCTTCACAGTAATAAAACTCTAACTAAGACACTCTCTCTGCCTCATGCTTGTGGATCAGATATCAGCTGTTAGCTACTGCTCTAGCGCTCTGGCTATTGACATGCTTCCTGCAATGGTGGCCATGGTCTCTACTACCCTCTGGAACTATGAGCCCCCAAATGAATGCTTTCTCTTATAAATTGCCTCTGTCCTAGTGACTCTTCACAGCAATGGGAAAGTAACTAAGACAGACATGTTACAAAGTGAAAGCATGTTTAGTTTCTGAGAAGAAAGTGACAGAATATGGTACATTAGTATTTAGAAATGGCCACATGGTACTAAAGGAAGAGTGAGGGACCTGGGACTATTCAGATCCTGATTCTATTTCTTCCTCCAAACACAAGCTGCGGCATAGAGAAGTTGAATCTGGAGAAAGGAGCAAAGTAGAAACTTGGGGGGAACTGTGCTGTTTGAAGGAAAAGGATTTATTTCATTCTTAGAGGGAAGCGTGCGATGTGAGCAGGAGTGTGGGGAACCTAGACATGCTGTGATGCTGGGAGTCAACATGGAGGGGCCACATGGAGTCATGTGTAAAGGACCAGAGAAGGTCAGCCATGGAGCTGCTGTTCAGTTTGATGTCATTTGTATTATTGACAAGTAAACATCTTTTCTATCCACAGCTGTTTCTAGAAAACTCTATAGCTAATTAAGAACCCCATACAGTAAGTTTCACTTTCTTGTTTTCATTTTGAAATTGGAAGGGTCAAGTTCTAAGTTTTGACCTATTTGATGAAGAAAAGAAATAACACGTGAAATTAAGGACTAGAAGGTAGGAGTGAGCCAGAGGAGTATGTCATATTTGTCATTCAGTAGAGGATAGAGCCCTCCCAATGACTCTTATAGGTAAAGGTAGCCTATCTTATACCTGGGCTATCCAAGTGACTTTGGCTAGTGATTGACTGATATGGGAAATAACTTCACATCTATTAATAAGTACTATTTATTAAATTCCTGATGTTTGTTAGCAATTTTGCTGGATGCAGGGGGCGGGTGTGGGCAGGACATATACAGCACACAGATGATCATGAAGAGCAGGGACATTTGTAGTACTGATATTCTGACTGGTCATTCTTGGCTTATTCCAGGTGTATTAGCATCAGTATTAATTCCTCTCACTTTCATGCCCAAGAAAGAGCCAGTTTGGAGATAAGTTATCTGATAATCATTCCAAAGAGCTGTGAAGATTAAGTGAAAAAATTCCTGTGAAGAGTTCTCTGTGAATCATACATTTTTACCCAAATGAAAGAGATTAAAGCATTTGAGTTCTTTTATTGTGTTCTCTGGTAAAGATGGACATTAGAGTCTGAAAGTGCTGTCTACCTTAGGCCAGGTTGCTGCTCTGAGTTCTGTTTGATTTATCATGCAAATAAGATTGCCATAAGTGAATTTTTATTTGAAGGCAGAGTAGAGTGTGCTTCTCCATTTCCTAGATTCCACTCCTTTATGTTTTATTCAGGACCCTCATATGTATATTCATTTTTTTTGTATTTTATCTTAAATTAATATTTTGAAATATATGGGGTCTTTCACATTTAACATGCTATAATTATGATGTGTTTTGAACATGGAGGATATCTCCAAATCCTGAGGATTTAAAAAACCTGTTTTAGAATGGAAACAACTATGTGGTAAATGTGAACCATGAAGTAAAGCAGTGAGTTGGCCTAAGAGAGCACCCAGAGCAGCCTCCTCAGATGTCCTATGCATCACCTCCCTGCAAGAAGGCTGCCATGAGGTCAGCAAATGTGCACTGCAAAAATTGTGTACACATGTATACATGGCATATGCAGACACATGTGACTCATTTCCAGTGTGTTGTTGTTATAGCCTTCTTCTTCCTCTTCCTTCCCTCCTTCCTTCCTCTCTCCTTCTTCCTTCATTCTTCCTTCTTCCTTCTCCTCCTTCTCCTCTTCCATCTACTCTTTCTGCCAGACCACGATGTATTAAAGAGATGTTTCTAGGTACTGGGTTAGGGGCTTTCCTCTCCTTGTCAATTAAGATAGTCACCAGGACAACAAAATAGTTACCATTATTTATCATCTCAGTTTTATAGAGAGGAGGAGGCTGTGGCTCAATGAGATCAAACAGTCTTCTAGTCGAGGAAAAGTGGTGCTTTCAATGTGGCCACCAGTCTTGCTGTTGTAGTGTGTCACGGCCTTTGACTCTGTGGCCTCAGTGCAGTAAGTGTCTTATGAAGAGGGTGGTAGCAGGGCTAGCGGTGGGAGGAGTAAGTGAAGAACAGTTGGGGTGCTTTGACCTTTATAAAATCACTGTTTTCCTAAGTAGTAGGCTTTGGTCTTAGGGTGGAAAATGGTAAATATATAATTTTCTTCAAAATATTACAAATGATTAAGGACAGACTATTAAGACTGAAAAGTGTGATACTCGTGATTAATATACATAATGAGCTATTAGTGGCGTAATTATCTGCTATGAGCTTTGTGAATATGTTTGTATAAATGCTTGAACTCTGGTTAGTATTCATTTGATCCACTTCTTGGTTTTGTCTGCTGAATGAAACATTATATTTTGGAACATAACATGCACTAGCATTGAATAAAGAATATAATCATAGTGCATTTATTCTAGGATACAGATTTTTGGATATTTGAATTTGAGGAAGTTTGATACCTTTTGACCCTTAGTACTTCTTTTAAGACAACTGTGAAGATGTGTAGTTTTAAAAAGTATAGTACTGCCATTTCACGGATGGCTCAGCAGGTAACGGCACTTGCCACCAAGGATGGTGACATGAGCTCAAACCTGGGACTGGCATGGTAAAAGGAGAGAACTGACTTCTGGAAGCTGTCTTCTGACCTTCACATGTGCCCCACTCCCCACATAAATGTAATAGCTTTGGCTATGGATAAGCTGCTCCTCTCCTATTTCCCAGTTCCAGAATTTCTTTGACTGTCTTGTCACAGCAACCAATTCAAAGATGGGCACTTATCAAAATTAAGCAAGTTGCCATTCTCTTTGGAACCTCTCTGTTTTAATTACTAAGAAAGGTGGATATTTCTGAATGGCATTTTCCCAGCCATCACTGATGTTGGTTTCTTGCCTGACACAGGTATAGGCTAGTCCTCCAGGGCTGGATGGTGGACCTTGATGATGTTAATTGAGCCCCAACTCTCCTTAGAGTTTCCGGCCTGGTGAGTCTGCAAATCCATCCATCTATTTCCACTTTAGCTAGTATAAATTGTGTGTGTGTGTGTGTGTGTTTACTTAGATGATTACTAGTTATATCAACAGTTCACTGTTACAGTTAAATAAATCAAGTCTCACTTATGCTTATGATGCTTTTATATTAGGTAAATATGGGAAAATTCTCTCTTCTCTTATTATTCCCTTTTTATCTGGCGCGTGAAAGTTTGCAGTGCAGCTGGACCTGCCGTATCTGTGGTTTCTCCCTGTATGAGTGATGGTGAGGGAGGAGTGGTTGGCAGAGGACACACAACCTGTGGCTCAGCCCACCACTTCAGTATGAAAGGAATGTGATGCCACTTATTGTCTAAAGTACCTACGTCCCCATTTGAAGTCATCTTAGGCTTCCTGGCTCTCTGGACAATTCCTTTGTTCCTCTTCTTTCTTCACTGCACTCATTTGAAAATGTTTTATAGAAAGACATCTGACTAAGCTGTGGAGATATTGACTTTTGTTGTTCATTTTATTGCTTATGATGCACTGCTTATGTGTGTAGCAGAGGACTGAAGGCCACTAATACAAATTCAAATACAAGACAACTAAATTAAATAGTGCAAAAACAAGGCAAGCAATGCCCTACCTCCCCCATGGCCACCTGGTTTCCCATCTGCCTTTCCTTTTTACCCTAGTGGATTTGTAGAGCAATGGTTTGCTTCCTGGCTCTCCTCCAATCTAACTACTGGTTTTCTCAGCAATGTCTTAGAATAAAAATTGAACTTTACAAATAACCCCTGTGCATTACATAATTGAAGATTCAATATAATTGTGAAAATTAAGTGTTAAGCCAGTTACTTGCCTTGGCTAAACACATATGAGGAATATAATAAACTTAAGAATTTAAAGTGGATGTAATTATGTATATATGCTTGATCATCAAAGAAGTCAGCCAAAAATATGCTTGATTCCCTTTCCAAATCAAGTAGGTCAGTGTCGAAGAGCATTTAGAAGTCTTTGCAAAATAGAGTTGACACACTATAATCTTTTAATGGCACAAATTCCCGTTAGCATAACTGCTGCATAAATAATATTCATTATAGTGATTAGAAACGTTACTTTCTTAGAGCAATCAAAATTTCCTTTCATCTCCTCTATAGCAGTACTTTTTAAGCTGCCGGTTTATGACCCATGAAATCAATTTAGTAGGGTACAATCAGTATCCGGGAAAATAGATTAAAAGAGAAAATATGCAATTTCATTGCATATTGTCCATTTAAATATTATCCCAGGTAGCTTAATTTTAATTTTTTCCAAGTGCAATATGCATAACTACTTGATTATGACATAAATTGTATTTCATTTTATAAAATATCATGCTTAAAAAAGCTGGAAAACAGGTATGCTACAGCATGATAAATGAATTCTAGGGCTGACCTAAGGTGATGCATAATTTCTAGTCTCATAAATTTCTAAAGACGAGTGTTTTCATCAGACAGTGAAGGTCACTATGTTTTTTACTAATATTTGGAAACCTCCCTATTTGCTATGAATTTTGTTCCTGAGCATTTGTTATTGTCAGTGGGAGGGGGATATGTGTATGTGAGTTCTCAGGTCTGGGCTGAACCTTTGCTAGCTAGCTCCTCTTGAGGACATGCTGACTGGCTCCGTGCCTCCATTTCGTTACTTATAAGTGAGTCTCATGGTGACCCTGGTGCCTAACTATGGTGCAGAATCAGTGAATGAATGCACTAAAAGCTCTTGGCAGTGTCGGGCACGTAGTGAGACTTCAATATACTTTGCTTATTGATATGATTACTTTCCTTGTTATCATTATACGAGAACAGGAAATATTAGAGTTCCCTGTATCAGTGTTTTTACCTTTGTCCCTGATAAAGGCAACAAACATAAAGCCCAGAATGTGTCTTGTGGTTCAGCTTATGCCTGACCCCCAAGGCCTTTAATTCTCCTTCTCTGTGCTTGTATTCATAGTTGAAATAAAATGTCTTACAGCAGTTGTCCACCTGGGATACACCATGTGCTATAAGGGTTCTCCTGATATGTGACCAGGAGTCTAGTGACTGCATATAGACACTTAAGGGGTGGGCAGAGAAGAGTGTCAGTCATATTTGTCTAAGGGTCTCATGTGGTATGGGGAGAAGCTGGAATTGCTGGACCTAAGTTGAGGCTTAATAACAGCAGCGCAACAAAGTGTTGCATTGTTCAGCAGGTTGCTCCACCCCCTTGTATCTTTTCTTACTCTGCTGGCAAAGGGAGATTAAATTAGTTCTGGCATCATGTAGCTGTTGCCATGATTAACGTTTACTGTAATCATAAAGAGCTCGGCACAGTCACTGCCATGTAATAAGTCTTCAAGAAATCAGCAATAGTGGAAGAAGAGTAATACACTAGAAACAAAGAATGGGGCAACTGTGAACAGCGTATGTGAACGACGGCAGGCGGAATCCATCACTGGATCACTGAGTAATCCGTTCATTTCTTTATCCAGCAAAAACTGGATGTTATGTGTTTGGATTAAGTGCAGCACTGAGAACATGGGTGACTAAGACAGCTTTTCTTCTCTCACTGAGTTCACACTGTATGCAGGCCATGGGCAGGCATGATAAGCCAGGCGACCAGCGCTGCAGCAGATGAATTATGGGGCTAGGTGAGAACACACATGTTTGCTGCTGAGAACCGTACTCTAAACCAGTTACTCTTTGTTTTATACTTCTAGTCTGAAGTTTAGAATGGAAGACACTTTAACTTTCTTCTGTTTATTTTAATTTTTTTTTTTTTTGAGACATGGTTTCTCTGTGTAACCTTGGCTGTCCTGGACTCGCTTTGTAGACCAGCCTGGCCTCGAGCTCACAGCAATCCACCTGCCTCTGCCTCCTGAGTGCTGGGATTAAAGGTGTGTGCCGCCACACCTGGCTTATTTTAATTTTAAAAATAGTTTGTTGAGGTCTTTAATCCACTTGGACTTGAATTTTGTACATGGTGACAAATATGAGTCCAATTGCATTTTTCTACATGTAGACATCCAGTTAGACCAGCACCATTTGTTGAAGATGCTATCTTTTTTCCATTGAATAGATTTGGCTTCTTTGTCAAAAATCAAGTGACCATATGTGTGTGGATTCATTTCTGGGCCTTCAATTTGATTCAATTGATCAAGCCGTGTATTACTGTGCCAGTACCATGCTGTTTTAATAACTGTTGCTCTATAGTACAGCTTGAGATCAGGTATGGAAATTCCTCGGGGGGATCTTTTATTGTATAGGATTGTTTTTGCTATTCGGGGTTTTTTGTTTTTCCATATGAAGTTGAGAATTGATCTTGGAGGCCTGATGGCACTCAAAGAAAGAATAAGCAGGCTACCAAGATGAGACTTGATAGCCTATGACCATATAGTGGGGAAGGAGGTCCCCCTTGGTCTTAGGCCTAGGGGAGGGGAATAGGGTGAAAGTGGGAGGGAGGGAGGAATAGGAGGATACAAGTGATGGGATAACAATTGAGTTGCGATCTGAATAAATTAATAAAATTAAAATTAATTAAAAAATAGTCTGTCAATTGTAGTTTGCATATTGAGGTATACTTGTGAGGAGGTTTAATCAATGAAACTTGGAGGAAATTGGTCTTTACTTAGATATGGCTCCTCAGATAAGGGCAGGTAGTGAAACAACTTTGAAGGCCTGGGGCTAGAGAGTAGGACTAATATTTACCTTAGAAGTTACAATCTAATACCCATGTATTACTGTGTTTACTACAGTTAACAGGGACCTTAGAGTTCAGTTTAATGTTCAGTTATAACAAGTTTTTCTTTCTTTCTGCTTTCCCCTCAGTAATATTTGATATTTAGTTTTAATGTACACACACACACACACACACACACACACACACACACACAGAGCTACATCTACACCTACACCCCACAGATGGCTTTGAAAGTAAAGTAATAATAGTTATTAAATAACTTCAGATAACTTAGTATTTTACATATTACAGTAACATTTTTCATCTACAGTTTTATGATTCAATGGACATGAGTTATATTCTATTCAAAACTTATAAAACTGAATCACAAGCAACATGTCTGCACTGGAAAGCTTCAAGAGTGGCAATAGTATCTCACATGGATAGGTCATTGGCTGTCAGTAATTAGATGTGACACAAAATCATTTGGGGTTATATCCATCAACAGAGGACATATGGTGCCTGTTAATCTGTTAAAATTACTGTTGTATTATGTGGACCGAGAACTTCTTACCTTTGAGTAATGCTGTCAGGATAGCTAAATCAATGTCCTGGTGGCCTTCTGATCCCATTCGAAAAACCGTGATCTGCAATTTGAGAAAAGGAGATTGTTAACAATACATTTTTCCTCCAGAGAGAAATCAAATCAATGAAACTACTTCTGAGCAGTGACCATTTTACTATCTCTGAAGTAGGTTCTTAACCACAGGGCAAGCACACGTAAAGATCAGAGGACCAGACCTTACAATTCATTAAGAGAGAGATGTGTCAATAGTCCCCAAGTGGGGAACCATCTTAGATAACAGTATTGATTGTGGTTATCAAGCAAGATTTACAGGATTCACAAAATATATAAGTTGTAACACAGACCATGAGTGAGAAACTGTGCTTAAAGATGGCTGGCTACTACGTTCCTAGAAAATGGTCCATTGCATAAGCATACATGCACACTATAGCTATTTCTACAATCACTCTTAGCAAGCAATAGACATCTGTGCTGGCTGGTTTTGTCAACGTGACACAGCCTAGGCATATCTGCAAAGAAAGACTCTTCACTGAGAAAATGTCCCATAAGATTGTCCGGTGGGCAAATCTGGAGGGCATTTTCTTGATTAATGATTTGATGTGGAAGAGCCCAACCCACTGTGGTCAGACACTCCCCTCTCCTCCCCCCCCCCCCGCTAGCAGGTAGTTCTGGAGTGTGTAATAAAGGAAGCTCCTGAACTGGAGAGATGGCTCTGTGGTTAAAAGTACTCGCTGCCTTTCCAGAGGGGATCCAGTTTCAGCTCCCAGCACATGGCAGTTCACAAATGTCTGTAACTCTAGTTCTGGGGAATCTGACTGGCCTCTGTAGGCACCAAGCATGCATGTGGTGCACAGAAATGCATGCATGCAGAACACCCATACTCACAGACCGAAATAATAATAAAGAAAAAAGAAAAAGAAACTAGGCTGAGCCAGCCAGGAGGAGTCAGTCAGCCAGCATTCCTCTGTGGTCTTTGCTTCAGTTCCCACCTCCACTTTCCTGCCTTGAGTTCCTGCCCTTTCTGTACTCAGTGATGGGGTCTGCTCTCAGGGTTGGAACCTGAAACAAACCCCTTCCTCCTCAAGTTGCTTTGGCCATGCTATTTTATAGTAGCAACAAACACCTTAACTAAGATATCATTCAGGGCTTTGGCATTGGGATGCATCTCACTGTTCAGCCCGCTCAATGACTTTGAATATCTTCTAGAATAATTTAGCAGTATGTCCAGATGGTAAGAAATGGATATAGGCGAGAAACATAGTCTCTGGGGAAGAATAACAGGAAGGAGCGAGAAGAGACATCAGCGAGGAAGCAACTCTTCCCTGAGACTTGACAGTTGACAAGAGATAGAGAGCTGGGAGAGTCATTCCAGAGGAGATGCTTTTGCTAACAATTGGTAGTGCGACCATGAACTGGCAAGTGGGAATAGACTCCACATTTATGGCACTAAAGAATTCCCCTCATAACTTTAAAATTTGCTGACATTTAAAAGAAAGCCTCAAGAATTGTTATTTATATGCACTCACTATGGCCACCGAAGGCCCATATTTATGTTTCTGGGAGGAATCTTTTATGGGCAGACAGGAAACTCTGGCATCCATATTGATCAGCAGCACAGTATTTGTTTCTATTGTGTGTTCTGAAAAGTGACTTTCCTCAGATGCCTTGCCTTTTCGCTCTGTATAATGCTGGCTGCAGAGAGAACATTTCTCCATTTGAAAGACACAGAAAAGCAGCATCAGTACGTGGCATGGGCAGCATATTAGAGGTAGAAATCAACTGGAAAAGGAGGAAAGGGCAGAAGGACACATGCCCCAGGAAAGAGCAAGGCTCATTAGTGAATAACTCAGGAAAGGGTACCTCATCCATACTCCAACTGGTTGTTGGAAACAACAGCGATTTGTGGTTAAATATCATTGGCTTCTGGCAGGGATGAGCTGGAAGATGGTTTTGGAGCAAAAATTTGCATGAAAAACTTAGTGGAGGATTTTTATAACAGAAAAAACAATCTATTTTGAGGAAACTTCTTGCCATCTTCATAAGGAGTCAGTGAAGAATTTTATAATGGGAAAGTATGAACTTTGCTGAAGAACAGCAAAGCTTGCTATCTGGGGCACATCCTTAGTTAACCCATCAGAAAGTATAACACAAACATAAGCCAGGGATCACTAGGTGAAATCACAGCTAGTTGTATTGTCAGTAAAAACTCCAAAAGTGTTTTTGTGGCTTTGATAGATTGAGTCTATGATCCAAATCTTAATAATCACACAAAATTGCCATAGAATGACTTACCAAACCACAGAACTTAAACAGTATTATGTTAGCATTGGGAACAGCGAGTAAATTATGGAACAGAATATAACCTGGAGACATTCCTGCACAGATGCAAGCATTTGGAGCCATGCAAAAGTGTCATTGAAAGTCAATGTGAGGAAGGCACTTTTTTTTTTTTTTTTTTTGTCTTCTATCACCCCACCCCCCTGTTCTGTTTTCTTGGCATTCTTTCTTTCCCTTTCTTTCTCTCTTCTCTTTTCCTTAATAAAAGAGTCTTGTGAGTTGAGCATGGTGGCACATGCCTGTAATCTCAGCACTCAGGGAGGCAGAAGGAGATGGATTGCTGTGAATTCAAGGCCAGCCTGGTCTATAAAGTGAGTCCAGGACATCCAAGACTACACAGAGAAACCCTGTCTTGAAAAGCCAAAAAAATAAAAAGGGCTCAATATGTGAAAGTGTGTAAGAATTGATATAAAATACAGGAGAATATCATAGTAGATAGAGATTTTTACCTATGTAGTAGAATTCTTAGATCTATTCCCAAATATGATATAAAAGTGCAGATTATATACATGCATGCATACATGTATTCTGTGTGACATATACTGTAAAGATAGGTTTTTTTTTTTTTTAAACTTTTACTGAATGTCTATGATTTACACGTCTGGCACCAAAATCTCTCTCCTCCCCCCAGTAAAATAAAACGAACAGACAAACAAAAAATCTTGTTACAGAAGCTGTAGTGTATCACGTATTATAATCTTTTGTCTACATATGTTTACTTTCAAATGTTCATTGCTAGGAGTCATGGGTCTGGTTGGAGGCCTACACTATCGTTACTGGATCCTCACTGGGACTGCTGTCAAATATCCTGTTGTTGCTGCGTGTCAAGGAGATTCTTAATCTTTGAGTCTGCAGGTCCGGCCCCTTCATGTGTTCCAGCAGGTCATACATGGGGTAGATGTTGGGGTCCAGTCGACTCAGAGCCGTGGATCAGAGTCTGCTCCCTTGTCCTCAGTGCAGGACCTGTTTTCCCACTCCCGAGTCATCATGGTAGGGCTGGTGTGGGTTGGTGGTGGTGGCGACTCCCTTTATCCGAGGAGTAGTGGAGGAGGAATAGGGGGAAGAGGGAGGGAGGGAGCTACAATTGGGATGTAAAGTGAATAAATTTATAAATAAAAATAAATTAATTAAAAAAGAGGAGATTCACTTCCGGGAAGGAGTCCCAGTCCTTGCTCAGTAAACATTTGTTGAGTGGATGAACTGTCACCAACTGGTTGTGCTTATAAGATTGGTTTAAGAAAAAGAAAGATTTAAAAAAAGAAGTAGGGTATGCCTCACAAGTGTTAAGAACTAATTTTAGCACAAGAGTCTACTGGATGCTGTGCTGTTGTTGAGAGACTGAACAGGCATTACGTGAAGGAGGGTGGGTGTTACTTACCATCATTGCTTACTGAGACCTGGTGTAAATAAGATAATTTGAAAGATACATCAGCACAGAATACCAATATATAGTCACCAAGAGGCTCAAATATTTGGTTCCATGTATATTAAACTATACTCAATACGAAAAAGGACTCAGAGCAACAAGGAACAGACTAGAAATGTAGCAGAAACAAAAAATGACTTAAGGGGAGGCCTGATTCATTTTTTTCCTGAGAATTAAATGAGTCTTTTTTCTCACTGTGAAAATAACAAAAGAGAGAGTATGCTGTTGAATTAATCATGGTCTCTGTTTTTAAAATCTAGTAGGTCTTGGGTCAAAGAGGAAGAAGGTAGTATGTAAAAATATACTGGGAATTTAACTGACCCACTTTCAAAGTACTGTTTATCAGCTTAATTCGTGACATATTTATGTCACAGTGGGCATCGAATCTGTGAAAACAGACACAGATATTGAGCAGAGCTTTGAAAATAAAAATAACCGTGATATTACACTGAAAACCAGGCATAAGCTGCAAGGACACTTCGGCTCAATCGATCAGAAATAGAAAGGAACGCTCCACAGCCATACCCTGCTGCTAGCTGTTGCAGAGATGACATCTGAGTTTGACAAATGGTTTGTACTGTGTCTGAGAAGTTTGCAGAAATGCTATAACTACAAATAGATGATCAGCAAAAGAAATCCTTGCAATTTCTGAAGAGTCCATCAATAATATGTTAACCATTAGATTCAAGGACACCAAAAGGTGACACTAGGGTTTCCACAGAAGAAACATTTCTACCGAGAGGTGGCAGCTCCTGCCAGAACCCCAATACTCAGGAAGCTGAGGTGGGTGAGCTGCCATGAGTGCCAGGCCAACCTGAACTACAGAATAAAACATTGTCTCAAAAACAAAACAAACAAACGAACAACAACAAACATCCTATCCCATCTCCCCACATGACAAATATACATTTCTGAAATGTTCCCTGGACAAATTCTTAATAAAATCTGCAGAGGCTTCAGGAGACAGGAAGAGTTAGACTTGGGAATTCAATTTTCACAATGCTGGGTCTTTTATTTTGTTTGTTTGTTTGTTTGTTTGTTTGAGATAAGGGTTTCTCTGAGTAGCCTGGCAGTCCAGGAACATGCTCTGTAGACCAGGCTAGCTTCAGACTCAAAGAGATCTGTCTGTCTCTGCTTCCCAAGTGCTGAGATTAAAGGTAGAAGCCACCACCGGCCTGGTTTGTTGTTTAATTTTTAGTTTAGTTTTTTTTTTTTACAGTGTTGGAGATAAAATCAGGGCCTTGCATATAGTAAGCAAGTGTTCTCCCGCTGAGCTACATTCCCAGCTCCAGTGCCTCTTCAAGTCCATCAGGTTATCATGACATTTTCCCTGCGACTCACTAGTATTTCAAATAACTTGAAACAACTGAATGATTACTATAAAATTCAAAATACACGCTTATTAGGATATGAGTGATAAAGACCATTGTCAGGGTAGCAGGAATCCTGATTGGCCATCAAAGGTGTTTACACACACAATGGCTTTAGTTTTCTTTCTGGCGTTATCAGAGTGACTTGGTACAGGGTAAAGAAGGATGCGCAGTGAGGAACAGGATACAGAGAACCTGAGACTTTGTGTTCACTTCCTAGACGCCAGAAAGATAAACTTCTTGATAAAATTGTTAAAGTTGTCATTTTGTCAAAGTTACTGACTCTGGTAAGGGGCGTGCATATTTCTATGCAAGAGGGAAGGAAGTCAGAGGAAATTCAAATATAATTCCAGATGAAAAAGCCAAAACAAAACAGTGTTGGAGACAGAAACACATTTAAAATTAGAATATTAATATCCAATTCAAATATTTTTCCATATGAACTGTAGCTATCCCTAAGTATCCACAGGGGCTGACCCTAGCACTTTCCATGGGCATTACACACAGAGGATGCGCAGGTCCCCTCGATTCAACAGAACTGTGGCATCTAGAGAATACAACCTTGCACACAGGTTATGCCAACTCTGAACAAATACCTACTGCAATGCAAATGCTTGCACGTAGCCATTTGGTTGTGTTGTTCAGTGAATTATGGTGAGAACTTAAGTCCGTTCATGTCCAGCACAGTCCTTTTCAAATTGTTTTGGTCTGTGGATGTAGGACCTGTGGATATTGGAAGGATATTGTGATAATTCTCTATGGAATATTTGTGAAAGAGCCTCATATTTTGTGCTGAACTAGTTGAATAAAAAGTGTGGTGGAGACAGAAATCGGGTGACATTGGAATAATTCCAGCATGCCCTCCCTATAAGACTTTTGTGAGTACATTTGCATATTATATAAGTAACTGCTTGTCTTTGAAAAGGGGTGTGTTGTTACACAGCGGTCTTGTTAGTTTATTTTCAACCCTTTGACTTTTGGTGTATAAGGGGCTTAGGCTGTCTTTAGTGAAGGGTTGTCTTATAGAATGCGTCAGATCTACGTCACTGTTCAGCTCTGTTCTACCCCTAGGGACCTGTGGATGAGCAACTTGCCAGTTGATGAAGGGAGCTAGATAAATGAGTGTATACTTTATGCTCTAATTCTAGGCCCCCCTTTTAATTTTTATCCTGCCATAATTTCAAAACACTAGAGGTTTTCCCTCCAAGAAATGCAGTTCAGAGGCCAGTGGCTCCCTAGTGCCTCCAACACAGTGTAGTTTTCTTCTTACAAAAGTAGCATGCCTGCAGTCCTGCGTGCTCCCTTTTCTCTCTTCTCCTCTCCTCCCTGGCCTTTCCCTCCCCTCTCTGCTATCCCTTCTTTCCATCCACCTCCTTCCTGTCCCTTTTTTCTTTCCTTCACAGAACATAAACAGGAGCATTTTTTGAAATGTTATTTTGCATGCCACATTTCCATTAACATTATATTTATGGGTTGTTGAGAACTCTTCAAGAATATAACTTTTCATCTGATAGATGTAGCTTAGTTCACTTAATTAATGCACCATAGTTAATTAATTACATTGCTTCAAAATGTTTGCTGTGAATAAAGACAGGATGAAAGTTTGGGGTGTGGATCTTGTTCTGTATTTAGCATATAGTCCTTAGAATAAAATCCTAGATGTGTGGAGCTTTCGCTACACAACTTGTGCCAATAGCTAGAGATGAGTCTTAGCATAAAAATGAATTGGGCCTTGTGTTGTCTTTGAACCTGATTTGTGATGGTAACACTCTAAACCCATTAACAAAAGCTTGGGGGAGAGATGCTGGTTCCAGAATGATACTGGAGAACATCGAGGCCCCTGCCTCTGTTCAGAAGTAAGCTGGGTCAGAGCTTGTCCCAAGATCTGCACTACTCCCAGCCACCAGGAGGAGCTTCAGTTCTTGTTTCTAACCCAGTTTGACATGCCTGATTTTTCTTTCAGCTCTCTGAAGGCTGCCTAGGGTCTCTACGCCATTCTGGCTTATATAACTGGGCATGTGCAAGAGAAATCATTGAGGGAACATACTGCAGGGGGACCGCTTTTACAGCTCGTATGTCATAGATTTAGAATATGGGTCAGTGCTTCACCCAAGGCTTCCTAAACTCATGACTGGCATATCATTTGTCACTGAAAGAGAGCGCTGCCACCCTAGGATGACATGTAGGAAGGCAGGACAAAACTTTTCAGCTGTGTCTGTGATGAGGGCAAAATGTACAGTGGGGTGTAGCTATTTCTGTAGCTCTCGCTTTCTAAGGGGTGGGACTAGAAGGCAGTCTGTCATCTGTCTCCTTTTAGTTATTTTCTGATGTTTCCATATTCACTTATCATAGAAATGTATGATGTGCCTCACTGGATGCCAGTGGGACAGATGTCATAGGACCCGAAGTCACATTTCCAGAAGCTTCTTTGTAGGTCTCATGATGGAGAATAAAAAATACAGAATAAAAATAATTGTTATTTATATCTTGTCAGATAGCCAGATGGATGAAAATTTAATTTGACTTAAGGTAGTGTTTTCCATTTCAAGAAAGCACATTGCTGGGTTCATGTGCAGTTCTTCCATATATGTTTAAAAATAAGCATAAATATCTCCCAGGAGCAATACTTAGGACCACAGATGAGCTTCTAGACCAACACCATATGTGCTTTTTATTGAGTTACAAGAATTTTCTGCTTTTTTTTGTAGCTGTTTTTTCCTACTCTTTTCATTACCACAGGACAGAACCACATACTTTTCCCCCATTTTTTCCATCATACTTACCATGACATCACACTAGTAAAACACTTCTTTGTAGTATAGTAAAAACACTTCTTTGAGACACTGTCACGAGGTGAGAGATATCATAAAGGCCCCATGAAGTCCTTGAGATAGAGAGGATTCTCACTTTCTGCTTCAAGCTAGTCCAGACCCCTGGTAACAGCATTATCAAACATTTCTAAGTTGGGTATACCAGATGTCCTTAGTCTGTCTCTCTGGGAATCTGACCACCTATTACTGGGCCAATTCCACTTTTCAGACTTAGCAGTACAACTCTGAGACTGAGCAAATGAGGGAGTTTCACAACTAATGATAATAAGAATGTAAGTTAATATAATTTTTTAATGTATTTCATATCTTCTTCTGTGTCCAATGATGACGCCAGAGACAAAATGTCTTGAAGGTATGGCATGGCAGGCTCTCTGAAGGCAGGATCTCTGATTCCTGTTAGGCAGGCTTTCAGTACCATAACCAGTGGAACACTGGAAAGGAGAGCTGCTTAAATAACCTTCCCCTCAGAGCCCGAAAGATAGTGGTTAGGTGAAATGCTTGGCAAGAAAAAACTATTTCAGCCTGGGTGTCCACCTCAGGATCATAGGTTTTCTCTGTATGGCTTGCAGGAGGAGGGTAGTTTAGTTTGGCAAATATCCAGTGCTGAAGGACTCCTTGCCTAATGCTCTTCTGTCTCAGCATCAAATAAATTTGTCTGGTGATCATTGGGGCTCTCTTCTGCCCCAATGAGGCTATATATCTTCTTTGTTTGTTATCAGAATGACAAAAAATTAACACCGTAGTCCAACCTCTTACCTGTTATGCTAATTTCCCAACAACACTGAAAAAAGATATCTTGATTTTTATAGGTGGTACCAACTGAAAATCAGGCTTGCTGTCTTATACAGTGGTTTAGGGGAAAATTTCAGTTCAAGCATCTGCCTCTGTTACGCCGTTGTGTGATGGTTCCATAATCTTGTCCTCTCCCCTAAAATCACATTGCTGATGGCAGTTCATGAAATCGGCTAAGTGGCATATGACAACCTTTCCTCCACCCAGAAAAGCCTGTCACTCTTTAGCTCATACTATTCCATCTGTGCTCAGAGTCAAGGTCTCCCCACTCTCAACACTGGCATGTACATCGTCTGGCCTTGAACTAGTATCTGACTGTCCCCAGCACCTATACACAGTGTACACTCTGTCTTGATGATGACAGAGCATGAGCAGAGCGTGGACTTTGAGCTAGGTGGACTGAGGGTGGCGTGATGCTAGATAATAGATAACTACCCCTAGCCCACCCGTAGTCCCTCTCTGAGCTTCTGTTACTTCCAATATGGACGAAACAGGGTAAATATGAATGAAATGGGCATAGCTCTTCACCTCAGGATTATTGCGCAGATTGGTGTGGTGTCAATTTCCACTATCATGGATGGGTGTGCGTTATGGCAAGTCCCTTCTCTCTGTTCTTCTTATAGGTTCCCCATCTCTCTCTCTCTCTCTCTCTCTCTCTCTCTCTCTCTCTCTCTCTCTCTCTCTCTCTCTCTGCTGGCCTGCCCCATCCACAAACTCTGCCTGGCTTTCAGCTCTTTGCTCTCTGAGATAGGGTTCAGGCATCACTTCTTGTATGCCCATCTTGGTAACTGGCTTTGTGCCTCCTCAGAACAATGTGAAATTTTTCCTATCCCAGCACAGAGACTCTGATTGCATTACATCAGTATATCAATGATTGTTAGTTGTGCATTTATAGTGTCCCAAACACTGCATGAACATTACTGTCATGGCTTCAGCCAGTCTTATAAATACCCACTACTAGTGACTGTCACTGATCCCGTTTCACATTTCACACCTGATGACCTTGAAGACATGTGGAAGGTCATACATTTGGGAAAAGCTGAGGCACACAGAGGACCATACTCCTGTGACCTGACTACAAGAAAATCCCAAACAAACTGGCAATGTCTGTATTGCTTATGATTCACTGGCAAGGCTGCAAGCTAAGCGAGTCCAGATTTATTGAGGTTTGATGTCCTTTAAAGTGAAGCACTGAGCATAACATGTCCTTACTTGTGTGACTGGGGACATTGGGAGGAACTCTACCTGGGCCCTTGATGAGAAATATTGCAACGACATGCCCACACTGTGACCAGATGTGAGGCATAAGATGCTGGTCAGGCCTTCTCATTTGTGGGTATGAATGCACTATCTTAAATACAAAAAGTAGTGTTCCTACTACAAGAGATAGTAAGAAGCAAACCTTCTTGGCCTTGTGGATAAGTAGAAGCCCACTGATGATGAATGGGCGAGACCAGTGCCCAGACTCTGTGGAGTATGTCTTTGCCCCAAGATAACCCTGGCTTTTATTTGCTTGAGTTAATATGTTTGAGAGCATTTGTAAATGGAGCGCTGAGATTATATCATAGCATGATATTATTGTCTTAAACAAAGGCAAATAATAGAAAGCAAATAAATGAGAAAAATCACAAAGGCCAGTTACTGGAATCAAATCCAGCCAGACCCTCCCCTGCCTTGAACTGGTCTTGTGTGCCTGGCTTCAGTCCCATGGGCAGGGGCAGAGACTGTCCCTTGTTTATTTACACAATGCTGAGCCTGAAGACACTGTCGTTTTTTTTCTCTTCATTTTTGCAGTTTTTTCTTTCAACTTGGCCTCCTCCACAGATTTTTTTTTTTCTAGCGCTACTGGAGAAGAATGAGAAGCAAGCAGGGGCCGGGGGGTCTTTTTTCACATGACTGAGTGGAAATACAAAAGGAAACAAAATGTAACCCCAGTCGGCTTCCCCCTTAAACCAGCTTGGCAAATTAAATAGGAAGCTGGTGGGAGAATGAAGCCTCCACACAAAACTCTATTTTCTGACCTGACAAAGGAAGAGTGTGATATTTGCTCAGTGGTGAAAGGGACTATTAGTCTAGGGCCACATTATCCTGACCTACAGTGAACCTTGTTTTGAAAAGTTTCCTATTCTTTGAAGCTCAGATGGAACTGATTCAGAGAAAGGAGAATTCAGCCTATCAGGTTTATTGTTTCTCTGGAAGCCAGAATGATTCTTCTCTGTTCCTAGTGCCAATATGAACACATAGTGTTCTCCTCCTTCTCCTCCTCATCCTTCTCCTCGTCCTCATCCTCCTCCTCCTCTTTGGATCGCTTTTATTTTCTATCTCACAAGTCAAAAATTAAGTGGCCCTCCATGAAAGCTTGTAGGGAAGTCTCAAGAATACTTGCCACAATAATATCATCAGTAGTCAATGCTGGCAATGGTTTTGATACCTCCTTTACACTGAATCCAGAATATGACCAGTGCCTGCCATCACCAGGTCCAAGCCACAGTCCTCTCTCCTAGGTTACTGCAGCAGCCCACTTGCCTCTTCATCAACCAGTCTCTGTATAACAGCAGAGCCCTGAAGCGGTAGTCTCTGGGGTTGACTCTGCTTTGCTTTACACTGGCTGTACTTGCCCTTGAGAAAGTTCCCTTCCATTCAGAAACCTCCTCATCTGGAAAATGGAGGTCATTGCCGTTCCCATCATTAATCGTTTTCTATTGAAAATCAAAAGAGGTAACTGTATGGTAAGTTCTTGGCACGGGCTCACTATGTGCGAGCATTATTAATGAGTTACAGGGTAAAGGGGATCTATAGTGAGATCTATAAAGGAACTACATAGACCCCATTTGGAGAGATGGCATCCCACTGTGGTGTTAATTAGTAGTAGAACACTTGCCTAGTACGATTGATGGCCTAGGTTTGATCCCCAGTACAGAATAGAACCAAACCGAACCAAACCAAACCAAATGTAGGCCCACAACTTCAACTTTCATGGGCTCAAAAGCTTTCAGACATTACAGAAAGATAAAGGGTGGAATACTTAAAAGGTGACAGGGAGATGACACTGTTCATTGTATTCTTTCCTCAGCTGAAGCCCTTCTCTGAATGGTGAGCAGGTGTATAAATGCCCACATATGCTGAAAGGTTCTTAGGTATGCTGGCATATATTTACTGGGCAACATGATGTGCTTCATAAAGACAGTTTCTTCCAAGCATACCATCTCCTTTTAGCATATTCAGCCTACTCACCCTCTCATTTCTCTCCCTCCTCTATCCTCCTGCCAGTAGTCCAGGCATGTGGTTGCCTAACATGGCCTCCTCCATTGAGAAACTTAAAAATGTGTGGAGAGGAATAAAGACTCCAATACTGTAGAGAGCTACACCATTAGGCACTTTTATCACTGTCCAAGCATCCTAGAGTGTGCAGACAAACATGGGCCTCCTGACATCTGGACACAGCCTTTTGTGTTATTGAATATTATTTGACTTAGGGGATTGAATCTTGGGCCTCACACATGTTGAGAATTATTCTACCACTAAGCTGTATCCTTAGCCATTTTCTGACTCCTTTTGTTTGCTTTTTTTTTTTTTTTTGCCAGGGTTTTTCCTGTGTAGCCCTGGCTGTCCTGGAACTTATTTTGACCTCAAAATTAGAGATCTGCCTGCCTCTGCCTCCCAAGTGCTGGCATTAAAGGTGTGTGCCTCTTTTACTTGGCCATTTTCTGACATTTGATTATTAAGACAGGATTACCAAGGCCTTGAACTCACTCTGTAGCCCAGACAAGCATTGGACACAGTTATGATCCCCCTGCCTTAGCCAGGGACTACAGGCCTGTAGCACTAGGCCTGCTTTGATTTGCTTTCTGATGCACTACAGTGCACCCAGGAGGCAGGCTTCTAACAGTGCAATACTGCATATTATTCTATAGTTAACATGTTTATGGGACTGAATATTCTCAAATAATGATAAAGGATATGTACATAAGCTGGTAGCACAGTGGTTCATCATGGTTACCAAGTGTGAAGTTCCATATGCTAGACTTTTCTACAAGTGGCACACACACTGTAAGCCTTTACATCAATGCCAGGGAAAACAGTGAGCAGTGTGTGCTCTGAAGTCATGGTGGCAATCATCTCTCTAAGGGGAGAGCAATTTCACACTCCTGTTGTAATCTTGTGTCCTTGGTGTCATCTGCAGCTTGGCATTGCTGGTGACATTGTTGTGTGGCATGTGACTGTATAATCAAAACTGGGAAGCACTGACAAAAACCATGGGAGAATTTTAGCTCTAGAGAGACTTGCCTCAGAGGTCCTTATTGAGAATGCTGAGACTTGACTGGACATTCTAGGTTGTATTAAAGCTTCACCAAGGGAATTTCCTTTCCTTTTTCCTTTCCTTTCCTTTCTTTTCCTTTCCTCTCTACCTCCCTCCTTCTCCCTCCTTCTCCCTCCTTCTCTCTCCTTCTCCTTCTCCTCCTCCTTCTTCTTCTTTTTCTTCTCTTCCTTCTCCTTCTCCTCCTCCTTCTTCTTTTTTAAAAGATTTATTTATTTTTATTATGTATACAATGTTCTGCCTGTGTGTGTGCCTGTGTGCCAGAAAAGGGCACCAGATCTCATTATAGATGGTTGTGAGTCATCATGTGGTTGCTGGGACTTGAACTCAGGACCTTTGGAAGAGCAACCAGTGCTCTTAAACTCTGAACCATCTCTCCAGCCCATAGGGGAATTTTCTTGGTGGCGAGGAGCTGGAAGGTTAAAGTGTAAGTGAAAATAGAAAAACGAACACTGAAGTCTTACATTTGACTGTTCACTGCCCAGGGTTATGTGGAAGAAAGGGTGAGGACAAGCTGTAGATGATCTCCAGTGTCACAGCATTTGGGCATGCTATGCACTATGCCTTATACCATACATATACACACACACACGTGCACACATATACGCATGCACGTGCGCATAACACACACACACACACACACACACATGTGTACACACATACGCATGCACGTGCGCATAACACACACACACACACACACACACACACACAACTCTAGTAATCCACACGTTAATTTTTAGGCTTGGAGAATAAATGAGTTGCCCAAGATCATTATGTGATGAAAGATGGACAAAGACAATATCAGGTCTCAAATCCATCTAGCTCACACTCAGATCCTTTGCTCCTTTGCTTAGAGCCAGAGGCAACTGAAGCTTAGAGTGGGAACTAGAGGCAGGATCTGGCTTCAGGGTGCTGTAACAAATGACTGTCATAGAGCAATGTATACTTACCCAGGGCAGAGAACCTCTAACCAGTTCTCTGGAGAGTAAAACTCGGGGTGGTTTTATACTCATTCACTGGTCTCTCCTGGATAAAGGAGGTATGCTGGTGTGTGCACATAGACACAACATTTATGAGAGACCCTGGGACATGGTAGCCATGGTAACAGAGACCCTGGACTGTTGTTCCAGATGCTGCTCTGGTGTGATTTTACTATGGTTCTCTTGCCCACAGAGAACCTGCAGAGATTTTCTCATCATATTCACCGGTACAGTCAAATGCCAGAATTTTCTCCATATCTTTCTATTACATTGACTGGGTTACATAATGGTGTTCATTTGATTCATACATATTAAAGAACGAAGTAATCATTCACACCGAAGCACATTTTCTGGTGAACTATGGATTATTCATTAATGTCAAAAACAAACAAATTAATTCTCACATATGCACATTTGGGCATACTATCTACCTATCTACACTCCAATTTTGTATTTTTCAGGGTAAGTTTGTTGCCCATGATCACTTATCTCAACACTGTTTCCATATTAGTTTCAGTGATACTCCATTACCCTCTCCTGCAAGGATTTTGTGAACTTCTCATTCTCAGGGGTGGTGTTGGGTACTGGGGTATGTCTAAATGACCCAAGACATGTAGAGTTCACACACACACACACACACACACACACGTACACACACACTCACACATATACACACACATACGTATACATACACACACAAACACACACACAAGCAGGGCTGAAGATGATTAAACCCAAGGGTTTCTCTATAACTACAATGATGCTCTAGCACTGAGCTAAAAATCCTAGCCCTAAATGTTTCTTACTTATTTTTAATATTTCGTGGTCCTAGAATTAAATCCAGGGCCTCACATATGCCAGATAATTATTCTGCTGCTGAGCCACACCCCTGTTCTATACGTCTATGGTTTACAGTGTCTTGTCTTCATGGTTTAACAATTTTCAAGAACTCAGTCATGTGACTAAAACAAGCAGGGGTGATAGGTAAAAACTGAGCAGGGGAGTCACGGTTCTGGTGGCATTTGATATCCAGGACTGTATGTGATCGGTGTGTGGGTTGTCTGATAAAGTCAAAATTCAAATTAACATTTTCACCTTGCTATTTCATGGATCATATATATATAGCCATACTATTTTCTAACTTTAAAAACTTTTATTATATTTTTATGTATGTGTATTTGTGTGCCTATGTGTATGTGTGTGACTGTGTGAATGTATGTGCATGTGCGTGCAGTTCTTACACAAGCCAGAAGAGGGTGTGAGATTCTCTGGATTTGGAGTTAGCAGTTATGAACCATCTGACATGGGAGTTAGGAACCAGACTGGATCCTCTGCATGAGCATTAACTGCTAAGCCCCCTCTCCAGCACCTCTGACTTTATCTGAGCTCTTTTCTGCTAATATTTATGACTATGTGAAAGCTTGACCTGATCTGGACTCTGAAGGCAAACAGTTGCTAAGCAAAGCCGTTATCTGTCTGTTTAGGCTGGAACAACCAAGCTCTCAGTGACGGCACTCATGGTCATGTACCCCTTGAAGCATTATGCCCTTGTAAATCCTGCTCCCCTCAATCACACTGAATATTACCATTCTATCTCCCCAGTGGAACTAACAGTGACTTAGAAGCATTTATTGAAAGCCAGGGAGGTGGAATTCTCGGCAGTACAAACACAAGGTTGGAGGCCTCCCAACTCATGCCAAGTGACTCATTACAGTTTTATGAATTCTAGGCAGAAACAGAAGAACAGTTGGATGCCTCAGTGAGGTCAAGACTGTTCCACATTTATTAGTATAGATAGCCAGTGTTTCACAGCAAAGAACCTGCTAAGAGAAGGAGATAGACAGCAGCACAGTCTGGCTGCTCACTGGGGAGGCCTGCTGGCTTTTTCTGGCTGTGCTGAGCAGCTTTTCTGCCACTAAAGCTCTTTCCCCCTTTCACGGACTCGACTTTTCTATGCATTAGGTCTTTGAAAGAAAACCCTACTGCCTATGGGGAGAATGAATCATATCTGCTGACTCTTCCTTCTCTTGCATGGATTTTTTTTTCAGTCTTTTCTTATTCATAGAAACCCATCAAATAACTGGACAGGATAAAGAGAATGTTAGTTGGAAAGAAAGACTCAGGGCTACCATGCATCCCCGAATCATGGTTTAGGCAGGAGCAACTCCTGATTGGCCCCATTATCCAAATATATTTCATCATTGACCTTGGGCTTCTTCATGTTGAGTTTCTTAAGTAGGGAATTCCTTGTATGCAGGCATAAAGCTCTAGAGTGGACTAAAGCAGGATGCTAAAGAAAGTTGAGCTACAAAGAACTGGCAACATAAATGACGCGCTGTCATGGTAAATGGTGTACTTCCATGGGAAAAGGCATGCAAAGGTGTGTGTTTGTAGTTAGTAGTCACAAGTCTAAGAGCTGCACAAAGTAGACTCCAGTTATTTTCTGTCCATCACTTGGTATCTGTTTCTGGATTTTAGGGAAAAATGTGTGTTTTTTTTTTCCTGTTGAATTTCTGGCCATTGTTACAAAATGCTTGTCAGCTTCAAAGTTATATACAGATAATAGCATGGGGACATTTCAGGGGGAGGGAGTCCCTGTCTCTTACATTTCTTCTGGTTGGATCTCAGCCTACTCTTCTTTTACCTCTATCATTTCTGCCATTTCTTTTTAATAAAACTGTTAACTAGGAGTCTTAGAGCGTGCTCACCTACCGAGTCCTTCCCAGACTGAGATCCTGAAGGCAGTGCACACACACTTTGAACTGTACAGATCTGAGCTAGTACATATACCCTAATATGTAGGGTGTATTTTATGAAGGATATATAAATATCATGCATACATGTGTGTACACACACACACACACACACACACACACACACACACACACGTACACACACAGAGTTCCTTTATGACTACTCTCACCAATTATCTTTCGTTTTGGATTTTGTATAACAATGGTCAGGAGCATTGGTAAATTCTTTGATAACTACATTTTAAGGCTACTGCCATCCTTTGTTTCAACACAAAGGAACTTAAGTTAAGTAGACTTAATCAAAGCTTATAATTTCAAAAATGTCATCAGAAGAGCAGTCTGAAGCTCTAAAAGAATCGTAGTTTTTAGATAATGATCAAAATGTGCCTGTTTTGGACAATGATTTTTTTAAAATAATCTATATTAACAGATAAATTAACCTAAATGTATCAGTGGGTAATTATACAAGATCGTGCACTATCCAGGGAGCACCTGAAATCCTGAATAAAAGACACCGAGTGCATTCATGTCAGGAGCAGTGGACTTGTGAGTCCCTGAGGAGGAATCAGGCGCTATTTTATTCACTCCGTAGAAACGGAAAGCCTGGTTTTTGTCAGGTAGGAGAATGCAATGATGGCATGACTGGGTCCTTATAATTATGGGCTATTGTGAAAGATGAGCTTAGGCCATAATCCAGCAGCCACATGGACCGTAGCCTCGTGTACTTCAGCCTTGATGGGACAAGGCAGTCTCTGAGGAAAGTGGGCTCGGAGATTTTTTTCCTTCTAAAAACTGTGAACGATAAGTTCTTTAAGTATCACAACACTATTTACTTTATTATAGTACATGCCACTTGGTATGGTGATGCCATTTGAAGTCCCAGCACTTAGAAGGCTGAGATGCAGGGGCGTCATGAGTTCAATCAAGACCCACCTGGGCTACACAAGGAGAACTGTCTCAAAAAAAAATCTGGGCACACCCGAGTATCTCATTCTCTTAAAAGGCCACCTATAGCACACCCTCCATGCTACCAGGGACCATCAGGAAAGACGAACATCCACTTCCGGCTTCCCTGTGGCTTCCGGGGAGGGAAGACTCAGGCCATTTCTAGGTTGCTTGAGTTTCAGAGCCTGTCTGTCTGTCAGAGTGGTTCAATCCCATGAGAATTTCCAGATGTGACAGGCCGTCAACAGCTTTGCTGGGCATGACAGGTTTCATTTCAGGCAGCTCAGCTTGTAATTTCCAGGGGACCGGCTGCTGTTCTGGGCCCAATCAACTGCAGGTTTCAATTGCTTTTCAAGTACTGCTTCATTGAACATACTCAGCAGTTACAGTGTGGCCTGGGCCAACATGACAAAGGCAGAGAGACCTCACAAGCTCTCACACAAAAAGCACATTTTACTAGTTTCCCAAAAACAATCATCATAACATACATGAAAAATAATTCCCCCTCATAAAAGTCTAAAAGTATTTTGGTGGTAGCATCGTCATTGTATTTATTTATAAGAAAGATGTGATATTGTTACACATACACACACACACACTCACTCACACACACACATTGTGTAATGATCATATCAGGGTAACCTTGTCTCAAACATCCAAATACTGTATATCAAAACACATGCTATGCATCTATTAACTATTACTCTTTATGCATCATAAGTCAGTATCATGTGCTATGATATATTATATGATATAAGCATCACAGATAAGATTATTTAATATATTAGTCTTGTGGCTTTCAAGTCAGTTGTCTTACTGTTTATTTTATAGGTAGGATGGCAACAGTATTTCCATCGTAAGACATGAGGGAAGTGAATTAACAGCTAAGAAATCACGGAAAGGATCCTGCTGTACCCTTAGGGAACCTGGGCTAATTGAGATCTGTGGCAGAAGGCTCTAGCAGACAGGGAGCTGTGCACACTCAGCGAAGGCTGCTGCTAGCAAGAGCCCACTTTCCCTACTGCTAACAGAAGGAGTGGATCACTGGCTTAGCCTACAGTTCCCTTCCTGTGGTGGATGCTCAGCAGGCTGCGCTTTAACTTTAGATGCTGTGATCAGCATCATATGGGAGGATAGTGTTTAGTACAAACGAGAGCTTATCCTACCGTGTCTAGAGACCATAGTAAGCAAACAGGAGGGTGTTTTGTCATGCTTCGTGCAAGTGTATGGGTGTGTTATTTTTTTATACTGCGGAAGTGATGAAATGATAAGCAGATAATTTCCCCTAGGGGTGGGAAAACTTGGTCTGGCTCCACATACTTTGGGATCAAGAAGGAGAGACCCATGTCAGCCTTACCAGGAAGAAGAACAGCTTGTCAATTAGCTGCCTGAGCTTCCTGGAGGGTCATTCCAATAAGGTAATACTATGTTGTAAATCTGGGAGAAGGTTTGCACAGGCTGAGGGCCAGTTGTTTCAGTAACTGCTGCTGTAAATCCTCCATTCCCCTGATAGTGGGTCTCTCTCTTAGATACCTTACTGTGCAGAGTAAATGCCAGCCATGGGGGCTGTAGACCACGTAAAATTAAGCCTGGGGCTAGTGAGTGTATCTGCTCCACCAAAAGATATGTGTCTATATATTTCTGCGCACTTCGGTTCTAAACAAGACCAGGGGCTATACTCCTCATTCTCAAACACACGGAAAAGGATTCTTAAGTAAAAAAATGGAAGCATGGATGAGTCACAAAGCAGTCAGGAAGATAAAGGTTTCCTGTGTATCCGTAGTCCACTTACAAAGCCAACTACTTCTGCTCAGTTACAGTGCATGGAAACAGTCCCAAAGGAGAAGATGGATGAAGATGAGGGGCATTGTTTAAAGGAGAGGGAGGGATTCACTTTGATAGTTCTAATCTACTTATAACAATGTATACAGCATAACTTGTGGGAATTGTACAGTGAACCCAGACCCCTTCAGAAGTAGCCATTGCTTTTTCAGTCAGCAGCAGTCAGGAGGCAACCTTGCTGGCCATAGCACACTAGGAAAGCAGACTTAGCAGGAGATGTTGCCATAGCTGCTCCGAAAGCACACTGATGGGAAACACACATTTCAAAGGAGGTGGGGCTGGCTGTTCATTAGGGAAGAGCTGCATTCATCACAGCCAGGACAGGCTGTGTCTTCATATTTCTTTTTGTCAAGACATTACTTCTTATCCTGTGGCCCTTCACTGGGGCTGTGTTCTGGGAACAAAGCTTCTTTGGTAGGCTTTCAGTGAGGTCAAAACCCATGATGCCTGAGAATCAATGCCACTCACCAACTCAGGAAATTGCCCAACTAAGTGTGTGGACATTAAATAAATTAAAATTCACTGTATTATATGAAATTCATGAGTGGGAAGGGCAAGTAGGAAGGGTCATCTCTGTATTAGAAGATTTAACAATGACCTCTATTCAAATGCTGTAGTAGCAGGCAATCTGCAGTAGACTCCTAAGTAGCTCTCCCACACAGCAGTGAGGGAGGGCTCTGTTAGGCAGATGTGGGGTAGGCATACTAATCGATTCTAAGTGTTTAGATAGTCTCAATAGGTTAATGGCATTGATGTCAGGATGATTCTAACATTCTTTCATATGTCCTGAAGATAGGGGTCTGGAGACTGTGGTAAAGGTGGAGGTAGATGTTAGGAGCATTGGCCTAAATACTCCGTACAATCCAGCATAGGTTCTTAGAAATCCACAGCCTATTGATAGGTGCTATTGCTATTGCTATCCTAGTTTTAAAATCAGTCTAATGTTTTCAGCAGGGGTGGTCCTCTGAACTTGAATGATCCACCCTTACTTTGCGCATGTGTGTTTCTGTAGATTGTGAGTGTGTGTGTTGTCTGTGTGTGTCAGTAGGGGTGCATGCACACGCATGTGGAGCCAGAGACTCAGGCTGGATGTCTTACTCAATGGCTTTTCATCTTTGGTGTTTGAGACAGTCTCTCACTGAACTTGAAGCTGACTAATACAGCTAGAGTAGCTGGCCAGTGACCCGTGGGAGCCTCCTGTTTCTGCCTCCCCAGTGCTGCTGTGACAGACACATGAAATGGCCCTTGGATTTTATACAGATGCTGGGGATCAAAGCTGAGCTGTTCATAGTTGCATGGCAACACTTTATCCGCTGAGCCATCTTTCCAGCTCCTAGAGGATCCATCTTTAAAAAATATTTATGAATAGTGTGGAAAGATACATTTTCATGCTATTTTATTGCTAAATGAAAACTCTGACTGTATAAATATCCACTATACGACAACAACTGCATTTTAAAACAAAGAGAATAGCCTAAGAAAACACACACACACACACACACACACACACACACACACACACATATACACACACAAAACATCGTGGAAGTAAACTCCAGCCTAGGGCACTAGGAATGATATCATCCATTTTGTTTTTCAATGGCAATTCATAACTGTTTCATAATCAACATATTCTCATCATATCTATTACACAGTAGAAAAAGTAAAATAAAATTAACATCTTATTCAAGTGGAAACGTGAAATTAGTTTCAAATATAAAGGGAAGCTCTTACTATGGAAACGAGTGGGACCTGGCCTCACCGACATGCCCTCTGTCTCACAGCTTAGTTGATGGTGACACTTTTAGGTAGAGAGAGAGATGTGTGTAGATGAAGCCAGGCTCTTTAGTAAGTCAACATGTAGGCTCTCATGACCCCTTAGTTTTCACTGTTCTTGGGACAAATTATTTAACCCTACTAAGCTTTAGAGGTGGAAATGACATTAGTACCTTCCCTCTTCTGCCCCCGCCCAAGACAGGGTTTCTCTGTATAACAGCCCTGGCTGTCCTGGATTCACATTGTAGATCAGGCTGGCCTTGAACTCACAGAGATCCGCCTGCCTCTGCCTTCTGAGGACTGGGGTTAAAGTCATGCGGCACCACACCTGGCTGACATTAATATCTTCTAAAGGTAATTTTCTGATTAAGATGGGGAGACTTTCTATCTATATCTATCTCTCTATCTCTCTATCTCTCTATCTCTCTATCTCTCTATCTATCTATCTATCTATCTATCTATCTATCTATATCCATATCCATATCTACATCATATTCATATCCATATCTATCTCTATATCTATCTTTCTCTCTCTCTATAGATCTCTCTCCATAGATAATATATGAATATGACTGTCCAATATTTAGTATATACCAGGTATAGACAGGTATTTTATAGTTACACTTACTTATATACTTGTAGCTGAGGAAGGCCACAAACTCCTTCATCCTTTCGTATCCAGCTCCCCAGGTTCGGGGCTTACAAGGAATTGTAACCGTACTGTACTTGGTGGTATCTATGGCTGCTTCCTCCTCACTATGCTGCTCTTCTTATGATTCAAACTCTGACTTCTCAACAAACTTGAACTATTTTGTGTGTGTATGGGCATATGTTGTCTATGTATATACCTGTGTACACACTAGGATGCCAGAGCAGGGTGCTGGGTGGTCTTATTGCCTTGACACTGAACTGAAAGCTCATCATCTTAGCTGGGCAGTGGGATCTTGGGATCTACTTGTATCCTCCACCTAATGCTGGGATTATCAGCACTGGCTATCACGCCCAGCTTTTTATGTGGATGTTGGGATTTGGACTCAGGTCTTCATGCTTGCACACCAGATGCTCCTATGAAATTGAGATATTTCCCCAGCTTCCACCTGAAATATGCTTCAGCCTTTTATTTTGAGTTTAGAAAAGAATGAAGATTAACTGGCTCCTTTTGTCTAATTGTGGTAAGTACACCCAGAATTTTAAGTGTAGAATATGGTATTGTTAACAGCACTAGGTATATCTAGTTGTTAGCCCCTCCCTGTTTCTCTCTCTACTTCTCTGGGTTTGACTTTCTTAGATTCTCTAGAGCCCCGTGTCTTCTCATACTGGATAAACTAGGCAGTTAAAAGATCATGACATATTTTTCTAATGGATACTATCTCTTAGTGTATTTCATCCCCAAATTTCTCCATTTTCCTGCCTTTTCTGAAATTCCTTAGAAGCATTTTGTCTTCACTGACTCTACTCCCCCTAACCTCAAGTTCTGTGGGGTATGCAGGCAGAACTTTCTTCTTCTAAAACCATGGAAATTTTACGTATTCTGGTCACCAATGACCTGGTTTGCTACACCCATTGGCCGATTTTAATATTTGCAGTGTGGAATGCGTCAGCAAAGACTACTCCTCTCTGGAAATTCTTCTTCACTTGGCTCCAGCACAAACCTTTGTGTTTTTTTTTCTCTGTCTCACTGGCCGTTTTTAGGGTCTCCTTTGGAGCCTCCCTTCTCTTCAGACTATCTAAGGATCATGGTGCCCCAGGACTCAGCCTCGACTCCTATCCCTATCTGCATTCCATCCTTAGTAGCTTATCTATTCTGTGGCACAAATGCATTATGGTAATCACACACTTCCCACTCCTATTGTTCCCGATGAAGTCCAAGTTCACAAATCCAACTACCTTATGGTAACACCACTCAGCATCCAATAGGATACTTAAACTAATCCATTAATTTTGTATTTTAAAATCCTTTGCTTACCTTAACAGACAGAAGTGCACATTTTCTCATCATCAGGCCAAAAAACTTCAATGAACCACTGATTCTTCTTTACCCACCATTTCTCATCTGGCTTGTCAGACAAGTCCGGTTAGCTCCAGAGTCAAGCACGACCTCCCAAACCAGCTCAACCCCTTTCACCATCTCTCATTCCAGTTCACATCACCATCTGTTTTGCTGAGCTTACATCCGACATTCTCTAATGATCTTCAGGTTTTCACATTTGCCAGGTGCCAAGATACTCTTCTGAAGAACTAAGCAAGATCATGTTACTACAGGGCTCAGAGCCACTGGTTGGATTCCTATCTGACTCAAAGCCCAAACTCTGCCATGCTTGGTTGGCACCTGCACCCCTTCCACAGGCTGCTTCTCCAACAGCATCTAACAGCAATAGAAGCCCTTACTCGTTTTCCTTCAGCCACACTAGCCTTCTTTCTCTATCTTTGATGCTTTAGGTACCACTGGTATCTTTGCCCCCATGCTTCCATCTTGTTGGACTATTTTGTCTCTGGACATGTGACAGTGAGCAGTTCCCCATTGTTTTCCAACAGCACATTCAGTAGTAGATCCCGAAGGTGAGCTTCCCTGTTTTCCCTTTGTATTTACTCATCAACTCCACTCTTGATAGGAGTGATTAGGGACAATAGAAAACAACCCCCATGGCAGGAGATTTGTCCACCTTGTCTTGTATCATTGCTATCTACTAATGGCGCTTTTAAGGTCTTTTTACTGTGTGTATTGCTGTATATTTGTCACAAATCTTTATTGCCTTTTCCTCATTAGAATGTTGGCAGAATGAAAATACATACCCTGGCACTAGAATAATACCCGGCAGGCAGCAGACATGCTACGCATGTTTGTGGAGAAACAATTACAATAATGGTTTGGTGATCAGAAGATGGTCACAGGCAACATGCAGGGGCTTGTCCTTTGCCCTGTGTGACTGGGAAGGGGCTCAGCTGTAGGTGGAATGTGAGTAGATGTTCCAAGTTGATGCCTTTAGTAATTCCTGAGTGCACTCTGGACTCCTGCTTAGTGGTTTTGTTTATTTGTTTGTTTTTAATTTGTCATGAATGATAATTTGGCTTTCAAAAGAGATGCCTTCCCTACTTGGATGCTTTCAACAGTGAGCTTTGGTTGCGTATGTCCGTGTTTATTTATATATGGTATGTGCTGTGCCTGGCATCTGTTTTGTTTCCTGCGCCTCTGCATGTCTGGACCCAAGGGGTATCTGGGACTTTGAAGGCTTGTTATAAGGTACTTGGAAAAGCCTTCTTTCTGAGCCTCTGGCTTATGCTATTAGGTCTCAGAAAGGTGTCAAGTATTCTTAAACTGGCAGAGTGACAGAATCAACCCACACACAAGGAGACAGGGCAGCTGCAACAGGAACGGAGAGCTTCTGGGAGCTGGTGATAAGGGAAAGAGAACGGGATTCGGGCTCTTGGGTGACAGATGGTGGAGGTCTGCTTAGAAGAGGGTTGGGGAGAAACCTTTTGTTTTAGCCAGGACTGGAAAATTGGCTGGAAAGTTAAAGCTGAAAAGTCCTGTTGATCTTGAGAGCTCTGCTGCAGGTCTGGACCTTTCTCCTCCATCATACTGCCCTCATTTCTGGCTCTTTCGAAGCCTACAATCTGATCCTTGTGAGGCAAGAGCCTGGGATGGTGGTGCTGTTATTTGAACATGCAGCCCTTCCCCAGAGCCCTCAAATAGCCCAAGGCATCTTTTTATGATTCAGGACTCTGGTATGGTCTACCGATGAGAGATCCTGAAAAGTCAGGTATTGCAAGACTTCCACAATCATAGTGTACTTCTTGGATCCTCTTGGAGGAATTTTTATCTCTAGCCTTGATCAGATAAAACAGGTCTTATTTGGGACCGGGAAGACTCAAACTTTACTTTTTGCCTCTCACGTTAGCTTGCTTTTATGGTGAGGACAAAATGGAAAACCTTTGCTTGCCCCACACAGATGCCCAAATTTCTCCTATCTGCAGCCAGGCTGGTGGAAGTATCAGAGATTATTGCATATATATCTGAAGAGTCTTCTTTGCTTTCTTGGTTCTTCATTCAACAGTAGGACAGTGTATTTGAGTACAGAGTAATGCAAAACTAGGGGGCAGGTAGAGACAGTCATACTTCTTTCTAGCTGAGCAAACTCAAGCACAATTTATGCTCCAAGTGAGCACTGTGTTTTTCCTATGAAGATAGGAACATCATGATCTATCAGTCTTGTAAAGAAGATAAAATTACCAACGTGACCCTATGGTAGGACTTGACTCTTTATTTCTCTTCTCTCATCTTCCATCTCCTAGCTGGTGTACCCCGACCCTGTTTTCTATTTGTTACAAAATGGCTCATCTGTCGGGTATGCAGAGTCCATGGTGTGGTGGTGAAATTCAAAAGTCATTCTTACTATTTATTATCAATGATATAGCCAAGTGCATGGAGAAAGATGTAATCACAACATTGAAAATCAAGTCAATTGGAACCAATTCCACTTAATTATTCTGTCTCTCTGCTCTGGTCCCAACCCAGGACTGCTTCTGGTGTCTAACAATGCTTTATTTGGGTATTATTGGAAAAGAAAATATTTCATATAGCTGAAAACTTGATTACTTTTCTCCTTACATCAAATGATGGCAGATCTTTTGAGGCCCAAAGGAAATAATGTACAGGGGCTATTTCTAAGCTACTCAGTTGATTTTGTATATAACCAAAGTTGGGAACCTGTATTGAGTGATTTTTTTTTTTAACAGTTTAAGTCTTTGCAGTATCTAGGTTTTATGAATTAAAGAAAATGTAGCCTGTCAGGTTCAGTGTATCTGGTTTTATGTTGAGGTATTTGAATCATTTAGACTTGAGTTTCATACAGGATAATAAGTGTGGATCTACTTGCATTTTTTTATATGTATAAAACCAGTTTTACCTGCAGCATTTGTTGAAGATGCTGTCTCTCCCCCCACCCCCCCCGAACCAACAAACAAATCAGTTTCCCATAGGTGTATGGATTTATGTCTGGGTATTCAATCCAATTCAATTGATCAGTGTGTCTTTGTTTATGCCAATATAATGCTGTCTTTTTATTATAATAGTTCTATAGTACAACATGAAATTGGAAATTGTGAGACCTCCAGCAGTTCTTTAATTGTTCAGGATTGTTGCTTAGCTGTCCTGTGTTCTTTGTTTTCCATATGAAGTTGAGAATTATCTTTTCAAAGTCTGTGAAAAATGTGTTCTAGGATTTGGAAGGGGTTGCATTAAATCTGTAGATTGCTTTTGGAAGATAGAGTGGGTAATAGCCCTGAACTCCTTAGTATAGGATAAGACTTTCTGAACAGAACTCCGATAGTGCAGACACTAAAATAAACAATTAATAAATGGGACCTCAGGAAATTGAGAGCTTCTAGTTCCATCTATTTCCTGCTAATTTTGTAATGTAATTTTTTAACAGTTGAGTAATATTCCATTGTGTAAAAGTTCATATTTTCTTTATTTTTTTCTTCTGTTGAGGGATATCTAGGTTGTTTATAAGGCAAAGGACACTGTCATTCAGACAAAAAGGCGGCCTACAGAATGGGAAAATATTTTTACCAACTCCACATCTGATAGAGGACTAATATCCAAAATATATGAAGAGCTCAGGAAACTAGATATAAAAAAATCAAATGATTCAATTAAAAATTGGGAACAGATCTAAACAGAGAATTCTTAATAGAGGAAACTCAAATATGTAAGAAATGCTCAAATGTTCAGTGTCCCTAGCCAGCAGGGAATACAAATCAAAACTACTTTGAGATTCCATCTTACACATGTCAGAATGGCTAACGTCAATAACAAAAGCCACAGCTCATGCTGCAGGCATCAGAATAATGGGAACATTCATCCACTGAAGGTGGGAGTCCAAACTTTTACAGCCACTATGGAAATCAATATGGTGGTACCTCAGAAAGTTAAGGATAGATCTACCTTAAGATCCAGCTGTACCACTCGGGCATTTACCCAAAGGACACTTCATCCTACCACAAAGATACTTGCTCAACTATGCTCATTGCTGGTCTATTTATAATAGCCAGAAACTAGAAACAACCTAGATGTTCCTCAACAGAAGAAAAGACAAAGAAAACGTGGTACATTTATACAATGGAGTATTACTCAACTGTTAAAGAAATGACGTTATGAAATTTGCAGGCAAATGGATGGAACTAGTAAAAAACACCATTCCAAGTAAGGTAATCCAGAAAGAGAAATATGGTATGTATTTAGCAAGTGTAGTCCTGCTATGCGAAGTACACCGCTGAGAGTGGAACTTGAGCTTAAAAGCCTTAACAATACTTCTAGTTCATTTCATCCATTCCACGCTTGCCACTGAGGATATGAGCTTTCAGGCCGAGTGGCTGCCTTTGTGCCTGCCCTATGCTGTCATCCCTCCTATCTTGATGAAACCCTGCCTCTCTGGAACTGTAAGCCAAAGGACACTCTCCCCTCTGTAAGTTGTGTAGATAGATCCTGGTGCTTTATCACGGCAACAGGGAAGTTACCAGTACAAGTACTAACACTGGGAGCTGCATCTGGAAGGCAAACAAGGGCCAGGTCCATTGGAGGTCTTGAGATTCAGGGTTGGACGGAGTAACTTATAACTCAGCTCCTACTTACTCAGCCACAACCTTCACTTCTCTACCATTTACCAATTCTAGAATTGGACCTTCCTGCTTTCCGTTTACAACATTTCAAATTCAAGTCTACATCCACAACTCTCCATTTTTGTTGCAGTTATTTCATAAACTTACGCAACTAAAACCATAACAAAACAAAATGCTATTTTATATGTCACCTAAAGCCACCTATGCAACCAGGGGTAAAATTTTGTCACTCTGGGAAGCACTATTGAGGACGAATGGGTGCTTCTTGGTGGTGTAGGAGGTTGGTTATGAGATGCCCTTTGAAGAAATCATTCGGCAGTTATGCATTGCCTGAGATGGCCCACTTGGATTCAGCCTGAGATAGTCCACTGGGGTGGGTGTGATGAGATCGCCTCTAAGGGGCAGAAGGGCATGCAGAATGCAGATGAGGTGACAAGTCCTCAGCTACTGCTAATTGCTTCATGTAGTAGTCAGTCAGTGAGCTTTTAATGGAAAAAAGTCATGCCACGTGCCTATTTTCAATCTGTAAAGGCATTTATATTTATTATATTATTTTAATTTCCACAGTAAATAGGGTACTCATGCTTGCCCATTATTTCTTCTGACTTTTTTTTTATGACTGTGGATATAGGAGGCCCTAGACACTAAGATCCTGCCTTTTTTTTTTTTTTTTTTTATCAGCTATGAGTTAGAACCTTATGACTCCTTATGAAGAGATGGACTCAAAGTGACATTTGCTATTCAGTCCTGTTCTATTTCAATCTATTTCCTTGTTCTGCCTAGATGAATAACAGATACAATTCTGGCTGTATTGTTACACACTTCGAATGACACAGTCATGCAACAGAGTTTTGCATATATAAAGGGTTATTATGAAATAAACACATCACATGAGACAAGGTGTTACTGTTGTCAGCTATTCTGACAAGGATTACTGTATATGACATTACCTTCCAGTTCCTTAATTCTATCTGTGAATATTGTGAGAGTGTAGGTTAATTGGGCACCATGCTTACCTGATCCTCAAAGGAATTTGTAGCCTGGAACATGGGGAAGAGGGCATCTAGGTATGCCAAATAGCACAGGAGTCTTTCCTTTCCAGGAATCTCAAAGTTGGAAACATAAAGTGGATTCTTTAAAAATGATTTTAACTTGTTCACATTTGCCAGTTAGCATCTCTAACTCGCAGAAAGATGGCCTCGGCTCAAGATGAACTGTCACTAAGCAAGGATGTGACACTTGACCTGTTGTTTAGCATCACTGAGTATTTGTTTCCTTTTGTAAAGTGGCGCAATTAGTAGGGACCCCAGCAAAGTTGACTTTTTGGTCTGAAATGCTCTTTGGTAAATATGAAGTGACACATAAACAACATTGCCATCAGTTGCAATAGAATATTGAGTGCTTATTGTGTTCTCTGTATATATTAGTTCATTTAGTCACAGTCTCATAATTTAGATATTATCACCTCACTGTTCGGGGGGAGGAGCCAAGGGCCTGGGGATTCATTCTCACATCCCTTGACCAGCATTGAGAGCATCTCATGGAAGACAAGAGACTTAAAGCAGGCAAACCACTCTCAGGCCTGCATCATCCTTATTCCTAGAACAGCGATATTTCAATTGCCTAAGAGGTTCAGACCTCCAAAAATATATCAGTTATCCCTTGTGCACTAGAAGATGGTTTTCTATTTTTTTTTTAAAGATAAGGGTGAGGGGATAACAACCGGGATGTAATGTGAATACATTATAATAAGTAAAAAGTTTTCAAAAGATTTTTAAAAATTACATATATGCATGTATGTCTGTGTGTGGGTTTGTGGATGTGAGACGGAGTTGCGGGTGGTTGTAAGCCATTCTGTGTGGGTGCTGGGAACCGAACTCAGGTCTTACGCAAGAGCATTATGCTTCTATACTATGTACCCATCTTGCCAGCTGTGGAAGTCATTTTCTAAGAAGATGTGCCCTTCTGTCCCACAGGCAGCGAGTGCTTATAACTCGCATTGGCGTCCTGCCATCCGTCTGGAATACATGTTTCACTGAAGCCAGACTCTCTCACCGTTGCCAATCTCTAGGTCTACAGTTCACCTAAATGATACAAGCCAGTGGCCAGACATAGGATCCTGCTTAACAGACTGTGCTCTCAGCTTCCCCAGCTTCCTTTAAAGGGGACCATTCAGGTCATTTGCCCTGCGATTAAACTAAGCCACACCTGTTCCCTAAAACAGACTGCTAGTTTCTGCGCATCTCCTCCCTCCCTCTCTTCCTCCCTCCCTCCGTCTCTGTCTCTGTCTCTCTCTTTCTCTCCCCCTCCCCCTATATCACCCCTCCCCCCCCCCCCCAGCTCTTCTCATACATCACAGGATGGAGGACTATTTTCAGACTCATCACGCCCTCCTTGGCTAGGATTTGTAAGTAAAAAAATATCTGAACTAGTTTTCTATTGCAGTGCTATGTTAAGTTTGTAACTTCTCTGTCAAGAAACATGGTCTGTTCCTAGGCATGCTTTTCCCTGCAATGCAGATGAAGTCAGGTAGGAAAGGCACAAGGTCTGGTTCCTAGTACCAGACCCAAGTCAGACAACAGCCACCGAGCCTATCTTCCAATATGAATACTTTTCTCATAGACGGGAGCCTGACAGAGCAACCAATAGTATCTATCTGCATAAAATGGCTTGTCTTGTGTGGAGGACTCAACACAAAGGGCAAACAGCTAGCTAGACCTCTGGGCCTCAGCCGGGTCAAAGAAGAATCCTGTGCAAGACCCGCAGTGATTGCCCAGCCCTCTTTGTTTTTCTTCAGGGCATGCTGAGTAGCTGCTCTGATATTGGAAGCCAGACTTAGGGAGGGGTTTTCAAAACATCCTGTTTCACTGAAGGTGTTTGCGCTTAAGCTGTAAAGATGAAGTTCAGATAAAGTGTACGTAGTTCAGGGATAGTTTATTACCTAAGAAAATTCCCACATCTTTTTGAACATTGTGCTACGTAGTTACTGGTCTGAAGTTTGATCCATGACCGAAAACTTATCTCAGAGATAAAAAGGTCTTCTCATGGCCATAAGATGCATATGGAGAGCTCCTGGTCATGGGAGTTAAGTAAAACTTGTGGTAGGTCTATCGACTTGGGCTGAGCATTTTTTGAACAGGGCTTCAAAGATCAGATCAGGATGCACTTAATCACAGCAAGTGTGAGTTTCGTCTGGTTTCAGGAGGCCCTATAACTGACGAGCTCAGTAAGACATTATCAGCTGATCACTGAGCTGCAATCAGTTGAGTGGCTGATTGGCTAAGGTGTAGTCGATTGTAGTTGATTGCAGCTGGTTAAGTTTTCTATGCCTCTTGTCTGTTAGCCTATAGATTGTGAGCAGATGTTTTGAATTGCATTCTCAGAACCTAATGTATTCTGTGATTTCCCCCTTGCTCTTATTTTTTTTTTTTATTAATTAATTTATTCTTGTTACATCTCAATGTTTATCCCATCCCTTGTATCCTCCCATTCCTCCCCCCCCCCCATTTTCCCATTATTCCCCTCCCCTATGACTGTTCCTGAGGGGGATTACGTCCCCCTATATATTCTCATAGGGTATCAAGTCTCTTCTTGGCTACTTGCTGTCCTTCCTCTGAGTGCCACCAGGTCTCCCCCTCCAGGGGACATGGTCAAATGTGAGGCACCAGAGTATGTGAGAAAGTCATATCACACTCTCCACTCAACTGTGGAGAATATTCTGACCATTGGCTAGATCTGGGAAGGGGTTTAAAGTTTACCTCCTGTATTGTCCTTGGCTGGTGCCTTAGTTTGAGCGGGACCCCTGGGCCCAAATCTGCCTATCATATTGTTCTACTTGTAGATTTCTAGGACCCTCTGGATCCTTTTATTTTGCTGTTCTCCCATGCGTCTCTCATTTAGAGTCCCAATAGGATGCTACTCAAGCACTACTAGGCTTAACTGAGCTAAGGAACTTTCTCTCCCACTAACTACCGTTTGAAAGCCAGTCTGGAGAAGAACGTGAGTGACCGCCTGCCCCGGCAGCGGGTAAACCTGCAAGGCACCCCTGAATCTTTTGTGCTCCTACGTTTTTTTGGTACACCTGAGGTTAAATGCTTTCAGATCTTACTGGTTTGCGTGCAGTTTCTAAGTAAATTTGAGCAAAGCTTTGATATAGATGTGTTCGGAAGTCACAAAGAACGGGTTTGCACCCTGTGGGAGGTGCTCCCATTGCCTGTGTGGCTAGCCAGGAAGTCACGGATGTTCTGAATGTCAAGCAGTCTAGGCCTCCACTGCCTGGAGGTGGGCAGTACGGGTCACTTGGGGCATTATGAGGGCCTGGAACCTCCTGGAGTGTGGGGTTGTTGCCTGGGTTGTATGGAAACTGGATTTGGTTCAGTACCTGGAACGGTTTAGTTCGCAACTTCTGTACATTTCATGAATGAGAATTCCACGGATGAGAATTCCAGAGCCCGTGTTTTTTACTTTTAGAGACCCAGAGGGAAGAGAGAACCAGACATAATTCAGGATTTCAGTGCTTACAGTGTGAAAACTTTAATTTGTGTTGTTGAGCATGCATAAGGCTAAATGGCTGTACATACACCATAGGCCGGTATGGCTGGGTTGGGGGAACTGGTCAGGAGAAGGCAAGCGTTCATTACATAGCCCAGGCTGGCCCTGTAGTCCTGCCTCATGTACATTTACAAAAAAGGTACGGAAAAGACTCAAGAGGACTAAACAACGAAAACACGCCGTAGAAACTCATCCCTGAGGTCACATGGTTAAAGCCTTCAGTTTAGACGGGGAGAGAGGCTTTCTAGTCTGGCATGGAAGATGCTCGGCTTGACCTACTCCTTAGCAGCTCTGCAGTAACAACAATCAGTTCAGAAAACACAGGCTGGGCAGGGAAGAAGCTTAGCCTTTAAAAAAAAAAAACATTTTGAGTCCTATTTTTAGTGAGAGAAACTACGAAGGGAGTGTCAGTTTCGGAGTGACATATCCCAGCATGCACTGGGAGGAGGGCAAGAGAAAATCACCAGAAGTATTCACAGTAGAGCTTCACAGATAACGGGTTTTTGAAAACCTGCCTGAACAAGTCCCAGAGGAGAATAATTAGGCAGGACGGCCAAGAAAATAGCAAGGATCTGTTGACTCCCTCCTTTGCTGACGTCAGAGAGATGGCGGGTGTGTGGCAGGAGAGTCCATCTTCAGAGCCAATGATCTAGAGCAGTATTCTCAACCTTCCCAACGCTGCGACACTTGCATGCAGTTTCTCATGTTATGGTGACTCCCAACCGTAAAATTATTTTGTTGCTACTTCATAACTGTAATTTTACTACTTTTCTGAATCATAATGCAAGTATCTGCTATGCAGGATTACGATTTGTGACCCCCTCCAATGAAAGAGTTGTTTGGGGGTTGAGAACCACTTGTTTTGGAGGGGACTGTAATGTGTGGACTTTGAAAAGGGCAGAAGATGGTTTGTCCGAGGCCAGTACGAGTCTCTAGTGAGCTTTCTTCTTTTCTGCTTCTGAGTACTTGATGAGGGTTAATTTGCAGGGTATTGTTAGTGGTTGTGTTATTTGCAGGCCGTATATGTAAGCAAGTAGAGAAGGGCTTAGCAAGGCTTGCATTTTTCTGTTTTCAAGTACTTTGGTTAATATATGAAAGCAATATGTTTTGGGATAGCATTTCCTGGCCACTTCCAATGGCTAGCTCTGCTTAATGAACATTTCAAAGATTCAAGGTTTTGTTAAGAATGAGTACACTGGATAATTCTAAATGAGGTAGAAGTTTGTGGATGAACTTGTGGTTTCAGGAACTTTGTTTTGACATTCTTTCTTTGAAGTTTGGCCAGCCTGGAGCTTACTATGTAGACCAGGCTAGCCTGTGACTTATGCAATCCCCTGTATCTGCTTCCCAAATATTGGGGTTGAAGGCATGCACCACCGGTGTGTAAAGTCTTGGGTTCATACTGTGATGAACCGTTGGTAAAGAGTTAAGAGATACCTGCTTCATTCTTTTTTGTTTTTTAAAGATTTATTTTATTATATATTTCATATATAAGTGCTCTATCTGCATGTACACATGTAGGCTGGAAAAGGGCATTAGATCTCAGTATAGATGGTTCCAAGCCACCATGTGGGAATTTCTGGGAATCGAACTCAGGACCTGTAGAAGAGCAGACAGTGTTCTTAATGGCTGAACCATCTTGCCAGCCCCATATGGTTCATTTTTCAGTTAAAATAATAAAACTTAATCATTCTGATTGTGTTCTGTGTTGGAGGAGGGACAGGTGACACAGCCAGGCAGGATTAGTGTGATTCTGACTAGTGGGAGATTTTCAGGCAGCATGTGAAGATTGGGTAAGTTACAGGAATTGTTCTGGAGGTAAGATGGCTGCTGTTCAATGGCTTCATCGAGAAAATGTGTAGTGTGTCCACTAACTCGACAACATGAACAAATGTATTGACTTAGTAGATATGTGTCTTTTAAAATGGGTAACAGTTTCTCCTTGGGCCAGGATATGACGACAGTCATGGAAGCCACAGCTGCCTTCCTTATGAAGGGCATATGAGAAACAGGAGCATGACACCCACCACAGAGCAAGACAATATAGAGAGTTAGTGCTAAGTACTGTGAGGGCACAACCAGACCTTAGTGTCTGTAAATGCACAGAAGTTGCATCAAGTGCCTTGAATCATCCATGTATGCTGACTCGTCACACAGCACAGTGTTGAAAGTGAATAAATTAAATGGTAGGCATTCACAAAAAAAAAAAAAAAAGAAAAGAAAAAAAAGAAAGAAAAAAAAAAACCCCTCTATATATCAGGCCAAACCTTCTTGATTCCCAGATTGTCAAAGAAATTAACTAAATAAATAGATAGATAAATACTGGAAATATCTCCTTATGTGAAGAGAGTAGAGAATTTTTGTGATAAAAGCTGAAAAGGTCTAAATTGTATTTTACTTTTTGCTGAGGAAAAGCACAGTTCTTCTTATTTGGAGCATCTCAAAGTGATGTAAAAAGTGAAAACACTGAATGGTGGTAAAAAGAATTTTGTATGTGACTAGGCTGGTTCAAATTAAAAGAGAAATGTACATTTTTTTTTGTAAGAATTGAGTACTTATTTCAAAAGTATATGCAAAATTAGGATTTGGCTCTGTGTTGAAAAAAATTAGTTGTATTTATTTATTTTTAATTATCTATTCTCTGTTGATAGGAACCAGAACAGTATTGGGTTGTTTGTGTACTGCATCCATTATTTTTTCAGAGTTGAAGCTTCTCCTGTGGCTATGAGACTTTAATACTTGATTTTCCAAATTACAAAAGCCTGTAATTAGAAAATCTTTAAAGTCAAGTAATGTGTAGAGGTATGTGCTGCTGAAATTGTAGGAAGTAGGTAGAAATCTGATCTCTGTGCTGCAATGACATTGATGATTTAAAAATGTATGTAGTAGAGGTAGTGGGTGTGGTGTCAGTGAGCCATCGCTAACCATGGCTTGTCTAAGGCTCTGCCTTTCAGTTATTGGTTTAGTTCTTCTCTAAGGAAGGTCTAATTTGCTTCTTGCCTTGTTATGTAGAGGTTACATACATTTCTTGTAGCTAGTCTATTAAGATGAGGAAGGAGGGAGAATAGAACTTGATGATGCAATGGCAGGTCACTGGTATTAAAGTTTCACTTCCTAGCTATTTTACCTAGGACTGGAGAAAACCCAAGGGCAACATCTGGGCATATACTTTGACTAGTTCATGCAGTGACTCATACAGTAACTATTATGACAATTAATAACTGAATGCTTCCTAGAAGCCACACACTGGCTCACATTCTCTATACATGCTCACTCTTAACTCTCCCAACAATCTATGGTGGAAGTATTGATGGTCCCTAGGAATGAACACATGATGCTGAGGCTCCAACCCACTCCTGTTAATGATAATAGGAACCGTCCATACATCTATTTTTGTAAGCAATAGGTCACATATGTCTAGATACATTTTAGCTTTGCATTTGGTTGGGGATATTAGACTTGAAGAGGCTCCAGAAAACCCTTAATCTTCTAGTAAATTAATGTTTGTCTTACTGAGTTTGAAAAAACAAAAAAAACCAAAATCCCGCCTGGGTCAAAATGGAATATAATAGATTCTAGAACCCAGTGAGATTATGGTCTTGCTCTTTCAAAGCTAAGACCCTGAGAATCAGTGGTAGGTAAGCCAGGGTAGTGATGAGATCAGAATGGAGAATCATTAGTGGTGGGTAAGCCAGGGTAGTGATGAGGTCAGAATGGAATCGAGGTTTGTCTGCTTCTAGCTCTGGCTCCTGATAGTCACCAGATTAGATGGCTTCCCACAGGTCAAAAGACTGAAACAGATGGCCTGAATCAAATCTAGGTCAGAAACCAAATCTGCAATTCCCCAAGGAGATATGCTTTTGTTAGCAGAGCTTTTAATGAAATATGTGGATTCCAAGCATTATCCCAACACCTGAGTTTTTTCATTCAGTGATGCAGTCACCAAATATTTATTGAGTGTCTGCTATGTGTATACTGTGGCTCTAAGCACAATAAGGCCTGAGTGAATGTAGGGAAAATGGAATAATGAGTAAAATGTAGATTTGGTTCTTAAGAGCTTGTGTGTGTGTGTGTGTGTGTGTGTGTGTGTGTGTGTGTGTGTGTGTGTGTTTATGACAATGAAGATGAGAGTTACAGATAAGGGAGTTAAGCGTTAAATGTATTCCAGGTGTGTGTGTGTGTGTTTATGTGCATGAAGAGGGGAGGAGTGGAAGGAGGGAAAAGTAGAGGAGGACGGGAGGGAGCATCTGGTGTTATGATAAATGAGGTGCTCCACATATGAAAACATGTAGGAAATTAGGAAATAAAAAACAAGAGGGTCATTTTGGTTGTCCAGAAGCATTAATAAAGAATGAATGGATTTTCAGTTAGAACTGTAGGAAAATATCACCATACTTTATGTTCAAATGAGTGATATGATTTTCTCTGTGTGTCAGCAAGGAGGATATGGCATTATTATAGCAAGAAGCCAGTGCAACTCCATCTGTTGGTGAAGTTCTGTTAATTGCTTGTTTTTCTGTGACTAAGAAGTTCAGAATGGCTGGCAGGGTCATTGAGGAGGAAAAGACATATAGAGCATGCCCGGCATGCAAAGCCTTACATGCTCTCTGCTGTCTGTGGACATTTGCCTGTGGACTATGCAGTGTATAGCAGGGCTAGAGGATCGCCAGACCAGGCTGCCAGAGAGCAGCAGTAGTCAAAGTAATCAGGAATGATGGTCTGATCCTGGGGGAGGAACTCAGGAGATGATTTGACTAGGTATTTGTGCATCCTGACTTGTCTTAGTGCAGCAGAAGCCATAACAGCAAAGAAAAGAATCACGAGCTGATCTTTGATAAACATCAACTTATAGAGTGGGGAAGATGAGGGAGGAAAATAGAAAGCCGAAGTGAATTTAAGAAGTATGAAGAAAATGGAAACTTGAAAGTCTAAATTGGACTGGTAGGAAAGTTTCAGAGGGAAGAGAGGATTGAATGCCAAGAACTCCAATGAAGTGTCTGAAAAGGAAGAAAAAAAAAAATGATGATCTAATGTCCTGGCTTCCATTTACTCCATTAGCACATTGTTCTTAATCGGAATTGTTTGGGAGCTGTATATGGCTCTCCCTCCTGCCTCTTGTTAGCACATTTCATATTTTCTTGCCTTATGGAGCCCTATGGAGTGTATGCCGCTAATGAAGTGTTACAGCTTCAGCTGCTATGAGTAGGTTAGTGACCTAGCCCACCAATGAGCTTATTTGATTGTGTATCCTTTATGTTCTAAGTTAAAGGTAGAGATAATGCATCCTTTCCCATCCCCACACGGTTCTTTTTCATGTTTACTAGTAGATGCCGCTATGACTGCTGTGCTCTGAGTATTTGTGACCTGCCCTTTCATATATTGAATCTTAGTCACCAAGTGATGTTGTCACCAAGTTTGGTGCTTGGGAACTTATTTGGCCCAAAAGGCTTCACCCTCAGGAATGGGATGAGCATCCTTGGAAATAGGGTCTGAGGAAGTTTGCTGCTTTCATCCCGTGGAGGCTCAGCAAGAAGCTGTCATCTGTGAGGAAGTCCTTACCACATGTCCAGTATTCTGGTACCTTGCTCTGAAACTTACCACCTTCCAGAACTTTGAGTGATAGACTTTCTTTATAAACGACTTGCTTAGTTGCAGTCCAGACTGACCACGATCGGACAGTGGTCTTTAGATGCTTTTTAACTGATAAAGCTCAAGGAAAAAATTGGTTCATTTCATTCCTGCCCATCGCAACTTAATAAACTGGATAAATGCCCCTAATACCATTTTTGTCTTTATTGGTTTAGACCCATTGTTGCCAATGAGAACCTGCTATAAGGAAGAAAGGAGGAAAGCCATGCTTCTACGTCACAAAGGCTGAGAAGGGCATCATGGAGCCCCTCAAACAGTCAGAAAATTACAATGTTAAATTGATTTCATCATAAACTATAATTAAAAAAATTTCCACTCCCTTTTCTAATTTCGAGCCACCAGGCCTTCAATAAGGCTTCACCACACAACTGAAAGCAAAAATAAACTGTTGCGTAACCTCATTATTCTCAAAACTGTAGGAGTAAGAAATAATAGTGGCCTAATTACTGTAATGCTTGAAGCTTTCAAGCAAAGTCATGTGATGAAGTAAGACAACTGCATAGTGCTTTGGATTTTGAGATAAGAATACAGTTCGGATACCCTGACACCATAGTAACTCCTAATCACGCAGTCAATGAACTTGAAGTCATTAGTCTTTTATTTAATCCTTATCTTTCAACCTAAATGTGGAATCACATTTTGCCTTTATGGAGGAAAGGCTAGTGTAACAAACTGTTTGTTTGGGAGAAATGTAATGAACACACTGTGTTTATTCCTGATGCAGACACAATGGTTCATTATTAAAATAACCTCACATGCTCACACACCTACTGTTGAATCCAGGCTATCAAAAAGACTAATTGAGGGTATGCAAGTGAACGGTGTAAGGGATCCAATGTGAGCGATGACACACAATAGCTTCTATGTGGGCAGCTTAGATACAGGCTACAGGGCAACTGTAATCTAGTCCCCGTACTTTGGTGTTGGAATTGTGCTAAACAGTTACAAGACATCACAATTGGATGCTCTCTGTTGCATACAATTGGAACAAGTGGAAATGGCAGCAGGAAGAATGGTTTGTTTTGATTAAGGGAACTGGGAACATAGGAAGCCTGCATTACGTGGTGGAAGAGAAGGGACGTAAAGCGAAAGGATCATGTGGTAATGACAGCTGCACCTGGAATAAAAAGCTACAATAGTGTGGACACAGTGAAGCCAGCTAAGCAGGAGTATGATAAAATCTCAATCGGGCTCCCAAAGGTGAAGCTAGGAGCAGTGTGCAGAAAGCTTAAAGGAGGAGAGAAAAGTCTCCTTCCCAAGATTGGGGCAAACAATCCATATAGTCCTAGTGAAGGAATAAGAGAGTGGTGGCTGCTGGAATCAGAGCACAGGAGGCAAACACCAGAGACAATGACAAAAGAACGCCGGGATGGCTTGGCAATGACTAGCTGGGATATCAGCATAGGGAGGAAGAAGGAGGAGCAGAAGCTCACAAGACTGAGGAAAGGGTACAAGAAGTGGAGGGCAGAGGTTGTGGATGTGCAGGGGGTGGGGCATTGTGGAGGTGGGGGCAGGGCATTGTGGAGGTGCAGGGGTGGGAGACATTGGAGGGAATGAGGAGATTATTGTTTCTACACATTCAAAATTTGAAGTAACAATTGAAATCAAACAAGGCATCTAAAACAATTTTCAGTTATGCGCGTGGAGACAAAGAGAGGGAGATTAAGGTTATGAATAATATCCAAACAGGTCATTGCTGAAACCAGCAGGAGGCATGTATTATTGTCAAGAAGAAGAGACACTATGTTGAAATACTTAAAGGAGGCTCAGCAGGTGAGACTGTCTCATTGACTGAATAAAATGTAAAAGACGTTTATTTAGGGCATATGCAAATAGGCCAAGCTTACCATATTAGTTCTATTTAAATGATATTAAAAATGAAGGCTATATATCTTGAGAAATGCACCACACAGTAAAGTATTAAAAGATTGGAAATGAAGAAAGGGGCATAGAATCCTTCATTTCCAGGAAGGCATGAACTAAGAGAAGCTGATGTACTTGCATTAATACCAGATGAGCCAAAAAGCAAGGCAGAGACATTGTCAGGAACGTTGATGAATAATGGCAGACAATGATTCACTAGGAAACAGAGCCAATGGTGAAATCTTATGAGCCTAGGGACACAATCTCAAAACACATAAAGGAAAAATCTGGCAGAATTTCAAGGAGAAATTGACGCAATCTCCCATGGTAGAAGATATTAAATTCTCTTAAAAAAATGACACAAAGGGGAAAAAAAATAACAAAACTGCACATGTTGTAGCTTCAGTGGGTGGAAGAAATTAAAGGGAAAGGGGAGGAAATAGAAGTTTGAGAGTGAGAGGAAAATGCTGCCATTGAAGGATTGGCAAAGTGGAAATAGAGGTGGTACCCCATAGATGAAGGGTTATTGTTTAAAAAAAAAAAAAAAAAAAGCAAGCACCCTTACTAGGGCAAGATCACAGGGGAAGTATGATGTGAGGGGATGTGTGGCCCATGCTGAGAGAACCATTTTAGAGAGAACTCTCTCCTCGTATACCAGATACAAAGGAAGACATATAGATCGGGATATTTTGCTATCATCTGGGATGTGGGGGATGGGGGTGTGTGGATAAATGGATCCGTGTATGGGCCTTGATTTTCTCTCAAGGACAGATCTGTGTTGAATATGAGGGCATGAGTCATCAATGCACCTGCTGTTCCTGTCTAGCAGTGTGCATGCACATAGACTGGACAAGACAACATTAAAATTCATGTGTGTGTAGAGGGCAACATAGCTGGCAATCCTGGAGAAGGCTGGTTTCTAGGGAGAGATTATTTTCTCAGAAGGTGGCAGGTTTTGGATAAGCAGAGGAGAAGTGAATTTCAAGAACTGTATGGAACTAGTAGAAGATACAGTAGTACCTCTGTGAGCCAATACCAAATGGGGATGCTTCACGCACCGGAATCATCAACACGCCACCTGGGCATGTTTTCCACCAGGCCACCCTACTTTAAGGCCCACATTTTTCCAAGTAAATCCATATTTCTAGTGACGTTCTTTACTGTGTACGCTGATTGGCTGGAGTCAGGAGAAGGATGCTGCATCACCTTTAGAACCAGGAGCTTTAGCTGATTGGTCAGATTTGCTTTAGCATGTCACGGATCCTTTAAAGGCAAGCAAAGGCTGGCTGAGTATGGGGAAGAAGAACTTCACTTTGCAGTATCTTTTTCATTTGTACATCTTGTGTTGTGTGTGGTAAGTGGGGACCACTTTACAAGATCCTTCTAACTGGCTCTTCTGGGCTGTATGTGGATGTCTTACCTCTAAGTGAGGTGATGCCCCATATACTCTTCTGCCTCCACAAAAAGGAAAATTACTACCTTCTGTTCCTCTCATTTGTAAAGTCCTTAGTACTGTCCACACTGGAAATTATCTAGAGTATGTACAGCTTTATGAATCCCTAACATTTCTGCACACATGTGGAGGGAAGAGCTCTTCCTGCTTGCTCAGATACCTTTCCTTAGCCTGGAGCTGTGAGTGTGTCATATTTCTTTTCTTTCTTTTTTTTTTTTTTTTTTACATTTTTTAATTAATTTATTCATATTACATCTCAATTGTTAGCCCTTCCCCTGTTTCCTCCCATTCTTCCCTCCCTCCCACTTCCCCCCTTCTCCCTTCCCCTATGTCTGTGATTGAGGGAGACTTCCTCCCCCTATATATGCTCTTAGAATATCGAGTCTCTTCTTGGTAACTTTCTATCCTTCCTCTGAGTGCTGCCAGGCCTCCCCATCCAGGGGACATGGTCAGAAAAGGGGCACCAGGGTTCGTGTGAGAGTCAGATCTCACTCTCCACTCAACGGTGGAGAATATCATGTTAACCTGCCTAGAAAGGCACTCCACCTTTTGCTCAGGGTTCATGATGAAATGACAATTATCCAGCAGAATCCTGCAGGACAGTCTCATAAAGCACCTGACAAGTCCATCCAATCTCATTTAGTTTTATAACCTCCATTGGCTCCTAGAATTTTGCTAGAATTGCCTTTCTAGGAAATTTCAATGCTACTGAAAAGTCCTGTCAGAGTAAATGTTCATCATTAGCTTTGGCCTCAGCATCTTAAACACTATCAGTACTCAGGAGAAAATCCTCCCATGTCCTGTGGAAGGAACAAACATGGCGGTCTCATCGCCACAGACTCTAACTACTTCTTTGGCTTCTGTATACCAGATGGCAGGGGAGGTATTGAGACATATAGATGTTCAGGAATTAGAAGTGTCTCCAGTTTCTCCATTGGAAACTTCTGGAAGACGTGATTGACAAGGGTGTGTGGGTGTCTTCTGAAGAGTGTCTTGCTTGCTGAGCCAGCTATTCCATCTAAACGATGGGTTACTTTCATCACTAGCTCAATTGGCCTTTGAGAACAGTTTGTTTCCTGAAAGCCTGATGGGATTATTTCCGGAGTGGGTAGTTCACTCTGTCTGTCTGGATGAAACAATTGCTGAATAAGAATATTTTCCTCAGTGATGGACCATCACTGGTTTTATGTCTGAGCTTCCTTAAGGGCACGTTAAAGGTACCATTAGTTTTCTTCTTAGTGGGAGGGTTGAAAAGACCACCTGTGGTAATAGACAGGAAGACTTAGTTCTCTATCTGGCATATATTAAAGGCTCCTTAGTGTAAGCTTGCGTTGTTCCTCATCACCCTGCCAGAGCATCTCTGATTACCCCACATCCACAAGACACTTTACACTGATGTAAGAAACACTTAACCGGCAGCAAGACAGCATGATAGGAACTTTATATAGGTGACACAGCACTTCCGGGGTACCCATTCTACTTGCCATCAGCACTGCTTAACCTATTAAGTTGGATACTGTGTCACTAAAGGTACAGTGACAAAAAAAATACCCAGTGATTCTTGACTTACAAGCAAAGTGGAACCCCACACCCTGAGCCTTCCCAGGATGAAACCAATTTTTATATTTTCCTCAGCCTATTTGATTGAGATAAATGTGAAAAATTCGAATGAACCACATCAAGAAAAACATACTACATGCACTTCATTAAAGCCAACATTGAAAAATCCATGAGTGCCGGGAGCCAGTGGCACCTTGGGAGAATGGTGAAAGCAAGGCTAGGAGGCGAAGAGCACGCAGGAGTGGAGCAAATGTGTGGGAGCATGAAGAGTTCCCTGCCACTCACGGGGCTGACATACCAGTTCTTTCTTCTTCATGCATTCCATGAGGATGATGAACAGGTGCTGAGCCTGGGTGCGAGTGTACGTGAAGGTCTTCTGTATTGTCACCAACAGCTGGTCCCTCAAAGATTCATTGATAAGGCTGCAATGAAAACCACGGTCAGTCAGGTCAACACAGCTCCTGTTCAGGGTGTGTGGGTGTGTGGGGGGGGCGTGTGTGTGTGTGTGTGTGGGTGGGTGTGGAAGTGCGCGCACGCGCACGTGTGGGTGTGTATGTTTGTAGTTTATCTAAATCTACACATATTCGCTCGTAGTTGCTAGGGCACAGTGTGATGTTTCAATATGTGAGGGACTATGAAATAATAAAATCAAAGGTATTTACCACCTCTAGCTGCTTATACATTTATCATTTCTTTGTGGTGATGACATTCAAAACCCTCCCTTCTAGCTATTTCAAAATACCCTGCACAATATTCTTTACTATAGCCCACCCTATGCTGCAGTTGGAACATTATAGACCATAAGAAAACACCGAGGATTCATTTTTAATCAGAGTTGCTTCTTGCTGTGTTTTTCACACAATAGTTGTTTTGAATGTGACAATTTACAAAGCAGTACATTTACATAGATACATTCACATCTCAGAGCTCACAGCCTGAAGTAGGACGTAGACTTAGTTACTTGTCGCCATTGTCCCTTTTCACGTTCAGTGCCTGCTGCTTCTAACTCCGTTATTAAAATGCCTGTAATTGCTTATCTGCATCTCGGTAGGGATTTGCTGTGCCATTTCCCCACAAACTGTAATGTTGCACCTAATTATGGGGAGAAAGGTCTCATCTCAGCAGTGCATTTCTCAGCATCAATGTACTGTGTGGAGAGGAGGTTGAGGTGATGGCTCAGTCAATAAAGTGCTTACTATACAAACGTCAAGACTGAGGTTTGATTCCCAGAGCCCTTGTAGAATCAAGATGTGCTGCTGCACACCTTGCAATCCTAGCACTGGGAAGGCAGAGATGGTAGAATAACTGGGGGCGGGGACCCTGGATATCTGGCTCACTTGATCAGTGAGTCCAGGTCCCAGTGTGAGACTGTGTCTAAAGCAACGAAGGTGAGTGGCTTGTGAGGAGTGACACTTTAGGTTGAGTTCTGGCTTCCATATATAGTGTATGTATACACTGACACATATGTGCACATGTGTCCCGCAACAGAAATAAGCGCACACCCCACCTCAAGTGGAAGCAAGAGTTAGGTTACTGCCTTAAGGGTTTTAAAGGAATCTTCTAAGGTGGTAACCGATCTGGCTGAGAATGCAGGTCATCACTGTCTCGAAGGTTTTACTTTTTTCTAGTGAGCCATAGTCTGTTTCATAGGAAGCAACACTCCCAAAGCATGGTACTGTCTACTTTATTAAAAAATAGTTTTTATACTTAAGAAAGAATAAAAGCCAGGGAGTCAGCAGCAGTGCACAATTAGGTCTCAGCCACTATTTATTTATTTATTTATTTAGAAATAATTAATTACTTCACTTTACATCCTGGCCGTAGCCCCTTCTTCCTCTCCTCCCAGTCTCACCCTCCCTTCCCTCAGCTACTAATTTTTTGATACAAATTTTTAAAAATTTTCTTTCACTTTACATCCGTATTGTAGCCCCCTCTCTCATTGCCTCCAGGTCTGTCCCTCATACCCTCTCCCTCCCTCCCCTAGTCCTCAAAAAGGGGAGCCCTCCTCCCCTAACATCTGACCTCAGCCTATCAAGTCTCATCTGGACTGCCTGTATCCTCTTCCTCTGTGGCCTGGCAAGGCTGCCCTGCCAAGAGGAAGTGATCATCATGTGGGGGGCCAGAGTCCATGTCAGATGCAGTCCCTAAATCCTCATATTATGGAACCCATAAGGAGACTGTACTGCCTATCTACCACACCTGAGCAGAGGGTGTAGGTCCACACCATTCATGGTCCTTGGTTGCTGCATCAGTCTCTGTAGCATCCTTCCCCTAGCTGGATTTGTTGACTCCAATGGTCTCCTTGTGGAGCTCCTGTCCCCTCCAGGTCCTTCTATCCCCTAACTCTTTCAATTCCTCTCACTAGCTTGTTGAGAAAGGCATCTGTCAGTCATCAAACCACAAGGGTTTGCTACAAAGTGATAAATGCTCAAAATAAGGAGGATAAGAACTGTCCTCTAGGACAGTGGGAAAATAATATCTTTTGCATATCATTTGTACATTTTTTATGCTTTGTACATTGTTTTCATCATTGAAGTATCAACAACTCCTAAATAAGATAGAAAGAATATTAATTCATTTGATATTAGCAGGAACCCAGTAGGCAGGAGATTTGTTTAATTTTACAAGTATGGATTTTAGCTAGATTATGTTGTGGTTAATTTATCAGTATGGCCTAATAATGTTTATTATTAGGTCTATAAATATTATTATGGCAGTATTTTCTAACCCACTAACAATCAAGACACAGACACTTGTTATATTTTAAAGTAGCCTTAGTTAACCTGGGGTAGGGCAGATATTAATCCCCTAAATTATTCTTGTGCCATCTGCTTCTAATAATTTATATCAAGCTACCTCCCATCCATAATCCTACATACTTGCTAATTATCATCATCTGGGCCAATCTCCATCCATGCTAGCCATATGCTTCTCCTCCACCTAACCCATGGCGCAACCATCTTTCCTCTCTCTCCTTCTCAGGTTTCTTCTCTTTCAAAGATTTCCTCTGTCTCCTAAAGCCCCCAGAACCTTCACCACACCTATCCCATTTTCCCTGCCCAGGTGTGATGGCCTTTTATGGGTCAAACAGGTTAGGCTCTTAGACAAGGTACAAGGTGGGGCACAGAGACAGCAAGCAGTAATTAGCATCAAAATACATCAGACCAACCTCTAACAAGATTGAGTCAAACACTTAGATCCACCCAACAAATAAGTGATGCCAGGAGCAGAACACTGCCATGTGTTCTTCCATGCCACCACTGATGCTTCTCTCTGTGTCATGTGCTTCACACCATTGCTTTCCCTCATTGCTGTGACCACTGCAGCAGACACTTGTGAGATTTCCTTCCCCAGGAAAGCAGGGCAAGAACCTTGAGAATGCTTTTGTATCAGTGGCCTGCAATGCCCTGGATATACAGGGTTCCCATGAGCACAGCAGGTTGAAAAATGTCTTTGTCTATGCATCCTGAGGGTCCTTCATCTGCGGGTCAGAATGTTGGGTGTCCTTGCATTTATTTCTTCCTCAGAAAGATTAGTGTCAGAGGATATGCACACTTAGAGAAGGTTCAGCTGAGCATGAGAAAGGGCATCCCAAATGTTATCTCAATATTGTGATTCTTAATGCCTCCATGGTCTTAGCTTCAAATCATTTTGAAATCATCTATCCATCCATCCATCCACCCACCCATCCATCCATCCACCCACCCATCCATCCATCCATCCACCCATCCACCCACCCACTCACCCACCCACCCACCCACCCACCCATCCATCCATCCATCCATCTACCCACCCATCCATCCATCCACCCACCCACCCACCCGTCCACCCATCCACCCACCCACCCACTCATCTACCCACCCACCCACTCATCCACCCATCCACCATTCACTCATTTAGAAAATTCATGTGGATGTGTGCTTGGTGGGTGGCACTGTGGTTTATGTCAGAAGTATATGGATAGATGCAGTAATTCACTCCCAGCCTCCAGTGGAGTAGAAAGATACAAATTAGGCATCCAAACCATAATTGTCGCTGATAGAGAAATAGAGGAGCTGGTGACAGGTGACCCAGGAAAAACTTCTGAAGACATGGCACTGTACCTGACATTTTGCAGAGGGATAAGAGCTAGAAAGGGTCGAAGGTGGTAGGGGTGGGAAAGGACAGACAAAACAGCACAGATAGCTCTGCTTTGGAGAAGGGAGAAGAGACTAGTATGACGGGAGCATGACAGTGCTGTAGTTTAGGTACAAAATGGCCCCCAAAGTCTCATCAGTAAAGGTCTAGCCTCAACTTGGCTCTATTTGTGGGAGGCAGTGGAAATCCAAAGAAGTGGTTTGAATGACAGTGTCCCTCATAGGTTCAGATGTTTGAACACTTGGTCCTCAGTTGGTGGTGGTGCTTGCTTGGGTAGGTTTAGGATTTGTAAGATTGCTAGAGGAAGTATGTCACTGGGGCTGGATTTTGAGGTATCAAAACCAGATGCGATACACTCTCTCTGCTTCCTGCTTGAAGTTTAAGACGTGAACTGTTTCTTTTCCAGGTGTCATGTCTACTCTCTGCTGTCCCCTCCCTGCCATCATAGACTCTTAGCCCTCTGAAGTTGTAAGCCTCAAATAACTCCTTCCTTCTGTAATTGTGTTGGTCCTGGTGTTTTATCACAGCAACAGAAAAGTAACTAATACAGACATAGTGCTTAACTGAAGGTTTTGAGATGTTGGGAGTGTGCACTCAAAGGGATCCAGAGTGCTTTCCGTGTCCCAGATAGGATATAGATGGCTTTGTTCTGCTCTGTATTCCTGTTAAGATCTGTCACCATGCCAATCAATGGGTCAATTATTTATACATTCAAATGTGTAAAACTGTGACCCTCAAAATCCTTTCTGTTTATTTAAGGCGATTATTTCAGTTGTTACAGTAGCTAAAAGCTAATGTAGGGAGCAAACTAAAGAGTGAGAAAATATGGGGCTGCAGAGAGGGTTATTCAGGGCAAGATCATGGGGTCCCTTTGTAGATTACATTAGATTTTTATTTATTTTTGACACATTGTCTTACTGTGCCCAGGCTAGCCTCAAATTCACAACCCTTCTGCTTTTACCTTCAAAGTGCTAGAAACACAGCCAAGTGCCACCATGTCTGGTGAGATCTGTGGCTTTGTCTCCACGGCAGTGAGAAGTATTTCAGGAGAGGGGAGACACATTTATATATGTGGTGCTAATTAATTCTCCTAAGACTCAAGGCATGAACAGTCATACCTGGTCATATGTCTAGTTGACAGGCAACCCAGCTGGGTAAGTCTAGAGAGTTCTGCAAAATCAAGAGTGTATAACACAGCACATGATGGGCTAGAGAAGTGGCTCTTCTGATTAGTCACTTCATAGGTTCAATCATTCATCCACAGGTGTTTAATTTTGATAATAACTCAAAATTTGTTCTCTACTGCCAGCCATCTGTAATGAAACCTGAATTCCCTGAGGCCATTAACTGTTTGAGAGTGCTGTCTGTCACTTTTATCCAGTCGCCAGTTGGTGAAAATCAAAGAATAATGTATAATTGACTTAGTCACGGCTTTCACTAGTTAGGCGAGCTTAAAGACTTGAAGATTTCTATACTTTTCAGTCCTATTTCATTTCTGACCACAGTGGTGGGTTTGTCTAAATCAGTTAGCAAGAAGGGCCAAATACTGGGAGCAATAGGTGGGTGCTACAAAGTGGGTAGGTTCATCACTGATGGAACAGAAAAGATGGAGGACATAGCCATCACACATGGAGCAGATGTGACTGGGAGAGCAAAAGTGACTTGGTCCATTTGAAGCATTGTGTTACAGTTACTAAATTGCATCTCTGCTTCAGGTCTTTTTATCTCTCTGATTACATCAAAAGGAGAATACTATTTTTTCATGTGTCTCTGCTGTTAAAAGCTCCTCATTGCTACCAGTCTCTCCTCTTAACAGAGAAATAGCAGATATGAAGCTCATATGCCGTCGGCCTTGGAGGTTTAATGGCACTGCTTTAAGAACAATCCTATATAGCATTTCTTGGATTCATAGCACCTCCTGGTGCTACAGGATTCATGGAAGAATCATCTGTGCTGCAGGCAGGTGGTCTATTTTGCATAGGAAGAAACTGGTCTAAGGTGCTGGAGTGAAATGTGATAAGCAACATAGCTGGTGACCTCAGTGTCTGAGCTGAGTCTGTTCATTTCACTCTTGTCCCGTGGTGCCACTTTCCCTGTGTCTTATATCACTCTGTCACGCAGTCTCTTAATCATGTGCATCACAAGGAGAAATGTAAGCTCAGTTAGTTATTAGCAAAGTGCTTTTCCTTTATATATGTATATGTATGTATGTATGTATGTATGTATGTATGTATGTATGTATGTATATATTTTTAACAGAGAAAGGAGACAGAGACAGGCAGACAGAGCAGAGAGAGAGACTAAGAAACAAAAGAAGAGAGGTGGGGGGCGGAGATGGGGAGAGACAGGGGTATGAATGTTGGAAATATTTGGACTGGCTTAGGGAAGATGAGCATACATGGGACTGAAAAGTGAAGATGCTGACAGGGCATTCAGCAGCTTGCAGGTGTTGCTGCCTTTAGACTCTCCCCTGTGTGTTTCTCTGCTAAGCTTCTGTCTCCTGCTTGCTGCAGAGGCTCACTTCATTTCCCTGTCTTATTTTTGTGCATGTACATTTTAGTGTTTTTGAGAACCCTGCTTTCTTGAAATTCTTGCCACTTCTCTTTTGTTCTTCCTATGTGTCACTACTGCACAGCACTGGAGAGGAGAGACTGAAAGCTTTTTACCATGCTATTTGAATGTCAATGGATTTAGAGACAGCCCCTTGTTAGATATCTTTTTATGGTACTAGAGTAGTGATTGAAAACTTCTTGACATCAAAACATGGTTGTAATATTACATGAAACTGTAGCTTTAGAGCTGGGTCTATGACAGAGTGATCTTATTTGTGGAAACCACTAATTTGTGGCTCCATATGCATCAGTGTTATTTTGGGTACACCTCAAATTAGAGGGTTTTGTGACTGAGGAAAATCTCTGCATCGTGGCACTTGTGGTTCCATTTAAATACCGCGTATATGGTCTGCAGCCTTTTAGATGAGTCACAGAGTAATTTAAAATAGGTCGGTGTTTATCCAGGGCTCAGGGTAGCCAGCAACATGCCCCATACTTTGCAATTACTGTTCTATTCAAATGCTGTGAATGCAGCCCACATGTAGAAATACTTCTCCCAGAATGAACTTAATTATCTGCAATATCAGATTTTTGTTCCTAGATTTGAAAATTAAGGAAAGCATCTAGAATTCACTGAGACTCCAAGAGCTAATCTGAGGTTAATTAACAGCTTTCGAGGAGAGCAGTCCTCCCGAGACCCCTGTGCGCGCTGTTAGATGCTGCAGACAGCGTGAGGAATTTTTCTTATATAAATAAAACTGTGAATACCCACACTTGGTACTTAAAAGATATCATTTCCAATGGAATGGTGAGTTTACAAAAGAAAACAGAAAATTTGTCATTTGTTTGAAGCCAAAGAACATGCCTAAATGTCATATAAAGGGCATTGAAATTTGTTTTTAAATGAGGTTATAAGGAATGCTAATCCCAATGAGTGCCCCTTAGTTCTTTAGTTAATTTTGTCCTCCTCTTTGCAGTAACAGTTACCACTTTCTTCCAAATGCCATAATTCTGTTGCCACAAGTAACAGTGAGGCCCATCTGTAGAGTCTGGACAGCCGTGACGAGGCTCTCACCTGCAGGCTATGTAAGCTTAAGCATTACTTAGCCCTTATTTATTCTTTTTTATACATGTAACATGGAGGTGATTAAAGTATTTTTTTAATAGGCATCTGAATTAAATGAGTTCATTCTCACAAAGGGCCTGGTGTGCAGCATGCCTCATGCCAGCATTTCCTGGTATGATGGTTTTCTATGGAAGAGTCATTGGTGAATTCCTTTCTGTTAAGTAGAATGGCCTGTGAGAGCGGGGGGGGGGGGGCAGGGGGAGAGAGAGAGAGAGAGAGAGAGAGAGAGAGAGAGAGAGAGAGAGAGAGAGCGCGAGCAAGCACCAGTGCTTTGTCACTTTTGGGAAACTGAGACACTTCGATTTCGTGAAGCTTTATTAGAATGGGGCTTTGCAAACACCCGATGCAGACCTTTGCATATCCATTCCCCTTATTAACTCACTCATTCGACCACCCCGTACTGATGATGCCTGTTACTGCCATGCACCGTTGTTCCCCTCAGTGTTTTTATTTCCCCTTGGGATCCACTTGGAGTGGTAAAGCAACAGTAGCACCTGCAGGCTTTAGCAGCCCCTATTAGAAATGGCAGCACAGGGAGACGCGACTTTCTGAAATATTGTCCCAGCTCACCCTTACTCCTCGGACCTTGTCTTGGATCTGTCCTATCTTACTCAGCAGGAATAAAGGAGTGCTAATTGGCTTCTTTGCTACCCTTCTCCAGTCCATCCTCCATGATATTGGTTAAATGTCTCTTCTGTAGAGGACTGTTCTAGAATATTCTTAAAATTATGCAATAGCTCCTTGTCAATAGCTAGATGGCGTCGTAACTTGTGTATGTTATTTAAGGTTATCTGTGGTCTCTTCACTAACCTAGGCTCCCCTCTGCTATCCTTATATATTTGCCATAAATACAGAACCTCCCAAGCCAACTGGCCTCTTGCATGCCTCTGTGCCCTGGAACTTGTTCTATTTGCTGCATGGAATGCTCTCTGCTCCTGAACTTATTACTCAAAGCCCATTTAAACCTCAATTGAACCCACCTCCTGTGTGACAATTTCTGATTACTACTAACCAGATTCCTGGAAGCCCTTGAGATTTGATGCTGTACTTCATGCTGTGGGGAAATGGGCCATTGCTTCTCCATGTACTTTCAGTTCTAGATGAGTGCACGGCTCGAGGTCAGCTCTAGAGGAATGTTTGGGAACTTGCAGAGCAAATAATTAGCTGCTCGCTCTGTGTGAGGGCTTTCATCACCTTGTCTTTGTCTTGGCCTAGACGTCAGGCTTAAATTTGGGAAAGTGGGAGAAACCTTACGGAGTTTAACCCTCCAACAGTCTGCATTGCTTCATCCTTAATTCCAATCAGATTCATTTCTAAGACTTGGCTTCAGTGTCTGTCTTTTTAAGTCACGGGGTACTTGGAAATGAATTGATCACCCAGATAAAAAGCCTACATTTGGATCTGTTTCTAGATTTTGTTTGATTTGTTTTGTCTTTTAGTTCTACATTTGACCCCTTTTTCACAGTTTATATTGGGGGCAGATTGTTTTAGTCTCATACTGCTTAGGGAAGTTGTTCATAAAAGTGTTCACCATCTGAGGACATCCAGTGTCTCAGTGATACCAAGGTGGTTTCCCTCACACAGAGCTTATTGGCTTTGGCACCTGGAAGTAATTTTATCACATGAATGTCAACACAATAAGTAAATTAAATACATAAATCAAATATAAAATAAACAATCTGTAGAAGATGAAGTGATGAAATTAAATCACTTTGATATGGTGCCTCTCATTGGAATCCATTTTCCTTCTTTCCTCCTAAGAACTCTGAGGCAGATTATTCAGCTCTTTATGACTTTATCTCCACATTTGTTAATAGACCTACTATGGTCTTAAGGTTGGTGTTTGTAGCTCAAAAGGTCCCATGTGAAAAATGCCTAGAACTACTCCTGACACATAGATGTTGAGTAAGTGGGGCTTTTTGTTTGTTTGTTTGTTTGTTTTGACATGGGGTTTCTTTGTGTAGGTCTGGCTGGCCTGGAACTTACTATGTAGACCAGGCTAGCTTTGAACTTACAGAGATCTGCCAGCCTCTGCCTCCTGTGTGCTGGGATTAAAGGTGTGTGCTATCACTGCCCGCCTGTACATAGGTATTTTTAAGTATTTCAGAATCTTTCATACCTTTAGGGAGCCCCAGAGAAACCTAGCTCAGAGCTGAGACAAGGCAACTAGCATGACAACCATCATATGGTGAAGAGACAGTCTAATATTTCTAAACATGGTGGATGAAAGAAGTCTTGGAATGAGAAGGCAAAGCACCACTGAAAGCCACTTAGCCAGGCTTTCAATGGGGGAAAGCCACTTAGCCAGGCTTTCAATGGGGGGAAAGCCACTTATCCAGGCTTTCAATGGGGGGAAAGCCCCTTAGCCAGGCTTTCAATGGGGGGAAAGCCACTTAGCCAGGCTTTCAATGGGGGGAAAGCCCCTTAGCCAGGCTTTCAATGGGGGGAAAGCCACTTAGCCAGGCTTTCAATGGGGGGAAAGCCCCTTAGCCAGGCTTTCAATGGGGGGAAAGCCACTTAGCCAGGCTTTCAATGGGGGGAAAGCCCCCTTAGCCAGGCTTTCAATGGGGGGAAAGCCACTTAGCCAGGCTTTCAATGGGGGGAAAGCCCCTTAGCCAGGCTTTCAATGGGGGGAAAGCCACTTAGCCAGGCTTTCAATGGGGAAAGTCTCTTAGCCAGATTTTCCACAGGGAACGCCTAGGATCATATTCATCAAGATGATATGGAAATAGGTTGGTGATGAGAAGATCTCCGGGGATTAGTTTTATGTCATTTCAAAGTCAAACAAATGGGGATCAAAACTCATGTGACTATACCCACCCCCAACCCTAGTTTTCAGATTTTGATACTTCCAAAGCCTCTATTTTCCAGAAAGGGTCCTATCTGATGATTCTGTTGGAGGGACTTGAACTTGGAATAAAGGAATGATACAACTTTATTTTATGCAGGGAAAAAAATGTGAGTTCTGTAGAAGTGAACTGACTTCCTTAAAAGTACCCAGTTTGTGAGAGCCAGCAGGGTTAGAAAGACAAGAAAGGAGAGCAGAATCTCATAATGAATTATGCTAAGCTCCATGTGGGCTGCATCAGTGTATTGATGAAGAGCCTATGATTTGTTTAAATGGCCGGATGCAGGTGTTACCTTCTGTTATACACGTGAGGCTATTCTTTAGTCAATGTACGAGGAGATTCAGTAACGTGACTTCAGGAATCCATTGCTTCCAATGCAATTTCTCATTTTTATCAGATGCTCAAAGTTCCTTTTAATTAATGGAAAGATACATAAATACTCAACAATTGGAATCTCTATGAGCAACTCTGTTGCGCTTTCTAGATAGATAGAAAGCAGATACAGATTGGATGGAATGCTCAGACAGGTTGGCTACTTGTTTTGTCACTGAAAATCAAACCTCGCTACAAAGTGGCTTCTGTTAATTAAGAAAGATCGCAATCCGATCTTGGTTTAATGTGTAGCCTGGAAGAAAATGTTCATCTGGGCTATTCCTGAGGGTTCTAGCTACTTAGTAAGGTAGATCTACTTAGTGAGGTAGATCATAACTGCCTGTTATACGGCATGGCATATCCACACTGGTGGGACAGTGTACTCTCTGAGAAGTTTCATTAGTGCTAACCAGAGAGGGACCATTTCCTACTAAACTCTCTTCCATGGATTCTATAATATGGGGCCATATAAGGTAACATAGAAGAAACAGATATACGTAGTAAAGTGAGTGACTCGGTGGGCTTGAGAACAGCAAGTGAATGCTAAGAACAAGGTTCATACTCTGTCTTTTTTCAGGTGGCTGTTCCTAAGGCAGGTTAAGATGGAGCTGGACTCTAAGCTCCTTGGCTGCTGCTCGGATGGCATGCTCCATTACCTATGTATTTGTGTTTTCCTCTTTCTGCCCCAGAGTGCCAACATGGTGATGAGAGGAGGCATTTCTACTCTGTCTTTGTGTTGATCCCATAATTCTTCACTGTCCTTCACATGTCACCTTTTAAAATGCCTTTAAAAAAAAAAAATTCATCTAAATTTGCTAGACTGTAAGCCTCACAAGGGTAGGAAATTTTGTCCTTTTGTTTCCCTTGTACGATTTTGCAAGTGCCTGCAATAGTGCTTAAACTAGAATAGTTATTCCAAAATATATTTTTCAAATAATATTTAAAAATGTCAACTAACACTGGAAATCTATCAGAATTCAAACACTTCCAGTTTGGTTAAAAACCCACTGCAGAAATGAAGAACTGAGGTATCCAGTGTCGTTGTCATTAGCTGTGAGGGAGCATTTCAATTTAATTCAATTTCTTAACCATAACCCAAATGCTCAGGGTATGTTTGATGGATGGCAAACTCTGTCATCTCAGGAAGTTCTGTTGGACAGCATAGCTCTTGAGGTTAACAGCATTGGCAAAGGTTCCAACTTGGGCTAGGGATAGTAGGACATCTAAGTGCAAGCGCTGGCTTTGTGTGTATCATTTCCTTTCCTCCCTTTGCTTGTGGCTGTGAGTGTGCTCAGGAGTAAAAAGGAAGCAGTCCAAGGAATACAGCAACTGCCACATGGCCAGGCAGAGTTTCTGCCAAAACTGTAAGGCAAGCAAATATCCTTTGAGTTCATTCCAAGTAAAACCGATCAGTGAAAACGACCCATAGGCAGGCTAGGAGAATGGCGCGAATTTTATTGTTTTAGGCACTACATCAAAGTCAGGCTCAGAGCTGGCTTAAGGAGTATATGGAATCCCTGGGGAGGCCCAGCTGTGGACACACCTTCAATGGCTATACACCAAATGCTCAAGATTTATTCAAAGGAGAAGTTAACTAGCATGTGAGAGAATGAGAAAGTTGGATGCCTTCTACTTCTTGTCTGAAATAACTGAGCCCTGGGATGAGCAAAACCAGCCTCCTGTAGTTAGTGTGCCACCTTCCTAGGGTGCAATATGGCATGGGTGCTAAGAGTGTGATTCCAGTCCCAGCCTGCCTGGGGGAGACCATGGTGTTACCAGCAGGAAGTTAGCGAAGGGTATGACTTTTTCATTCTACATTTTCTTATTTTTGACAATGGGATCAATATCATAACTATCTCACATTACAAAATAATATATTTGGATCAAATTCTTGCATACAGAAGCTTTGCAAAAATATATAAGGGATATACACATATTTATATATAAAATTAGCTCCAGGGTGTTAAGCATGTTGTTGGAGATGAGGCAGAAGTGCCAGGAAGAGAAATGCTACATTGTATCTCTATGTGGCTTGTCAGATTATGTCTTCTCACCCTATATTCTTTCAGATGGTGGGAAATGCAACCTTTCTCTATTTTGTTACATATTCTATGATGGACTAATTCCTTACTTAAAAACTTTCAAACAACATATTTTATGTGTATTAGCATTTTGCCTACAAATATCTATGTGTACCATGTGTGTTCCTGGTACCAGAAGAGGCCAGACAAGGGCACTAGCACTGGAGTTAAAGGCAGTTGTGAGCCACCATGTGGTTGCTGAGAACAGAAACCTGTCACCTGCCAGAATAGCAAGTGCACGTAGCTGCTGAGCCATCTCTCCAGCCCCTAATTCCTACGTATAGTAAGTTGGGTAGTCAACATGTATCTCATTCCATTTCCAACTTGTTCACAGTAACGAATTGTTTCTGGTCCTTTGTCTCCCATGCCTTATGCTTATATGGAGATTCTTATACAGCCAGGTGATTGAACATGGTATGTTTTGGCATATTGAGCAAAAGCGACTGCTTTCTTTATCCCAAGTGTCTCTGAGGTAATGGGTTCGTATTCTTCTCATTGCTTAGATAATTCACTACACTACTCGTTACTTGTCTACAAATGTGAGGGCACTTTTAAGACTTTCACTTCATTCAAGTCCCAGAGTAGGCATTCACAGCACATTGAGTATAAGGTCCTCTCTTTGTCCAGTTTCATTGTTAACCCTTCATACTCTGTCCTTTCATCTGAGCCCAGACGTAGCCTCAAAGTCATTCTCAGTGCATTTTAGGAAGCTGTCACCAATGGATGCGAGTTGACACCCAAGAGGAAAAATGGCTTGTGATTCCCTTACTAGGAATATTACAACTGAAACACACCATCAGATGATGAAAACTAAGATGATCACAGGCTTACAGAAATCCAAATGTCAGACCTGTTCCCCAGACATTGACTCATAACTGTCACAGACTTATAGCAATAGGTCCCTTAGTGCTTATTCAAGACCCATAAAACTTTCCTTTTGAATGAAGAGCTGTTTTACATAAACCAGCCCATGAACATGTCCACCTAGTGATGCAGGAAAGGCTCTACTGGAACCAAATGGAGGGGTTCTGTTCATTTCCTTTGTTGTTTCTTTTGGCAAGATTAGTACATGTATCATCAAATCCTACTTTCAATGCATTTCACCTCTTTTCTGCCAAGGAGAGCTTTATTGCAGGCTTTTAGTGCAGAATACAGCAATATGAAATGCTCTGGCCCATGATTAAACTGAGAACTCCGCGTCGATTCTGGGCTGAGTCTGAGAAGAACATTCCAGATATATATTATTATTGGTGCCACTGGTAGCAGGTTAACCCAGCATAGCATGAGCTGCAGGGTCAAAGGTCCCTTAAGATGCCTCAGAACTGTCTTCTCCTAAAGGACAGGAATTAAATCTGAGGCCATTTTATTTATGTATTTATTTGTACATTTATTTATTTTATGTGTATGTGTGTTTTGCCTGCATATATATCTGTGTACCACTTGTGTGCTTGGTGCCCACAGAGGCCAGAAGAGGGTGTTGGTACCGTGGAACTTGACTACAGTTATGAGCCACCATGTGGGTACTAGGGATTGAACCTGGGTCTTTTGGAGGGGCAACCAGTGCTCTTAACCATTAGCCATCTCTCCTGCTCTCCTGCCCCATAAGGTTATTTTATCAATAGCGCCTTAATATAAAATTTAAAGGTGCTTGTGGATTTTGATGCATTTAAGCAACTTTTAATGAGAGTTCCTATTAAAACTTAAGAGGAAAAAATTTAAAAATAAATTAGATAAAAAAGGTGCATTTGTCAATCTCTTTGTAAGATTGAGAGGCTCATGACAGCAGGATATTATGCGCTTGAGACTGGGGAAGATAGTTGAGGTGAGTTGTAGGGTGAGAGAAAGTTCATGATGTGAGAGCTGGCTCTAGAGCAATGGCTCTTGACTGGGGGCCATGATCCCTTTGGGGCATATCAGCTATCCTGCATATCAGATATTTACATTATGATTTATAACAGTAGCAATATTGCAGTTATGAAGTAACAATTAAAATAAGTTCTTGGTTGGGTGTCTTGATAACATGAGGGACTGTATTAAAGGGTCTCAGCATTAGGAAGATGCTCTAGAGGGAAGCTGAGGCCTGAGGCAGAGAGCTTGAGTCCATGCAAAGGAATGTAGAGTTGACCTAAGCATTACTAGTCTTTGATTAGCTTTTTAATAGTACTTCCTGATATTTTGAAGATGATCTTTAGAGCTGCCCAAGAGTGCCTTAGTGAGTGAAGCCAGGCAGACAGGGGGAGATTCTGGGAAAATATCTCTAAATGCCTGGTCCCCTGGACTGACAGCATCAACTTCTTCTCTTTCTCTAATGTGCAAATTTCAACCAAATGTATAAAATGATGGAATCTAGGTGTGGAGTCTAGTAATCTGTGTGCTTTGTTGTTGGTTTTTCTTATTTTAAATTCTACATCACATTTGTAAATAAAGTTTGTGTGTATTTATTGAACACACACATACTTGGTGAATCTAAGCTTAGTATATGAACTAAGCTAGATGCTTTTTGTACAAGAATACTTTTTGTTTTGTTTTTAATTTTTACTTAGTTTTACTTCATGCGCATTGTTGTTTTGCCTGCATGTATGTCTGTGTGAGGGTGTCACATCTCAGAGTTTTATAGAATTGTGAGCTGCCATGTGGATGCTGGGATTTGAACCTGGGTCATCTGGAAGAGTGGTCAGTGCTCTTAGCTGCTGATCCATCTTTCTAGCCCTGTATAAGAATATTTTAACTCATTCCGTTATTATTTTTCCAAGTATTTATGCTATTAAATATAGTTCCCATGATGTACAGCAGATCGCTGAGTCTACCCGCCCTGCCTAGCAATTTACGATGCCCTACGGGCGACTCCGATGTACGGCAACTTATTTGCTAACCACAAGTCCAGCTATTCCTTTCCAGTTGTAGTAGAATAAATCCACATCTTGATTGTTTTGTAGATTGCAATTCTACATGAGACTCAACCGAGAATGCAGTTGGCAGCTTTAAATAAGTGAGCACCCGCAGCCTTGGGCAGGGGCTATGATAAATAGATGCTCCATTTGCAGCAGAGCTCTCCACAGTCAATTCTCTACATTTGCTAGAAGAGTGGGCAGAAGATTTTAAGAGCTAGAGGTCAGAGAGGAGAGAGGACTGGAGTGAAACGGTACTGTCCTGTCTGGACATGATAGGACTGCTGCACTCATGAACTCATAGCAGCCATGGTAGCCTACACAAGACTGTATAAGATCAAGGTGGTTAACATTCTAGAATTGATTGGGAAGAGATTTGTGACCCCTGATCCCTAACTGTGGAGCTATGGCAGCTGCTGGCTTCTGGGATAGGAATTAATTTTCTATAAGGATTCGGCCTCTGGTAGCCTAAACATGCTCCAGAAGATAGCCTCACACCATGAGCATATAGACAGCACAAATTGGAGTTGACAGATAATTAAAATATAAAAAGGACACAAAATTGTGGGAGAGGGGAGGTAAGGGTTGATCTGGGAGTAATTAGGGGAGGAGTTGGGGTGAATTTGATCAAGATACAGTGAATGAAATTCTCAAAAACTTAATAAAAATACTTATCTTTAAAAGGTGAAACCTAAGCATATGGGAGGTTGGGACTATAGCAATTCTTGATTACTGTTAAATCAAAGATAAGTGAGATGGGATGGCATCCATACTGATGTAATGCTTGTCCTACTATCTATAACTTTGCAGTCACCCAGAGCATTTCCTTTTCAGTACTGCTGTTCTTATTGCCTACCTTTTAAAATCAGCCATATGTTTTCACTAGTCAGAATATACCTTGAGGAGAACCCATCAGAGCGGTGACAGTGAGTCCAGGAGAAGAAAGCAAGAGGGGATATCACAACAAATTATGATGCACACTTACATGAAAATGTTGAGAATTCCAACTTAAAAAAAAAAAAAAAAACCAACCCAATAATTTGTAAAAGAGAGGAAATGAATGACAAAGATGTTCTTAAGAAATCTATGTACATTAAAGTCCTAAGCTAAAAGTCATATAAAAATGAGTATTTTAATGATAAAATAGTCTTGTTTGGGAGGATTTTCAAACCAGATAGATATTTAGAACCAGACACAGCTAGGGTAAGAGGTAAATCAAGGTCAATACACTTTTCAATTCAACTGGGCTCTGAAGACCAAGTGTGGTAGCAGTTGCAGAGGGCCTGTGACAATGGCATGGTGACTTGAAGAGAATATGTGACAGGAGCAGAGATCGAGGAAGCTGCTTTGGAAAACAGTAGATGTATCAGAGAAGAAATCTGATCTTCATATGATCCAAATCAGCTTCTTTGTTTTTGTTGTTTGTTTGTTCGAGACAGGGTCTCTCTGTGTAGTCTTGGTTGTTCTGGACTCGCTTTGTGGACCAGGCTGGCCTTGAACTCACAGAGATCTGCCTGCCTCTGTCTCCTTGAGTGCTGGGATTATAGATGTGCACCACAGCATCTGGCTAAAACTAACTACTAACTAACTAACTAAGTTTCTTTCCTTTTTTTTTTTTTTTTTGTGACAGAATTTCTTTGTGTAACAGCCCTGGCTGTCATGGAACTCTCTTTGTAGACTAGGCTGGACTCAAACTCACGGAGTATGTTCTTAAGGTTGGTGTTTGTAGCTCAAAAGGTCCTGTGTGGAAAATGCCTAGAACTACTCCTGACACATAGATGTTGAGTAAGTGGGGATTTTCGTTTGGTGGGTTCGAGACAGGATTTCTTTGTGTAGATCTGGCTGGCCTGGAACTGGCTATGTGGACCAGCTGGCCTTGAACTTACACAGATCTGCCAGCCTCTGCCTCCTGAGTTCTGGGATTAAAGGCGTGTGTCACCACACCCGCTCTAAATCAGATTCTTAAAGTGGAGTGCATGGGTTATTCTTGTTGGATTAAGTAAGGTATGTAGGTTACTCTCATTGGGACTATCTGGGTTTCTGGTTTTAAACAGCTAGTTGAGTTCTGCCTCTGATCCCCCCAAATCAGTTTCTAAAGGGGTGTGGTTAGTAGATAGTTTTGAAATCTTCTCCAGCATTGACTAGCATTCTGGCAACTGCAGGACAGAGTTCTCTAAAAAGAGTTCTCTCCAATAATGGTTTGGCCAGATAGATACTTTCCGATGATGTTGGCTTTTTATGTTCAGTGACACAGTTTCCTTGTGAGCCAAGAGTTGAGCAATTTTAAAGCATATTTAATGTCAGGAGCTGGCTGGCTAACTTAGATCAATAAAACCTTTCCCCTTCATGGTATTTCCTTCTTCATGCTTGAGAACATTGTTTTAAAATCAATGCTTCATCTTCCCCATGTTGACGCAGCATGGAGAGATTTAACAGCCACCTGTCAGAGCAAAGTTTTATTATACTCTGTACTTTCTTAAATAAACAGAGTTGTTCTAGCCAATAGAATGTGGGTGCTATGCCAAGGTTAACTGTGTATCTGTACCTTTATATTCCTCATAGAAAACTGATAGTGATGCTCTGTCTGTGGTCCCTTCTGCCACCTCAGAACTCAGGAATATTACATTGAGAACTGTTATATTTGTGTACATGAGACTGCATACTCGCCCATGGAAGAAATTATGTTTTCCCAACACCCACAGTACCTAAAGCAAGCATCAGAAAGTACCCAGTAATTGGTTAATCTGAAAACTCATGTTATCAGACTTTTAAGTTTTCAATTAAATCATTTGGATATGTATGTATAGATATAGGTGTTTACATATAAATTATATATGAACAAATATTGTCAGTTATTTTACAAAACGTTTATTACATTTAATACTTTGAATTAAGTATAGAAATGAAGTTAGTCTCATACACACACACACACACACACACACACACACACACACACACGCTACTACTACTACTAAGAATTTCTCTCCTTGACCACTTGTGGTAATGCATGCTTGTAATCCCAGCTTGCAGGAGGCTCAAGCAGGAGGATTCAGAGTTTAAGATCAGCCTCAAAAATGACAACAACAACAAAAATAGTCTCCTCTATCAGTTTCTTTGATTTTCATTTTTTGGAGTTGTTTAGGCAGAGAGCCCATTTTCTTCTACCGTCTAGGCTGACACTCAGTTTAAACACGGTTTTTGATGGGAAGGGGGAGGAGAAAGGAGTAGAACGGTTATACTGGCATTTGTGGACAATTGACATTTACATACTGTAGCACCCTTATTGGGAATATCCCACTGGTGTTTTATCCTCTGCTGTTTTAGCACTATGTCCTTATCAGAGCCCATGTAACCCTGTAGTCATGTACTTGAATAGTCATTACAGTGTCTCTGAAAGCCAAATCTACGCTTTTTTCATTTTCCAACAGTTCTATGCACATAGTTCTGTAAACGGCAGCATTTATGAAGTACCTATTAACAGTAAAATCACTTCTATTCTTTGTTTCTGATGTTTCTACTTCTTTCAAGAAAAGTGAAAAAGGACATCTTATAGAAAATTCTAGAAAAGAGATGAGGTGGATGAAACTAACAAAAACTAAAATGGACATGTAATCAGCATGGTTGACATCAGTTTCTTTCTTTCTTCCCTGACATTCCAATTATGTCTATATCATGCTGGGGTTTGGGTCATCGAGATCAATTACTTTCTGCAGGAAGTAATACAGGAAAAATGATAGGGCTTTGACATCCTCCAGTGTGAGGGGCATCTCTGAAGCAGCAAGAATAAGCATGTGTGATCGCTGCACAGAATGGCACACCCTAGGGAATACCGACTGCTCCTGGCTTCCTAATAATGCCTGATTTTCTGGTGACTTTCTCTTGTCTTTGGACATAGCATGTTTATTTGGAGGCAAACATTCTTCACATTTCTGAGAGAAATTTGCAGTCATAATTGCAAACCATGCAATGTAGTTTTCTCTTTTCATAGTTAGTTGATGTTCTCATGCCTCTGTCCTAACTGATTAAAAAAAAAAACATTTATTTTTAATTTATAAAAAGAATGGCTAACAGCAAGGAAAACAAACAAACTAACAAATGAACTCATGAGAATTCTTATTAAATTCTCTTTAAGCAGAAAAGTCTCAGATTTTTAAAATGCACATACAAAGATCATATTCCCTCACACCTTTCCCATGCCACTCACCCAATAGCTACCCTCTTACCTATACCAAATACATTTCCTCATATTCATCCCTTCCCTACCAGATATGCTCCCAACCCCCTCCACATTCACACATATCACACACACACACACACACACACACCCGACATGTCCCCTAACACCCATCACACCCCTACCACAACACCTAGCTGTTTCAACACACACACACACACACACACACACACACACACACACACTTTTCTTCTACTCCCAAGAGTAAGACAGTTTTCACATGTTCCTTATAGTCAGTCCCCAATTATAACGTGAATGGTATATGCCTTACTGATAATTTCTCAATAGTCATGAACAAATTATTTAAACAATTTAAGGCATGTTATTTTTTGGAGCTATTAGATAGTTCTGCTTGTTTTCCAGAGTATCTAAAATGTGGTAAATTCAGGTATATTTTTTGGACAAAACCACAAACTATACATAATTGGTCATAAAACTGTGCTGCGTGAGGGACACTGACCCAGAGCACACATGTGCTTAGATGGCGTTCTTATGCTGACGTTGTGCATTGCCAGGTACATGTTCATTGCATGACAAATGAAGAAGCTAGGTACCATTTCTCTGCAGCCCGAGACGAGGTTGACAATGATCAGTCAAAGGCATGTCTGGTTTCAACATGAGGAAGCGCACCATGAAAGGTGTTGCAGACACCAGGCAATGCTGTTCATCTGCTTAATCAAACATGAGCAAGTGAGGAGTTTGCACTAAAAATCCTAGGTAATTAAATCTAACAGTTCTTAGTAGTACCGATATTTGTGTTTATGGAATTTGTAATCATTTGTGGTTAGGAATCAAGTTTTAGAAATATTCTAGTGCAATGGAGTGAATTATGGGGGAAGGGTGCCCTGATTCACCCTGAACTCTGACAGGTAAACAGAAAACACATTGTGACAATAAGAGAAATATGGACTTGGGCCATTTCATCCAGGTACCACATGTCACAGAACGGATAAGGAGGGAAACGACAAAATATAAAATTTAATTTGATTTTTTAGCACCACATACAGAAAAAGCATTTCATTGCGAGATTGTCTCCTAGTTTATTCAAGCCCATTTGCGCTGTGATAGACACAGTCTGTCTGCTTCTATCTCAAGCAATCTCATTCAGAGAAGATAATCAGTTTTGCCAATTATAATTTACTTCCAAAGTATTGTCTTTCCAATTCATATTCTTAGAAAGGAGCTGAATGACAAGCTAGAAAGGTCACAAAGATGACAATGTAAGGGAAGAAAAGGTCATTTCTCTAAGATTATAAAACAAAGAGTTACGTTAGTTGAAGGTACACTCCCATAGCCCCTTGGACCTCAATTGTTTAACAACCCACAAATGAAATTAACTTAAACATTTAAATTAATCCCCAAGGTGAAACAAAGCAGTAAGAATATTAATTTTGTCTGAAATAAAAGATTTGTAATTAGGGCATGTATGCTCCATATATCTAATTTTATTTGGGCAGTGGCACATTTACTTTTATATGTATGTAGCAGAATGTTCAACTCCATTGGATTCTGAAAATCAAAGAAGAAAGCCTTCCTGGTGAATGAAGGCTAGCTAGGCCCATGCTTTCCAATTTTTTTCTCATGTAAAGATGGTACGCTGTTACAGAATACTGTTCTTTATAAATGACTTTAAATTGCATGCACATGTGTTAAACAATTTCTTGTCAGGTTAAACAGGCATGTTTAGTCCTGGCACTTATTCAGGTGGTACACAGACACATCTTGACTTCACTTTATCACAATAAATCTATCATCATTCTCCTGAGAGGGTATGTTTTCATCCTAACCCTGTGCAGAGCATCTCTTTGTGTTTGATTACATGTACTGACACACAGACATTCAAGACTCCCCTCCAGGTTTCTATTCATGGTAAACATTGTAAGTATCTCAGAACAACTTGAAAGTTTCAAAACCCTCCCGAAATAGGTAATATTTAATTCTTTGGCTCCGTGCTGATTATATGAGTGACATCATGTTCTTTGATAACTGGCCATGGCTCACATTTATGTAGATCCTATATAGACTGCGATTTTTAAATACTTAGATTATAAAAGAGTTAGAACTAAGAATTCCAGGTGTAATTAAAAGTGCTATATATATATATATTATTTTTTTGAGTCAGGGTTTCTCTATGTAACAGCCCTGGCTGTCCTGGGCTTGCTTTGTAGACCAGGCTGGTTTCAAACACATAGATATCTGCCAGCCTCTGTCTTCCTAGTGCTGGGTCTTGACTCAGTGCCTCCCAGATGTGCACAATCAGGATGGGTGAGGATGGGAAAGAACCCACATGAGAAGAGGAATCATAACTTGGACACAAGATTATACATAATGCACTGGGGTTTGCATGTTAGGAATATACATGGTAATGGAAAATTAAATATAATAACAGAAAAGATTAACTTCTGTGCACTTAAATGTTTTGGTTTGTTTGTTTGTTTTTGTTTTTTGTTTTTGTTTTTTTGCACTTAAATGTTTAAAGGAATCATTGAGGCACTTCTGAGAGGGACAGAAGCACCCGGCACCAAACAGTCCTCAACAAATTTTGCTAGATGGAATGGCAGTCTGAGCTCATGAACTGTGTGGACTTAAAATGTTTAATTTCCACTCTATTAGATTAAGTGCCTCTCCTAACTCTAAAATGCATAACTTTTCTCACATATTTAAACAGAAATTCTCAGAGGTTATCTAATTAAATTTAAAATTGCAAGAGAGTAAGCCTTTATGAGAGATTTTGATATGTTCAATGCAGACAGCCTAAAGCAATGATAAATAATAGGCAATGGACTCTGGCTGTCACTGGGCATAGCCTCAGATAACCAGAAACACTAGAGAATGCCTTCCTTTTTCTTTTGTTTTGTAAGAAGGAAAAGAAAACCTGCAGTCCAAATGCAACCCTGTAGCTGCTTGTGGGTAGATGACTAACAACCTGCAGACCCTGGGAGCAGCAGTCAGAAGCTCAAAGCTATCTGACTCTGTTTCTTTCCAGACAAGACAAACACATTGCTATATTTAAAGAGATGAGGACTATGTAAAATGCTTAATAAAAAAAAATGTTAACGTTATTGAACATGGCTTTGTTAGTCAACATGAAGATCATTGGGAAAATGTCCTCTTTTCACATCCCCAGCAATAAAATGGACCGGTACTTACTCTCAAAGAAGACAATGAAGGCAACTTAATTAAAATTTCCAGTGAGTAAGCTTTAACTTCAAATAGGATGGCTTTAGAACTATCAAATCTCTAGGCATAAAATCAGTCAGGGCATTCAGTGCCAGGCTAGAAGCCCTCAGCCTTCCGTGACTCCCCACGTCACACATGTTGATTCCAGGGTGAACCAGGCAAACACTGTTTTAGTGGTTCAGTGGAGGGCCAGGGGTTAAGATAAGGAAAGCGGAGGTGGTACTGGCTGACATGTGGACTTGGGAGGAGAGAGGTGGAGGAGGGAGTAGGTGTCGCCCACCGAGTTAGCTCATCTGTAGTTGCATGCTTGTCTGCTCACTAGACTCATTCATTAATAGCTCTTGAGGGTGGCAACTCCATGTTGTACTTTGTTATGTCTCAAGGTTCTGTGCGGTCCATGGCACTACTGGATCCCTATTCTATATTTATAAAAGGCTCCATCTCCTGTGGAATTTCTTTGCCATTCTAACTACGTGCTAGGAAAATTGAGTAAGAAAGGTTTTTGTTGTTTATGTTTATGTTTAGGACTGACCACTAGGGATCTGCTAACCAATCAGAGGCCTCGTCCCTGGAGATGAATGATATTTTTCCTCTTCAGCAGCCACTGACTATCTGTAGCTCTTCATATGAAATTATCAAAAATAAACAACAACAACAAAAATCCCCAAACTAACATCAACCAAAAGCAAAGGCTA